>NC_133898.1:119372790-120055137 GCF_964199755.1 Larus michahellis
AGAATTTACGTGGACTCTGGTAGACCCCAGGATATTAAATTCCACACGCACCCTTCCCCCCGCCAAGTTCTAGCATGTAATTCCCCAGTAGACAACACACCACACTTACTTCAAGAACGAACTATGGTTCTTTAACACATCTTAAGAGTGGGATTTATTTGGACTCTAGGAACAAGATTCAGTTTGACACATGTGGGCCCCAAAAGGCAAGCATCGGATTCTGCAGGCAAATCTTACCCATTAGTATTTCTAGACTTCCACCTGCAAAGGTTGGTATTCTCCTGATCATTACTATCTGTCGGAATCACACTGGCACTGCCTCCAAATCCCAGATCAAAAAGTACAAAAAGCAGAGCCAACACAGATATCCCTCAATTTCCGCTGAAGGGAATGGTAAGTGACAAAGGGCTGCACTGGAAAGCGGACCATCAGTCCTTTCGAAGGGAGGCCACCTCAAAATCTTCATTCATAGGTTCAGGATACTAATGGACTGAAGCAAGAAAGGAAGGGTGCACCCCCAGTATGGACACTCCATGACAGAAGCAGCTGACAAACTGCAGAATCTAAACAAAGAGCTTGAAATTTTTTCTGCACAGGGATTGTTTGGCCCACAATGAAATTACATGAGGAGCACCTACGAGTCCTGGTGGACAACAAGTTGACCATGAGCCAGCAATGCGGCCTTGTGGCCAAGGTGGCCAGTGGTCTCCTGGTGTGCATTAAAAAGAGTGCAGCCAGCAGGTCGAGGGAGGTCATCCTCCCACTCTGCTCTGCCCTGGTGAGGCCACATCTGCAGTACTGTGTCCCGTTCTGGGCTCCCCAGTTCGAGAAGGACAGGGAACTGCTGGAGAGAGTCCAGCAGAGGGCTACACAGATGATCAAGGGGATGGAGCTCCTCTCTTATGAGGAAAGGCTGAGAGACCTGGGTCTGTTTAGCCTGGAGAAGAGAAGACAGAGGGGACCTCAGCAACGCTTATCAGTATCTAAAGGGCGGGTGCCAAGAGGATGGGGCCAGACTCCTCTCAGCGTGGCTTAAGTCAGCATAGTTGAGGCCTTTTGGGTGAAGCAAAACACAGCCTCCACTGAGCATGTTGTTTTCCCAGCTGTCTGTCCAGGCTGCCTCTAAACTGTCAGGCACAATAATATTGGATCTGGGAGGAAGATTAAATTAGAAAGACTGCTGCGAATACCACTTTAAAGATATCTCATTCTCACACGTCTGCTCTACAATTTTCACCCTGGAATATGGGCACTTACTTACATCAACACAATAGTTTATCTGAAACATGAAATTACAGTGAAATTAACTCACCTTAAGAATTGCGAATATATTTTGAATCTCTGTGTCATTATTTCTTCCAGCAACATAATAAAATTCTTTAAATTCTTTACTTTACTGTTTGCAGCCTTATATCTTTCTTTTGCGTCATGAAATTGCCTGTTTTAATTAACAGAAGGTTTAGGATAAACATGCATTAAATTAAACCCAAACTATGGTTGTAAATGCTAAAAATCAATTTGATAATCAAAACATTCAAATAAAAACTTTCTTGTGATGATCAATGTGAACCTAAAAGCATTTGATGAGTCAAGTAAGATGCTGTTCACAAACGAAAAGTGGTCGAAAAAATAAATTTTACTTTATTTTTAATTCTTTTGAAAAAACACTCTTACACCAACAAGAATGAATGACTGGGCTCCCCGTGGTCAAGAATATCGAAGGTGAGTGATTTGTTGAAACGCTGCAGTCAAAACCTCAAGTAATTGCCTAATTTATGCATTAGTTATGCAAATCGGTGCTGTTCAATATCTTCATCAATGACACAGACAGTGGGATCAAGTGCACCCTCAGCAAGTTTGCTGCCGACACTAAGCTGAGCGATGCGGTTGATCTGCCAGAGGGACGGGATGTCATCCAGAGGGACCTGGACGAGCTAGAGAGGTGGGCCCGAGCAAACCTTATGGAGTTCAACGAGGCCAAGTGCAAGGTCCTACACTTGGGTCAGGACAACCCTCCTTATCAATACAGGCTGGGAGATGACGTGATAGAGGACTTGGGGGTACTGGTGGATGAAAAGCTGGACATGAGCCAACAACATGTGCTTGCAACCCAGAAGGCCAATCGCACCCTGGGCTGCACCAAAAGAAGCATGGTCAGCAGATCCAGAGAGGTGATTCTCCCCCTCTACTCTGCTCTTGTGAGACCCCACCTGCCGTACTGTGTCCAGCTCTGGAGCCCTCAGCACAAGAAGGACATGGACCTGTCGGAGCGGGTCCAGAGGAGGGCCACGAAGATGATCAGAGGACTGGAGCACCTCTGCTATGAGGACAGGCTGAGAGAGTTGGGGTCGTTCAGTCTGGAGAAGAGAAGGCTCTGGGGAGACCTCATAGCGGCCTTCCAGTACCTGAAGGGGGCCTACAGGAAAGCTGGGGAGGGGCTGTTTGCAAGGGCATGTAGCGGTAGGACGAGGGGCAATGGTTTTAAACGAGAGCAGGGGAGGTTTAGATTAGACATTAGGAAGAAGTTCTTTACAATGAGGGTGGTGAGACACTGGAACAGGCTGCCCAGAGAGGTGGTGGAGGCCCCATCCCTGGAGACATTCAAGGCCAGGCTGGATGAGGCTCTGAGCAACCTGATCTAGTTGAAGATGTCCCTGCTTACTGCAGGGGGGTTGGACTAGATGACCTTTAAGGGTCCCTCCCAACCCAACACATTCTATGATTCTGTGATCAGAAGTACGTTTAATGCTTATTGCATCACAGAACAACGGTGAGTTACGTTCACACCTCGTAGTCGTAATTGGGATACTATCTCATTATTGGTAACATCATATATACACATATAGTACAGACACTGTCTAAAATCACTAGAGGGTAGTTCAACACTCCAAAGCCTGTTCAGTACTGGCTGACTGAGCAATCAGCACAGCATGTTTTCATACCTTTGTACATGGTTTAAGTACTAAAAACACATATAAATTTGAGTCAACAAGAAAACTCTTCTTTCTCCTATCTTTTCCATCTTACCTGAACAACTTTAGATGTTAAAGATTACTTACTGTACTATTTCTTCTCTGTTTCCATGGCGATCATTTTCTGAATTTATCCTCTCTCTCAAGCGATTCATTTCTGCATCAAGACTCTTAACAGTTCTGCTGACTTCTATGCGCTCTGAGTAGATTTGCCTAGCTTGTGCAATTTTTTCCTAAAGCAATGTTTGAAACTCAGTTAATTGTTACATTTTTAAACAATCCATTTCGTGTTCACAACAAATATTTTGTGCTGTGGAAAAACAAGGTCTACAAGGAAGAACAGTGTTTTTGTATCATTCTTTGCATACTTACCACAGCAAACCTAGTTATCATTAACAATTTTTCTAACAACATTTATAGGTAGGTAGTTATTTCAGTGCTAAGAACTGTATCCCTCTAAGATCTTTAACACGTTCACAGTTATTTAGCTAACACAGATAAATAAAGAACCAAATTCACCATAATTAAATAGGACAGTCTTCCAAAAGTCTTTGTGGATGTGATTTCAGACTTACTTAATAAAGCTTGATTAGATAAATCTTCAAAAAATCAGGTATGAGGTCTGTACAAGGAAAAGCTTAGCATCCAAAAAACCCAAAATAGCATTATTCAATTTAACTTGAAATACAAATTTTAAGGTTAAGTCATTTTAATCTTTTCATTGCAGAAGAAGAGTCCTAGATGGATAACCTCTAACTTACCTGTCAAGACAGAAATGGTGCTCTGCCAAACAAAAAGAGGCCTCGATTCGTTTATACAACATTACTTATACTTGATTTAGATACAGTCAGCTTAAGACGTAGATGAGAAAATACTCAGTGCAGCTGACTATTAATACGGTCTGTGTGTTGTACAAGTGGAGTGATTTATTATTAAATATTGGAAGAATCATGACCACCTGACTTCAATAAATAAAAAAAACCCACACCTACCTCTAATTCTTTTTCTTTGGCAGCTAGTAAATCTTTATGTCTTTTTATGCAAGCCAAGTGTTCTTTCTGCTTGTCTTCATAGTGCTGCAAACGGCGTTTACTGTTTTCCACCTCTGAGTCAGCTTGGTTTAATTCATCCTGTTTGGAATAAATCAAGATGTGATAAGTGAGCTGTTTGGGGTAGATTCCTAAGCATCTCCCTAATGCCTACTGACTTACCACAGGTAATTATGTTGGTTTTAACACTGTCTATTTTATTTTGCTTTCAGTAAGGCTACTCCTTTTAAAGTCCAAAAGCTTTAACAGCAAATTATCAGAAAGTTTATACTCAATTCTGACAAGGACATAATAAATGCCTGTAATGTTTTTAAGAACTGTATCTTGAGGGTATGTTTTAACGCTGGAAAAAAACCCATCCTTTCTCCTAAGCCTCCAAAAACTACATTTATTTTATACATCACATTCTAGCCAGAACTTCTGATGCCCGTGTGACAGCCAGAACTGCATTTCAGTGTGAAAATTCAGTGTCCCACTACACCTATAATACGATGTAGACAATAGCAACTTCGATACTACGTAATTGTTGATACAGTTGAAGTGACACTATCTTTCCAGAGAAGCAAACAGATATAAAGAATGACATACATTAGAAGACAATTTTCTTCCTAATCCCTGACAACTAGATGGCTCATCTTAAAAATAAAACACAACCCCAAACCAAACAAAAACACCGCAAAAAAACCCAAACCAAAATAACAAACAAGAAAACCAAGCATCACCAACAATAATGGATGCTCTTAGCTTTTCCCTAATCCTGCATTAAAGCCATAACTTGCTATATGTCAGAGTTCATTAAACAACTGTAGAACACATAGCAGCACATCTAATCTAAAATCCTTTCAGGAATTTAATTGTTGCCCTCTATTGCTTAATAACAAGCAATAATATTCTAATATTCTGAATAAATCTATTTATTTTCTTACATGGTTCTTCTTTTTAGATAGAACATATCTTTAGAATTTCCATATTAGACACAGTATAACTAATATATTTAGCAGTTGTTTTCCTTACCTGCTTCCTTCCTCTTTTTGTTTGCTCCTGCTTTTTTAATTTGGGCAGACTACATAGCAATATACAATTTAAGTGAGGCATATAAGAAATTCCTATAGCAATCTGTCCAAGTTTTTCCTCATTCTATCCTTATACAAGAATACTGTAAACATTCTGGACTGTTATTTCCATTATCCATTTTCAAAACATTAGTTCTTATTGGCAACGTGCCATTGCCTTCCATTTACCAATATCAAGTTTTGCACGTCCCTACTCTGCTATTTATATTAAGACTTGCTAGTTCTCTGTGATTTCCAGGTATCTTCAGTTGTCTTGAATAATTAAATCTACGTATCAGTACCTTCCATGACTATGCAACTTTATAGAATGACAACCATTTCATACAGAACTTCAAATGCTATTTGGAAAACCGATCAGGTATGAACATTCTTAGCCAGGCCTTAATCAGAACCAAACAAAGAAGCCTAAACAACAAGTGTGATGCGTTAAAAAGAAAAGTCAAGGAAACTATTTTTTCTTTGTTATCAGTCCAGGACTAAAAATACCTGGAAACAAACTCTATTTAAACATAAATCACTATAGCATCTACCCTTAACAATCAATATCATCTTCAAAATATTGCCAAGCATATTTCTTGATATGCTCTAGATGGAATGCTCTATTTCCATTTTCATAGACAGATCTTAAATGTTTCAGGAAGGAGCACAGTCTTTTCTCCTTTTAACCTCTTACCCCTTGCCACATAAAGGGAACAATTTAAAAATACAATATGAAATTATCGCTACCTTAATTGGACCGGCAATTTCTTCTACTTGATGAATTTTTTCTCTCATTTCTTCAAATTTTTTTTCAGCTACCTGAAGAATATTTTTTAGTTCTTCCATTTTTCTGCTTTGTTGCTGCATGTCTTTTTTTACAGTTTCCATTTTACCCTTATTTTCTTCAGCTTCATCTTCCTGTCAAAATACATTAAAATGTACAATAATAGAAGGAGACATACATTTGCAAATTACCGTACAAGATTTTTATTATCTCTATCAGGCTACAAGATTACATGCCGTACTCTCTAACTCTAATAGGAACATGAACAGCTCAATGCAGTTGCCACCAAAGCCCAAAAGAAGAGACTGACAGATCTTGTAGGAGACCACTAAATCGAACTGCAAAAGTGGAACTTCCTAATTATATAACTGAAAATTAAGGGGATTAAAATATTTGGGAGTTGTGATGAAAAGACTAAAGAGGTTAGGATTTTGTGAAGACTTAGTCATGAGAATATTTTGCTACAGCAATTTTTTTATACAAAAGAACATGGTAACTTCCCTCTGGATCTGTGACAGGGTATATACATTCAGTATACAAAGGAATACAGGAAGAGTAAGTGGATCATCACTGTTCCCTGGACAATTATACCATTTGTAATGAATTTTCATCATACATACTTTCTGATTCAAAAAGATAAATATTCCAAAACCTGGGAAAAATGTGTAAATGAACCTTTGTATCTCTAAGATTCTTTTTCACAATCACACAATTGTGAAAACCAGCTAGCAATGAAAGACAAATACCAAGTGAAAGAACAGCAATCAATACATAGTAGTGGTCAGAAAGCGCAGAAAACAGAAAAACAACAAAAATCCAAGAAAGGAATAAGGAAAAGCAAATATATAAATCTACCAGTTGTGTAAGACTATTATCAGAAGCAACGGTAAAAATTTTGAGGTTCAAAAAGCAAGTATAAGATAATTTTCAAACAGGAAGACATTCTCCTACAAAAAGGTAATATTTTTCCATCTCACCAAAAGGATAAAGAATATACTTTTTTTTTTTAAACCAACAGAACTAGATAATCTGGAAAAGAGAAACCCTATAAGAGTTCACAGAATCTGTAATGATCCCTTACTTTGAGTAATTTTTGAAATGTTTACTTATACGCAGGCATGTGCACACACGTGGAAAGACAAACCACTGAAAAAGTGTGAGTTTGTGCCAACATCAAAAGTAACAAAAAAAAAAAAATTTCGGAGCAACTTAGCCTCTCACAGATAGCAGATAAAATAGTGGGAATACTGGCACAGAATTTAACTGAAACAACTAAAGTCAGGATTATTATTAACATCTATCAGCATGATTCTCAGAACGCAAATCTTCGCCAACTATACGTTAAATTACAGAGTAACAGTTGAAATTCATGGCCACCATCATGCAAATCACAACAGATTATCACACATTTTTCTTCTGTTCTTGTGTACATTTTAAGAACACGTGGAGAAACCATGGTACTACCATGATCCTTCCCTAGAGCGGTATATGAACTTCAAAACTTCTGCATGGTGAAGCTACAACAAAGCAAGAAACTGTGGGTTCAGGGCAGAGCAGCAGTGCTGTGACATAAAGTATGCTCCAAAGTGGCCTTTACCTATGGCTTAGATGGAGCTACTTCTGACCTCCAAACCTACAGCACCGCTTCTCCCCAGCCAGAGTTTTACAGCACTGCAGGTCTGGATTGAGGAAAGAAAATGCACAGAATATCCCTTTACAAGACCACCTTACCTTCCACAAACCTGCAGTGCTATTGGTTTGAAAAAGGGCAGAAGTAAAAAATAAAATTAAAAAAAAACAAAAAAAAAAAACAAAAAAAACCCACAAGAAAAAAAAACAGTCAAACAAAAATTCACCAAAAATAAATAAAATCATGCCATTGCCATAATCGTAGAGGTCCTGTAAAGTGTTACATTCTTCATTATTTATCCAACTGGTACAGTAATTTAAAACCTACAGTGTTCGCTTATTTCAAAACACTGCCAACATTAAAAGACATTATTTCATATCCTTATTAGACATAATTTGATAATTTATTCTTACTAGTGTACGGATGTCCACTGATTGGTGTTCTTCCATATTTTCAAGATCTGCTATTTCTGCAGTTGTTGTTCTTATTTTTATCTGAAAAGAAAAAGAAAATAAATATTCTTGAGCTTATCTAAAGACCAAACCTCACATTTGTTCATTTAAGTCAACACAGAAAGCAAGATATTTGGTCTTTTAGTTTCATTACTGCCTACAAAAGTCAGAACTCTTCCCACTTATGTATGGAATCCATTTTTATAAGACATAACTTGTTCTGAAAGTCACATACACTTTAAATCATTAAGTATTATTGTATTTCCATTCGACATGACAGTTGAATAAAATATATTTTATTTTTCCTTCAAATATTTATCTTTAGCAATTTGAGTCCATGTGCCAGTTTTTTTGCTAGTTGTTATTTGTAGTTTACTGAATATAACCTTATATAGCATGTATTATCTTACAGTGTGTAACTGTAACATCATTGGCCATGACAAATATATATCCTACTTAGAAGTACAGGAAAACAAAGAAAGAAGACTATGAGTTGTAAACTAGTTTATAAAGAAATTAATATTAAGAAAACTTGAAGGTGAATTATTCAGCATATTTAAATAGTTTAAGAGTATAAATGAAAAGCATGAAGAGAAACAAGATGCTGGAAATGAAGAGGTAACCCTCAACAGAAATAAAGAAGGGGGCAGCAGGGAAAAGAAACTTACATTAAATATTGCAACAACTTCCTATTTGTGTCAAAAAAAGCAGTAGAAATTTGCAAGATTTAGCACGGGGTGGGGGGGGGGGGTGGGGGAGGGAAGATACCATAAGGAAATAACAGCATATGGTAAGGTTGATGTGACCTCTATCATTCTGTCCTAAATGATGAAAACATACTACAAAAGTAAACAACAGAAGTAAGGATCAACATTAAAAACTATCATCCACTCAAAATATATTGCGAAAGTCAAAGTGAAATAGGGAAAGACTGACCAGTTTCTAAAAATTAATTTTGTACCTATTTTACCTGTAGTTCTTTTTGATGTTGTCGATGACCACGAAGATGATTTTCATTCTGCTTAATCTCACTTTCAATGGAACGTAAATGTTGGTGAGATGCTGTTATCTGTGCCTTTTTGTTTTCAATTTCTTTCTCCAAGTGACTTTATAAAATAAGTGATATTGAGATATTATATATTACACAGATGTTATTTATTACACACACACAAAAAGAGAAATACACAAAATTAAATGCATGACAAGACAAAGGGTAAAAAGCACAGCCCCAACCCCCCCCCCCCAAAAAAAAAAAAAAAAAATCTGAAGTTTGTTACGCATTGGAAGGTTTGAATGATCAATACAGAACCTCCAAAGCTCTACCGCAGAACTCATAGCAGATAGCTATTTGATGGTCCTAGTTCAGCGCCTAGCGGATAAACCATTCATGTAATTTGAACCATCTGTAACCTCTGTTTGCAATTTTTGCAAACAGGCCACATGTTTGAACTAAACAGGGATGTTACTTCTAAAAATATTTTTGCATCCTGAAAGAAAACAAATACTTTGACTAGGACAAAACACTACCAGTCAGAGAGAAAATACATTAACAGAGATGTGGGAAGAAAAAAAAATTATATAGTCTCCTACTTTTCCTTCTATAGAAGGAGGTTATGTCCAGAGATTCCCATAATTAATTCTTTAAGTTTGTGGTAAAACTATTTGAAAAGCAAAACAAAGCAGTTGTTTATTATTATTTATAGATGGCAAAACTTTGATAGTCTTTCATTCCTGCAAAAGAAAGGGGAAGCTTTACTAATACTACTGTTAAAAAAAAAAAAATAACGCAAAGGTTTAATCCAACTTTTCCTATAGATGCATGAAACGGACTGATTAAGTCTGATCCCAGAATCAGTGTTCAATAAATTGCATCTACTATTCCAGGTAAATGAGTCATTGCTTTAGGCTACTTTCTGAAGAGGGGGAGGTGGGAAGACATTTTTCCTTTTTCGCTGGCCTACATCATTCCCCTGTAGCAATATTGGTAACGAAACGCCTGTAACACTTTGAAAGTTAAGACAGTCTTTAAGTGAAGTTCATTATATACTGAGACGAACAAAGTACAGTTAACGGACATACTTAAGTCTTTTGAGTTTGCAGAAATAAATTTTTAACATTCAATTCAGTCTACACTATCAGCTATTAATACAATAAAGCGAAATATTTACTTAATATGCCTGTAATATAATCTAAGCCTCAAAATAAAATATTCTGTTGTCACCAATTTGCTTGGTAACAGTTCAAGTTTTTAAACTTTGAAATACATTTGGCTTTTAAAACTACCATTTTGAAATTAATGAGAAAAAATACAACTAAAAAATAAAATGGAGGGGCAGGGGGGGAGTCAAGTTTATCAGAGACACCCACCATGAGTGAAGTCAAAAGCCTGAGAAAACACAGACGCAAAGCTTGAAACCAATAGGCTTACGCATGCCAACGTAATTTTTGTTTGAATAATCAGGCTTCCTTTGCAGTAAACTACACCACCACTGTTCAGATATTAGATTTTTAAAGAAATAGCTTTAACTCCATACTCTTTTTCAGGAACCACAACAAAAAGGAAAGTAGCTAGATTTTCCTGGAGCATTCAGGCCAGAAAATCCCTAATTACTAAGCAAGATTTAAATGCCACAAGACAAAAAATATGGAGGTACAACTCAGGTTTGTACCTATCACAGAAAGGCATTGAAATAAAGAGGTTTTCCAGAATTCTCAACAAGGAAGTGTTAAGTCTCAGAAAGAAAATGGAGAGACTGAGTAGTAGTGTATATGCAAATAGACAAATATGCAATTCCACTATTCATATCAACATGCGCACTTTTTACAAATACGACATTACAAGATGCTAACCTTATTTCTGCTTCAACATCTTTGCTGAGGAACTTGGGTCTGAGGTAATCAGAAGAGTAATAGCGTCTTTCAAATACTTGATCACCTTCAGCAGTGAAAGCTTCTCTACAATTCTTTGGGGGCCGATTAAACTGCATTACTTCACGAGCTTTACGGCTACTCTGAAAAATACAATGGCCTTATCGCACCAATAGAAAAGTAACCATAATTAAAGATACCAATTCAAAACTTGTCTAGAAGTTCATACCCAGAAATACTTCCAACTCCTAATGAAAAGTAAGAATAACAGTAATGAAAGAATGTGAAGAAAATCTATAGTGTCAAGAATCTGCTTTTCTTAGTTGATTAAGACATTTATGCTCTCAAAAACCACCCACTTAGTTTAGTTGCCCATTTCTTTTATTCTATTACAAATTTCTCTAAATTGTAAGTTCTGTAGTCTAATCAGTCCCTTATAGTTTGCTATGGGAAGAAAAAAAATAATAAAAAAAAAATCACTAACCAAAAGGTCACTACGCACAGGTATATTTAACTGTCAAAAGTGGAATATGCATACAGGAAACAATCTTCCAAAGAAAGCGGTGAAGTATACGTCAAACAATATTCAATTAAAGACTAGGGAAACATGCTAGTAAAAAAAAAAAAAAACAAAAAAAAACAAAAGACAACATTGCCAGTGCCAGACTAAGTGGTCACAAGTGCCTTTGTCCAAGGCAATCATGTTACCCATTCAGAAGTATCATTTCATCCACACAATACCCGTTCACCTTTGTTCAGATTCAGTTGAAATTGCTCAGGTAGGGCTCGACAACAGTAACGTTATGAAAATCAGTGGTTAGGTAAGGCAGAGGAGGAAGACCAAAAACTAGCATTTCTGCTATGAAAAGAAAGCCTAGAAAATTCAGCTGTTACATATCCCATTCAGTAACAGCCGTGCTTGCTAAACAGTCAGTCAACTCTGCACTAGATAGACCGTAAACTGCCTCTTTTCCAGCAGGAATGTCAGAGGACAAACTGGGAAAAGTGGGTTTGGAGAAAAATCAAAATCCACAAAAAGCAGGTATCATTAGTTCTGCTGCTCACAGAATACCCTGCTTTCTTTAATTAAAAAAAAAAAAAAATATATATATCTTATTTTTATCTTGAAGATTTTACCTGTCATCTTATTTGCTGGAGCTGATATCTTCAGTAGTAACAGAAAATCAAAAATCAATTAAGATCATTAACATGTTTTTATGGTGATCAAAAGATAGATTCTTATCAAAATAGTACGTAATCTTACTTCAACACCAGTCGCTAGCCACCTCATTCAAATCCTATTTAATAACTGATTATTGTTTGTTGGTGTTTGTTGGTTTTTTTGTTGTGGTTTTTTTTTTTTTTTTAACCAGCCTCTATCAACAACCACAACACACACTCTCATCCCAAATGCTTTAATAGCGCAGAGTCCGAAGAAGCTCTAGTTGTGGTAGGTGAAAAAGAAACTAGGCTGTGAATGCCACTAGGTGCTGATAATTTCATGTAAGAGTGAGGGACAGAATACTCAAAGGGGAACTTTTGAAGTCTCAAGCACAAGCCTGCTACAACTACAACTGGTACCTAGCTACCAGTTGCTAGGTACAACCGGTAGGGGCTGGTTGCAAATTTTGGTAACACTCAGACTACGCAGAACTGATACATCCTGAAACCACCAATTAATGGCGACACGAGACAGCAACAACAGTTCGGAGGATGATCATATGCACATAAGCTATTTAGACTGGGAAAATAGACCACTTAGAGGCCCAGAAAGGTGGTGGTGAACATCCCAGGAAAAAAAAAAAAAAAAAAAGGGAAGGTCCTGGAAACTCATAGCAAGAGATGTGTAGAGACAAATCCCAGGGAATGCCCTGGACTTCAGCCAGTAACAGCCCTAACACGTATCTGTGAGCAGGAACTGATAAGATTTTCTGCCTGACCTTCCTGGATCTCCCTGCTGGGGACAGAAGTTGAGACCTATGAAGACAGCGTTGCAGGGGACAAGGAAACAAGCAAGTGTGTGAAAATAAGAGTAAAAGCTCTAACCTTGCTGATTGTTAAATAAATCCCAGTATCTAAATCCACTATGGGTTGTCAGTTTACTCTGCCTCACCCATGACAGAAAACAGTGTTTGAAGTGGGATATTGACAGTTTATTGAGTGCCAGGAGGGCCTCACCAGGAACCCTCCAGTGATAACTGATACAGTCACGGTTTACTGAGCCATCGGGGTCCTCACCTCTCCTCAGAGGGGTAAAAAGAAAAACAAACAAATTTTTCTCTACCTCTTTTGTCCATTACAGACACTATCAGCAAAGGTATCACATATGCTCCATACAACGAGAAAACGCTTTTCTTGAAAGACCAATAGGGAGCATAGAGCCTTACTTTAATGAGCAGGATTGTTTCTATACCCCTCACATCGATCAAACAATTAGCAACCACTGCATCATCTATCTCCAGTGCTGTGAGAACTGATGGGAATTCTGGATGATCAACTGCTCTGAAGAAAAGAAGAAAAAACACCGTTCATAAAGCTCATACGAGATCTTTAAAAAAGTAGTAATTTGAAGTATCAAGGCCAAGCAATAAAATGCAAAACATAACTTACCTGTGCCTAACATCATAAACTTTATTCTGAAATTTGTTTACAATTATTTGAGGTCTAAATCCATGTGGATAATATTTTGACATCAGTTGCTGAAGAGTTCTTTCATCACTGTGATTATCACAGCAAAATGCCTGAACTAGGCTCTTTAAACAACATTCAACAGCCAAGGTCAGTTCAGCATCTTTCGGATGAATGAAAGCACCTAAATAAACAGACAAGGCTTTAGGAGCTGTGCTCTATAACAGAGCATCCAGTAACGCATTTTTATCACTCAGGGTTGTTTTGTTGTGTTATACGTTTTTGGGTTAAGAGTCTAAAATAAACCTTTCTTACAAGAAGAAAAAAAAAAATGAAGAAGTTAAATAAAAGATAAAAACCGCTACAACAGACAAGCTACCCTGAGAACATAAACATATAATTTCTCTTCCTATGGAGACACCTATTTGTATTTGGAGGCCTACGTTTTCTTCCCAGATCTTTGTCGGAGTCACTACTAATTTCCATTAAGGTACCAATTTTATGGCAGCTCAGCAGGAGTATATCAAGGCAAAGACTGCGTATCAACAATTTAATACTCTAAGGCTGAAGGCAGAGGAACAACTATGCTGCAAGTTAAACAAAGATGAAGATTTCCATTGTATCGCCTGTCTTCAGTAGTACGTGTGTTTGCACATTTGCACCCTGTAGCAAATGCCAAATACTTAAGTATTGCTTAACCAGAGTTAAGTATTACACTTACAACCAGAATGTGCTGAAGCCGTTACTCCCAGTCACAAACGGAAAACAGCAGTCACTGTCAGAGCTGGTCAAAAAACAAACGAAACCAAACTTTCCAAGAAAATCTCAATTGGTTCTTGTCTGAGTTGCTCCACGCAAAACATCTCAAGTTTGACAAGCCCACAAGTCAGCAACTGGACAGATTTTGTTCAAAATGTCCAAGAGCTGGACAGTGCTATCCACCACGGAACAACCAGCCAAAGCACAGCGGACTGATGCTTAGAGCGTGTGGGAAGTCAGAGGAGCACATTGAAAGTTTACCACTGTAACTACATAAAATACCTTAACAGAAACAGCTTGAAAATGATGAAAATCAGCAGATGTTAGCTAGTGCAGGTGATAAAAAGGACAGAAGCAAAAGATAATCTACCAGGATAAAACCTTAGTCCAGGAAGTACAAAAGAAAGATACACCTCAAGCTCCTTAAAGAACAAATAGTTCCTCTAAAAGATCACCGTTTACATTAGTAGCCGTGCAATAAATCCCACAAGGAAATATGTCTTTTTCAGTAGTCACTCTTACCTAAAGGTCCGACAGGTTTGTGTTTAAAGCGTCCTTGCCTATAGGCTGTTTCAACTGCTTCAAGAAATGTTGGTACATGTGGTCCAAACCTTTTCAAGGTGTTTGTTTTACTGTCTTTCAGCTCTCTCAGCTGTCTCTGCTTGGCATCCAGTGCTTGTTTCACATCACAGTCTTCTCTCCTAAGAAAACAGGGGTTTTTTTCAGTAGCAATAGCTTATGAAGCCTTAATTTGATTAAAATAATTTTATAATTATTTTAAAGTCTCATTTTTCAAGTACTAATACAGCAGCATATCAAGACCTCAGAACTCCAATGTACAGCTAGATACACACATGCAACAATATTTTTATAGTTTCAAGAAACAGAAGACAAAAAATCAAGAAAGAAAAGCACTACTTTGCAACAGTTTTACAGGACTTTTTTCTTTCTAACAATTTATAATAAGTTTATTTTATTTCTAATTACATGCTTCAATTTCACTGTCTTCTACAAAGGTCTTCAACAGAGCAGAATGGAACTGTTGGTTACAAGAATTGATAAAAGATGTTTAAAATAATACATCAAGTGCAATAAGCGACAATTCTCAAATCTCTTAAGACAATAAATGACAACATCGCCATAATCCCCTCAGGTAATCATTGTTCAAGTTCAGGTTTCCAAATCAAACCCAAAGGCTGCTTTGTTTTTCTAGCTCGGATATGGGCTAAATTGATATTTGAACCACTTGCCTCAAAGTCTCTATAAATTTCCCTTTAACAGTAGATACAATAACGACCCCTAAGTGCATCTATTCTCTTATATCGTTTTATATATCTTGTGACATCATATCAGGATGTACTAATGTATTAGACAACATGAAACAAATTAAATCATAGTCTGCCTATAGGATGATAAGAGGATAAGGGAGGAAGAAAGAAGGGTATTAAACTGACAGTACAGATTTAAATAAGACTTTGATTAGTAATATCTTTTCTCCTTTAACGACAAAACAGTTTTCTTAATTTTCAAAAAGTTTCTAAATTAAGTCATGTCGTGCCAAAGTCAGAAATTTAGCAAGTTGCAAGATAAACTAGGAAAAAATAAAAAAAGAAAAAGAAAATGAAGCCTAATACCTCAGGGAATGCAGGTACGTAAGAAGGGACTACTTCTAACTTGAAACAAAGGAAAACAGTTAAATTCAAAAAGCATAACTTACATCAGTCTAGTATGTTCTTCCTTACACCTAGATACCGCCTGCTGAAACTGATTCACCTGTTGACCAATCATTGCTTCTTCATCATGGAATGCTTTTAACTGTTCCCTTAAGTGTGCGATTTTCCTTTGTCTTTCCAATTTTTCAGGCTCTGAAACCTGATTAGCACTAGAAAAGATCACGCTTCAGTACTTTAAAACCACACTGATGATTTATAAGTGACACAAACTTTGTTTTATTACCTGTATCATACAAAAGATTTATGCATCAGAAAGTTACATTTAAGATTCTGTGCATTTACAAGATCTACAAAGCATAAATACCTTTTTTTTTTTATTTGTAACCACACATAACCCTCTCCAGTTATGTTCCTATTACATTTAGTTTTGCAAGACTATGGAAGCTAGAAAATTTATATTATCACCAACAAAGAAGAAAAGCTTTTTTTCTGCCCATTTACCTCATCACCTTCTAGGCAAAATCTTGGTATGCAAAGAAGCAGGATCAGATAAATTTAAATATTTAGCTGGATCCTGCTAAAGTTTAAATAAATATTTTCTGTTACTGCAGATATTCTCACTCATCAGAAGAGCTCACTCCCTGCGTACCTATACCTTAATAAACATACACCGTAATCATTGTATCTGTATTTACCTGCTTTTCAGTTCTTCAATTCGTTTACGTAGCTGTTCATCATCTTTTCCGAGACGCTTGAACTCAGTTTTGAAACGATTATAAAGTACCTACGAAGGAAATAGGATACACTAGTTTAATAAATAGAAGCAAGAAATAATTTCAAAAAGAACTATAGTTTTGAGTAAATAAACACTGAACTGCATCAAAACAGACAAAAATAACTTGAATTTCAAGAACGTGAGAAAGGAATAACACAGTTATCATATTTATTTTGACCTAAGCTTAACACCACTTAACACCTGTGTAAAGATATAAACCCCATGTCCCCAGAACAGAAACTACTTGCAAGTCAGGCAGGAAATTGCACCTATTTTGAACTGCACTATGGATTCAGGAAGCTTAGACACAGACAGAAGAGTACACATGAGTAGAGCATGGCCAACATTAAAGCTTTAAATTGGTACGACCTTTGAAAGTTCTTTTTGCCTACCTCAGCTTCATTGACTGCTTTTCTTTTTGCCTGCACATCAGCCTTCAAAGATACACACTGAGGATGCAGGGCTTGTGCTTCTTCACTTATTGTTATTAACTTGTCTTGTATTGCTTTGTACTTTTCTTCTGCTTCATTCACTTTTACCTTTGGTGGAAAAAAAGAGAACAATACACAAGTAATGAAGCAAAATTTGTTCAAATCCTCTTAATGCTACAGAAGAAATATCTCTCAAAATAATCCATCTGACATTTCTCATTTGCTTTTTATTTGTTAAAGAAAAATAAAGCAAGTAATTGCCACTGTGGATACACTAAGATGAAAATTAATAAAGGAACACACTCAGGAAACGAACAAACTACCATATCTGTGAAGTAAACAGCAACTTGCTTTTCTAACTCATGGTTTACTCAAACACAGGACTCTTAATACAACAAAGCCAAGTACCATAACATGGAAAGAAGTCAAACCAGTATCTGGACAATGCTCCTTCAACTCTACACAGACATGTTTGGCCATAAAGTAAAAACAACTCCATCTTAAAACAATGAAATTAACATTTAAAAAAAAAAAAAAAAAAGAGAAAAAGATAAATGAATGCCAATTCAGAAAGTTTGGAGTTTTAATAGACTGAAGAGTTCAAAGTAATGATGCCTAGTGTTTTTCTGCAAAATATATTTTTCACATGTGAATCTGAATGTTTGGCAAAATTATTCCTTCTTGCTACCTACAGAAGTCTTAAGTACCATCCACAGGGTCTGTTAAATTTCCAGATGTCTCCTGAAATCAAACACTATCTTCTCTACAGAAGATGCTCCATCGTTACAGAAATAGGCATCAAGTAAGTACTCTCAACAATAAAACAGTTTAAATTAGTGTTCAGAGGTATATGCAATGCTGGTCATCGCAAATTGCCAGTCAAAATAATATAATCCTTACCTGAAACAAAAGCATCAGCATGAAAACCACACACACATACCCTAACTAAACAACAGGAAAAAAAAATGTCCTAATATCAGTATGGAATGCAGACATTACTGTTAAGTTTTAGATGGCTAAAAATGTGAATAAACAGGAACGTTCTTAGCTGCTTGTCAAAAGCTAAGATGGCCAGCTTCAATAGCTTACAAGCTAGAGGACAATCATATTTTAAATACTATTTTTATTCTTGAGTCAAGGAGCCAAAACTAGAGTGACACGTAGTTTCAGTCATACATGTACCTGGCATTCTTCTAGCTTCTGAACAAACTTCTCTGTATTTCCTTCTTCAGCTCTGATGCCTTCTTTGATTGGCTGTATTTCTTTTTCCATCTCACCCACCTAAATAGAAGCATGTATTAGCATACATCAGACTGTCCGCAGCAGACTGGAAATAATTTAAAGTACATTTCACATGAGGAAACGTATTTTAAGAAGACATTTACCACTGCCCAAGCCATTTTATGTTTCAAATCTTCAAGATGATTTCGCATGTCATTCACAAACCCAATGCTTTTGTAACGATGCTTTTTTTCTGAATAAAGCTGCTTAAGTTCTTTAAGACGCTTAAAAAAAGAAAAAGAACAAGAAAAAGAGAGGTTCAACTGTGAGTGCAAAAAGCTGAGATTTAATATGAAATCTTGAAAAGAATTATTTTTTTTAAATGCAATGTCACTGAGATCTAATCAAATGAAAACTATGTACTTTAATTCCTATGGTTCTTTCGGTGCTCAGATCTGTACTAATAATTACTTTAGCTTTTACATACCTCTTCCCCTTGTTCTATCTGAATGCATGTATTGTTTTTAGCTTTCATAATAGATGAATAATCTTCTTTCATTTGTTCCAGCTGAGTTGCCTTCATAAAAAACTAAAAAGGAATAAAAAAATGCAGATGTCAGATTCAGCAACTTATCTAAGTGAACTTTCATAGAATCATAGGGTTGGAAGGGACCTCTGGAGATCGTCTAGTCCAACCCCCCTGCCAGAGCAGGGTCACCTACAGCAGGTCACACAGGAACGCATCCAGGCAGGTTTGGAATGTCTCCAGAGACGGAGACTCCACCACCTCTCTGGGCAGCCTGTGCCAGGGCTCTGCCACCCTCACAGGAAAGAAGTTCCTCCTCATGTTTAGGTGGAACTTCCTACACTCAAGTTTGTGCCCATTACCTCTTGTCCTGTCACCAGGCACCACTGAAAAGAGCCTGGCCCCATCCTCCTGACACCCACCCTTTCAGTATTTATAAGAATTGATAAGGTCCCCCCACAGCCGTCTGTTTTCCAGACTGAAGAGACCCAAATCCCTCAGCCTTTCTTCATAAGAGAGGTGTTCCAGTCCCCTCATCATCTTGGTAGCCCTTTGCTGCACCCTCTCCAGCAGTTCCCTGTCCCTCTTGAGCCGGGGAGCCCAGAACTGGACACAGTACTCCAGGTGCAGCCTCACCAAGGCAGAGTAGAGGGGGAGGATGACCTCCCTCGACCTGCTGGCCACACTCTTCTTGAGGCACCCCAGGATGCCATTGGCCTTCTTGGCCACGAGGGCCCATTGCTGGCTCATGGTCATCTTGTTGTCCACCAGGACTCCCAGGTCTCTTTCCACTGAGCTGCTCTCCAGCAGGTCAGCCCCCAACCTGGACTGGTGCACGGGGTTATCCCTCCCCAGGTGCAGCACCCTACACTTGCCCTTGTTGAATTTCATAAGGTTCCTCTTTGCCCAGATCACCAGCCTGTCCAGGTCTCTCTGTATGGCGGCACAGCCTTCCAGTGTGTCAGCCACCCCCCCAGCTTTGTGTCATCGGTGAACTTGCTGAGGGTGCACTCTATCCCCTCATCCAGGTCATTGATGAATATATTGAAGAGGACTGGACCCAGTACTGACCCCTGGGGAACATCACTCTTCACTGACCTCCAACTAGACTCTGTGCCCCTAATCACTACCCTCTGAGCTCTGTCTTTCAACCAGAAAGACAGTTTTTCAGAAAAGACAGTTTTTCAACTTTAAATAATTACCATAGAAAGACTACTCATCACGACCTCTGTGTATCCTGAATGATACCCAAAGTACTCGCTGGTGTGGTAGTGTGAGGAGCAGATAAGGCCTTGACACTGTGTAAGCACTGCTCATCAATAATGAAAGCATCCCTGTTTTCAGCACAAATCCAAAACATAACCCCATACTAGCTGCTACGAAGAAAATTACCTCTATCCCAGCCAGAAATCAGCACAGTCATGCTCAGCAATAAAAATGGAGAGGAAAGGGTTTAGGGAGATTAGCCATCTTCTGCTCAGGAACTGGCTCGGCATCGGTCTACCCATGGGAGGTGGTGAGTGACTGCCTTTGCATCTCTTGCTTTGCTTTCTTTCTCTCTTCTTCCAGCTTTTCTTTCATTTTTTAAACAATTTTTATCTCTACCCACAAATTTTCTTGCTTTTACTCTTCCGTTCCCCTTCCCCCATCTCAAGCCGGGGGCAGCAGGGAAGGGAAGTCAGCAACTGGCTGCATGGTGCTTAGCTGCTTACCTGAGTTAAACTACAACACATCATTAAAATTAAGAATTTTTCCTCCAAACGCCACCTCTAAAAATCTGAAATCAGTATTTTAATGTTTAATCAGAATGTTAAATGGTTTTTTTCTTACCTTATACTTGTCACCTTCATTTTTAGACTGTAAAAAGTGCTTACTCATCTCTTGGGTTAAAACAGACACAGGATTATCTACCTGTACAAATAAATTACTTTTATTTATTTTAAGTAAAAAAGTTCCCATGTAACTGCATATCCATGAAAGTGAGCAAACCATCTCCCTGTTCCATACCCAGCAATTCAGTAATAAGCTGAGAGAAACA
Organism: Larus michahellis; assembly: GCF_964199755.1. NCBI lineage: Eukaryota > Metazoa > Chordata > Aves > Charadriiformes > Laridae > Larus > Larus michahellis. Next base: position 119,393,649 of record NC_133898.1, read on the forward strand.
GATACAGAAATTAAGATTTCTACTCTTCTTACTCCTTTAAAAAAAAATAAAATCCAAAAACAAAACAACAAAACAAACAACAAACAAACAAAAAATAAGAAAACCCAACTGTATCAAGTGAAAATTACAACCACAACAAGGAAAACTGAAGAACTGTTCCCAGGAGGATAAATGATTTCTAGAAAGTCAGTGCCTGTTTCTTTCCATTTATTTAACAACATCTGCAGTAGAAATTTTTTCCAGTGCTGTTTAATTGCTCATTATTTAATAGATCAAAGTATTGCTTTAAATACAATCAATTGCCCCATATGTTCTTATGGAAGTTTTCACAAAATAAAATCAACACATATTAACAGAAGTTTGTATTATTTGAAAGGCTGAATATGTTGGATATTTTAAACTTCATGTGTACTACCTGATCTTTCCTTAATCAGTCAAGCAGCAAAAACACTCAAATTTCTTCAACAGCAAAAACTGTTGATGAGCAGAAAAAAAGAAAGCTCCAGGTATGAAAAAAACCTACACACGCTAAGACTTTCATTAACAGGACACATGACTCACAGCTCACAGACGACAGCAAATCCTTATCTGTCTGGGACAGAATCGTATTCTGCATTGAATGAGATATAAATTTCAATTTTCTTTTGCCATTGCATTTGATCTTGAAAGAACACAGAAGAGGTGAACCTCTCCCATTTAACGAAATGGAACGTTGTCTTTTAATTGAAGAATTGTAACAGCACGTGCTGACATCTTGAATTGCACAGAATTTAAACAGTATAACAATTACCTGTATATTAAAGTGATCCAGTATTCCTATGAGTTCCTCTTTCTTTGAGGAAATTATGGCCCCTAATGGTAAAGAAAGAAAGGAGAAATACTGATAGGTCCAAAGTAAAGCGACATACAATGCCGTAGCCGTTTTTTCAATCTAGTGGTTCTTAATAAATGTAAAACATTAGATTAGTATTTTTGTAACATGAATTCTCCTAAACGAGAAACACTGTTTGGTTGTGTTTTGTTTTGTTTTTTTTTTTTAATTTTGCCAATATATTTGCATTTGTACAGAAAGACTTCTAATTAAAGTCCCTTCTTGCTACATAAACCCTCTGTGACAGAATTTGGGTAAACAGCAAATTCAACAAAAACTCATAAAGACTAAAGACTATGTTTATCCTCATCACAGAAGCAGATTTTCATGAAGACAAATACTGTATGATTTCACATGCAGAACCTGACACAACTGCTTTTGACATGCTAAAATATTCTTAGTCTAAGGTAAGCACACAAAAAAAAAGGACATCATCATCCTTGAAAGATGAAATGAGAAACATCATCCTTTACTAACATCAAGGCATTTAAAGCAATGAAAACATCTAAAGAACTTTTAAGACTGAAAACCAACCAGATTTGCTTTTCAGTTTGTAACTCCTGCTTCCGTCCAAATTAATGTGCTGATTCACAATAATAGAGCCACCATACACTTCTGGTTTAAATGCATCTCTGCCTTGGTTTCTCAAAGTTATGGAAATATCTGCTGAACTAAAAAATAAAAATAATAAAACTGAAATTAGTTCAAAATGTAAAAAAAAAAAAAAACAAACCAAAAAAACAACAAACAAACCAACAAACAAAAAAACAATACCACAACCCCAAACCAAAAAAAACTCCCACAGACCATTCCAATTTTCCACAAAAATTGTCATGTGTTGCAGAGGTCAAAACTGGAAGTCAGTCATTGTACCAATCAGAACAAGATATATTTATGTTGTTTGAGCCAGAACAGCATCGGAGACACACGGTCAGAAAGGTTGCCATACACTGACCTGTTTGCACTTGCTATGCTTCAGATAAATCATGAGCCAAAATGCAAACAGCTGTGAAAGCAGATTTCCCCCACCTTCCCTTCCCATCTGAGTGACCCCATCTTTAGGCTGCAGAATCAAGTTTCTTTTTGGTTCTTCTCCTGTCCCCAAACTGGCTTCTGTAGAAGAGTTGCTTAGCTTCTACAGCTATCCCTAACCAAAGTAATCTATAGCAGAATGTTTAAGGCGGTCTTCTAGAAAAGATGAGATGTGATTTCAGCTCTGAATTCCTATTTTCTGTTTCTCAAGTGAATGCTGAAACATTAAGTTGTTATACATGAGGCAGGTACTGCCAACAATTTTCACTCCAAGCCCCTCTGAAAGGAAAAGCCTAATGCTCTAAGTTACAGCTTTTTCTAAATGTAAACTTTTAAAACTTCTATCTTTTTATCCCTACTCTAGCAGCAGACATGAATCTACTTCCTACGTATTTAATAATCCACCTGTATATCATGGTCTTCATACTGTATACTCATTCATGTTACCAGAAAGACAGAAAAAGAATTAACCTCACTGCTCACAGAACAATGCTACTAGTTTCCTATGATTTTTTCCTAATGAACTCAATTCTTCTTCAAGTACATCGTGAAAGTAATACACGTGAACTGGGCAATAATCAGGACATATCACTATGTTAGCTAGTTCAGAGATAATGGTATAATACTGGTTAAGATTACTAATGTGTTTTTTATTTGTAGTTTTGGGATTTTTCTGTTTAAATACTGTCTCTTAAGTGTTATGGTTTTTATTCAAAACTGGTAGATTCAATAAGAGAATAGAGAAAACAAAGTGTTGTGGTTTGGGCTGGACTGGACACTGAGATGAATGACAGATGCTCTCCCCCACCTCTCTTTCCAAGGAGTGGAGGGAGGGAGAGAAAGAAACTTAGGAGTCCTCAAAGCAGGACGTGAAGGTGAACAGAAAACTGATCAGCTAACCTGACTCACAATTACTAAACAACATGTTCAACCTTAAAACCAAAGAAATTTTACTTACGTCTCTCCATCTCGTACAAACATTTTTAATGAGGAACCTCTATTAGTTGCAGTGGCTTTTCCACCAAGTCCAACAATAAGAGCAGTTAATACAGAACTTTTTCCACCTGTAACAGAAGCATTGAACTTTTTTTAAAAAGAAGTTCTTGTAACTCTTTATCCAGTTCACCCACATTACAGATTTTTGTTTGACTGCTTATGTATTCATGCATTTAAATTCCAAATTCTGTCCTTACTCAACAAGCACATAAAATAGCGGTAACTCTAGAAAAACATCTGCCACTTCCAAGGTTCTCCCTAAAAAAACAAAAAACCAACATGCTGAGCCAAACTTCTGTTACTTCTATTTAGCAATTTGCATACAACAAGACGTCCTATCTCAGGAGGAGTCTCCCCTTCCTTACAAGCATACAGAAAACAGGTATACAACCAAAGAAATGAAACACACATTACCATTTATAAAACTATCTGAAAGATTTTAACCTCTCTTTCAAAATTTATGTTTAATTTTTGAATTGTCTCTCCAAAAGAAGTGAACTTGCATAAATAAGTATCATTTCCATCTCTTATAACAGGATAATTACTGTGCATTTAATAATGAACATATGAGTGAATATGTTTGGTTTAAATACAAATTTATGTATGGTTTAGCTATGAAAAGATTTATATTCACATGATCTTTTGCAAATCTCCAAATTTAAGACCTAACTTTTTCACCAGCTTTGAACTACGGGGACAGACCTATGTGGTTCCCAAATCCAAAAGTGAATCCATCTCCATTCCTAAAAGATGGCTAGCAATTCTTCTTCAAATAAAAATTACATCTTCTAAACTATTAACAAAAGTGTTCTTTGACAAAGAAATGATGCAATTAATACGTACTTCCATTGTTTCCCACAACAAAATTGAGATTCGATCCAAACTGAAAAGGCCCCAACATCGAATGGCACATGAAGTTCTTCAGCTGGATGCTTTCAATTATCCCAACTTCCCCTGCAGTCTAAAGAATTAACAATTAAAATTGGTGTTATGTATGCATTTTAATAAGATATAGTTTATCTATTTTAAATATAATGAGAATTCAAATGGCAGTATGATATAAAACATCAATGGTTACAAGCTACAAAAAAATCAGACAGGTTTAATGTAATATGAAAAGTTGCTTGCTACAGAGAAAGTACATAATAAAATAAGAGGAAAAGTTACCAAAGCCAATTGCTCATCCATAGTAACTTTCAGTTCTCCCCATAACTAACTTATAATTAATACAACATAAAAGATTAAGATCATAGATTCTACACAGTTGTCAGCACAGTAATAAAGAGCATCATAGAAAGACTTTTTTGTTACTTGAATAATACTATTTGTGATTTTGTGATAATTCTTAGCATAGCTTAGAATGAGGGAAATTAAATTAGATCATGAAGGGGGAAATGAAGCTAAAAGTGGGGCAGCCCGCTGTTGAACCGGTAAAGCATTGTTTTGACAAAAAACTTTAGTCACCAGTGCTTCAGAAAAAACAATGTTTTCTAACACAGCAAAGTCCCCAGGAAAAATAAACAAACCAATGACAAAGAAAAGCTGCTGTTTAAGAAAATTAAGCGAGGAATAATGCTTCTGTGTACCAAAAATCAACCTTGGTGTCTTACAGAATAGAACAGACTACTTCCGTTGGAAGAGACCTACAGCAATCATCTAGTCCAACTGCCTGACCACATTAAAGCATGTTATTAAAGGCATTGTCCAAATGCTTCTTAAACACTGACTGGCTTGAGGCATCGACCACCTCTCTAGGAAGCCTGTTACAGTGTTGGACCACCTTCTTGGTAAAGAAATGCTTCCTGATGTCCAGTCTAAATAAACAAGACAATATTTGCAATCTCAGAAATAGTTTTTTAAAAATTCTCCATCAAATTATAATTCAACTACAACAGAAAAGCAGAAAATAGTATTCATGTTTTCAAGTTTCATTTCCATCAAAACGTGCATTTCAAACACTAGGTTGGTTTTTTTTTAAGGCATTTGAAAGTGTCAGCTATGCAAAACAAACAAGTATTTGGTGCTTCTTTCAGGAAATCATTTGTTTTCTAAATATTTTCTCTGCTTTTACTACAACCATAAGCCAAATATAATGTACTTCTATCAAACAAAATTGGTTTCCTTTCTTTGGTTATTTGACAACTTCAGTAGTATTCATTCCATAAAACTGGAATACTGTTATCAACAGTGTATTAACAGTGATCAACCGTTGTAACTAGATGACCCAAAAGAAATAAGGTAAGAGTGAACTCATGCAGAAGTCCTTATCACAGACATAACTTCTACTCTCTTTTATATTGTTGCCACTGAAGCCTACATGCCAGACGTTTATTTCTATGTCAGCCAAAGGCACAGAACTTTTTCATATCAACTTTTTCTTGTATCTTCCCCCCAACTTTTTAAAAAACTTACCGACTGTAAGGAGAAATTACTATCAGCTGATGACTGTGAAATTTCTTCTTCATTAGAGTCATCACTGTGTTCATCTGTGTATTCTTGTCTCTGCCTTTTATTGGGTCCAGGCTTTGAAATACTTTCTTCCTTTCTCTTACCCATGAGTACTGAAAAATGAAAGTAAGGAAAGATTGTAGGTTTCAGTCTTCTAGAGGAAAAAATACCAACAGATCATACCACAGACATACCAATTTATTTACTTTGGTAAAAGAAGTATTAAGATCATAGCAAACTTTGCAACAAACATACTTTTTCAGAACTGAAATCTCAGTGAATTTAAGCCTAATATTACTATGAAGTTGCATTAGAACAAAAGAAACACAACTTCATTATTTTAATCAAGCTGAATTTGTTCATTGATTAACAGCAAAATAAGCCTTGATTCTGTTTTCCTTGGTACATTAGACACTGAAACATTTGCTAGAATTGGTTTTGGTTACTAATGGAGTTGAAGATTAAGTTATAAGCAGTACTATCATAGTATGATCAGCAGCATCAATGCAGGTTTGATTAAAGTGAGCTGCACTGCCAAAACCAACATGTATTAATTACGTCGTTGACAAATGCCTAGAAAATTAATATGCAGAACACATAAAAGTAGAATAAAGGTAAATTTAGATTCATAGCATTGTCCCTGTGCTGTTGCTTGCACAAAGCTGCCCTGCTTTGGTGAAGCAGTGTAATGTGATCACAGTAAACAAAATGCTGTTATTTTACTAATGAAGGATAACAATTCTCTATATAGAGAACATACGTGTATATATTTCCTCTGCAAATGAATAAATAACAGACAAATTTCTCTTTCCAGAAAGCGCAATGAACAAAATTCAAAGCAAATGCAGAAAAGCAATAAACTTCCCATCTGACATTCTTGTAATAATCTTGTATGGCAGGGATTTCAAATCAAATACTGATTATTGTTATTATGTCCATTAAGTATTTACAGGGAATATGTCATTTCCATTTTATGTTATGTAGTTTAGTACCATACACATAGAAACCAAGGAGCAAGTAACACTTCCTCATTCAGCTACATACCTTTTGCTATGCTACTTTCTGTGTCTTATATAAACATGTCTTTACGCTTAAATTACTCAGACCAGGAAAGAGTCGCTTGTATGCTCTTGGAATTTATGCATCACGCAAATATGAAGACAAGCATTCATTCAATCTGCTGTTCCGTTGAAATCTCTCCCTAGAAAGAAGGGAAAACACAAGATTAAAATGTTGCAGTTATTAGTGTCTGAACTAAAGATCAGGGCTCTGAGTTCCATCGCTGTAACATTTGGACATTTAAGAAAAAGAGTATAAGAGTGGAAGACAGAACAAAGCAACCTAGAAGAAAATTCACTCCTGTAATCTAAGTGTGACTAAGGCAAAGGACAGAACAGTCTGCACCACAGAACTCTTGAAGAGCAAGTACTGCAAAGAAAACTTAAGTGGAACTACAAGCAAACTTTATTGAAGTAGCCTTAGAAATTATTGGGACAAGTGCCAGTGGACACAATACCTACACTGAGCACAAAAAAGCCAGAAGGAAAGAGAAACTGGCTGCAGCAACAAGGAAACAAAATAAAAAACCCACAGAAAATGCCACATACATTTGAATTTTACCTTTAGGTTCTCTTGACATTTTTGACAGAAAAAGTTCCGTTTTTTACATTAATTGCTCCCAAAACTCTTGCACCAAAACACCCCTAATTGTCTTCATTAAGTTTCTGATTGAAAAATTAGTTGATTTCAGTCTCAGCAACACTTAGCATGACTTTAATAACAGTTTGGGAATAACTATTCAAGGCAAAGGAAAAGCAGCCAACCTGACCTATCTGAAGGTTATTAAGATGTGCAATACTATATTGGAAACAATTAAACTGGCAAAAACTACATCAGTAGAAGTATTTTAAGATATGTCATAGACTAATGGGAAGCCAACAATGGACACTACTGACAAATATTAACAGAAGGTTTTTTAATGAACCAGGCATCATATTTAAAAACGGAAGTCTAGATTTATGTCTATACTGCAATATAAAGTAGGACTATGTTAATAGAAACTTATGATGAGAGAGTCAGGAACATCAATAATTCAAACGGGAACCTTACTGTTACTAAGAAAGACAAAACAAAAGTACTGATTTAATAGAGAAAACGAACTTTACTATCACAGAACGTTAGAGCATACAGTTAGAAATAAAAACTGGAGCTATACACTGGGAACAAATAAGGGCAAGACAGATCCAATTATAAAAACATCACAGGATCACTACAAATTATTACAAGTAATTCTTGTGCATGTAATGAGAGCAGGAAAGAAAAACGCAATCCCCAGATGTGCTGTATACAACTATTAGGACTATTACATGTTATAGTAGAAAAGTATTTACCCTGTTAACATCAAAGTATAGGAAAACAGAGGCTGCATCCACTGGAAGCAACATGCAGAGATGCCCACACGTGTTCCAACTCAACCAAGGGCATCTCTTTCCACAGTTTCCATTGCAATGCGGTTCTACAAGTTTTTTCCCCTTTCCCTACCTGCCTGGTTGAGATTCAACAAGGCCAAGTGCCGGGTCCTGCACTTGGGTCACAACAACCCCATGCAGCGCTACAGGCCTGGGGAAGAGTGGCTGAAGAGCTGCCCAGCAGAAAAGGACCTGAGAACGTTGGTCAACACCTGGCAGAATATGAGCCAGCAGTGTGCCCAGGTGGCCAAGAAGGACAACAGCATCCTGGCCTGTATCAGGAACAGTGTGGTGAGTAGGACTAAGGCAGTGGTGAGGACCCACCTTGAGCGCTGTGTCCAGTTTTGAGCCCCTCACTGCGAAAAAGACATTGAGGTGTTGGAGCAGGTCCAGAGAAGGGCAGAGAAACCCGCGAGGTCTTTAGAAAACAAAGCTGTGGGAACTGGGATTGTTTAGCCTGGAGAAAAGGAGACTGAGGGGAGACCTCATCTCTCTCTACAGCTACCTGAAAGGACGTTTTATCAAGGTGGGGGTCGGTCTCTTCTCCCAAGTCACAGGCGATAGGACAAGAGGAAATGGCCTCAAGTTGCACCGGGGAGGTTTAGCCTGGATATTAGGAAAAATGTTTACACTGAAAGGGTTATCAAGCATTGGAACAGGCTGCTCAGGGAAGTGGTAGAATCATCACCTCTGAAGGTATTTAAAAGACAGGTAGGCATAGTGCTTAGCGATATGGTTTAGTGACGGGTTTTGTCAGTGTCAGGTCAATGGTTGGACCCAATGATCTGAAAGGTCATGGGGAGCTGCTCTGTGGAAAGAGACCTTGGAGTCCTGGTGGAGGGAGTCTCTGGGCGAAACCGGGAAGATCCACGCACCGCCCCCTTGGCGGCTGGAAAGCCCAGGCGGCAGCTTCTCCCCGGTCCTTACCCGCTTCCCCCTCCCGCCTTCACAGTGCCGGGCACCCGGCGGGCAGCCCTCACGCTAGGCACAGCAGCCATGCGGGACGGCAAGTGACAAAAGCCAGCTACGACTGACGGAACCATCACAGCGGAGCTCCCGGCCCGGCGCTGCCCTGACACAGCCCGCCGGGGCAGGGGCAGACACCACCGCTACCCTACGACCTCCCCCCCTTACAGCCACCCCCGCTCCCAGAGCCGCCGCCCCCCGCCCTACCTCTCCTCAGCACCAACGGCGGCGGCGGGGCCGTTAAACGACCACCAGCCCACTCGGCGCCCGGGAAGATCCCCCGTCCCGTGCGACGGAAGAGCCGCCGCGGGGCGCGGGCGCCTGCGCGCTGCCACCGCCCCCGCCCTGAGGAGGCCGTTTCCGCGCCGCCGCCATTTTCCGGAGGGCGGAGCCACTCATTGGGGCTCTGGAGCGGGCGAGTGGGATTGGGGGTTTCGTCTCTCCTCCTTTGCTCTGCCGCGGGACTTAGCGGCTGGGCCAGCTCGGGTTTCTCTGAGCCTTTCGGGGCTCAAACCGGGATGTAAGTTTCTACTAATCCCCCCCTCCTCTGAAGCCGCCGTCGCTGAGGGGACGTCGGGGGCCTCAAGGCGCCTCGGCTGGGCGGGCAGGCAGGCAGGCAGGGGGGGAGCGTTGCGGGAGAGCAGGCCCCCAGCCCCAAACGTGGAGTCAGGCCTGCAGCCCTCTGAGCGGGCAGGGAGAGTCCTGCAGAAGGCTCTTCGTCTCGCAGCCCGTCAGGGAAGCGGCTCCTTCTTCCCCTGCGGTGCAGCGTTTATCTCTCGCTGGCGTCGAGGCGGGAATTTTAAATGCTTGTGTTCAAGATGGCAGTGCGGCTTGATACATCGTTGTCAGGCAACTTCTCGGTTTTGTTTTCATCTCAGGGAAAAAAAAACAACGTAGGAGGTTGAGGGATCTGTACGTGCTGAAGTACAGCACGCCACTGAGGCGCTCAGGTTCATCGGCAAAGCTGTGCCGGGTGCTGGGGCATCGCAGCGGGGCAGAGAGGGAGTGGGAGAGTTGTTAAAAACGTGTTGTGGGCTTTCTTTTTTTCACTTTTTTCCCCCCTTTCACCCCTCTCTGCCCCCTTTCTCTTTTTAGAGGTCTCTGGGTCAGATATAAAGCATATGCTTGTCAGTCTTTGCAAGTTACCTTGGCAATGAGTGAAAGTGTATCGGTATGAATTAAGCTTCAGCATTAAATCTCTTCTGTCGTTATTTATAAGCAATTGGCTTACTTTTTCAGCTGTGAAACTTCGTAGAGCAGAATATAGTCCTAAAGTACATTTTATAAAACCTAAAATCTATATAGCTATAGCACATACTGGCCCAATGAGAAATCGAGAAGGTTTTGTGTAGGGTTTTTTAATTTATATTTTGTGACAATGATCTTATAATAGGATGATGTCTTCAGTGATTTGTAAGTATATCAAAAAAATTAGGTTCAGTCTCCCTCTTTGGAAGTTACCATCTCTGTAAGCTGATTGGAGGCTTTTGATGAGTGAAGCTCCTCAACAAAATCGGAGTAGACAGATCACTGCTATTAACAGTAGTAGATCTGTTTGTATACAGGATCCAGATCTAAATATTTTATAGAATACGGGCAAAAAAGCAAAGACTGGTAGGTCTTACAGGCTTTCATAACTCAACCTTAGATATATGTTGAATGGGGATGAGGAAAGCTTCTGTCCTCAAATAACAATACTTTGTTACCTGATAATGAAAAAAAAATGGGGTTTGTTTGTAGTTACCAAATTTTTTATACTTTTTTCTTTATTATTTGTAATCTTACGGAATGCTAAGTGTTTGTAGTGTATTTGTCTTTCCTGTTAATCGTTCTTTCCTGTAAGTACCATGTGATATTCCATAACAATATTTAGTAACCAACTAACACAGTTTTTTAAAAAATTTGTATTGATACAGACTGACAGGAACCAAATGATAACATCAAAAAAGACATCTTCCTTTTTTTGGTAGGTGTTCTCTTGTTAAACTCCATTGAACCTGAATATCACACTTGTCTTTTGCAAAGGTTTGGATGCCTTTTATTAGCCTCCCCTGTGCGTCAGGGAAATTGATCATCAATTGATGCTTAGGACGAGTGGGCTAGATGAATGGACATCTAGTAAGGTGGATAGATAACTGGTTGAAAGACAGAGTTCAGAGGGTTGTGATTAGGGGCACAGAGTCTAGTTGGAGGTCAGTGAAGAGTGGTGCTCCCCAGGGGTCAGTACTGGGTCCAGTCCTCTTCAATATATTTATGAATGACCTGGACGAGGGGATAGAGTGCACCCTCAGCAAGTTTGCCGATGACACAAAGCTGGGGGGGTGGCTGACACACCGGAAGGCTGTGCTGCCATACAGAGAGACCTGGACAGGCTGGTGATCTGGGCAAAGAGGAACCTTGTGAAATTCAATAAGGGCAAGTGTAGGGTGCTGCACCTGGGGAGGGATAACCCCATGCACCAGTCCAGGTTGGGGGCTGACCTGCTGGAGAGCAGCTCTGTGGAAAGAGACCTGGGAGTCCTGGTGGACAACAGGATGACCATGAGCCAGCAATGTGCCCTCGTGGCCAAGAAGGCCAATGGCATCCCGGCGTGCTGTCATGGTTTTGGCCGGATTGGGCCATCAGAACGACAGATGGCCCTCCCCCCACTTTCTCCTCAGAGAGGAGAGGAAGAGATAAGGAGATTTACGAGTTTAGAAAAAGAACTAAACTACTTTAATGAAAATAATAATAAATTTAAAAATAGCAAATAATAATAGAATAATAAAAATTAAAGGAGGAAAAAAAGTATACGATATGTACAAAACGGTATCCAGCTCCCAGGATGACGATCGCATCACCAGCAGAGACAGGGAAAGTCCCAGACTGGAGTCAGCAATGGACAGGAGCTGAATTCTAGAACTAGAGTCAGGAATGCTCGGATTGGGATCAAAGGCAGACAAACAGACAGGGTCCTCCTCAGATGTCGGCCATTGAAGAAAAAGCAAGCCAGAGCAGCCTTGCCCCTTTGATCCCTCAGCTTTTATACTGAGCGTGACGCAGATGGGATGGAATACCCTGTTGGTCAATTTTTGGTCACCTGTCCCATCTGCTCCTCCCTGCAGGTGGGACCCTGCTACGCTTCTCCGCTTCTGACCCTCTAACGGGGTAAACAGTGAAGTTAGCTGACCTTGGTTGTTACAGCAATAAGTATAAGCAAGAGCCTCTGTGCATACCAGTCCTTGGTATAATCCGGCTTTACCACTCAGAGTGAACAGTTTCTGAAAAATATGCTGTTAATTTCAGATTTTAGTCAGTTAGAAGAGGCCAAGCTAAAAAGTAAAATTACAAATCAGAAAGTTGGTTCTGTTTTACCTTAAACCAGGACAGGTGCATCAAGAGTGTGACCAGAAGGTCGAGGGAGGTCATTCTTCCCCTCTACTCTGCCTTGGTGAGGCCACGTCTGGAGTACTGTGTCCAGTTCTGGGCCCCCCAGTTCAAGAGGGACAGGGAACTGCTGGAGAGGGTGCAGCAGAGAGCTACCAAGATGATGAGGGGACTGGAACACCTCTCTTATAAAGAAAGACTGAGGGATTTGGGTCTCTTCTGTCTGGAAAAAAGACGACTGAGGGGGGACCTTATCAACACTTATAAAGACTTAAAGGGTGGGTGTCAGGAGGATGGGGACAGGACAAGAGGTAATAGGCACAAACGTGGGCATAGGAAGTTCCACCTAAACATGAGGAGGAGCTTGTTTACTCTGAGGGTGGCAGAGCCCTTGCACAGGCTGCCCAGGGAGGTGGTGGAGTCTCTGTCTCTGGAGATATTCAAAACCCGCCTGGACGCATTCCTGTGCGACCTGCTCTGGGTGACCCTGCTCTGGCAGGGGGGTTGGACTAGGTGATCTCCAGAGGTCCCTTCCAACCCTGTGATTCTATGATGATTCTGTCATCCTGGACTTCAAGAGATTATGCCATGTATTTGCATGTCTTATTTATATTTTTAACTCATTTTATGTGCTTGAGGTATAACAACAACAGAAGCAATACATCATACCCTATATGCCTACAACTAAAATCAGGTTGAGTGATTGAAGTAGTTGAAGAAATGGATTAGAGAAATGTGATTTTTGTTGAAAGTAAATCTTAATATTAGAACTTGATTTAAAACAACCTGCAATTCCTGCAGTGTCAGAAATCATGTATTATTGATTAGCTGCCTTGCTTTAAAACGGTTCTAGAGTATAACACAGTGCACCCTACAAAGACAGGCTTGCTGTTCTGACGGACTGTGGTGGTAGTAAATGTGGAAGATTGCTGAATTTAACGTGACTGTGTTCACTAGAGGCCACGAGGTGGCATAGCTCCTCATGTGTCTTAAGCAGATTGCAGAGCCCAGGTAGCTGGCTCCTCTAGTCATGAATCATTGAAATAAGGGTTTTATTTTATCTGAGTATACGGTAGTTTCAAAATCAGGATGAAAGAAATAGAAAACGTTACAGATTTTATTTGTTTTTTATCTTCTGATACTGAGGGAGAAAAGGAAAAAGTGGAGAAATGCATGAGGCAAACTTTGTACTGTAAGACAGTGCAGGAATAGATTGGTGTTGTGAGGGGGAAAAGCACAGTATGTGTTAGCGGCCTTGTGTAGAAGTGGCAACGTGTGAAAACCAGAAGAATAATGAAAAAGGAAAGAAGGAAAGGAAGAAAATTAAATCCAGTAATGGAGAAGCATGGAGAATACTTAAATAAAAGACAAAGAAATATACTACCTAACGGGTGTATATTTTCAGCTGTCATTCATTATAGGTGGTGCCAGTAACACTATAGCAAAATTAAAATAGTAAAAATATACACAGTGGCGTGTTTCTGCATGTTACAAACATCAAAATGTTTGTTGGAAGGGACTTCCGGAGGTTATCATTGCTGACTCCCTGCTCAGAGGAAGACTTCTACCCGTATTGAATTAAATCAGCCAGACAGTATGCTGGCTGGATGTTGCAAATCTCCAAGAATTAATATTCTGTAACCTCTTGGCAACCAGTGCTGCAGTAGCCTCTGTCATTTCTTTCCTGAAGTCCAGCTTGAATTTCACAAACCAGAATCTGTGTATCTTGGAATACTAAGGAGAGTTTAATTTCCATCATCGTTGTAAATGTTCCTCAAGTAGCTATAATCTACTTCTGTTTGAACAGAAACATTTTAATGTGAATTCTGCCACTTCAGGGAGTAATTCCCTTGAGAGGTGTGGTTTTTCTTTGTTTTTAAATGAAGCTTGGATTGTGTGTATGCAAGGAACACGAGACCCGCAAGTGAATGATTTAACTTATTTTTTTCTGCCCAGCTGAGTTTGGTTTTATTTATGTTCAGGCTATTAGCAATGAAAATGTACAGTCCAAAAAAGGTATTGAATAATAAACCATCTGTGAACCGGAGTCACTACACAGTTAGAAGGCTTGATTGCAAATGTTCTTGGTTCATAAAAGTAAAATTGATAATTACTAAATATTTTCCGAACCTCACATTCATATGTCCTACTTCATGTTATATTCTGAAAGTATTTTATTTCGCTTGGTCTTCACAGCTAAAATCTTCATGCTGACACCGAAGAAGCTAGAACAATGGGAGTGACTAATTTGTGGCAAATCCTTGAGCCTGTGAAGCAACCTGTCAACTTGAGCAGTCTCAAAGGAAAAACGCTGGCTGTTGATTTAAGTCTGTGGGTTTGTGAAGCACAGACTGTTAAAAAGATGATTGGAGTAGTTACCAAGCCACATCTGAGGTATGGTATCCATATAAATTGTTGTAGCCAAAAGCCTTGTAGCTGTGTAATTTAGGTATGATACTTATTCTAAATTTAAGACTACCTCTGAAATTCATATGACTGTGTTGTTTTGATTCTGTTATTGTTCTTTGTGCTACATGCATAAGGGTTTTGAAGTGAAGACTCAGTCATACTGGCTGAATTCAACTTAATGCTTGGGTGCAAATAGAAGTTCTTGGGCCCAGCCTACTTTGTCTCAAGGCCTCAACTGTAGATAAAGATGAGATGAATGTAAGCAGAACCATGTTTGTCTTACTGTGGTATAGCCCTATGTGATATACAGATTATCAAGGAACACAAATCAGTGTGGTAATTCCTATATATTTCTGAGGCTGTGTGATGGAAGGTGATATGAGAGTTTCAACTGTTTATCACAGCAGTTTGGATGCTAGTCAGTTCAGAGCATGCTGAGTCGTGCATGTTCTACCCTGATCTGGCTTATAAATTAAAATTCTATTTAGACTCCATGTTGAATTAAATGGGTTTAAATAATTCTTCAGGCTTATGAACAACCTTGGAGAATACATATGTTTTTAATTTAAATGAATCACATACTTAAGGGATGAGCAAGTATAAGCAGCTGTAACTTTAAAGCACTGTTTTCTGCAAATGATGCTGACAAAAATGAAAATATATACAAATTTTCATAAATGATCTGTTATTGGTTAGCTCAAGAATACTGAGTTACTAGCTGCCGCTAGATGTTCCTGTGTCTTCTGTTGAATTCAGTTGATATGAAATATCATCATCATCTGGGAATAATTTCTTAAAACGTTATGCTCATGATGCTAAGTGGGTAATTAACTAAAACTTGAAGCATGACCAAAGTCATTACTTCCCTCTGGTAGGATGTCCTGTGTGCAGTGGAATTGAAGCATCAGTCCAGATCTCTTATGCAGTCTTTCCAAAGCAAGACAAAGGGATGAACAGATTTCTACCAAAAAAAAAAAAAGTTTTCAGGCAGTTGGAAATTAAATTGTTTTACTAAGTATTTTAGAGAAACTTACTGTAAGTGATTGATTTTTATATCATTTTGTGAAAATAGAACTAGCCTCGAAAGATCACCTTATCCTTTTTTACCAACAGCAAATGTACAAAATTTAGTCTAGAACAATGGTCTCTCCATGTCAGTTGAAAAGATATAAATGTTTGGGCTATTCTTTTTGAAAGATTGATCCTGGAATTACTAGAAAAAAAGCATATTACTGCTCTCTTTACCAAATAGTTGTTATTACTGCCTTGCAAAATTCCACCCATCAGTGATGCTGGTTTGCATATGAACTAAATTGGCATGGTAATGGTATCTATGAGTCTGTCTAATATCACAGCATTCAGTCACTTCAGAATATGAGGTACATGTATTGATAGATTTTTGGATTAAAATTTGATCTGAAAGAATCAATGTGGATATGTGTTTGGAAGCAGACTTTGGATATTGCATGTTTTTTTAATGAGCCTTTTAAATTTGTTTACACCTAAAAAAGATCTTTCTTGTCCTTACGTGGTATTTTCTTGGGAATTTTGTAAATATGTTACAAATTCATAGTAAAACAACTTCAACCAAAGACAGGGATATCGATAAGTTAGCCTGAGGGTGAGGGACTCATAAAAGGTGGAGAGAAAGCTAAGTTTGTTTCTGGGGTAGGCTGAGGAATATAAGGAAAACCTCTAAAGAAATCAATGTTCGGTAATTCTGCATCTTATGGAACGCTTTGCTTTATTGCAGAAATCTATTTTTTCGATACTCTTTCTTGACATCAATGGGAATTAAACTAGTTTTTGTCATGGAAGGAGAAGCTCCCAAGTTGAAAGCAGACACTATGAGCAAGAGGAATGAGATGCGCTATGGACCTTCAAAGAAAGTTGGAGCTGCAAGAACCGGGAGATCTTTATTTAAAGCAATTTTAAAAGAGGTAAGTAATTGAGGCCTGTGTTTAAGTATTTTTAATGTGATAGGAAGAAATCTTAACAACATTAAATAAAAGAACTTTAAAGAAATAATAGTTACTACACAACAAATTTCAACAGTAATTGAGCTTTGAGGGAATATATGCCTTTGAAATTGGGCATTACAGCATCTCTTAATTGTTTTTGTAGAGGGGGTTAGAATATTTTCTTGTTTGATGTGTTCTGTGCATGTAATGCTGTAGTGAGCCACAGTCGTAATTGGGTGTTTACTACAGAAATTCAACTTTCTTGTTCTTTAATGGTGTTAGTATTCATACTTAATTTTTTTCTAGATTGAAAAAAAATGTGTTGTGTACCTATGTACACTAGCTAAGCTAGTGTGTTTTTGAAGTGGTACACAGAACTGTTTTGTAAGCTAGATCTGTGACTGGGTAGCTGTATAGCTAAGAGGATATACTTGTTGAAGCCTACTGGATTAGGCTAAAAGGAAGACTTTTTCGTATAACTGGTTGAGACAACTCTGGGTGCAAAGACCTCCTGTTCAGTAATTTTTGTTTTTCATTCATTGTTGCAGATATTTAACCATTTAACCAGAATTTTATGAAATAGAATTTATAGATGCTCATGGCTTCAACAGGTTGAATGTATTAATTCATGTTTTATTCTTGAATTCTAAAAGAAATTATTTTCTCTGAAATTTATAAGAGGTATATATGAGTATATATCAGTTTGTCTTAGAATCATAGAATGGTTTGGGTTGGAAGGGACCTTAAAGATCATCTAGTTCCAGTCCCCCTGCCATGGGCAGGGACACCTCCCACTAGACCAGGTTGCTCAAAGCCTCATCCAGCCTCGTCTTGAACACTTCCAGGGATGGGACATCTTCAGCTTCCCCAGGTAACCTGTCCCAGTGCCTCACCACCCTCACAGTAAAGAATTTCTTCCTAATATCTAATATAAATTTCCCCTCTTTCAGTTTGAAACTGTTACCCCTCATGCTATCGCTACACTGACTCATAAAGAGTCCCTCCCTCCCCATCTCTCCTGTTGGCCCCCTTTCAGTACTGGAAGTTCATTACATGGTCTCCCCGGAGCCTTCTCTTCAGGCTGAACAACCCCAACTCTCTCAGCCTGTCCCCATAGGAGAGGTGCTCCAGCCCTCTGATCATCGTTGTGGCCTTCCTCTGGACCCGTTCCAACAGGTCCATGTCCTTCTTGTGCTGGGGACTCCAAAGCTGTATGCAGTACTCCAGGTGGGGTCTTGCAAGAGCAGAGTAGAGGGGTACGATCACCTTCTTTGACCTGCTGGACATGCTTCTTTTGGTGCAACCCAGGATGTGGTTGGCTTTCTGGGCTGCGAGCATGTGTTGCCGGCTCATGTTGAGCTTCTTATCCACCAACAGCCCCAAGTCCTCTTCAGGGCTGCTCTCAATCCATTCTCTGCCTAGTCTGTATTTGTCTTTGGAACTACTGTGACCCAGGTGCAGGACCCTGCACTTGGCCTAGTTAAATCTCACGAGGTTCACACGGCCCTACTTCTTGAGCTTGTCCAGGTCCCTCTGGATGGCATCCCTTCACCATGCCGACTGCTGGTGCCACACAGCTTGGTGTCATTGGCAAATTTGCTGAGGCTGCACTCGATCCCACTGTCCATGTCACTGACAAAGATGTTAAACAGCACCAGTCCCAGTACTGCCCCCTGAGGAACGCCACTCATCACTGATTTCCACTTGGACGTGGAGGTGTTGACTGCAACCCTTTGAGTCTTATAATGTGATCCAGCCTTACTAGGGCAACAGTACTGTACTTTCATGCTTGGTATTCTCATGGAGTCTGGTGTCTGTTGAAAGATGTCTGTGCTAGCCCAGTATCACTACTTGAGTAAACAGTGTTGTTTTACAAAGATAAATATTACTTTGTTACTCTTATTTTGAAAACATCCTAAATATCCATTTAAAGTGTAAAGATCTCTGTGAACGAGTAACCATTAGTCATGCTGTCTTCAAGTCCTGTAACTAATACTTTGCTCTTAGTTGGATGTTTCTTTTGACTGTTATGGTAAACTATATTTCCCCTACAGTGGTGCTTGTATTAACATAGTGTTCTATAGACAGTGCAACGGTAGCAGTTTTTGTATACAATTGTGTCTGAGAAAACACATACTAATAAGTGGATGTAATTCAGCATTCAGTCTCTCTTTCCTTTTGGATTCCTTCGTTTAGTGTCTTGAACTGCTGGAATGTTTAGGTGTCCCTTGGGTTCAAGCAGTCGGGGAAGCAGAGGCAATGTGTGCCTACCTGAATGCAAAAGGACACGTTGATGGCTGCATTACCAATGATGGAGATGTCTTCTTATATGGAGCTCAAACAGTTTATAGGAACTTTGCCATGAATGCAAAGGTAACGTATCTCATCCCATTCTCACCCTCTCTTTAGACTCTTCCCAAAAAATGTAAATAGAAAGAAGAGACTTGAAACAATTACTTAGATGTTATTGCATTTACCCTCTAGTAGCTGGGTTTATTTAAAATAGTACTTTTAAGACAGGAACGCTGTGTTTGATTCATTAGCAATCTGTGTATTGGATGCGAGAGCAAAACAACTGAATGGAGGAATACTTAGGGTATTAGTGTCTGTGTTTGTACTGTCCTGTGATGTGTAATATAAAGCTAAGTATCAAACTTTTTTTTCCCTTTCCTCCTCTACAGTGGAGAATTTGAGTGAAATAATTGCTTCCTATAAATTTACTGTTAGGGACATATGGGAGTGGTTGGCCTCCTGGGTCTAATAACAGTGTTCACACACTTGCATCCTACAGGTTTCTTTTATTATGAATATACTTATAATGAATACTATTAGTCTCCAATTGAACATGAATAGTGTAGGGATGTACATCTGTATAATAATCAATTGTTGTGGTCATTCAAAAAACCAAATCAATTTATGACCTTGGGCTGAAGTGTTCATTTGTTAGGAATGCAATTTTCCAGAGCTGGTGAAAGGCAACCCCAAATTTCCAGAACTTACACTTTCTCTATAAATCAGAGAAAGGAATGCATGTGTTCTGTCTGGTGAATCTAACGAGAAAGTGTAGGAAAAACGGTATTTGGGTTGGAATTTTAAATAATGTTCATCAGGAAGACTTGTTGAGGAAATACTTCAGTAATAGGAGAAAATCAATAGAATAGGAAAAAAAAGCACTATGAACAACTAACTTCTAAAAAAAAATAAAGCTGATGGAAGATGATTTGCTTTGATGGCACCATTTTTGGGTTTTCTCTTGATTTGGTTCTTTGCTTTCATTCAACTTCCTTGTCATTTATCACCAAAAAATGAAGGTGGCCTCAATTTTTCAGGTGTACTTTGTTACATACCTGAGTCAACATCAAAAAATGGTTTATGTAGGTGTGTGTCTGTCAGGGGTATCTGTTCCAGAAAACTAGATTATTTTGGGTTGTCAGCTTGCATGGGGTTTTTGGGGGAGGCAGTGGCCTACCTTATAATTCATGTTAATCTTGATTTCATGTTCATGTGTTTGAGTCCCTCTACCCTTCAGAGTTTCAGGTGTTCCTTTAGCTCATGTCTAATATACTAGGTAACATCTTAATTATTTTTTCTTTTTTTTACTCAAGTAGCACATTAAAATGTTGACATGGACTTTAAAAACTGCAATTCCTGAGATCACTTACACAGCTACTATTACTACATAATATTAATTTTGCCACACTTTTTCTACAGGTAGTAAGCAATAAAAAAAAACTTTGGCTTATTTTAGTTTCTTTCAACAGTTGATGCTTATACTTACAACTTGAAATTCCAGAACTATAGTTATTTATGTTGTGTCCATGCATTACATAATGAAATTTAATTGCTGTTTTTTTTATTTTTGCTATCAGACACCTCTTATGGGATAGACCCATTTCCTGCAGGTGTAGGTGAATAGGGGTGCGTAAGCAATCGCAGTTAAACGTGACTCAGGGCAGTTCCTTCCCTGATGTTACAGAAATAAAATGTATGATAAATTTCTCTTGCAGGATCCAGTTCTTGACTGTTACACAATGTCCTCTATTAAGGAGAAGCTTGGTTGTGACAGAGAGTCTTTGATTGGGCTAGCTGTTCTTCTGGGTTGTGATTATCTTCCAAAGGTAAGCAATGTAATTTTTTTTTTATTAGGTACTTATAGTTTATTGTTTTTCAAGACAGTGTATCGAGGGAGACTTGTGCGTTTTGACAAAAGGCCGGTCAATGGATGATGATGTGAATGATGGTCCATCTTCACCAACAGTACCGTGAAGGTGGGGAAGGCCTACCTCCCCCACGTCACAACCACCTCCACGAAGAAGAAAAGACAGGTTATAGTTGTAGGCAACCCCATTCTGAAGGGAGCAGAGGGTCTGATATGCCGCCCAGACCCTCCTCTTAGGGAGGTCTGCTGCCTTCGTGGGGCCCAGATTAAGGACATCACTAGGAAACTTCCTAGTCTAGTACAGCCCTCAGACTCTTACCCATTGCTGCTCTTTCATGTGGGTGGCGATGAAGCTGCAACGTGTAATCCAAGGGGGGTCAAAAGAGATTTCAGGGCTTGGGGATGGTTGGTAAGGGAACCTGGAGGACAGGTGTTTTTTCTCCTCTCTCATCCCAGTTGCAGGCAGTGACATTGAAAGAAACAGATGGGCCCAGTCTATTAATATGTGGCTCTGAGGCTGGTGTCACCACCACAATTTTGGGTTTTTCGGTAGGATAGAGTGTGAAGAGCTGTCTTGGAAGAATACCCATGAGCAGGTTGAAAGCCTATGGGTAAGAATAAGAGACAAAGGTAACAAAGGGGACCTTGTGGTTGGTGTCTACTGCAGGCCACCTGATCAAGGGGAGCCTCTTGATGAAGCCACCTTACTCCAGCTACAGGAGGCATCGCAGTTGCAGGCTCTTGTCCTGCTGGGGCACTTCACCACCCCGACATCTGCCGGAAAAGTAGCACAGTGAACTGTAGGCAGTCCAGGAGAGTCCTGGAGTGCATCAGAGATAACTACTTAAGCCAAGTAATAGACATCTACACCAGAGGAGAGGCAATACTGGACCTGACGCAAGTGATCTGATTGGAGACAGCCTGGGCTGCAGTGATCATGCACCGGTGGAGTTTGCAGTCCTGAGGGATATGGGTCAGGGGAATAGTAAAGTCAGGACCATGAATGTTAGGAAAGCAAACTGCCAGATCTTCAAGGAGTGAGTCAATAAGACCCTCTGGGAAACTGCCCTCAGGGACAAGGGAGCAGAACAGAGCTGGCAGATCTCTGAGGACGCTTTCCTTAGAGCACAAGATCTCTCAAAGCCCAGGTGTAAGCAATCAGGAAAGGAGGGCAAGAGACCTGCATGGCTGAGTTGAGATCTGCTTGTCAAACTAAAGGGCAAGCAAGAGATGCGCAGGCAGTAGAAGCAGGGTCAGGTATCCTGGGAAGAGTGTAGGGACGCTGCCCAGTTGTGTAGGGGTGGGGTCAGAAAGGCCAAGGTGCAGCTGGAGCTGAACTTGGCAAGGGAATAACAAAGAATAATAAGAAGGGCTTCTATAAGTATGTCAACCAGAAAAGGAAGGTCAAAGAGAGCATATCCCCCTGAGATGAGTGAGACTGGCAAACTGGTAACAAGGGATGAGGAGAAGGCTGAGGTACTTAACAACTTCTTTGCCTCGGTCTTCACTGGCGACCTCTCTTCCCACACCTCTTGAGTGGATGGACCTCAAGGCAGGGGCTGGGGGAGCAAAGTCCTTCCCACTGTATGAGATCAGCTTTGCGACCATGTGAGGAACCTGAACATACAGGAGGAGTCTGTAGGACCTGACCCAATACATCCCAGAGTCCTTAGGGAATTGGCTGATATAGTTGCCAAGCTACTGCAACATGTTGCCCAGAGAGGTGGTAGATGCCTCATCCCTGGAAGGATTCAAGGTCAGGTTGGACGGAGCTCTGAGCAACCTGATCAAAGTGAAGATGTCCCTGCTCATTGCAGGGAGATTGGACTAGATGACCTTTTCTTTGTCACCTCTCAGAATTGATTTTGCATAAGCACTTGAGTTCTTCAAATATTAAAAGTTTCTGTTGTCGTAAAGCATCTCTTTTCTGTGAGTGAAAGCTTTTTGCTGGCTTTCTTCTGTCTCTTAAGTTCCATCCTTTTGACTCTAAAATCCAAAAGATCTGTCTTTGTCTTGTCTTTCCAAGATAATTCTGAAAAAACTGCTCTCTGGCAGTTAGCTGGCAAGAATCTTATCAGTATTTTATAGTGTTGTCCTGTTGCAGATAGCAAGGAAAACAAAACCTCTTTTCTTATTATTTTCTACTACCTTCTTTCTCTGCCTTGTTTTATCTGAGCTGCTATTGACCATAAGAGCATTTTGTGCAGCTTGTGCATTACGCTGATAGTATGGCTGTAATCTGCCACCTTTTCTGACTGCAGAACTTGGTCAAAAGTTATTTTTTCTCAATTTATTCTCAGCGTATGGGATCATTTTTGTCAGTTGTCTCATAATGTTATGAAGGCAGTTTTTATTAAAATCTGAATACTTTCTGTTTGTCATTAAATAATGTTTCATATTTCTCTCTCTATAGGGCGTTCCAGGAGTTGGTAAAGAACAAGCTTTAAAGTTAATTGAGACTTTGAGAGGTCAAAACTTATTGCAAAGGTAAAGTGAAAACTTAAGTTGTGTGCTGAAGTACTTTAAGTACTTTGATTTTATTCAAAGACTTGATGGTATGTACTTCAGCTCCAGGACAATGTTTGTAATACTTCATTTGGGGAGGGGAGGGGTAAGGGGGAGATAACCCCATTCCTTACTGTATATTTGCTAAATGAATTCCTGTTTTGCTAGCCCAAGCTTCTTAATTGTTTTAAATGTTAGCTGACTCCTAGCTCTTGTGCTAGCAGATGTATGTTGATATTTGGAAAGGAAGTCATAAAGACTGATGAGAGACTTTTTTGCTGATTTTTTTTTTTTTTTTTTTTTTTAATTAGGAGGTGAATCAGGACATGAGCTACCAAATGCTTTCTGTGTTTGTTATCATAATGTCTGTGTCAATACTGGAAATCCAACAATCATATAATATACTTTAAAAATACCTTTTTCATAAATCAGAAAACTCTTAGAAGCCTGAGAAGTATTAAAGGAGTGTTTTTCAGTATTTTATTTGAAGTATGAAAGTTAAAAATATTTCTTAATCCTTTTAATATCATCCTTTTAGGTTTGAGCAATGGAAAGAACAATTCCAGTACGGTAATAATCCACCTTTGGTTGTTAAAAGGGTAACTCACTGTTCTGAGTGCCATCATCCAGGTCAGTGTGAAAAGCGCTGGATTTTATTTTTAGCCTAATTGTTTACTTTTTCGTTCTAGCTGTGTGGGGTGGGGTGGGGTTTTTTTGATTGTTTGGGTTTGGGGGTTTTTTATGACTAGCATTAAAAATTGCTTTTGTTGTCATTCAGCTTCTGAACTATCTTCGCGTTTTCGGTATATAAATATTTTTGAGGCTGGGGACTACCTTTCTTCAAATGTGAAACTAGTTTATAGCAGATGGAACGTCATCACAATGCTGTTGTGTGATCCCAGATATTTGCCTTTTTATCATTATCAATAAAGTATGCATGCTATACTGACAAGCAACTATTTCTTTAGTTGCCTGAATTGATCTTGCATCAGGAGGACTGAATCCATTAGTATTGTTGGGTTTTGCTGCAGTCTTTTCTTAAAAGAAGTTAATCTCAAGGAACCTCATTTTGGTAGCAGCTTTCATTAGTGAACTCATTTAAACCCATCACTTGGAGAAGAAAAAGCTTGTTTCAAGTATGTTACTTATGTACATTTGACAAGATGTCACAGACTAATTCTGTAGTTTTTTAGGTAATAAAGTATTTAGCATAAGGTCTGAAACTGTTGGGGAAAAGTCTGAAAAAAACCAAGGTTCCTTGTATTTGTCAGTTTTCACTGTAAATATATAAATACAGCTAATGCACTCAGGTCTGCTTACAGCTGCTTTTCATGTCAGATTCGTATGTGCTCTGAGCTTTGTATTTGTACTATTAGCTTTGTATATTTGGAGATTTTTGGAAACCTTTTTTCTGCTTACGCTTTGTGCATCTGCTTCTGTAGGATCTTACAAGGAACATGAGCACAATGGATGTAAATTCTGTGAAAGCACTAGATCCTGCAAACCCAATGACTCCAAATACTGCTGTCCTTGTGAATGGCATCAGTTAGAGCGAATGAAACAAGCAAGTGCAGTGGAGGACAATATCAGAAAGTAGGAAAGTCTTGAAATTGAACTGCTTTTCCCTGCGTTTGTATGCAGGGTGAGCATTTAAATTCTGCATCTTTTCTGTTTCTGTTCAGTTCCTAACGCATTTGTTTTACCTGCAGAAAAGCTAACAGTTGTGAGGGCTTTCCATTCTCTGAGGTAACAAACAAGCCTATTTAAAGATAAATCTTTTTAATCTAGTAACTGAAATTTCAGATTTCTGCCCTCTCTTAAACTGTCTCTCTTTTGTTTTATCTCCAGGTTATCCAAGAATTTCTTGTAAACAAGAATAAATTGATCAAGATAAAAGAATGCCAAAGGCCAAATTTATTGTCCTTTCAGGTATATAACAAAAACCTGTATATTCAGCTCTGTAGGTTTTTTGTTTATTAGTAAGGAAGGTATCTGATAATTTTTATCTCCGTTGGTAATTTTACTGAAAATAAGAATTAAAGAATCTTGCTACAACTTCTTAATAAACTTCATTTTTTGAAAGCCTAAAATTGAAGACTGAAAAAAATCAGTTGATGTAAAAATGTATGTAGAAAAGTGGAAGAAAGAGAACTTGGAAAAAAGGTCACTTGCCATGTTTTTCACTGTTCAGTATTACTAGATTGGGTTGCTGAGTGCTGCATAATCTGCATACTTTGTGCTGCAGATTATGCTGCTGCAGAGTGCTGCATACAAAAAAGTATGACGTACTATATGGTTGTATGGCATAATATATGCATCTGGGATGTTACCTTTTTTTGTTTTCACCCACCTTTTATAAAGGTATTAGCAAATACAGCTACTGTTTTCGCTCATACTTGTTTCATACTGACGCAGTGCATATATGGTGACTTTGGGTATTAGCAGGTCATGATTGTGGACTTTTTTTTCAGTGATTTTGTTTTGTTCGTTTTCTTTTGGGTTTTTTTTTGTATCTTTGAGATAACCAGCTTCTGTATATAACAAGCAGAGTGTCTTTTATTCTGAATGTTGCCTGTTTTCCCAAAATAGCAGAATTTTCCCAAAAATTCTCTTGCGTATCGAATAGAATACACTATTTGAGTTGGAAGTCACCTAAAATAATCATCTAGTCCAACTGCTTGACCAATTCAGGGCTGGCCCAGTTAAAATTTGTTATTAAGGGCCTTGTCCTAATGCCTCTTAAAACAGGCTTGGGGCATCGACCACCTCTCTAGGAAGCCTGTTCCAGTGTTTATCACAACATTGCCAGCTTTCAAGTTCAGAAGCCCTTTAATTCAAAGTGCACAAAGCTCGAAAGGGGTCTAACTTATTCCTCTATCCATAGAAAAAAAGAATAAATATCCCAGGAGGCTTTGGGGGTTTGTTTTGTGTGTGTTTGGGGTTTCTTTTGGGGTGGATGGGCAGCGTGTTAATATATGTATGTTAGCATTGTTTTCTAAGAATGATATTTATTTGTTCTTTATTGGTGAAAGCAGATCTTTTACAATGTTTCATTTTTCCAGGACTGATGACAGTGTGATAATTATGTACAGCATAGTAGACTGCTGTTGAACAATGCAGCTTTAATGAAAATCCATGGTCATCCTTCTCTCACATGCAAAATATGTAATTTTCACAGCTCCTTGCACAGCTGATCTGAATCTGATCAGGAGTTTGGCAACTGTCTTATCGCACCTGCTGCCACTACACAACTGTTCCTTTGGCTTATTATTGACAGCTGATGAATCTGCTGTGTTATGGATGACTGTTCCCTCCCTTGTCAGTGAGATGCCATCAGGCATTACACTAATGTATAAAAGCATTCTAGATGTTTTAAGTATTTAGTCCTGTGTCCCTGCTACATAGCTGTCTAAGCATGATATCTAACAGAATAAGAAAGTTTTAAAGTTTGGGGTGTTTTTTTTTATACTAACAGATCTTTGCTTCTGAGAAGATGGAATGGAACAAACATTACGCTTGTAAGAAATTGTTAGCGCTATTGACACGTTATGATATGATCCAGAGAAAATCTGGAATCATTGATTCAAAACAACTGCAGGCAATACGGTAATGTAGTTTGATTTCTTGAACTTAATATGTTTACTTCTGCTGCTGGATGAAAATTGAGTTTTCTTCCTTTTTTTTTTATGGAAATATAATAGTTTTCTTCCATCTCTGTTGCAAGCTTTGTGCTCATTTTGAATAGAGGTAAAAATTCAGATCAGTACACCGATCCTTACACTACCACTGCAAAAAGTAATACATATAGTAGTTTCTTTTCATTCTAACTGACAATGCCTGCTTTTTCCTATGTTTGCTTTGTGTTCTGTTTCCTTGAATCTGTACGTGAGATTTAGCATTACAGGTTTGATCCTCTGCTCAGGTTCTTAGCAGAAGTTTAATTGGCTTCTGTGATCCAAAGTAAGAGCCTAGGCTTAGAAATGAGCATTTGCAGATTCAGTCATGGTCTCTGATGTCTTATCAGACCTACCGACTGTCATTGTACAATGTGTCTGATGGAATCATTGGCTTACGGTTCTATTCTGCTACCCCTTCTTCTCAAAACAACAGTTTCATTCAGGATGGCTGCATTTAGGAATATAAAAAGGGCCAAGTATCCTGCTACTAAAAATGAATATGCAGAGGAAAAAAAACAGGATAAGCATGTAAGTGCTTTCCCCTAGAATATTTTCCCACCACCCAGGTTTCTGTTACCCAGGGGTTTTCTGAGCCAGAATTAGTACCTTCTTATTTTATCAGCCCTCAATGTATTTTTTTTTTAATGATCTAATCTTTCCTAAACTTCTGTAAACTTTTAGAATCTACAGTGTCTGTTGGCAAATCTAAACTTAACTTCACCGTGTGAAGGGAATCGTTATTTTAATTTTAGTATCTGATGATTTTGTTTCCCAAATGAAACCCAAATTCTTCCCCCCCCAAATTCTTGTATTGCAGGGTTAGTGGTTTTTCCATGTTCCTTGATGCTGTTCAAGATTTTTATAGACCTTAACTTTGTGGGACAGAAGAACAGTCAGTAGTAATGTGATAGTATCTCTTCTGGGTTTAATGTGTTGTAATCTCTTAAATTATTATTTGCAGAGAAGCTGTTCTATTCAGTGGTATCTTTCAAAAGAGTGGAGAGACTGGTTGGGGGCTGCTTTTTAAATGGGTTGGCTAGATAAATTGACCAGCATTTACCATAATGAATGAATTAATTGACATCCTCTGTTTATAACACTTTCTAGTGTTTCAAGAGTTTAAAAGACAGATCACGCGTGCTCTAGACTTCTTTTGTTAACAAGTGTTTAAAAATGCAGTAATGATTTACAGGAGCCTCTTCACATGTAGGAACCTATTAAACTGATGTACAGATAATGTTTTTAGAAAAATCTCATAAAGACTGATTGTCCCTGCATAGTTCATGTTTTATCTTTCTTCATGCTCTCATGCAAAAGATATAAACGACCCTGTCTGGTCATTCAGAAAACCACTGTCCATGGCAACAGCCTTCTCGGTGGCATAGTTGAAGATATCAAACTGATGTTTGTAGGAGTCTGCGTTATGGTTGTCTGCTGCAGAATAGTTTTTTGACTTCTTGTTACGCTCCTCTGAGCAGTATCATTTAAAACAAAAAAAGTTTCAGAATTCAAATCCAGACACAAAATTTTGCTGTATAACTTAGAGAAATAGTGTATTTTTTTTAAAGATGTAATAATTTTACTATTACAAGAATATTTTTACCTCTAAATCCTTAAAAATTAGGGTACTGATTTATTTTAGGTAACTTAGATTTTTCATTTCCTGTTTAAATGAAATAACTTAATGGGCTTTTTCTTGTTTTTACAGGATAGTCAAGACACGTGTTAAAAGTGGAATTCCTTGTTTTGAAGTTGAGTGGCAAAAGCCAGGTTGGTCTGGTTTCTGTGTACATTGTAGAACAAAACAGTTCATAGAAAAAGAGAAAAGCATGCTTTAAAGAGGAAAAGAGTTTAACAACATTATGAGGAAATGAAATGTGGGTGAGATTGGAAACTTCTATGAAAACGATAGAAAATGTGCATCAAGTTTCACATACTCTGACAGTGAAAGCAATGTTTAAAAAAAAATAAAAAAATAAAAAAATTTACCTAGAAAGCAAGGGACTCGGTCTTCAGGTACTTTTTCTGGTACATATTAATAAGACCTGGGCTCTGCATTTGGTATCTTTTTTCACTATGTACCCAGAGCTGCGACTGTTTACTAGCTAGACATTTTTCTATGGTGACAGAATTCTACCTTTAGTGTGCCTGTTTGAGCCAGGAGACTGGCAAAGAGGAAAAAGACTTGACTTGTAGCTAAATCTCAAACATTGTACTATTGACCTTTTCGCATACCTTCCTTGTACTCAGATATATCTTTTATTCTTTGTTTTTCTTATTCCCTGCTTTGAAATGTGTGTATATATACGCCTAGTGTATATACGTGTCTAATGTACAGTCATTAATTTTTTTAGAGCATTATGTTGATGCAGAAGATGAGCCTGCGGAGTTGTTTGTAGTCACAGTAGAAGAGTCGTCTTTGTTTCAGGCTGCTTATCCTGATCTCGTTGCCCTTTATCAAGTAGAAAAGTCAGACGTTATGAAGAAGAAACAGAAAAGTAAGTCCAAAAGCTTATTTCTTAGGAATTTAGGGGTCTTGTCAGAATACAAGAAGCAAAAGCAACAAACATTTCTCCCACTGTTGAGCAATACCATGTTTTGTCAAGATCAGGTATCTTGCAGGGACTGTGCTTTTCTCTTACCATTTTGTACTTTAGCACTAGGAAATCTGAACCGTGTTTAATATGACATTTTGATATGCCCTTTTTATTTTTTTCAGACAGGAAAGACAGACCAAAAGAAAAGGAATTACCGAAAGTTTATGATGAAGTTAGTGATCTTCTGTCTCAAATGAATTTAAAATCTAGATGTGAAATTCTTCCTGTGCAAGACTCCTCATCGGATATAAAAACTCCTGCAGAAAATCAGATACACCAGAGGAGTACTGAGTCAAAAGATCTAGTGCTAGCTACAGCTTCCTGCATAACGACTCTTCAGACACCAGCATCAGCAGCTGCTCTTCCTCCAACTGCATCGCCTTACTCGCTCTCACAGAGTATGTTCGCTGACTCATCTGTATTGGCAGCACAACTTACTGAAAATTCAAGGATATCATCCCCTTCGTCTGTAATAGCTGGTCTACAGCTGAGCAGTATTGATTGGGAAGCAACCTCCTTCAGCACTTCGTCAGCCCGTGGGGGTGATACCCATGATCCAGCAGCTGAGTTAACCACATACATAAAAGACTCACATGCACTGGGTCATGAAACAGTAAGAAACAGCTCGGAATATTCTGATGCTGCGCAGTCTGATCAACATCATTCTGTAATTGATTTGATTTCTGATGATGCTATGGGTCAGATTGAGAAGTGGTCTTTAAGTGAGCGCATACTTAAGAAGACTTCCATTCCATCAAAGCCTTTGTTGTCTGAAGGTGTAATGCAACTGGAGTCTTTGAAACATTTTAAACAAACAGAAGAAACATTGCATCATGATAAAGATTATATCTCTTCCTCATGTCAGTTAAATAAACTAGTGCAGGAAAGTAAAAATGTGCTATCAGAAGACTATTCAAGGGAATCCAGCGTACACATTTATCAACATCAGTACAAAAAAGCTGACAGCCTGGATGAAATGATGCAAAAAGACCGTAATTTAAACAGTTCAACACCTCTAGCCCTCAGTGGTAAAACAACAGAGACTCTGCATCTGGGGTGTGAAGTGCCTCCAGTGTCTCAAAAGCCAGCAGACGTTGTAACTGGCGGTCACATTAAAAAAGCTTGTACTCAAACTACTTGGAAAAGTTCCTTTAAAAAGAGTGTGTGTCAGAACAGATATTCTTCTAGTGAAGACAGTGATGATGATAATATGAACAAAAAACGGATTTATAAGCAGCAGAACAGTCAGCTGAACCCTGGTCAGTTTAAAAAACGTTTCACAAAGGAAAGGAGTGATGCTGTTACTAGCAAAAGAACAAACAGTGACTCAGCCCTTTTAATTAAAGAGGAGAAGAAAAAGAGCAATTTAAAAAAAGCTGGTAATAGTTTGTCATTGCAAGTATCTCCAAAACCATCCTCTGTCGGGGAAGTTAATTGTTTCCAAAGTCCAGAGCAACCGTTTGAGAGGTCAGGTTCTGGTCCCACGCAACGAGCGGAAAGTGCTGTTCCGGCTTTTGCATGGGCAGACAGTCCCCTTCCGCTGTCTGAAAGACTAAAAAGAAGAATCAACATCAATTAGGTTCTCCATAAAATTCTGATGACAATTAACTTTGAACCTTCTGCTCTTACAGAGTTTTCTTCTCAAAGCTTCTGCAGCGTGCTCTGTCAATTTTAAGTAGCCATAGTTTTGATGAATAAGAAGTGCTCTGAAATAGTGCATACTGGTGCTAAAGTTCGAAACGAAAATGTTAGCAAAAGTAACAAATACCGCATTATAGGGAAGTGCCAGTTATTCTGGACTTGATTACGTTCTGAACTTGATACATATGCATCAGGATATAGTATACAAGGGAGCAAGGGGGTTTATTTACGAAATGGGAAGGTTTTTTCACAGCCAATTGTGAGGATGTGTGCAGCTATTAGTCCTTCTGCTTATAAAACCAGACTTATTAAAATAGTGCCTGCGCTGCAGTTGGGTATTCTTAGTCCGACAAAGTGATACAGTTCTTTCCAGCTGAAATTTTCCATTCTGCTCCACTAACTTAATTTTGCGAGTTTTAAAATGGATTTTCAGTTCCTGGGATGCTGGTGGTGTTGATTATCTCTGAAGGACCAGATAGAGGCACACAGCAGATGTACCTTGCAGGGTAGCTAAATTTGTATCTGCCATGCCCTATAATAAACTGTTCTTTGAGTGTGTGCATCTTCCAAAAAATGGAATAAGCCACATAAGGATATTCTGGGTTTATAGCTGTCACAGCTAATATTTAAGGAAATTTTGATGGCTATTTTAACCAAACATTTGTATTTTGGAGCGGTTTTTTTTTCTTAAAAATCTATATAATAGATACAGATAATGCAGTCTGTAATTAGCCAAAATGGTAGTTTCTTGTTTTCCTCTGTGGGCAGATGGAGAAAGTTTATTTCCAAATGAGAAATGTGTTATGGAAAGGAGCAGAAAAAATCCAAAATATTGGAAACTTATTTTCAGTTTTGAAGATGGTCTGTCTCTTCTGGAGACTTGTAGCCACCCATCTGATGTGAGAGGTATGAATAGCTAGAAAATTAGAATTGCTAAGCAGAGTAAGAGTAGCAGTCACCTGGGGACCATAAATGGAGAGATTCTTTATGCAGTGGTCAGTAGCGGAGAGATCAGACCATTTTTTGTGGAAAAATATTTTTTTTTGGTTATGTATGAGTCTTTTCCTTGCTGCAGATTTTTGAATACTACAAGTTGTAATCAAGAGTTTGAATTTTCATTAATAAAAAGGCTAACGTCATGTAAATAACCTCACTTACGTTTGCTCATGGTGTATGAGAATGCTCTCTTTTTTTGAAGGAATCATACAATTTCACCCATGGTGTGGGGGTTTTGTGTTTTAGGCTTTTGTTTAGAATCGGGGGCAAGAGAGGCTTTTGGAAGGTTTTTTGTTTGTTTTCCAAATCTGGCTGGGCCGACGGCTTTAATGAATGATTCGCTGAAAATACTGTGCCAGAGTTATGATAAGTTCATGTTTCATGGATGATGGAAGCCAGAAATAAGATATTAAGAACTGCAGAGGGGAAAAAAAAAAAAGATACTATGTTGCTGATTTTTCGCTACAAATAAATCTGGTCTCACAGATACAGTTCAAGCATGAAAAGCAGAAAAATTTCCATTTTTTCATTTGCACTGCATCTTAATTTTGTACAAGTTTTCTACCAGTACTTTAGAAGCAGCAATAAAAGTGAAAACAACTGTATAGGATGCCCTCTCTCATTGCAGCAAATAAACACAAGAATGTTTATCATTGGGGGTGACTGTTACTTGAATTAAACTTGTTATTTGTTACAGAAGGGAAATTACAGTTTTTAAAGTGTTTTGATTTCTCATCTTTCTGCAATTTACTCAGTATAAGGATTAGGGATGATTTTTCTTCTTTGGAAGTGTTTTTACTGTGCCAAAGCTGACTGTTTTGCAACCTCTCGCACTCGTGGAGAAAATGTTTAAATAAATTGTGTGGGTGTAACAGATAACTTTCTTCTGCGGGAAATACTCCTACAGGATTATGTTAGACTGGCTGTAAGTGTAAGTGAATGTGATGCATCAGCCTGATGACCCTGACTATATTTTCATTTATCATCTATCCTAGTCAGCCCAAAGAGGCTGTATCAGGGTGCTTCATCTAAAGTAATAAAACTATACCTGCTCTGGGGATGGGGCAAATAAAAGATGCATTGTTTTTCAAATACTTTTCTGAAAGTTTTTCTGTAGAAGAAACTGTACCAGCCCGAGTGCTTTACCTGGATTATCACGCTGGATGTCGGCATCCCTCTAGCTTGAATCTTTCCTGCAGAGACATAGGGCAGAATGCATAGGTTCTTGCTTATCAGTGTAAATATCATCATTTCCACTTACAAAAAGAATTAAACATCCACTTAGATGCAAATTTATGTAGCATTGCTTAACAAAGGGATTTCCTGTGATTGTAACTTACTATTTGAGGTCCATGGGGAATCAACCAGAAAGGAAAATAAATACTGTTTACATGGTATATATACATAGAAAGCTACAAAAAATATAATGTAAAAAAAACCAAAACCACAACCCACCTCTTAGTTTCTATATTAAGCTATACATGCTCTTAATTTTTCATTGAAAGATATTACTGAAATACTTACTAGCACGTGTGAACATGCTAACTAAAGGAAAAATTCATTTTCATTGCATTTACCAATTTCTACTTTATTGATAAAATTGATGAATTTGATAAAACTTTTGCTAGTTAACAGAGAAATTTCCTAATTTGAGAAGGGGATTATTTATCATTGAGGCTTTGCACAGACTTGGTTCTGTGCTCTTGCGTCAAGAAAGAAGCTTGGAAATAAAGTGGTGAAAGAGACGAACGGCAGCTGTTACTTGAGACAAGATAAAGCCTTTTCATGTCTAAAAAGGTGTTAAACCCTGCCAAATTATGTCGGCAGATAAAAGGAAACTGCGGTTAGAATATTATTGAGAGTTGTTATAAACCTAAGTGCTACCGACAAAACAGTAAACTCAGCGCTAGATTTAGCGCTTTTTCCTTCAGGAAACAAAACACTTTAACTTTTTCAAGAAAACAAAATTACGATGGGTGACAGAACTGCTCTCTAGTTATCTTGCTCGTGGAGCCTCCATCGTAGCTACTATCAGCACTGAACTTAGTTTAACTTAATAAGATTAATCACATATCAAACTTTAAAAGTTCTTTAAACCCAAGCCTTGTCTCTACCCGCCACCCCAATTTCCTGTGGTGGGCTTGGAGAGATTTTGTCACTTCCAAGACTGAATGCAACTGGAAAAAGGGATATGACTGAAAATTTTCCTCCGTGAAAACAGCTATGTATGCTAAAATTCCACCTGATGGATATTTAAAGTGAAATAGCTGCCTGACTAAAATATGATAGAAAAGAAGCTAACCAGAGATATTTTTAATGCCAATACAGTGTAGAAATAGCTGTTCCTTAGCATTTGTGTTATACTAATATCTGATTTTAAATTGCAATTTGTTCTGCTGGAGCACCTCCCCATCCATGCTCAAAGCCAAGTTAGTTGTTCTACCAAAGGTTCTTGACAAAGGTTGGGTCTATGGCAAGTAATGGGTGTTCTTCATGACATGGTAGGAGGAACTGTGAGCATGATCTGCTCTGAGTAAATTTGTGGGCAAACTTACTAGATGAACATTCATGTGCTGTCTTCTCCCACCGTCCCCGTGCTGCCCTGGCAGTGGTACCACATAACAAATAACGGACAGGCGAGATAAAACTTGGCCAGCTTCTAGGCTTTGTGCTATCTGCTGCAAAAACATGGAATTTGTGGCCTTATTTCAGGTTGAATTTGAGCTGTCTTCCAGTCCAACGTGAATCAGTTGGTCTCAGAGCAGCTTTAGCCTTTAAGCTTCTGTACTCAACCCACTGCAATGTCTTGTAGACATTTTCTTTGAATCTTTTACACTGATGAGCTAAATTTGCTGCTTGGTCTGCAGCTGGGTGGAAAAGAGCCCTCTGCTGAGGCTCAGACTCTCCAAAGTCTGGAGTTTAATGAATGAAGGACTTCAGGAGTTACAGCCGCGTGTACGCCTGCTGTGC
Organism: Larus michahellis; assembly: GCF_964199755.1. NCBI lineage: Eukaryota > Metazoa > Chordata > Aves > Charadriiformes > Laridae > Larus > Larus michahellis. Next base: position 119,428,711 of record NC_133898.1, read on the forward strand.
AGGGGCTTTGTAAGACCTTCATCCGGACTAAGATGTTGGTAGTTTTTGTAATTGCTGAATGGCCTCTTCACCAAATAAGACCCACCAGTCAGAAATGTGGGAGATGGTCTTTTTTCTTCTCATTACAGGGCTCATGTCTCCGTATGACCTAGGAAGACACTGCTGGGATAGACAGCATCTTTCATGAGATGCTGCTGCAGGAATGGGCAATCACCAGTTCACAGATGACTCTATGGCACCGGGACATTTATATTAATTGCGTTTTTCTGTACCTAAATTGTTTTTGTGGTTTGACTGTGGATAATTCCAGAGAGCTTGCTTAGCAGTAGAGGCTGCCAGTCTCTTACATTCTTTTGAGTTTATAGAAATCTGAAAGTTTCCTGAGAGCAGGTAACCAAAACTACTGCTTAGTAGGCTTAATCCAGCCTCTAGTATTCTGTTGGATAGACCAGAAGAAAGTGGAGTGCCTTTTTCATAGAAGTTCTTAATAAATACAGAATTTCAGATGTGTCCTTGCGCTGGATGGCTTGAAATCATCTGTCTTCTGGGAGAGTAGCCACACCACCCAGTTATGGGCATAGAATCATAGAATTGTTAGGGTTGGAAGGGACCTTAAAGATCATCTGGTTCCGCCCCCCCTGCCATGGGCAGGGACACCTCCCACTAGACCAGGCTGCTCAAAGCCCCATCCAGCCTGGCCTTGAACACTTCCAGGGATGGGGCATCTACAGCTTCTCTGGGCAACCTGTGCCAGTGCCTCACCACCCTCACAGTAAAGAATTCCTTCCTAATATCTAATCGAAATCTACCCTCTTGCAGTTTAAAACTCTTACCCCTAGTTCTATCGGTACACTCCCTGATAGAGTCCCTCCCCATCTTTCCTGTAGGCCCCCTTTAGGTACTGGAAGGCTGCAATAAGGTCTCCTCAGAGCCTTCTCTTCTCCAGGCTGAACAAACCCAACTCTCTCAGCCTGTCTTCATAGAGGTGGTGCTCCAGCTCTCTGATCATCTTCATGGCCCACCTCTGGATCCGCTCTAACATGTTCATGTCCTTCTTAAGTTGGGGGCTACAGAGGTGGATGCAGTACTCCATGTGGGATCTCACCAGAGCTGAGTACAGGGGCAAAATCACCTTCCTCGACCTGCTGGCCATGCTTCTTTTGATGCAACTCAGGATATGGTTGGCTTTCTGGGCTGTGAGCACACATTTCCTTTTCATGTTGAGCTTCTCATCTACCAGCACCCCTAAATCCTTCTACTCAGGGCTGTTCTTAATCCATTCTCCGCTCAACCTGTATTTGTGCCTGGGATTGCCCCAACCCAGGTGCAGGACCTTGCACTTGGTTTCTTGAACTTGCACTTGAACTGCGTGAGGTTTGCACATGGCTTGAACATGGCTTGAAATCATCTGTCTTCTGGGAGAGTAGCCGCACCACCCAGTTATGGGCATAGAATCATAGAATGGTTTGGGTTGGAAGGGACCTTAAAGATCATCTGGTTCCAACCCCCCTGCCATGGGCAGGGACACCTCCCACTAGACCAGGCTGCTCAAAGCCCCATCCAGCCTGGCCTTGAACACTTCCAGGGATGGGACATCCACAGCTTCCCTGGGCAACTTCTTCCAGTGTCTCACCACCCTCACAGTTTATAGAAATAGTTTTATAGAAATAGTTTATAGAAATAAAAATTTCTTCCTGATATCTAATCTAAAACTACCTTCTTTCAGTTTAAAACTGTTACCCTTTGTCCTATCGCTACACGCCCTTGTAAAAAGTCCCTCACCAGCTTTCCTGTAGCCCCCTTCAGGTACTGGAAGGGGCTATAAGGTCTCCCCGGAGCCTTCTCTTCTCCAGGCTGAACAGCCCCAACTCTCTCGGCCTGTCCTCATAGCAGAGGTGCTCTTCATGGCCCTCCGTTGGACCCACTGCAGCAGGTCCATGTCCTTACGTTGGGGGCTCCAGCCTTATGGAACGATGCCTTGTCTATGTCGTGTGACTTCTTTCCCTTTGTCCTTCACTGATATTTTTTTAACAACTCGCCAATTTCAACCAAATTTGATGGTTTCAGGGCTATGAATTTTTAATAATCAGTTGCTCAAGAAAGAAAGACTTTTCATGCCTTCCTGATGGAAAGAAATTGGCAGTGTCTCTGATGACAGCCAGCTGGACAGTCAGCGCTCATGTGCTTCCCTAAGCTGTACCATGGGCTATCTTTTGGCTATCGGGCAGATCAAAAAAGATGGAGGATGCGTGGGGGGAGCATGAGGGCTTATCAAAGTCCTGAGGAAGGTGCTGCTGATTTTATGGAGAAGTTTAGGAGGTACAGCAGAGGAGAAGGAGATACTACAGTGGGGTGGCATAAGGCATACATCAGTCCTGCATTCCTAAACACTTGTGTTATAAATTTGGAAATAACCTCCTGGGAGAGCCCAAGGCATGCCTGTGTACAGACCTGTGCCAAACCGCTGACCTCCCCTGCCTGGCTCCTACCATCATTTTTACTTGAGCACATACAGCCCAACATCTTCTGCTTCTCTATTACCTTTCTAATCATGATTAGAGGTCATGGTTTGCCTTTATTTTGAACATCAGGAGATGTGTGACATTTGTCGGTGTTCTTACCTTCAAGTCCAAGTGAAGGTGGTGGAATCACACCCACATGTCTCCAAGCACAAATCCACCTTCATTCTGGTGTCTGCTGATATGCCATCATCAAAGAGGATGTCACTGTTTTCTGGACTCTTTTTCCTTTTTCTTTCCCCTTTTTCCTTTTCTTTTTCTTTTTTCTTTTTCTTTTTCTTTTTCTTTTTCTTTTTCTTTTTCTTTTTCTTTTTCTTTTTCTTTTTCTTTTTCTTTTTCTTTTTCTTTTTCTTTTTTTTCTTTTTCTTTTTCTTTTTTTTTTCTTTTTCTTCTTTCTCCTTTTCCTTTTTCTTTTTCTTTTTCTTTTTCCTTTTCCTTTTTCTTTTTTCCTTTTCCTCCTCCTTCTTCTTCTTCTTCTTCTTCTTCTTCTTCTTCTTTTCTTCCTCTTCCTCTTCCAGTAAAGCTTGCTTAACAAAACCTCTCTGCAGTTGTTTGTTTAAAACCAGAGTGCTAGGCTTTCCCTTTACAAATAAGATTAATTTAGTGCATTTTCACTTTTAACTCTTGCTCTTCCAGTCAATTAGACTATTCTACTACAATACTGAAACTGTCTATAAAAACAATACATAGTACCTTTTAAGAAAGTAATTATGTTTTCAGAATAACGACAGCCTAAAATAAGGATGAATATGGCATCTGTCTGGAGAACATACAGTTTAGGAAGTGCACGTTAAAAAATTCCCCTAAATGAATTTTAAGGTAAGAAGCCGGTTGATAATTTTTAGTACATAAATCACGGTATCTCGTAGTTTGTCAATTAAAAAGAACGCCTTATTGTGAGTACTCTTTTAATAACCTGTTGTCACAGATCTCAGTTTAACATTATGCGATCACATATTTTATTTATGGATCATTTGAAGAACTTGTTATGCAGATATTCTGATTACTGGGCTATTGGACCATTAGCCAAATAAATCTAAAGGTAATAAAGCTCACAGGAAGATAAATGGCTTTCTTTTTCTTGTTCTTTTCAGCCAATTCAGGCTAATTTAAGCCTTTCACAGAATGGTGATAATGAAGGATTTGTTCTCAGCAGCGTTATGGCAGGTGATTTGCATTTGAAAGTTTGACACATTTATAGGCCTTTGATCTTTTTCCTCCAGTGCTTGTGGCCCCGGCCAGACACCTACATGCACTTTTTGCCAGGTGGAAGATCTGGGAGCAAAAGCAGCTCTGAGGGTCACTCTGAAGATGGGCACTAGAAAAAGTAGTCATACAATTTGTGTCAAGGACATACTCTGTTGCTGAATTTGAGCAGCCTTTATACAACGCAAGACAAAATATATTTGAGGTTCTTTTAGTAGAGGTTTTTTTTTAAGGGAGATAAAGTCCCCGTGGAAGATTTTAAAGGAATATGGAGTGTGATGTAAAGCCCACTGGGCCGTAAAGATTGGCTTCTTCTGTACGTCTGAATTTATTGTTGAAATGGAACTTCCCACTGTAGGACACTTTAAGAATTTTGGCACGTTGCAAACTCCAGAAAAGACTGTGATGGCCATGGAGCCATTTCTTAAATATTATCTAATTTTTTGCTTTGTTATTAAAAAAAATAATACAGAATTCTCTGGGCAGGCGAGCTATCTTCAGGCTGGAAGAGGAAGCCTTGGAAAAAAATCAGGGGGTTACTGGCACCATGAGCACATGTGAGCAATATCAAGTGCATAATTGAGGATATATAAAGGATGTTCTTAGTGTTTGCTATTCGACCCTAAAATAAGTAGGAAGACACAGGACTCAGGAGGAACATAGCTGAATATTTGAAACAGGACTATCGTATCCCTCACAATTGCCTAGAATTTAATATAATCAGCTGATTTATTTGCGGGATCATGATGGGTAATTCCAGGTCTGTGAGCCAGGGGCTCATTTCATTCTCATCTCAGGCTCAATTCCTAAGGTAGGCTGAGTTCACTAGTTAAAAATCGCGGGCCTGAAATTCCTTCCTGTGCCACGAGCAATTGGTATTTCTCCCAACGGAGTTTTTTCTCTGAAAGAAGACAAGGCTTGCTAGGCTCCATGGGGGAGGACAGCCTGTCTGACCTCCGGAAAACTCCAAGGATGGAGGTGTCTGGCCAAATAAATAGGTGGCTTCAGACTGTGTGCTGTAGTTACGAGGATGCGGCTCACGACCCCGGCATACTCAGCCTTTTTAAAGCTGTGTAATGAGTATTGATTAGCCTTTGTGTGAAGTACATTGAAAGTAAGGGGACTATGTAAATGTTAGCTTACTTTATACGCACATTAATAGGGGATTCCCAATAGCCCTTTTTAGCTTTTTTTTTTTCTTTTCCTTTTTCTTCTTTCTCTTGTCTTTAAAAGTTGCTCCTACAACCTAAGAGTTAAATTCACGTTGAATGTACTTGAAAATTCAGTTCCTGGTATGTTTTGTTCTTCAAAAGAGAGCACTATCCATCTGTGTTACTTTGCTTTCAACTCATCACAGAATGTCAGATACCAGATAAGAGCAAGAGACTGATGAATGTGCATCCCAGCCTGACAGGGCAGGTCAATGTCAGGCAAATTTAAGTTTCCCTTTTTTCTTTCTTCTTTTTTTTTTGACTACAACCCATTTGCCAATATTTGCTTTAGAAAATTGCTTCTCTGGGGGCTCAGTTGGTCTGAAACAATATTACCCAGACAATTTAGATTTGTTTTCTGATGCTGTCTCCATTTTATACGGTATTTTGTAACAGGACAGCATCACAAGCTTTAATGCCCAGTGTGGCGGGCATCCTACAGAAGATCTCTGCAGAGAGGTAATCCCTCCCCCGACACGGTCTGTATTTAAGGCAGGGAGAGACATAGGGGAGCAGAAGCAGAAGATGGGGATCTCTACGATCACACAAGTCAGTAGCAGAGCCGAGAATGGCACATTTGTGACCTGACTTTACAGTTCTCCCTGGTTTGCAGCAAACTGGACCCTGAGAGAATGGAATTTTAGCCGAGACCAGCTGCCCTCAAGATTTACATACCTGCTGTTGTAAGATCTACCTGCTTATTCATGCATGCACCGATTTTACACATCCCAATTACCATTAACTAAGCAGGAACTTAGGCAGGGTGCAAACCAGATGTCTGTGTCTCATCAGAGTGACGGGGTGGCCAGCAGCATACAGTTCAATGGGCTCTCAGAGCCAAGGCAAGCTAAGAGTTTGATCAGTAATCCTTTTTTTCACACTGTTTCTCCATTTTACCTTCTTTTTGTTTGACCTAATAGATTTATAAGCTTGATTTACTGGCCCGTACATAAGTTTTCCAGGTAGGAGTTTAGTTTTTTTCCTCTTTCATGTGTTTCAAAAATAGAAATTAAAATATATGAGAATTTTCTAAACAACGATGGCCTGAAGTAAATGACTCCTTGCAACTTTACAACCATAACTGAGCCCCTGTCTATAAGTATATACTGTAACTGTAACTAGTGTAATTATTTATTTGATAATGTGTGCACTGGAACTTGTGCCTGTTTCAAGTGGATAATTAAATGTTTTCCTGCTTCTAACATTAACTTCATCCATGATCAGGTAAACGGAGAAGTAAGTTTTATGTGGGCACGGGGTATTAAAAAAGGCATCATGTTCTACTGTCAGTATCAAGAAGCACCAAAAAGAATGAGAAAGAGACTGAAAATCAAATAGGTAAACCCTTAAAAAAAAAAAAAAAAAACGAAAATAAAGAAAGGAAAAGAAAAGATAGAGAAAAGAGGACATGAAATAGTGTTTAGTCATGGATGGGACAAGCTAGAGGTAGAAAGATGGAAAGAAGAGATGGAAAATAAAAGCTGTTCGGGAGGCAAAGAAAGGGAGCAGGGTCTCCAGTGGTGGAGAATAGAGACCTCTGCACTATGCCCTTGTCACCCAAGCACAACTGGCCAAAAATCTAATCAGGCAGGAAAAATATCAGTGTCGTCTACACAGCAGGAAAAGTACAGCAGGAAACCTATAATGCATCATTGAAAGGTCAAAGGCTTGTAAGACTTAGAACTTGATGTGTTCGTTGTCTCTCTTTCTTCCACTGTGAACTTCTGCAAAGAGTTTGGTTGCTCTTCTTTTCACTCTCCCATCGGGGGCCTGCAGGCGGTGGTAAGGTCTCCCCCGAGCCTTCTCGCCTCTAGCCTGGACCGACCCAGCTCCCTGGGCCTCTCCCCATGCGCTTTGCTCACCAGCCCCCTGGCCAGCTTGGTCACGCTTTGCTGGACTTTCTCCAGCCTGTCAACCCACCAGGTTGCCCAGGTCTTCTGCTGCTGCCTCCTGGCATTTCACCCTGAGCCTGCGCTGCTGCCTGAGGGTATCTCACCCGGCCTAGGGATTTGCATTTGCTTTCCTTGCACCTCCCGAGGCTGCTCCTGCATCATTTTCTGCAGCCTGTCCAGGTCGCTCTGAATGGCAGCTCTGCTCTCCAATATATTAACCACTTCCCTCCAATTTCATATAATCTGAAAACCTGCTGTGTGGGCAAAGTTCACCTGTAAAAAAAAGGGAACGATTTTACCTATGTATTTCACCCTATGATTTTACCCATGTATTTCACCCTATGATTTTACCCATGATTTTACCCAATGTATTCATGGGACTGTCGTAACACTGAGTTTAATTTGCTAGGCAAAATTCATAGAAGCATTCAGAGCAAATTAAAAAAAAAAAAACTCAACCCAAACTTAATACGCTATTCCTGTTCATCAGTCGACTGAAAGACAGACTTGTTTTTTTGTGGGACTGAATGTGACGACAATTAAGATTTAGCAGCTTGCCAAGAAATTTATGACTGCAGTTTAAAATCAATGGTCCTCACCCGTGGGTTGGCCGTGTGCTTGTGAAAGGTGGCTTGAACAGGCACATAGCGCTTCATTTCAGAATGAGAAGTATGTAAGAGTGAAATAAAATTTGTAATCTAACACTTGTATTGTATGTTGTCTCTTACCCGGACTATCGATCCATTTTATAATTATTAAACCGAACTGCGGGCTGTGCCCAGAGCATAACTTCGTTTAGCACCCGGGTGAAACACGGTTTCTATTAGCAGCACGCAGCAATTCTGCACATCAGTGCTAGGACACAGGGGAGGAAGGAACGAGCAGATACTGATGAGGAGGGTTCAGCGGATGAAAAGGAACAGCCTGAGCTGAAATGCAATCACAGCAACTGAAAAACAGCTCCTTTCACAAACCCCCAGCTTCAGCTGTGCCGCTCGACTAGAAATAGTCACAACTGAGCTTTTAGTGCAATTTTCCTGGCTATTGGAAATTCTTGCAAGGTTTAGCTAGTTTTGGAAAATTCATCACGCTGCAAAATGAGCCATTTAGAGCCCAGGGTGGGGAAGCCCATCGTAACAGCAGGAAAGCAAGAGCACAAACCTTGAACTTCCCCTGGGACCCTTAGGTGCTATCCCGCTTTTTTAAGAAGCCCTGTGAAACCACTGTCCCACACAGCAAAGGCAATCATCAAGCTGTTCATGGGGACAGTAAAAGAAACACTTGGAAATAATTTATATTATACTTTATCATTTATTACAATGGAGCATATGTTTTTTGCTTACCATCATTGCTGAAGATCTTGAAACATTTGCAACAGCTAACCCTCCACCTCTCCCATAAAAAACTGAAATACATCAACTTCTTAAAGCAGACAAAATTTTTTGAAACCCAGCATGAAAGCTGGTACAATGAAGCTGCAGTGAATGATAATGGAGTTGTCCTACTGAACCAGCTTTTGTTATTTTGATAATATCTGTTACTTTTCATTTTCTGAGCAAAATAAACCTTATTATTCTCCCATTCCTCCCCCTGCTTTGCCCTTTCCTTCTGGCTGAAGTAGCCAGTAGACATTAAAGACCAACCACATAGTCGAACCTCCTTTCAACTTCTGTTAACAGGGGTATTAAAAAGACATTCCTAAATATCAGCTGAAAACCACTAGGTAATAAACTCCCAACTTAAAAGGTGGGTAGGTGTAAATTCCACACGTAGCCCTTTTCATCTGGGCAGGCAGTTGCTTGGAGATCAGATGTTTTAAATGAATTGCGGAGCTGATGTCACTTGTCAGTCAATGGAGACCCCCACTATTTGGAGGATCAAATACTTACATTTGAGGATGTAGAGCAAATAGATAGGTCCTGATCCTGCCAGGGCAATGCCAGGGAGATGCTTGTCGCTATGGAAAGCCCTAGTGAAAACAATGACGCTCACTTGACTGTTTCTTCTCCATGAGCAGGCTCTTTGGTTGGCATTTGGGAGTTGCGCCCTTGAGAACTTTAAAGGTTTAAAATATTTATGGCAGGTTTTTTTAACAGCGCTAGAACTGGCCTATTTCTGGTCTTACTGCAAATGAATAACAACATTTTCTCTTGTGTGCTAGGCACAGGTTTGTATGGACAAAAACATTATTAACAATTAGAAATCAAATTTACGCATGGCTTTCATTGATTATAGTGAGGGTTGTGGACTTCCTTTCATAGGGCTGGACTCAGGATCAGTCCTGGTTCTCTTACTGCCTTCTTTCCCTCTGGGAACTGTAGCTGGCTATTCATCCCTATTCTTTGGCATATTGGCCTCAAAAAAAAGAAGAAAAGAAAAAAAGAAAAACAAAAGTCTGTATTAGTTGACCAGCTTGAAAAAAAGAAAAACAAAAGTCTGTATTAGTTGACCAGCTTGCTTACCTAGAAGTCTTATTTATTTCAGTTGAGGTTGGACACAGATTAAACCATCTTCCACATGTAGAAAGAAAGTGCAAAGTCTACTCATTTAAAAAAAAAAAAAAAAAAAGCTTCTATCCAAATTGAGGGAAAACCTTAAAAAGGAGAGAAGCATGGTCTGGGGGCTAATGTGACTCTGGATGACAAATGTGGTGGATCCTTTCCTTCCTTTATTGCCGGCTTGGGCATAAACTGAGGTGTTCAACACTATTTTTCAGAAGTGTTGAACACCTGCTGCGTCTGCTGAAGTTGGTGAGACCTGCAGCTGCTTGCCCCACGTTTTATATACGGGCGATTGACTCCTCGTCCGCGCCTCTGTAAAGCTGGATGGTAACAGCCTCCGCCGCAGTGAGTGGCCAGTGTAGCAGCTAATACTTGGGAAACCTCTTGTTAAATAAGAGATGAAGTGGCTTTAAAAGCTTTTGGGAGATAGATATTGTTTTCATGGTACAAACTGCAAGATGGGGCTTTGTCGACTAAGTGCTCTACATGGATATTAGTATGATCCGCTTCTTGCCAGTAAAATAAGACTAGACTTCTGTCCTAATTGTGAAGGAGGCTGAATGTTATGGGATTAGTGTTGTTGAAACACAACACATTTATCCGTATTTACTCAGTTTCAGCCTGTATTCTTCCCATCCGATATGATTTTTTACTTATTGTTACAAGTCTGTTTCTCTCACCAAACTCACAGCTTGGTGGAAATATACTTTAATGTAGAACAAAAAAAAAAGTAGATCAGTCCTTAAATAGCTGTACACAAAAAACTGCACTTATCTACCATACTTGCGGATGACAGGGATTATCTGCAGAATTTATTTTAAATTTCAAATCTGAATCAGACACATATGGAAGCTCTAAAAATTTTCTATTCTATGTCTTTTTTTTTGTTTTTAATGGAAAAATTTTTGCTCCTTCCATGCATCCAGGCTTCCCCTCCCTTCCATAATCACTTCAGAAATATGAGCAAAGAACCTTTCATTTTAAAGGAGATGAAGACTGAGATGTTAGCCTTTGTATTGCAGAATACATTACTGAAATAAAAATCACAACTGCCATTCAACCAGAAAATGTCTTACAATTTTCGAAGTGTCAGTTCGTATTTCATTGGTGTTAGCCTCATATCTCACTACCCTTCAACGTTTTGACGTTACTGGCAGACAAAAAGGGAATTCCTAAAATTTGCGAGAGATAGATAGAATAAAATGAAGAATGCAAACACTTTTTTTTTTTTTTGTCATGAATTTACTTTCTAGGAAGATGACACCTGAAATAATAGACTTTCTTAGCTCTTCAGTGAGAGAGTATCAAACGGTCATAGGGTATAGAAAAATACACCAGCCTGTAGCCATGCCTTCCTCTGTATGGTACGTTCTAAGGCCCTGTTATTAAACAAAACTGTGAACTGTTCTACCATTTCCAGTGATTTTTGTTTGTTATAATTGTCCCTACTTTACAAGAGAATTTCCTAACTGAGGATTCTCATACTTGTGGGTCGCAACACAGTGCCATCCAAAAATAACTAATCCAAGAGCAGCCAGATACCATGAGATTCTACTGACTTACACGGGCTGTGGATCATACAGAGATCATGGAGAGACCTTATAGAGCTTCCCGACTTGGCCAAAACCGAGGCACACTTCATACGAGTACATTTTGGGAACCTGAGCTCTGTGGGTAGAAATGGGTGGCTGTTTTTCAAAGTTGAACCTCTGTCTGCGTCTATACCGGTAGAGCAAACAGGGCCACGGCTCCTTCTCTGGCTCTGAAGGCACTTTATGGCAAAACTTGCCTCCATCAGGGTGAACGCTTTGCTCATCCTTATGCCCTCAACGGTCTCCCCAGACCCACAGTCAGGCAGTGTTTGGGTCATAACTAGGTGGGTCCAAGCTAAAATAACACCAGGGTGCACGATGGTAACAAACCAGGGTGCACAACTGCAAGGTAGTTCTCAAGTACGAGCATTAGCCCTTCAGTATTCACTAATATAGAAAAGCCAGTAAATTTTTCTTGCCCATGTAACAGTTTATAAGAGCATAAGTTTATAAGATCCAGTGATTTTTTCCATGCAACCAGAACAGTTGTCCACATACCCTCATATCCTGCCTAGCTCGCTCTAAACATTCCCCCATAAAATATAAGAAAAAACAGAGCTATTGCTATAATTTGCATTCCTCTTCCCTGCCTAATCTCATCCCAATCCCTTTATACAAGAATACAGAGGCGAAATCTGGCTGTGCATGCCTCTCATTTACAGCAATGGCATCATGGACATGCACAAAATCTTTTCCCCCTTGGTATCTGAGCAACACTTTCCGTGATTTACTCATGGGTTGGGGTTATAAATTAATTGGCAACATGTACTGTTTATAGTCAGCAAACTTGTTCAAATTTTTGCTTCTAAATTTGACTTCTTTTAATTAACATTTGATTCCAAAATCAAAACTGCTGAGCAGAAGAGCTTATATATATATATATGCTCAATATGCATATTTAAAAATATTTATATTTCTCTATATATACTCACATACCTACATATATTTGTAACCTCCTTTTTCTTGGCACACAGAAGTTCTTCCTCTTCCACCTCCCCCTCCTGATTTTTTATCAACAGTTCACAGACTTTTAATTGTTATGTTTACCAAAAAAGGGAAAATGTAAAATAAGGGCAGGGGATGTGTCAAATGGAAAAGGCACTATAAACATAATTATGGGGAGAAAAGGGGAAAAAAGTGGGAGAGATATTTTAACTGGGACAAAACCGAGTCCCCTATTTATGCTAAATTAGACCTTGTGTCTAACTTGTGGCCTTGTGACTCTTGTCTTGGTGCTCAGTGAAACTCATTCAGCTCACTGAAGTCACAGAAAAATACCTGTCATCCATCTTGTCTTAATTTTAATTTGTAGCAGGCGTTTGTGAGTCTTAAGAACGTTTCAGCTCATTTTCCTTAAAGAACGAGTAAAGCAGAGCTTGGAATACGATTGGGCAACCGTAAACCCCACAGCAATCCTGACTGTGGGGAGCTGTGCCCCAGCTCTCTGCCTGGACTAGATGTCATCGTGGTCAAACTGTCTCAGCCCGGCTTGAAATGTGAAAATCCTTCACTTCTCGATTCTTTCTTATTCATCTCAGCACAAAATCAATAAGTTTCCCACGAGCTGCTTCGCAACTTTTTGATCCCAAACTCTTAAAAACTCGTAAGAGCCTTCCTAATGACTGCGAGGAGTATTGGATTGTAGGTTGGTTTTTTTTTTGAGTGGTTGTAGTGAGGATTTCACAATCAAAAAGAAATTATGTGTTCCAGAAAGCCTCAACTTGCTTCAGTTGTGTGCCATTCAGAGGCATTTCCCCTGCTTTTTTTCAGAGTGGATTATGGTGCACACAGAAGGAATCTCTAAAATAAATCCTACTTTTCTTTTTCCTCCATGTTGGCACTCTTTCTTCCCTTCTTTTCATTACATATTACATTTTGCTTCCATTATGGGCCGATACAAAGCCATGGCTGGCAGCCGAGCTGCTCAGCAGAGCTGCAGAGCTCAGTTATTTTGGACAGTTTTCCTGGCTCCCCTCATGATTTGCTGTGTGATTTTGGGCAAGTTACTCCTTGCTTATCCATTTCCCCAGAGTAATAGAGATCATTAATCATCCCTGTAAGCTGTTCCGAAGCCTAGAGATGAAAAGTGCTCTTTATTAATGCTATTAATGTATAGGATATATGTTTTCACTTTAACTGTGTAACATATAACTTCACTGTTGCGTTGAATCAGGGCTGGAAAAGTTGTTTTTTTGGCAGAAGAATGGATTCCTAGAGGTAGAAAATCTTATAGAAGTAGCTTCTAGTCTTCTCTGACACACGACTAATCTGTATATTACTTTGAATTAAATTTCCATGTAAGACATTTTTTCTGGGCCCAAAGTTTATACACACTTTATTTCCTAGAATTTTTTTTTTTAATTACGTTTTCATATTTCTTTTTTTAAATGGGACTTTGGCTTTGTTTACAATTACAGGTTTCCTTTTTTTTTGATTTCCCAGTCATGATTTAAAATAGCAAATGAATCTACAGACTGCAGGGAAGGCACTGCTGTTCTTTCCTCCTTTCTCCTGTGGAAAGCCAAAGTGATCCAGAGAGAAGTTTCAATTCCATGAGAAGAGAAATCCACAGAGCCATAACACACACAAATCCAAACAAACCATCTTTGACTTTCACGATTAAGACGCAGATAATGAGAGACTCCTTCAGCAGCAGTCAGCGCGGGTCAAGTCATCACTGCTCCAACGCCGTCACCTTCAGCTACACAGAAATCGGGACTCGATGGCTTAAATTTAGGGTTTGTGTTAGTGGTCACCATGTTTAAATTCCATGTCTGTAAATTGTTTTGTAAAACAGTTAATTTTCTTTTTCCTCTCTGACCACTTATCCCCCCAGCGCAACGTTACATGTAGATGCGCAGCCTTAATTGGTTTAGTTGCAAGAAGATAATCTTTTTTTCCTCCTTTCTCGCTGCTGCCTGTTAGCTTAAAGGCTTTTTAGCTGAAGGTTGATAATTATCACTGAGAAGAAACTAGCACATCAGGAGTTCATTTTCCATCTTAGCACTTGTGGCGCTCCTTTGAACTCCTCTTGCCAAACCCGCGTTCCCACTCTGTCACTTTCCTCCCTCCATCATAAAAAGGTCCCGGCAGCCGGCGGCTCCAGCCTTTGCTGGCGGGCAGAGGGCATTGCTTCTCCCGAGCGCTCCCTCCGGCATGGACAAGTTGCACGAGACGTTGATAAACATGGAAGATGCTTTGGGTTCGGAGCACTCCGTTTGCTTATCGTCCTGGGACTGGAAAAACACCGCTGGGGCTTTCGAGCTGCACCCCGTCTCCTCTCCCCACAGCTTGTCCCCGACACCCTCCTTCGAATCCTACTCCTCATCGCCTTGCTCAGCGGCGGCGGAGACCTCCTACGGCAGCGGGGGCGGTGGTAGCCTGGTGGGCTACAGCCTGGTGGGCTACGGCCTGGTGGACTTCCCCCCCGCCTACCTGCCCAGCCCCGGGCAGGCTCGGCTGCCCAAGGGCACCAAGGTGCGGATGTCCGCCCAGCGCAGGAGGAAGGCCAGCGAGAGGGAGAAGCTGCGGATGAGGACCCTGGCCGACGCGCTCCATACGCTGCGCAACTACCTGCCCCCCGTCTACAGCCAGAGGGGACAGCCCCTCACCAAAATACAAACCCTGAAGTACACCATCAAGTACATCAGCGAACTGACGGAGCTCCTCAACAGCGTCAAGCGGGCGTAGAGACCACCTGGAGGCACCCGCCCCGGCGCGCTCAGGGTCTTTACAAACCAAAAAAAAAAAAAAAACCAGCAAAATTTCTTCCTTGCCCGAGCACGGTGGCGCGAGAGGAGGACGGAGCGAGGGAGGGAGAGCAAGGGCCGCCGTTGTACCTAGGACACGATGCTGGAAGGTGATGTAGGATTGCCTAAAAACCTGAGCTGCAGGTTGCTGAGGCAGAAGTCTTGCTTTTTGCTTTTTTTAATGTCTTTTTTTTGTTTTTTTTTTTAATAATAAGCTTTTGAGAAATATTAAACCTAGTCTGATACAAAAGTAATGAAAAAAAAAAAGCCAACTGCTCTTCCTGGGATTTATGTGTCACTGTTCTGACTGATCTTCTGTTTAATAAGGACAACAGTAAATCCATAGATTTTAAACTGAATTTTTAAAAAGTGAATGACAACACTATAGGAATACTAAGTGTATTGATTTGTAGGCACTTTAAATATTAGGATGAGGAAGAACGTGTATAGTTAGTTCAAGTATTGTCTATTTATCCACGTTGCCATTGTACCTAAAAATCAAGAAACTAAGTAACAGAACATCTTTGCTCATAAACAAATAAATATCAGTGTCATAGTCTGAATCTTGTATTATATATCTGACTGATAGATAAGTAAAATCTAACAATGACTGCTAAATACTGCAAATGAAATATAAGCAAACTGACATTCCGTGTAGATGATTTGCTGTTAAATCCTGTCTTCTTTATTAATGTATACAGAAACATATAATATTTCTGTATTTAATGTATAAAACCCCCTTGCCTCGATGCCTGATAAATTATGTAAGCCCTTTTTATGTCAAATTGCTAGAACAAATAAGATTAGGCTGGGTTATCTTCCTTCTCTCTGACATGAAATACATTGATTCAGATATCAGAAAGATGCAAAGTTGTATCCTCACGGTGTACTGAAACCTAGGAGGGCTGCGGTAAAACGGAATGTCAGAGCAGCTGTTTCCTACAGCCGGTGATGGTCCTGTAAACCGCACACAAAACCCTCCCAAAACCAAACAGATGAGGACATAGTCTTAATCCGTAATTACTTTGACTTTCATCAAGCATCGCACACGTCTCACCACACCACCAGAAAACATGGGTCGCCTTGCAGATCTCATTGCAGAGGGATTCGTAAGACTCGGCTGCGCTGGGACCAGCACGGAGCAGAGCAGAACCCAGGGCTGAGGTGTGCTGAGATTAACCTTTTCTCCGCAGGGTGATGTAAAGCACAGGGAGAGCAGCAGCCGGGAGGCAGCAGGTTTGTCTCACCAGGATGGAGGGATCAGCACGTCTGCGTGGGGCAGATGGTTTGGCTCTGTGGGTACATCCTGTAGCAGAGCACCACAAAGCTAAAACCTTATTGCATCCTTCTCTCTTTTTTTTTTTTTCCTTTCCCTCTTGCTGTTTGTTTGGAAGGAAATACAGTTGTCTTCGTACATTTTTTTTTTCCCCCCAAGGCTCAGCCTAGGCTGCTTCAGTGCTCCTCTCACGTGGTATGTGCATATTGGAGCAATCAGCGTGAAATCCATCAGTGTCTCTAAAAAGCAGCTACATTCAAATTGCTACAGGTAACACTGTCACTCCAGGTGTAACCACGTTTAAGCATATCCCATATGCTTCTGTTTTGTTTTAACCCCTGTTAGATTTCTACAAGCTTTAAGGTTTCAGCAAGAACACAAGCAGAATCATTTTTTAAAGCCCTATAAAACTGTCAAACTAGAGAGAATTTTTAGCCGCATAGGAAATAGCAGCGCTAATATCAGCATAGCTTTCCTCAGTACAAGCCTGTGCAACTGGTCCAGATTTGAGCAAATGAAGAGCCTCATAGACAAGGTCAGCCTGCGTTATGTTTTGGATTTGGTCCTCATAATGTTCAAGGGAGTGAAATTGTACGTTGCCCATGGGATCTTGCACAGAACCACAGCTAAACCTGAGTCTTTTCCCAAGTACTCTTGCTCTCGCCGTAAAGTGGTACCTGCTCATTGGCTCTGGCAAACCACTAGCAGATGCACAGGAAGATAGTCCTGTCATTGTGATGTTCATAGAACCATAGAATGGTTAGAGGTGGAAGGGAACTTGAAGATCATCTAGTTCCAACCCCGCTGCCATGGATGTTGTGTAAAGACCATCATCATTCACAAGTATACCAGTTTTGTAAATTGGGAAGACTTTTAACCTTGTTCCTTAAAGCTTCTACACCTGAAACAACAGATAATTACTCTGGTTTTTAGCTCTTTAGCTAAGGAAGCGTATAGAGTTGTGGTTTATGCAGAGGAACAAGGAATTGGAAGGACCCACTTTTATTGCTAGCTGATCTAGGACCTTGGCTGGTCATGCAGCATTGCTGCCTCAGTTTCCCCATGCACAAATGAAGACACTAACGGCTAATGGCTTCAGAAGGCTGCTGCTCATAGACAAAGCTAAGTCACGCTCTATGCAGAAAGAGCGGTGCAGTAGGAGGCACCCTGCAGATTTAAGAAGTGTCTTAGGGTCAGCATTTCCCACCACCCCAGAGACAGCGGTAGCTGAAGGCCCTGAAAGCGCTGGGCTATAGCTTGTTACGTGCCTGTAGATTTCCTCCATCTTCCTGTGAGGGAGCAAAAGCTCTAGGTAACCATAAAGGCAAAGCTTCAAGTTTCAGAAGAACATTTTACTGCTTTTCTGACGGTGAACTAGACCTTACCTGTGCACACTCTCCAGACCCAGAAGTCCAGTGGTCACTGCCCTACCTTTAAATTTAAACTTTGACCTCTAGGGTGATGTGGCTGCATCTAAGCTGACCTCAGGGAAGAGGCCTTTGTCTGTCCTAAATCACTCCCTGTGCTGCAATAGGACCAAAGCTCATGTCCAAGATGAGTTCAGTTTACTAGAATACATTGTACTCTCACCCCGTTTAACTTTTTGGTACTGACAGAGATCTCTCCTTGCACATGCACATGAGGGGGAAAAAGTGACAGGTACATGAGTAGGAGGTAGGTAGGTTCAGTGCCTGCCTGGGATCCAGGACCTACCAGGTTTGTTTCTCTCCTTGTGGAAAGACATGAATTCTTGCTCTGTCTTACATGGAGCATTTCTCTAATCCCCTCCCTTTGTAATTCTTACCCTTGGCATAGACATTTCACTGATCCAGACAAAATAGTCTGAATTATTATATTCATGATGGTACAAGTCCTGCTGCTAATAAATGTTGGGGTTTATTTATTTTTAAACAAAATGGAATACGTCCCAAGTTCATGCTCTTTCCTCTTTCCCTTACCCTCATGCATTTAGGATATTTAATTCCCGTGAAAGAGAATGAGTGAAGTCCCCAACTTGAGGGGATGAGATCTATCCTCCAGGACCGTACATAAGGTCCATAAAGCTTTATTGAATTCCAACAGCAATACCATAATAATCCATAAAGAGAGGCCCAAAAGTGAAAAAGTGCAAAGGCTGTAAATGTCACAGAACTAGAGGACACCTTTCACATGCAAGCTTTTTCTCTTAGCATGTTAAAAATCTACGTGGAAACAAAGCCAAAGAAGTAGCTCCACAATCCCTGGAAGTCCATGGCTGAGGAACACAATTACATTCTGCCTGAGGGACAGAGTTGTTTGCCACACCAAAGAGAAAGAGGTGCAGGAGAGCGAACTGGAACTAGTTCCTGTCTTGAGTTTTTGGGGCAAGGTTTTGGTAGAGGGAGGGTTACAGAGGTTGTTTCTGTGAGAAGCTGCCAGAAGCTTCCCCCATGACTGACAGAGCCAATGGCAGCCGGCTCCAAGACGGACCCACCACTGGCCAAGGCCGAGCCCATCAGCTATGGTGGTAGCACCTGTGAGATAACATAGTTAAGAAGGGGGGGGAAAAACCCTGGGCAACTGGAGCCAGAGAGACAAGTGACAATAGGAGAGAGCAACAACTCTGCAGACACCAAGGCCAGTGAAGAAGGAGGGGAGGAGGTGTCCCAGGTGCCAGAGCAGAGGGTCTGTGGCTTACACACATGAAGACCATGGTGAGGCAGGCTGTCCTCCTGTAGCCCATGGAGGTTAACGGTGGAGCAGATTTCCACCTGCAGCCCATGGAGGACACTGTGCTGGAGCAGGTGGATGTCCAAAGGATACCGCAACCCCATGGGAAGCCCATGCTAGAGCAGGCTCCTGACAGGACCTATGGCCCCATGGAGAGAGGAGCCCACACTGGAGCCGGTTTGCTGGCAGGACTTGTGACCCCGTGGCCGCCGGAGCATAGGCCCACACTGGAGCAGTTCATGAAGAACTGCAGCCCATAGGAAGGACTCACACTAGAGAAGATCATGGAGGACTGTCTCCCATGGGAGGGACTCCACACTGGAGCAGGGGTAGAGTGTGAGGAGTCCTCCCCCTGAGGAGGAAGGAGTGGCAGAGACAACGTGTGATGAACTGACCACAACACCCATTCCCCATGCCCCTGCACTGCTCAGGAGCAAAATCAGGAGTGAAGTTGAGCCCGGGAAGAAGGGAGGGGTAGAGGGAAGGTGGTTTAAGATTTAGTTTCTATTTCTCATTTTCTTCCTCTGATTTGATTTGTTATAAATTAAAATAATTCTCCTTAAATGGATCCAGTTTTGCCCATGACAATAACTGCTGAATGATCTCTCTCTGTCCTTATCACAACCCATGAGCCTTTCATTATATTTTCTCTCCCCAGTCCAGCTGAGGAGGGGAGTGATGGAGCAGCTTTGGTGGGCACCTGGTGTCCAGCCAGGGACAACCCACCCCAGTCCCAGGCAATAAAATGAACTCTTCTGGCCCTAGGATCTCTCCCTTTTCCAGGTTAGCACATCACTGAAATTCCTCACTAACATAGAAAGCAGAATACAGGTACTAAAGAGGAAGCGACCACCACAAAACCAGTTTCCCACTGCATTCACAAGTTCCTCATACAAGAAATTAGTACCTGTAATCATACTTGATGAGTGATACCAGTCATAATGCTCAAAGGGCAAAAGATAAGTGCTCAAATACCAAACAGGGGAAGGATGAAGAACATTATAAGGTCTTCTACAGAAATTAATTGATTAAAACATGTTTTTGAATCTCAGGAAAAACCTTTGATACAACCAGGTTTCTGAACCACTAGTCCTTCACTCTCAGCATACACGAGCTTGCTGGAATCCTAGTAGATAGGGCATTAGCCCAGGATTTAGGAGACTTGTAGCTCTGCTCTCCAGGGCAGCCTTTCCACCTGAATTCAGCAGACTACCAACGTCTGTGCCCTCCCTATAAAGAGGGTGCAGCAGCATGTTGCCTGCCAGCAGCAGTACTACCTAAAGAAACACCCTGAAGATGGCAAGGAGGTCAAGTTCCCTCCTGGTAGGAAGAGGAAGTACCTCAGGGAGAATATTCCCCAGTGGTTAAAGGATGAGATGGAGGAGCAGCTCCCCAGGCAAGCCCTGGCTCTGGGAGCAGCAGAGCTCACCCCCCCACCCCGCCAAGGCCCAAAGCAGAGCCCACGGCCACCCGCCCGCGCACACACAGCGCTTTGAAATTCTACGCTGAGGAGCGCCACGTAGGTGCCAAGAGGTTTTATGGTTACACATTTGGGCTGCACATAGGTGTGCTTGCGGGGGGAAGAAAGCCTCCTGCTAAAGAGCTTCACCCAGTTCCTTGGGGGAGCTGCTGATCTGGTAGCTGCCACAGCTCCACATGCCCTCTGCCTAGGGATGCCAGGGGCCAGCCCTCCAGTTCAGCATGGCAGTAGCTTAAAACAAATAAAAAACAACCAACAACAACAAGAAAAAATGCCTACAACATTATACATGCACCCCAGCTTCTAAGGGGCCAGTATCTGACTTTTATTCCCCCGGTTTATTTGCCATTCAACCACAAATGCTATTATTGATTTTAAACAAATGGGAAATTGAGTTGTGGAGAGAAGTCCCAGCTCCCAATAACGCAGCTTGTTTTTAATGACCTGTAGAAGTTGGGTCCATCTGAACCCTCTCCCTGATCAAGCCCCTGACTTTTTGCTTCTTTACACAGCAACGTGAGCCTAGACTTGCTCTTTTATCAGTACACCAAGTATCATAAGGAGAGAGATTCAACTTATTTCTGCTTTAAAGCATTTCTTTCAAAGCATGCACGTGTCTGGGCTTTGGGGATCTAGCTAATGCTGTGTTTAGGTATTTCTGGACACACATGCACAAATGAAAGTAGCATTTTTATGGGAATGACAAGCTAAAGACTCAAAACAAACCTGGGGTAGAAGACAAAACTTGACCCAAAGCTTCCCAAATCATTAGATGACCCTCAGAACATTTTCCTCTGGATAGAGGTGCATAGCATTTACTCTTTTACTGCAGGCACCGAGACTTAAAACACAGAGAAAAGCAGTATACTAAAAGAGGAAATTAATTGGGCTAGAAAATGCAAATGTCAATTTTCTTAATTTTTCATTGTTAGCAGTAAGTTAGTGCTGCTTTAAATCACCAGAGCAGTAACACAGTTTTAAAATACTACCCATTTCACTGAATATAGACTACAGTAAAAGTGAGAGCTCTGCGTTTCTATCAGTGACCACATACAATGAAGCTCCTTGTAGCACTGACTTACCATCATTTATTTGAAGTGGAAATAACTGTCTGCAGTACATTTCTATTATTGTTCCTATTTTCCTACAAAAACAAATCACACCAGACTTCTCTTTTCCCTTAGACTTTTATCATTCACCTGTTGAAATTGCAGAAGACATTAAGCATAAACAAAGAAGATTGATCTCCTTTCAACTTGTGTTAACAGGGATATAAAAATAACATCCCAAATACCAGGGGGAAAAGCATGTGGTCATAAAATATCCACTTAAAAGCCAAAGAGGTGTTGATACAACACTTGAAGAGGATTTTTTTTTTTTTCTTTTTTATATATGTATAACCAGGAAGGCAGTTCCTGAATTTTTGTCTAAACAGACACCTCTAAGGTGGAGAGAGGTACTGTCGTGTGGTCTTTAAAAGATTTTACTGATATTCAAATGGATTGTGCGGGTCTTGCATGCTGTTGGAAAAATCCGACAGGAAGGTTTACATAATCCTGGTCCAACCACGAAGTGGAATCTCCTTGCGTTTTCCAAGATATCAAAGAGGTAAAAGACGGTCTTATCTGTTAACACCTCTCATTTTGCAAAATGGCACTAAGCAGAGCTTTTAGAAGAGCTGAAGAGTAAAGCCACAGTTTACCTGGGCATCATCTTGCTTTTCAACAACTCCTAAATACCTGTCAACACAAA
The DNA here is from genome assembly GCF_964199755.1 of Larus michahellis. NCBI lineage: Eukaryota > Metazoa > Chordata > Aves > Charadriiformes > Laridae > Larus > Larus michahellis. Next base: position 119,450,598 of record NC_133898.1, read on the forward strand.
GAATTTCAAGATACTGACTTATATAATGAAAAGAAATGAAGGTATCTTAGACAAGATCGTAAATGCCAGATTTTTATTCCTAAGCGATGTTGTCCTTGAGTCCTCATTTGAAGAAAGGAATCAGAAACCCAGGAAGCCACAACTACGGCTGAGTTAACAGTACTGAAATAGGCTGCCCAACCTCATGCTTGGTTCTCACAGCAGTCCCTAGTTGCTACATTTTCCCCCCTGCACCCTGTAAGTGGGGAGAAGGTGGCTCAGGCTACCCAAGGCAGCCCACACTGCGCTGGTAGAGCACTGCCACGGCAGATGAAGACTGCCACTCACCTATCTGGAGAAAACACTGCAGAACAGTCTCACTTCGTGGGAAACTGTCAGGATTAGGATTAGATTAGAACCATAGGGTTGGAAGGGACCTCTGGAGATCATCTAGTCCAACCTCCCTGCCAGAGCAGGGTCACCTACAGCAGGTCGCACAGGAACGCGTCCAGGCGAGTTTTGAATATCTCCAGAGTTGGAGACTCCACCACCTCTCTGGGCAGCCTGTGCCAGGGCTCTGTCACCCTCACAGGAAAGAAGTTCCTCCTCATGTTTAGGTGGAACTTCCTACACTCAAGTTTGTGCCCATTACCCCTTGTCCTGTCCCCGGGCACCACTGAAAAGAGCCTGGCCCCATCCTCCTGACACCCACCCTTTAAGTATTGATAGGCGTTGATAGGTCCCCCCACAGCTGTCTGTTTTCCAGACTGAAGAGACCCAAATCCCTCCTTTCTTCATAAGAGAGGTGTTCCAGTCCCCTCATCATCTTGGTAGCCCTTTGCTGCACCCTCTCCAGCAGTTCCCTCTCCTTCTTGAACCGGGGAGCCCAGAACTGGACACAGTACTCCACGTGCAGCCTCACCAAGGCAGAGTAGAGGGGGAGGATGACCTCCCTCGACCTGCTGGCCACACTTTTCTTGATGCACCCCAGGATGCCATTGGCCTTCTTGGCCACAAGGGCACATTGCTGGCTCATGGTCATCCTGTTGTCCACCAGGGCTCCCAGGTCTCTTTCCACTGAGCTGCTCTCCAGCAGGTCAGCCCCCAACCTGTACTGGTGCATGGGGTTATCCCTCCCCAGGTGCAGCACCCTACACTTGCCCTTATTGAATTTCATAAGGTTCCTCTTTGCCCAGATCTCCAACCTGTCCAGGTCTCTCTGTATGGCGGCACATGCAAGACACACAGGGAGGTCAGCGTACCACTTAAAGTGCCCATACTTGTGCTCTGTTAGGTGCAAAACCCCAGCAGCATATTATAGGTGTCTCTTGTGATTTCTCACTAGATTGTGCCCGCAGACTGAGGCATAGCTAGTACTTAACCCACCAGGTTAATGTAGGGGAAATCACTAAGCTCAAAGCCACTGATCTGTCAAGTCTGCTGTCAGGCTTATATCTTCTGCATTTTCCTTTTATTCCCATGCTGACATATTTACATCTCATTCCTCAATATCACAGCTCTGTGGCTTTAGCCTTCACCTACTTCAGGATTAACAAAATAAGACTCCTTGAGCACAGTAGCCTCCTCTATTGGAAGAGAGGCTTGATGAACAGCTGGGGACTTCATGTGTCCCTCATTGTGAAGCCCAGACAGACTTTCCATAGACAACAGTAAAAGACATCTACTATAGCTATGTTTAGCAGGCAACTGGAAGACAGACAAGGCTTGTAAACATGAGCTTGTAATTATAGCACACTTTAGTGGGATCTCTGTACACGTATTGTTGCAACAGAGCTACAGTCTTTTAGTCACCATGCTTTTTCACAAAGTGCAAATAGATTCAACAAAATAGTTTCTTGCTTGAGTTAACTTTCACAGAAATTCCCTGTAGCATAATTCTATTTAATATAAAGTTAAAAAGCAGACACCCATTATTGTATCTTTAGCCATAAGGCATAACAATTCATGTTGAGCCATAGCTTTCCTTAGAACAGGAAAATACAGTATTGGATCTGAACTGTTTTCATATCACTGTTCAGATGCAAAGAAGAAATCAAGGAATTTTTCTCCCATAAAAAAAAAAATTAAGAGACAGGATAATCTGACAGGATCTCCTAAGAATCACGTTCTCTAGTGAGGAAGAAGCCTTAACACTTTGTGGATAGAGTCCTTGTATTGTTGTTGTTACTACTACAAGTCTTCACTAAAAGCTTTTTTCCCTTTAGGCTGACAGCTTACTCAGCTAAGCAGTCACTCATGCTACCTGTGAGTGATTTCCCCCCAACTAGACAAGGCAACTTGACATTGCAGAGCCACAACACTCCTGCAAGATCCACAGCTTACAGCTTTTCTGTCAATAGCCGCTACAGGATCAAGTATGTTCATCCTCATTTTGCTTCAAAAACCACTTTCTTTTACTGACATTAAGCTCCCTACAATGCTTTGTTCATACTGAAGCTTTAAAAAAAAGTCCAAAGTGATTTACAATTGATTTCACACCTGTTGCCACCTTCCTCCCCCTACCCCAAACCAGATGCTTCCAGCTGCAAAGTGACCGGACACAAGTTTTGGATGTGTTAGCTGAGCGGACTAGGTCAGATGCCAGTCACACAAAAGACTACGGGTTCAACACTGCAGAGGAACAGAAGAGAACAACACTAACTTAGAGGCAGAGATACATTCATACCGGTTAGCTGACACTTTTCTCAGTAGACACCATCAGTATATTTTTCTAGTAGATACTTTTGAGACGTCCTTACTTAAGTCTGGGCAGGCTGTGCTTGCTTAGGCTACCTAACTGCAGCTTCGTAAAACTAAATAGTTCTTGCTCAGTCTCTCTCAGAAGTCAGTGTATTCACCTACAGGGAGAAGAAACACACGCAGAAGTCTGTTATGGTACAGCCAGCAGTATGCTTGGTATTACAGCAGTGTAAATTAAGATTGACACCAACCTCTGCTAGTCATTTTCCTTCCTAACAAGGACTGCTCCAGATGATGCTTGCCCATGTGGATGTGGTTCTGCACTGCGGTCTAGTGAGACATTTTAGCTTTTAGTTTTCTGTACAGCAAACACTAGGACTAGGAGTCTGTCATCTGTCACAGCTCCTGAGAGCATGTACCATGTTGCTGAGCAAAGATTCAGGAGTGACTTGAGAAGTGACCGTTTTCTTACCAAGTTTATGTTTCCCAGGACTGCATCTCCTTGGACACGGAAAGCCTGAAGGCTGTTGCATAGTGCTGCAGATCACCACGCTGCAGTGGAAATACAGCTACGAGGCAAGAATATTTATATTATATGTAGGGGAGTCTTATTTGGCAAACATCTGATATGTGTAGTGACCCCAAAGTGGATGAACTGAACATTGCTAAGTTGCTAGTCTTTATTTACTACTCACAGTGTTATGCCTTCGGGACATGGCTGATAGTCTCAGGTAGCACCGGGCCAGCTGAGATCTTGAGCAGCATTCGCTGCCTGCACCACTCCATGGTTAATTTGGGACTGCTGACAACACATGACAAACCATGGGGGCATCTCACCTGCTCTTGTAACAGAGTCGTGCCTTGTACAAAGGTGAACATCCTCACTTCAAATCTCTTTAGGTGCTGAGGAAATTTTACTCTGGAGCTATAGTTAACTTCGTGGAAGACTGTTCTGTAGGAGTCTTCACTGTTTGCACACCTTTTTGGGAACATGAAAAAGAATAAGTTTAAATTAAACCCTCATCACTTCAACTGGATCTTTAAACATGTCAAAGAGATGGATTGCAGAGAAAGTTCCCTCTCTGTTTTTGTCTGGCCAGAGGATAGAGCTTTTGTGTCTTTGGCCACAGTCAGGGCTCCTTTTTGTTCTTCTTTCCAGTGGGAAGCTGTTATCTAGGAGCACTTCTGGCCACCTCCATGACCTGCTGCCACCAGAAGGCACAGCCACTGTACTGACACTGACACGTGCTCCACAGCGTAGCAGCAGTTGCACAGTGAGGACAAAACAGTGCATCTGAGCTGATTTCTGTCCTCTTCCCTTCGCCTCCCAGTCAAGGTAAGGGGCCTGGTGCTGAACAGCTACCGAACAGGGAAGCCCTCCTTACCCATTTATAAGGATGGGCCACTGTGGAAGGCTGTCCTGGCTTTGGGAGTTTGTAGCCCAACAGTCATTCAGGTTTAGTTCCAGTCTCTCATCTTCAGGCTGGAGCAGTTTCACTTCAAAATACAGTGCCTCCCTCAGGTACTTTACCACAGGATATTCCAATTCCTGATAGGGGTCTGAGTAGGATTTCTCTAGAAGAGAGTATTGATGTTAGAGTTTCCTTTCGCAGAGTGAATATTCATGAACTCTCTGCTTCACTCTTCTTTCCAACACAATTGACTCTAGCACCGTAACGTTAAAGTCTGGGAGAGCATATGGATGTCAGCAAACGGGGATAGGGTGGCAGAAAAATAAGAACTGGTAACAAAAGTAAAGACCTGAACTGTGTTCCTTGGCTCTGAGGATCCAGAAGAGAGACATTCCTCCTTCTGCAAAACCCTCATTGGAGTAAGATGCTCATTCAGAACTGTCTCTAGAAAGACACTAAAGAAGTTATAAAAATGCCTCAGGGCCACTACAGCAAGGTCTGAGGGTTTGGTTCAAGCTTCAGTTAACACTTTCTGCCATTGTAGTTACCATTTTACAGCAGTATTACATGTAGCCTCCTTCTCTGACACAGGTTATGATTATTTCAATCAGTGCTAACTCTGCTTAGCAACACTTAGGGAGTTGCCAGGGGAGAGAAGCTGATAGCACACCCACTACGCAAAACTTTTAGCATGCCCAGATCAAGCTGGAAAGCCACACCTGTGTCAGTGACAACACAAGCGTCTGTCTGATCCACTGCTGATACTTGATCCTTTGTATTGCATTCTGGAATGGAAACCTCTATTAGAGGCCTTAAAGATGTTTCCACTTCATCCTTGAAGATACTCAAAAGTCATCTGGACGTGGTCCTGGGCAACTTGCTCTAGATGGCCCTGCTTGAGCAGGGGTTGGACAAGATGACCTTCAGAGGTCCCTTCCCACCTCAACCATTTCATGAAGTCTAAGCATAAATGTTACCTTTGAAAAGCTTCAGTGAAAGAGCAAGAGAGCCAAACCCTGGCTTAATACTGGGTGGTGGGTTCTTCTTTGATTCATATCGGACATCAACTGTCTGCTTGATTGCATATGAGCACGCAAATTTCAGTCTGAGGGAAGAGGTTTAACATTAGATTTTAGAAACCAAAATACATTGGACAACCTTCTTCTAGGGAATGACACTTACTGGTACACTGGTGTATCATTGCCAGGTCTGAAATAGAGTACCTCGTTTTCATATGTCATAGTTGTGCTATTGAACTGAAAGATACACAACATTACAAACAGGACAGTTACATTAGAGTTTACTTTGGGTTTGACACATTAGCCACATCCCTTCACTTGCAGATTTGACCTGAGCATGGTGTGCTTAGGAATGATCAGAAGTTTCTGGCCAACAGCCCCATACCTACTGAACTAAAGCCAACTACAGCTGAAGCTATGACATAGTCAAGAAGAAACAGATTATAAACAGATTATTGGCTAAAAATACCTTGAACATGACCTAACACCCCATAAAAGAGAGCACTGGGCCTAAGAGATCAGGTGTTTCTGTTGACAGAATCAGTGTCTTGCATAAGACACAACACTCGCGGAAGTAATCTGCTCTTGTGGTGACCTGAATTTGAGCATAATTTGATCCTTTGTTATTTTGTCTGTTTTCTATTTATGCAGTGCATAGGTGGCAGGAACAGGACCAACCCTAGTCTTGAGCCAAGGAGTCATTAGCTACACCTAACCAGCCTTTGCAAGGCACATGTGTATATATCACTAGTGTAAACTAACGTTCAAGTCCATTACTAAACAATTCAGAGGTGTCAAACTGAAGGCTAGTTTCAGAAAGCACCTCTGGCCTTGAAAACTGGTTTTACCAAATAAGAACTTCTGCCCAACTGAATTTATTATCCTCAAAGGAATATAGATATACTACTTATCAAAGAGTCAGCTGTGACCTTCTTGCAGCTTCTGCTCAACTCTGAACCTCAGCCAGTTCTAGTAATAACCCTACCCCAATGCAGAATAAACTTCATGGGACTAAGTCCTTACCTTTCTATTTGTTCCACACGTGTTCACATTGAACTTGAAGGTTGCAGTCTTCTCTGTCACTAAACTGGGTTTGCACTCTCTGTCTCTCAAGACAAGCAGGCTGGTGTCCAGGTCTGCAATTCCTACCAATTTCACTGCAGTAATAACCACAGTGCCATTGGGCAGGCACTCTGAAAGAAAAAAAATAAATATGTTTTTCCATACAAGTCAGGACTCAGGCTCCTTTATTATGCAGCCTAGCACAACAAAGAGGTTCTGCGTGGATTTACCAGCAAGTGTTCTGGAAGCTCATGAAGATTAAGTTTTGAGCAAGATGCTCTTCAGTACTAACATTTGATTTTCTTCAAGCTTACTGACAGTAGAATGTGCACTACATGGGTGAAGACTGTCATTTCACTCACCTTTTTCGCCCCAAGAGGTCTCACGCCTCCCAAAGGTATTTTTCTAGGCAAGATATTCAATCCGGATGAGTAGCTTTGGAATGACTAATTTATAAGCTGACACCCCCCCACACCCAAAAAAATAAAAAGCCCCAAAGAACTCAGATGAAAACCCAACCCCCTTGGAACAGAAACCCCAGAACGACCCCAAAACACCTTTAAAAGCTTCATGCTTTTGGAGGTGTGAGGGCAAGCAGTTTCCCACCTCCTTTGCCGTCTCCTGAGTTAGGCAGGATAGTCACTTCAATACGTAATTTGACTTGCCTTGTAGCATATTACTTTGTAGGAAATCTGACAGGCAGACAGGGTATCACACAAGCATAAACTCTAGAAACTTCAGACCGCACGGGTTTGTGCGACTTAGTTACATTACACGATTCAAAGAGCATTAGTAGCTAATCCCCCAACATGTTATTACGTATTAGCTCTGAAGGTGAAAATCTGCAGGAAATTGAGAAGTCCTTCCTATTAGCCAAGGTGATGCCATCCTTCAAGGTTAAGTGGAGTGAAGCCTTTATTCCAGAGGCATGAAAATCCTGGAAATGACAATCACAGGTTGAACAAGATAATAAAGACACAGTGTTCAACTAAAGCATGCAAAAAAACTAAGAGGGCAGGTTATCATAAGCCAAAGGTAATGATGCTTGATCAAAGTCAGATCCACAGGAGGGATTTTTTTTTTTAATCTAGAAGCTGACACAATGAGCTTTTTCAGTCATTTTGCAATAGAGTGCAATCCAAACTCTATTGCATGTACAATTACCATTAAAGATAGCTCAGCCTTAAAGTGCTTGCAGAATGTTTTTTTCCTTGACTACTTGGGTCAATATTAACCAAGGGAAATTAAAGCGCCCTTCCAGGAGCAGAAATAGTCCTCCATTAATCCTTTGAAGCCTTTCTCAAAGGTACCTTTTATTTTATGACCTTCAAGGACATGGTGTATCTTGTTCATCTCTCACAGCTAGAGCTTGCCTTTAATTGCTACATGCTGGCATCCTTACCTCATATCTCACATGGGAAGAAAGGAAAGGGACAGAGATAGCCAAGTGACTGCCATTGTCCCTCAGGCTGTAACTGTACTTCTGCGCAGCTTCTGGGGTCAGGTGCCAGTCTGAGATGAAAGGTAGCCAGTTTTGGTCCACATTTCCACGAGTGATAATGAGATGAAGGTTCCTCCCATCACAAAATCCTCTTGCGGTGGGCAGTACTGTAATACAGTCAAGAGTCAGCCAGCACACTAGCTGTCATCAGAGTTTAATAGGGCTATTTAGGACTGACAGTATCCCTGGCTGAAGTAGACCCGGTTAACAGCTGACTTCACAGCCAGGATAGTCACAGCCAGGTCAGTGCAGTTTTACTCAAGTTCCACTAGTTTACCTGCATCTTTAACAGTGGAGACTGTTGTGACTGGGACAGTGAAGGTCTCACTTATTGGATGGATTATGAACATCAGTGTGACATTCAGGGTGTATGCTCTCATGTCCGTGCTCACGTACTAGGAAAAAAAATCATATTTAGAAATAAAAAAAATCACCAAGTGACATCATAATTTCTATACCATGGTATGCTGCAGTGTCTTAGCACACACCTCTTTCTTAATGCTTGGTGCATCAAACGGGACTTGTATTACATAGGCTTTGCTTCCATTAGCATGTCTGATCTCATGTATTAGACACCCATGCTGAACAGCCTCAGGTACAGCAACAGTTACCCCCTCAATGATTAAGTTCACAAGCTCCACATCTGGGAGGAACGTTCCCACTGTCACATTCATTAGCCTCGCACTCAGGTTTGAGTCTGAAAGGAACACAGTAACATTAAACTCTTATCAGTACCAAAACCTTCCGTATATTCCATGTGAGGCTACTTACTGTTGGTTATGGCAAGTTCTACTTGTTCAAACGGAGTTTCTATCTCCTTGATGATAGTATATTTGGTTAGTCCCCATTTGTTATCTTCCCACTGGTGTTCCAAGAATAGGTTGACGGTGTATTTTGCCCCATGCTGGCCACTGCTCACAGAAGTCTAGAATTTCAAATCAACAGCCTTCAGTATAACATGATTTTACATTAAAGTTGGAGCATCTCAAGGTTCAGCCACAGTTCCAAACAAACGTCCTTCTCAGCTCTGTGGCCCTGCTTTTATATTGAGAAAGAAATCTGCAAAACCACACCACCTATGAGGAATAAGGAATTCCTAAGTGGCACTTGCCGTATCACTATTATGGGCTCTATTTTTGCCTAAGAGTTTAGAATATCTCAGAAGACTTCCTTTTGAAAATTGTCCCCCATTCCCAAGTTTCAAAGCAGCAGGGGAATACTTCACCAGTGAAAGGGCTCATCCTGCAGCTTCCTTTGAGGTTCAGTTTTTACAGCATTTGCCCAGGAATCAGTCCACTCCATGGAACTAGATTTAGACATATAGTTTCAGCCCATCCCAATATCCTACAGTCTGATGGACAAATGGGTTGTTCCCATTCTTTTAAATGGTCTGTGTAAAATACAACAGAACCCACACATGCTTTACAGTCCAGTTAGGACTGTCTCCAAGGGGTATGATGTCAGGACTAAAAGGCAAAAGCTCTGTGTTAACCTGAGGAGGCGGCAAATCAATAGTTCTGTATAGGATTCTGTCCACCTGTGCTTTAAAAAAACAAATTCTTCACAAAGTAGCGGCTATAAGAGTTATCTTTGGTCAAGGCTCTGGGGATTTTTAATATATCCTTTCTTCCCCTTCATCCCCATCCTTCATTTGGAAGGAACACAATGAAGAATTATTCCTCTCAAGGAAAAAAAAAGAGGAAAGAACAGAAAGTATTTTGCCCAACAGACATAACACAAGTCACTAACCTTGTAATAGCCACCTTCTGCACCTATTGGCATCTTCACTGTAATTGCATTTAAGTCATTCAATAACACATATCTCCTGGAAGCCATTTCTTTGGCAGACAGTTTGTGTAGGTCCACACCAGCTTCAACAAGCACATCCTTAAAGCTAGTTGCTCCAGCAGAGAGCAGCTGAATGTATTTCGGAACAGTCCAGATGATTGTTCTGTTAGCATAGTCCACACCATCTTGGGGACAAGATATGAAAGCTGTCAGCTCATTTCTCTAGTTTTAAGTCGGTCCCTGTACATTTAAGCATTGGAGTAGTGTACCACATTTCTCACCTACAGGACACGCCACAGCAGTATCCACCATCAGGATCATCCATCGCTGTTTGTAGAACGTACTTGATCTTACTGCAGAAAAGGTAATTCCTTGATCCTGTAGGAAGAGATCTGGTTGGACCTACCCTTCGTGGCAGCTTGCTGGGCCAGAAAGAGCATACCAACCTCGACCAGCTGAATTTGCTCAGCCGTGTATGGTATCCGCAGCAGAACCCTGGTGTCTGTTGTGTTGAGTCCATAGCCTGCGCTCCAAGCATCGCTCACAAGAAGAGCCTTTTTTTCTTCTGGTTGATGAAACACTACTTGCCATATCGAGGCTTCTCTTACTTTTGCCTACCCAGAGAAATTCGTTAAGGTTTCAAACATTCTATTCAAAGTAATTTCTTATTTGCTACCTGGAATGATTTATTATACTGAACTGCCCAGCAGTTTTGTTGCCTTATTCTAAATACTGCTAATGTGACGCTGCTCCAGCCTTCCCCTGCTCAGCCTCTCACATACAGAAAGCTTCCCATATTAAGAGCACTGGAGATTAACTGCACTGCTACATCACAAATACAGGGCCCAAGAAGAAAAAAAGCCTATCCACAGTGCACTCCTGGGCCATGAGGTCTTAGAGACCTCTTGGTCTTTTTGTTGCAGTCTCTTGTCTGGGGAAGATTTGATTTCTAGGGTTTTTGAGAAATCAGTTTCCAGTTCTTCCTTGGAGACGTGGCCTACAGCTATTTCTAGTGTATATAATCTTTATGCTAAAACCACTTGATGCAGAAGTTCTTCCCTTCTTAAGTGCTTTTTGAAATGACATTTCATACTGTGCAGACATAGAAGATGTTGGGCCAGAAGTAGCGCTAGCTTTTAACTAGGAAGAAAACCTGTAGTTTTACCTCTGGAAAGGCAAGAGTCCAGTCCTCAGGCTCATCTTGAATGAAGTCCTTTACAGTCTGTGGAACCTCCTTCCTGACAGAAACCTGAAGGGAAAAAGGCTCTGCAAGGGGTTTGCAGGAGGCACTTGTTTGCTTGTCTCCAACACCCTGTAAGTCTTTTTCAATACTTTCAGAACAGCATAGGATTGAGAGAGGAGACTAGTATATTGTAAAGGGAGGTTCCCACCCGCTTCAAGTTAAAAAAGAAAAAGGCATAAAATGTCATCATGCATGGTGCATTATTGATAATCCACTTGATTTCAGGTTCATTTTATTTTGAGCGTATCTTCCCATTTCTACTTCCAGTTAAAGCCCATATCCTCTTCAAAGTGGAATCCTTTTCTGCCCTCCCCACCTTCTCCCCAGCAAATTCTGAAAGTATGCATTTCCGTTATCATCTCAAATAAGATTTGTTCAGGCAACATTCAGGAACTTTAATCCATTAGCTCAACCTTTTGAATACTATTTCACAACTTTTTGTTGGCTGTTAATGCTGGTTAATAGGCTACATAAGCATAATAAGCGTATCACTACACCCAAGATGCATGCTGTGCATTCACTAGTGAGCTGTTCATGGTGGGGCATTTGAAGTCTGTTTCCAATACACATTCCTAGCAACTAAAAAACTCCCAAAAAAGAGTATCTTTGAGTATTTACCTTCTCACCTTAAGTACCTTCCCAGTTGTACTTCCAGTACTTACCTCCATGTAGTTACTTTCACATACTACCTCTCTTGGACTCCATGGGCCATAAGGGCAAGTTGCACTTTTCAGATGAGTTGCAGCATTTTTCATATCAGGAGTACGCGATGCTTTGATTTGTAAGGTTACTGTGAACACATCTCTCTGCACGGACACAGGGAATGCGTGCTTGTTACACCAGTTTTTCCTAGTTAGACACCACCTACCCTTGTGAATTAAAAGTAACTTACAAAATCCACTTACCAGCCTCTGCGCAGAGGAACAAATCCACTCGGAAGCACTATTGTTTTCTACTTGGTTAACTACACAGGCTATGTGCCTATAGTACATAGCAACACAAATACTCGGGGTGGGGGGGGAGGGGGGCAGCTTCAACATTTCACATAGCCCTAGAGCTGGACAAAAAAAGGAGCTCCCTAGAATACAGCTGATCTTGCGTTTTCTGACATAGCAGCAGTGAGCAAGCAACGCAAGTAACCAAAGCTTTTGAGCTTTTACCCTTACGTGTCTCAGACACTAAATACTAGAGCAGGGGCCAACCCAGCTGCCAGACAGGATTCCCTGTCCTTATCCAGGAGAAACCAGTTACTCTTCAAGGGCATATGTGCAATATGCTTCTTCCTGTGTCTATCTGTGCTTTGCTGTAGGACAATGAAAGCAAGACAAGGTATGTTCTCAGATGCCTGGCTACAATTGAGAATTAAATTGGGTTTTTTTGCTAATAGATGTTCAAGGCATTATGACACCTCGGTTAATACCCATCAATAATTTGGTAGTCTCTTGCATAAGGTCACATATAACAGTGCTGTAGTCAAAACGCCTATAACAGACTTACCTCTAAATGAGAATGGCAGCTTAGCGCAGAAGCACGAAACTCAATGTTACTCCAATTGCTGTAAGTGACTGTGTAGCCGCACTGTGATGCCATGGCCTCATCTAGCTCCCAGGCTACGCCGGATTGATCTATGGGCAATTAGCAGAGAGCCATATTAATGAGTATAACTCCTACTCTGCAAACTCCCTGAGCAACCTGCCCTTGCCCCCAGGGTTCAGCTGACCCTGCTCCAGTACAGCCCAGCTGCGTGCCCTGGGCTGAGACATAAGAGAACTGCAAAGTGGTGAAAAAGAGCTGTAACAAAATCTATAAAAAGGAAGAAAGGTAAAATTACAGACAGGCTAGGACAGGGAACACTAACAGCTCAAGGACCAAAGATGAAAAAAAATCTCCAACATGTAAAGATATTAAATCCTGAAGGGCAAAACCCCCACTAAGCAGAGAACAGTCGGTTAGGTCGTCAGTGTCAAAGTTTTCAGGACTGACAGATGACAGCATAGCAGCATCAAGAGTCAGATCTGTGCCTGGTCCATGTTTCTCTCTGGTGCCCACCTGGCCAGAGCATCTTCAAGGGTCTAACGAGGATAATGAGCACACTAAAGCTTAGCTTGGATTTTTCAAAATTGTCTTTGTGGTCTTTTTTTTTCCCTTTTAAAAATCTCTCTCTTCCAAAAATAATTGCTTTATGCTTTCAAGCTGTGCATACCCCAATTGCAGAGTGTCTTTATGTATGGATGAAAGTGCCTAAAAAATGAACATACATTAAGTGGATTTTTAGACAAGTTTAACATTCTAGACAGATGGAGGTTATGGACTATATCTAGTTAGACAGCTAACTAGCATGGAGAACTAGTTCAAGGATGAGTTTACAGTTTATGCATATAATCTTACACCTGTTGATGTTTATAGCCCAAAAGCTATCTCACTCTGCCCTTTAGGGCACTCAGTAGTGCTTTTCACTCAAATGCACCACTTTTTTATTACTAAGCCCATAGCCAGAGGGCCCAGCTAGTTTTTCTTAGCTTCATTAAAAATTTATATGCCTCCACCAGGTCCCTTAGCTGTAAGCAAAGACAGTGGAGAGCCACTAGTGTTAAATCAGTAATGTAGGGCCAGCTTCAGCTGGTGAATTTTCAGAATAGTCCATGCTGTTACTGGAGAACATTTTTACCAGGAGGGAAATCCACCAGCATTAACATACCTAGAAACTACCACGCGCATTTTAATTTCAGTCCAAAGTCCACCATGATTAGACTTGTTACTGCAAAGTTATCACTCTACAAGTCTATAGGATAGGTTAGATAGAAATAAAGGTAGCATCTGGCTGTTACAATGAGGTGCAACCTACTAAGCATTGTGATCTTAGTATAATCCAGGCAATTCTAGCATAGAAGGACCTCAGAGAATTGCGTTTCACCACATGTAATTTCCTCTCCAAGTTCTTCTGTATCAACTTACCAACAACAGAAAAAGATAAGTATTTGTCCTCAAAGTATTCTGCACTCAGTGTTACACGCAAACGGTTCCCCAAGCACTCTGAAGTCACAGGTCCTGTGTTGAGCATATTGAAAGGCTAGTAAGTAGGGAATTAAAGGTAACATACAAACAGAAATTTGTTACTTCCCAGACTACTTTATAAAGTCAATATTACAACAGTCATATTCTAGCATATCTGGCCAGGAAGTGTTAAAGGTTTTTTTTTTTTAAAAAAAACAAAAACAAACAGCAATGCTTAAAGTAGAAAGGCCAGCTCTGAAATTAGTATTCCAATAGTAACTGTCTGGTCAGCTGGCAATGCTACCTGCAGCAGCCAGTCATGGAAGTAGGATTTTTAAAGGGACAACAAAGTACTGAATTGGCTGCCCTAATCCAAATACTTTAAATGGAATAAAACAGAAGATGACAGTTAAGAAAGTCATCATTGTCATCCCCACCCTGCCCACCCCTGCAAAAGAGAGAAATCCTTGAAATCCCAGAACCCCAAGCAACCAAAAAGACCTCAAATAAAGCACCAAGATCACACGCACCTACTCACAAGAGGAGCCACAAGCCAACTCAGAGTGGGGAGCAGCCACATCAGCTACCCATCAGCCTACCCTGCTCACCTGCCCCAGTACCAGGAGCCAGTTGGCTCACTCTGGGGCAGGACCGCAGAGGAACAAAGAGGATAGCTTGAGAAGCTCAAGTCCGAAGCTACCACCACAGCATATGCCAAGCTATGGCTGCCAAACCTCTTAAGGCAGGACGCAGGCAAAAACTACTCTAAATGTAGGACTGGAGACCAGAGAAGGCTTTTTATTTGACATATATTTATAATAAACTGGGATTTTTTTGTTTCAAACAGAAGTTTCTATGGCATAGTGAGCTAATGCTGACTAGACCTTCTATAGTAACAGTGCATTTTAAAGGGCTGAGAGGATCCTTTTTCCTACAGAGTTCAGCACTATACCCTTAAGTTAACCAGAGACATCAGAGATGGTCGTACTATGGAACATCAAACAGATGCTGGCAAACATGAACTTATTCTGCCCATATTCCAAGCTACCAACTGGATTCAGTGCAGAAGCTATATAATTACTCCAGGCTGGATAAAACCTCCTTCAATATCTTTTTACTTTGGTAAATGCAAACATGTTCATACAGCACCAGTAGGGCAGACAGTCCTAGAACCGTCTCTCTGTATCTGCCGTTCCAGGACCAGCCCTATTTTGTAAGGAAGAAGTTAAACCAGACAACAGTTTTTGGTTAAGAAAACCGTTTCTCCTCAGGCAAAGCACTGATATATTTACAGTGTTTAAAAGACCTTACATATTGTACGGTCAATAACAATAACTAGGCTCAAGAAAACAAGAACAACAATAAAGTCCCTATTGGTAGAAACATTCATTTAATATGACGGTACATAAACCTGTGGCTGGGAGTAGTTACAAATAAACACCTCTATGTTTGGAGTTTCTCAGAAAAACATAGATGCCACGAGAGCTTCAGACTCTTCTGAAGGACACACACAGATATCACCTATGAAAAAACCTGGAAATTGTTACTTGAAAGTAGTTTACAGCAGCATTACCTGATCTCCTTTGGGTCCGTATTGCAGAGATTAATATCCCTATTAATACCAACCTGTAAGAAAAGGCAGAGATTAGCAGCAGCTTCAGCTGTGACAACAGCTTGCTAACAAACTTCTGTGCTGAGGAAGTCCCAGTCTGGATATTAAACTATTCTTAAGTTTAGAGCTACAGTTCTAGATCTGGAAATTACAAAATGGGATTTCCTTAGTCACCACCAGAAGCTAGGGAAGCTAAATCAGAAAAGTTAATATATTTAATGCCTTAGGGTAAAACCATTTATGGTTAGCAGCCACCACAAAGCTCTCACCTCCGCACCAGCCTCAGCTCCATTTTGCAGTTGCTCAGCCTCTACCTGTGGTGCTTTTTCCCCTTATGGTCACACACAAACAAAAATCTCCTTCATTAGCTTTGCATAGAAATCAAAGCCTTTCTGAGTTCTCAGAGCCTTGGGTTAAGTAGAAAGGCTGCCACCTTTATACTGGTGAAACTAATTTCCAGTTGTTTACCCTCCTAATTATTAACCTGTAATTCATGTCACCTGTTCATTTGCTTTACTGATTAAATCTGCTCCTACCTAGGCCTCCCTGTTTGGATGGTTGCTAGCTCCTACCAGGTTGTCAGGGGGCAGTAGGATAACTGGTGCTGTTCTGGTAAAACATGTGGCAACTCATTGTTCCGGGGTTACTTCTCTTCACCCGGTCTCCTCTGTGGAGCATTTCGCATGGCCTTCCCCAGACAGCTGAACTCTGCCAGAGGCAAATGTGTAAACTGCAGCTTTAAGGCAATTAGTATAACAAAAAAAAGGAAGGAACTGTTGATCTTTAAGGTAACTCAAAACCAACAGTATAAGGGAACCTAGCTGGAGGCTGATGGGTGTCACAAACGAAACGAAGAACTGACTGGGTGACCTGTGGGACACCTAGACCATAAATCATCCCCCAGTTTGGGGAAAATTTACCCCAAAACTGTGGAGGAGTGGATCTGACCACTAACAGGTTGAAGAAAAGGATCCTGCCTTTGCTGCATGCTGAAGGCAGAGAAGTTATACCTGTGGCCTTGGGTCTCGGTCAGTGATGGGGTGTGATGTCCCTGGGGCTGTTGAGCTGCTGGTCGTCAGAAGGTGGCCAGGCCTCTTACTGTGCAAAGGCGTTGGTGTGGTGTCCATTCACATTTTCTGTAAGTGATGAGCCCTGTTTGTGTACAACTATAGAATATCAATAGCATAAACAATAATAGCTGCGCTATTGTTTTATGTAATAAAGGGTGCTAGAAGTCAGTATTCCTTGTCTTGGTCATCATCCCGTTCAGCTGTCAGTCACTCTGTGCAAATGCATCCTCAACTCTCAGAGCCGTAGTTCCCCCGTGACCATGATAACTGCCATGAAATAATGACGACTTTTCTGGGCGACCTGTTCCAGGGTGGTGAGGCACTGGCACAGGTTGCCCAGAGAAGCTGTGGGTGCCCCATCCCTGGAGGTGTTCAAGGCCAGGCTGGATGGGGCTTTGAGCAGCCTGGTCTAGTGGGAGGTGTCCCTGCCCACGGAACTAGAGGATCTTTAAGGTCGCTTCCAACTCTAACTATTCTGTGGTTCTATGATTCTATAATTTCTCCTCTTTCATGGCTAAAATATTGCTAAAATTTCCACATTTTCTTTGTGCACCTATGTATTTTCTAGCAGCTTTACCAGGACCGAAGGAATATTACGCATGTCAGCGCGTGTCATTCCTCTGTCTGAAACACCTTTGCCAGGAGGCAAGCTTGGCAGTGTCACAATTGCCCGCGTCCCTCTCTATGTATACATTTCATATTTAGGTTAACCTTATATTAGGGATTCTTCTGTCCTAGGCTTGTGCCCGTCGCATTTGGGTTTTGCTCCTTGCTCTGCATGTGCAAGGGCTGCAGGAGCCGGAAAGCTGGAGGATTTATTTGCAATTGACACCGATGTCCTCCAGAGGGAGCCTGAGACTCTCCCACCGGGCGGCTCAGCCGGTGCCTCCCGGCTAACCTCACCGCACCGCACCGCACCGCACCGCACCGCTCCCACCTCTTCAAGGGTATCAAAAATTTAATCGAATGTAAAAAAAACCCCAAAGTTTGCCATGCTCCAGGATGTTGGATTTTGCCCCAGAAGCAAGTTTTATCCACAACTGGTTCGTGTTGCTGTTGTCTCCTTCTGAAATTCCCGATCTGATAAATTTTTTGACTTTACGGGGAGTTTTCCTAAGAAGCCCTATCCACCAAGGATACAATATAAGTAATGAATTATGATAAAAAATAAAACCATGATCAGGCAGCCATGGCTTAAATATCGGCTGGCACATCCCTGTTTATTATTGTTAGAGTGGAGATTATTTGCATTATGGCTTTATTGCCCTGTGCAGTGTATTTTTACAATACTACAAGCCGGTTATTACACTTTTCCAGAACTTGATTTTAGGTACCACTAGGGAAGTGCCTGAGATTTCCTCTAGCTTGCATGAACTCCACATGACGTTTAAAGCAGATCTGTGCTGCTGACAAGCCCATCACAACAATTGTACGGTAAGTGTCAAGGTTACTCGTGCTTTTCCACCCCAGATTCCAGCCATTTTTCCATTAATCCTTCAACCTGCCAATACTCAAGAGCAGGCTGAGGTTATGGGGCAAAGCAGCATCCTGGAGGTGTCTTATTCACTTCGTGCAGCTTAAACAGGATCGTGATAACTATCAACCATATACTGGAATGGGAGGAGAATTGCAGTAGTCCTGCTACAACTCAGATTTATCACAGCGGTATTCAAAGCATTCCACATCTAATTTACCCACATAATCACTGTTTCTTTGTCTCCATCTTTTTCCGTTTTTGCCAATCAAGTGTAGATTAATTCCTAGACACTTTAATGTTTCCAGGTTGTTGTGGGTTTTTTTTTATAATCTTTTTTAGTATGTAACACATGTCATCTTGGACCGTAATTATGATTCTGAGCAATACAATAACACAAATTAAGCTGAGATTATTTATATCCAGTCAAACCTAAATTATGAGCTGACAACTAAAAGGCAACAAGAAGTCTTGTCTGCCACAATTTTAATTTCTAAAGAATACTGAAATATAAAAGGCTTTTCTCAAACTCTATGACCAAAATGTCCAAGGTGACAGATAAAAATTTCCTTCTGGGCCTTTCAATCAGTATCAGGGCAAGAAGAAGAAGAAACGTTGCAGTATTACGCACTCTTTCAGGTCTAACCACTACGTGGAACCACGTCCTGGTATCAGCATATTTTAATGTTACCAGCATTTCAGCTGGTAACTGGTAATTCTCCCACAGCAAGCAGCGACTGGGCTGTAGGGTCAGATCATGTAGTGCCATGACCCTTGGATGAAGAAAAAAAAGGTCTGTACCATCTAATATGGCTATTTGTTAAGCATACCTTGAAAGCTATTTTGACTGCATGAAAAAACACGTGATAAATTAAAGCTGCACCATAGTTCCTCTAGGATTAGGTAACAGATAATTCTATGCTAATAGGAATAATAAAACCAAGAGAGATTTTGCAGTCTCACCCTTATAAAGTGACCCTTGTAATATGTCCACGAGGAAATGTATTACTCATTTTCTTCACAGGGCTGCAATTCAGAATAATAGATATTCAATCAACTACTCTATCTGCCTCTCTCTGTTTCCTTCTCCTCCCATGAATCTATTCCTAGACAGTGTGTTTATGTGCTAGCCTAATTCAAATATTTTCTGTGTAAAAAAAAAAAAAATGGGCAGACAGAAAACACACAGTTCATCTGTAAGTGATATCTGCAAGAGCAGACACATTAGATATAACGAGGCCATTAACTAAAACCCAGCAACTTATGCTGGGCTGTCTCTGCTGCAAGATATGCCTCCTCTGGGGATATAAATGATTTCCTAAATCATCACTGACTTGATTTTTGGTTAGGAACTGTCCTGCTATAGGAGTACAGTAGAGCTAAGATCCCCAGAGAGTCAGGGAACCATCTGTCTCAGAGTTGTGGGTGGTTTTCTTTGGGTTCCCCCATATTCAGGCGCAGTAGGTATGAAGATTATCAGCTGACAATTCACAGATTAAACCAGGGACTAGCACATATAAAAGGACAAATGGCCCTAGTTAAAGCTTTATAAGGCATGCTGTGTTAGTCCTTTCTTCTGGGGATAGGGTTCAGCAGGACGTTTGAAACAAGCCTCCCCCAAGGATGTCGACGATGACCTGATTGTCTTGTGAAGTGCATTGTGTTTTGCACACAGAGCATGCGTGAAGCCATGCCTCCATCCCACCTGCTCCCTGCTCGTGCTTCCTGAGCGTCGTCTCCTTCAATATGGTAGTGTCAGAGCAGCGGATGGCCTCCCCTGAACCAGGACCATAACCTATGGAGTTATGTACAAGATCTCCTAAAACTGAGAGTACCATTCTCCAAATTTGTCTGCGTCAATAAAACTGAGTCAAATTAAGTGAAAGAGTTACACCAGGAAGAAACTTGGCCCTTGAAGTCCAGTTAGAATTTGAGAATAGGAATTTATGTGTGGTGGAGAACGGTCTGTGGGAATGTCTGGAACCAAATGCAAAGCAATTTAGATTACTGTGATAGCACAAAAGCGCTTTGTGTAGACAATTTAAGACATCTGCCCATGGTCCAGACATCTGTGTGCAATAAATACCATTTTTGAGCTAGCTCTTTATTTATCATTCAGTGGTGTCCATTAGTAATTGCTGCCCCTGTACAACCCTGTCTTTGTCTATATGCAGTTATATATGGTTACTTGACAATTGTAATAAACAAGGAAAGAATTACTTGTTCTTAAATTGAACATACAATCTGTGATCTAGTTCTATTTCAAATATAGACAAACGCATTTTACTCTTCCCTTCCGTTCTCTCTCTTTGTCTGTATTTGAAGATGCTATTGCACATTTATATCCCTCAAAGTAATGGACACATAAACTAGCTCCTGTCATGCAGATGGGCTGTGCAGATATTGTATATTGCAATACAATCCTTTTGTATTTTTAGCTTATCTTCAGTTTCAATCCTCCTGCGATGCTGAAGAACCTGAAACACTCAGGCCCATGCTCAGAAGACAGGTTTCTCTTCAGTCACAGATTTCCTTTCTTTGGTCACTTCCCATACTTTTCTGGATTTATACTGGCTATTTCACTGGTTTGGAATCCTATCCTGTCTCTATTTATGTAAAATCTTTGAGATCTTGCACTGTCATTTACTTATGGAGTAAGTGAGTCTTAGGTGCTATAAGAAGGAAGAAAATTTTCTTTGGTGCAAGACCGTGCCCCAGTACTAATTAGACTTTGTAGCAACAGAGACGGCAAGTGAAAATAGTGTGTCTTCTTCAGCAAATAAACAGATTTGTTCTGTCTGTTCAAGTAATTCCACACAGTGTCTTATTAGCAGCCAAAATGAAGCCATATAGAACCAAGGGAAGAGTAATCTTCCCAGGGTATCTTTATAACTTTTAACTTGTAAGTCTCACTGTAATTTATTTAAATACAGTTTTATGCTTGTTTATTGAAGTCTCTAGCATTTAATGCTGCAGCCTTGAACGAACAACAATCTGATCCTCTCCAATTTCAGTGAGCTTTGGATTAGGCTCTCAAAGTTTGGAGGACGAGCTTGTCTGTGTTCCCAGTACACTGTAAGCAGCAGAAAACTTCTTTTTTATTGATTGATTTATTTTGAAATTTGGAAGTGTATTCAATTGCATCAGTGTTTATCTGCATTGGTCTGCTGATAGAGCTTCATATTGCCTGTGGGGAAGAAGATAAGTTCAAATTCAGATGACACATCTCCTCTCCCCAGAACTGTCAGCCATCCAGCATTAAGTTAAAGGTCTCACGGCACTTTTCATAATGGTTAGGGGGCAAATCTGGCTTTTTGTCAGATTTCTTTCTTCTGTGGAAACAGATTCTAATCATAAAGAGCCAAATGATGAATGACCTTTATGCGGGACCATGAAAGACATGGATAAGGTCAGGGAAGATCTCCACCTTGTGCAGTGGGTTGTGTAAGGAACCAGCTCTTGTGTAAGGGAGACTGCCCTATGAACGAGGCCAGAGAGGCAAAGCAAAATTGGCTTAACCTCCAATTCAGCTCCACAGCAGTCTGTGAAAAAGACTAAAGAAAAGACATGCTGTCTCTTCCAAAATCCCCTTCCATTTTTTCCCCTTATTATCTTGAGGAATCAGACAAAACTGAATTAGAACATTATACTGAGACTGGGTCAGTCTGCTTCAGAGCTTCTATGCGATCTTGGAAGTCTCATTAAACCTCTGTATCTACATCTCCTATTTATAAGACAGGGTTAAGAATGTTTCACAGTACTGTGATGCAAAATACAAGATACAAAATAGTTTGTGAACTGTTCATACACCGCAGAATACATGTACCAAAAAGGTCATATCAGTAAGGAAGGTGACTTGCACTTTCCTGTAGTTGCATTATTTTAAATATAACCAATCTAGATTTACACTGCTGTTGAATAACTACAGGGAAAATGGGCCCTAGATTAAGTATTTTACAGAGATGGGAGAAGTTTGTGGCATAAGGAGATACTGCGCACATTTTTTCTGTGTTTCATATACTCCTATTGATTCCACAATAAATGTCATTGAACATCCATCATTTCCGGTCAAAAAAATGGCATTATGTCCTGGTAATAAGTTTGACATTTGTTTTATTCCCAAATAGAGATAAAGAGCAGAAATAATGAAATACTTAGCAGAAAAGAAAGTTCAGAAGAACTGAATTTCAGTTTGGAAAGAAAAATTCAGAAGAAATTCAGTCTGGAAGAATCTAAGGGCTTCGCTTCAGCTTGCTTTGATGATCGGTTGAAGCCTCTTGAGGTTCTGCGGTATCATTTGGAGATTATAGACTAAATGTCTTATCTCACTGCTCTCCACAGTAGGCCGAATTCTGCTGCCAGACTTCCTCATCTGCAATATACTCCCGTGTCTCAATGGATAACAGCCTGTCCCACGTCCAGGAAGATGCTGCATGGCAAGAGGCTCCAGACCATGGAGAAGAACAGGAGACATTCAGCAACTGAACTACAGCTTCAGAAGCTGCCGTGGGAGCTGATGACAGTATGCCAATACTGATCATTTCAGAGTTGCATGGACACTTAGTCGTTTGGCAGTAAGTCGTGGCAAGTTTTAATATAGATACTGATGTCATCTTGCTGAAAGGAATTACTCTACAGTAATTGCGATTACAATTGAGAGTCAGGATGATGCTGAAATCCCAGGATGGATGAAGGCGTGTAAGCCACCCCATTTTGCTTTGACCTTGACTTATACATTAAGTTTTGCTTCTTAATTTCACTTTGCTGACAGAAAACACTTATTCACTAAGATTTCAGAATTTGATTTTAATAAAAATTTCATAAATGGACCCTTACTGAATTCATGTAAAAGCTTAGTATTTTCTACTGAAAATGCCAACAGTTCTTTTTGCTTACATTTCAAAAGAACCAGCAGAAACTGTTTCTTTAAAAAAAAATCCAATTTATCAAACAATTGAATATTTGATTATGATCTTACTCTTATCACAGGGAAATTAGTAATTGTTCTTTTGAAAGAGTGAAGATCAATTAGGAGAAGCCTGGTGTCACACGACCCGTGATCTAGCTCTGAACAGGTTCTGGCTGTAACTTCATTATTTAGGTTGTAGGAGGGATGTAGAATTAGAGTTTCTTGAAGAGCTCAGGAGCTCATTTAGTGCAGCTTAGTGAAAACACCTGTTTATTAGCTTATTTGGCTCCTCCCAGAATAAGCGAGGGTTTGACTATGTATTGCTCACAGTGGCAAAACTGCGTGAATGTCTTCCCTGCTTGGCTCCCATGACCTGGTAGACCTTTCTGTGTTCATGCTGCAAGGTGCTACCCCCGTAGGAGCATAATTTCAACTACTTAGGGGGCTATGCTGTGTACCGAATTGGCTGACTGCACCACCATTAGAAGAAAACACCCATTTTTGCAGTTCTCCTAAATCAGCACTGGCACAACTGGGCGAGGGGAGAGGACCTGGGTTGTTTTGGCATGGGGGAGGGACTGTGTATGGAGGTGGTATCTGCCAACCTTGAATAGCAGGGAGTGCGACTTACTCCACTCTTGAACTTAGATGACATGACTGCAGTCAGAATGCCTCAGTCAGGCATCTGAAAGGTGAGATTTGAGCATGGCACATAACTACTGGAGAAGCCGCCTGAAAATTGGGTTTAGATGCTTCATATCCTTGTCTGTTTATAAAACTACTACGTCACTGTGCTGAACTTGCAGGTCTGTTTGCCTGTGATGTTGCTCAGCAAGAGCAAGCCTGTCAGGAGACTCCTGACTAAGACCAGGAGAAGAACAGGGGGAAGAGCTGGGGAGTTGTGGCCCGACTCTTTTTTATGGTGCAGTTGCCATACCCTAAAGAACATACAAATACGCTGTTCTGGATTTTGTACATATTAGAGGCAAGACTATTACGGCTTGACAATAAAATCACGTTAGACTTAATGATATGATTTAATGTTACATAAATTGAAGGAATCCCCTTTCAATGTTATTTTTAAATTAGAGCAGCGCTCTGACATCAGGATAGAAGTAGTGATGCAGCTTTTAAAACTATCTGTCAGTCTGATAATATTGCATATTAGTCCAATAGATGTCCCAGGACTGCTTTTAGAGCTCCTGTGTGTAGCAAGTGAATCCTGTATGTTTGCAAAGCAGTTTGCTTTAAACTCCTTTGCAGTCTCTTTATAGCCCAGGACTGGGAAACAATGCTGATGTTAATGTGATTTTCTTTTGGGAAAGCACTATGTGCCTTGAATGTGTCCAGCTCCTCAAGGCGCTGAGTGTTGTTTTTTCCTCTCGCAAGGCAATGAACAGTGGCTGGTGTTCAAGAAAGTATTAATAAAATAACAGATTCCGCTGCAACTGCTTTAACTCAGATATCTGGAAAAATCCAAGTGTTATAGGGATCATCAAAAAAATTTCATAGACCTGTAGCGGTCAAAAAACTCATGTTTTGACACGACACTGTGTTAGAACCCTCATAATTCGTACAGATAAAGATTTTACTGAGTTCTGTGCTATTTATTGCATTTGTACAAAGGTGGGCTACAGCACCATGAAACCTAAGGTCACTGTGGGATTCATATATCTTTCCATTAAGCAATCAGGTTGCTCCATAGCTGATTTATAATTGGCCCACCTGTTTTTCCTTTGGTAAGCCCAGCCTCATCAGAGGCATTACTTGCATCTATGTTCATCTAATGCCTCCACGTTCAAACTGGGCATGTAAATAGATGTTTGTTGCTGAAGGAAACAGTTCTTAAAGCACCTGATTCTAATCACTGTAAGAAAATGTCTATAGCATTAAAAGGGCTTTCGATCAGGGTGACTGGGGTGACTGTTTACAGCTTCCTTTGTGCAGATGTTAAATGCTGATACTTTAATTTGGAGGTTTTCCACATTTGGCTACAGTGGTATCCTTAAAAATCTCAGGACTAGGAAGAGGTTTATGAGTCCATAAATCCATGTAGTTATTGCCCCACCATTGCAGGCAATCCACCATACGTTCATTTTCACCAGCTGATTAAAACCCACTCCAAAAGCAAACAAATTTGTTGCCCCACCCCCAACTCTCTATTGAAAGAGCGTTCCAGATCTTTATTTCCTTGACATTTGGAAATGTTCTAATTTTTATCCAGATTGTGTTCTTGAGCAGTTTACATTGATTTGTTCTTGTACCAGTATAGCTCTTGAGCCTAAATTACTCTTATTCACCTGCTGGTTTTATTTCTCATTTTCAAAAGAAGAACTTATACTTACTGTTACTCTCCGTTTTGTGGACTAAAGCATCCTAGTCTTTTTCATCCCATCTCTTACACTTGACTCTCCATTCCTCTGAACATCCTTGTAGCATATTTTTCTGTAATACGGACGATCAGAAGTGAATACAGATGAGGTTTCACCAGCACTGTACAGAACGATAAGGATGTTTCTCTATCACTACCGAAAATATTTGGGCTTTTTTATGGCCGTGTTCTGTCGATGGCTCATAGCCATGCTGTGACTAATTACCTTAATGACATCTTCCTCTATTCTTTCTAGTCAAAACTCTGAGCAGAAGGTTTCAGCTTATCTCCTTGTTGCATTTGAACTGCTGGATGCGAAATGTCTCCTACCTTTAAGCAGCACAAAACTGTATCATGTTATGTGCCCTGTTAATACAGCTATATGAAATGTAGCTTGTTTACATTCAAAAAACTTCCAGAAAGGAGAGAGAAGCTACACAAAAAAAGGTATGTGCAATGTGAAAAGTAAGCCAGTTGTTAACCAGCTATACTTAACCACCAGTACAGCCTGTGTCCTGCTTAATCATTCTTTGCTGGACATTGGACCTGAGTTCTAAGCAGGGTTGTTAATTTTCTGGGTTCTGGCAGACTTCTGGGGAGTCTAGAACATACCAAGCATAATGCAACAGAACGTATTGCTGTTTAATGGGAAATTAGATAGTAGCCAAAGAAGATTTTGGCAAAACAGGGCTTTACAGCTGATAGCAAAGCAGGGTAGAACACCCCAGTTCATCCGCTTTCTCCACTTAACATCTACAATTTTAGCCAGTTTATAGATGTAGTGACAAGGATGGTTATGAATTTTTTTGAGGGCAGAACAAGCATTCCTTTTCAAACATCAACATATCAAACATATTAGGAAGAATTCCTTTACTGAACGAGTGGTCAGGCACTGGAACAGCCTGCCCAGGGAGGGGGTTGAGTCACCATCTCTAGAGGTGTTTAAGAAACATCTAGATGTGGCACTTCAGGGCATGCTCTAGTGGCAGAGATTGTAGGTTGTTTGGTTGGACTCGATCTCAAAGGTCCTTTCCAACCATGAAGATTCTATGATTCTATGATCAATGTTTCTTCTTGGCTGTGTCACCAAAACTGTGTTAGTGTCTCTGCAATGGGCTGTGCAGTCATTTTTTTCATGCTGCCATTTTGGTCAGTGCTTTTTCCATAACTGCTAAATCACAACAAAATAATCAGGTAAATATCTTTCGTCTTAACCAGAGAGAGATTTCCCTCCATGTTAATCACATAGAATGCGTTTCAGTTTTAGTCCTTTGATTTTAGGGGTTTTTTTTGAAGCCATTAGGCTTAAACTTTTCCTGTAGTTAGTCAGATGAAAATGAGCGCCCCCAAAAACGCAATTCTTCTTATCAGGTGTGTGTCTAAGACAGATGGAATAAATCACTTGTCACTGACAGAAGAAGGTCCTAACTCGTTGCCTTAGACTGAAGACAGCCTTTGGAGGCATGAGCAAACTTCATACTATTTTACATGCAATTACAATGCAATAATTCTAGAGCTGAAAGACTTCTGTATTGACCCTCTTTGGAAATTATATAGTAATTGTGTCAATGGTCTGCCTCCATAGATTCTTCAGAATAGAAACTTTCCAAAATGTGGACAAAGTTCTTAGCTTCTAGTACTCTATTATTTTTTTTTTCCCAGAACACATTAAGTAAACACAGGATGGTAATGAAGATGTAGTAGTCCCTTCATACACTCCTAAGATTTTATTTGGCTAACCCAGACCCACAAGAATGCCGTAACTTCTTTCATTATTCATGAGAAGAGCATGGTGGAATGCTTTCAGATGTAAATACCCTTACATCTTGATAATCAGTGCTATATGCCGGTATGGCTATATTGATTCCTGGCCAGTTTTTCTCTCAAGTATTGAAGGAAATCTTTGCAATTTTGTCTTTCACCCGCACAGCCAGTGACTGAGGGCAAGTCAGAGAAATGGACGTGTCAAGGACTTCAGAGTCGAACAGAAATGCAAAGTAAGGACAAATCCCCAAAAGGAAAGAAAAGAAAGTAGAACTAGAAGAAAAACTATTGTAGATTTGAAGAGAAATAGAAGAAAAGCAGGTTTAAAAGTTAAGCAAATTGAAACACTGCTATAGCTTTAATATTGCTCTATTCATTTTAGTATTACCTCGCCTTCCAAACCCCCATTTTCAGTTTCTTCTATAGCCCTGTCTGCTTCCCTTGTACTTGATTGTATCACATCTACCCAAATGAAGTCATGTGCCTGGACTGAGGTTCCTAAGGGACTACCGTAGTAACACTGAATAGTAATAGAGTTGAAAACCAAGAAGAAAGACAACAAAGAAAAAATAAAGGGAAGAGGAAGAAAGATGAAGAAAGCAGGCTCTAACTTTCTTCTACTTTGTCTTCCTAAAGGAAAAAAAAACAATCCTCTATAAACTTGTAGGAGAAATTAAAAGATTACATACAACCCTCCTTCACCATTCTTTACAGAGCTGCTTTTCCCACTGAAACACCCTGTCTTCTCTTACCTCACTAACTCAGTCACTAATGATTTCACATTACTTTTTTTTTAAAAGCATAGCACTGTGGAGCCCAGTTTATTTGTTGTAAGCAAGAATTCGTCTGTGACAGGCAAGCCAGCTCATATATCCAGTGTGTAATTACTGTATTAGTAGCCTGTGTAACAATAGCTGCTGCATTCAGCATTTCTACACAAGTTGTCATGTCGATATTGTGCTTCCAAGGCCCTGCTTTAGACCTATTCTGCTACAAGTCACATTGTAATTTCTTATTACCTTGAGTTAGGAAAGGTACCGGCCATTGAATCCACCTCAGTGAATAGTGATTCAGTAACTTGCTGTCCTTCATCTTCTATTAAACTAGCTTTTACATTAATATGTTTTCAGAATAAATGGCAAACATACTTTCCAGAAATGGAATATGCTTAACACACATGTACGTCTGACTTATCCTCCTAAGAAATATGTCAGTAGCCCAGTAACTGGCGAGTGGCTGGCATTGATAAATTTCTTTCCTTCTGCTTGATTGAAGATCTGTTGTGATTCACATATTCCTAGAAACATTTACAGATGCTTTTAAATCCAAATGCTAGCAGTATGCTCCTCTGACTACTCTGACTACTTTACTACTAACCTTAGCATTAAAAAATCAGTAAAAACTCTGGAGCTCTAAGCTCTGTTCCTGGCTCTGCAGCAGATGTAGAGTTTCCTCAAGCTACTGGATCATGCTGCCTCAGAAACCCTTTAAAACTCTTTATCATTCTCTTGGTAATACTTTGTTATCGTTGGGCATATGCTATTTAGTGAACTGAAGGAGCTTTGTTGCATTATATGAAGTTATTTTCTCAAGCTAATTAAGGAGGGACCCTATCATTTACAAAGAAAGTTTGTCTCCTGAGCTAAACAACAGAAGCGGTAAATTCCCACTGATTTTCTTAAATCAAAAGAGCATAGACAGTCCCCAGGTTGGGAACAGAAAAACAAGTACAGGAGTGCTCTGTTACCAATCCACCTCTCGCTTGTGACAATGGGAAAACATAACATGACAACAGTGGTTCCTCTGATTCGGATGAGAGGGAGGGCTGGGCCTGCTCGGATGTGGCGCAGACCCCCTGTAAAACTCGACTGAACGAAGCCATTCGCATCCAGCCAGGGCGCAAAGGAAACCCGCACTCCTGCGCCGAGAAACGCCTCGGTCAGTGGGAGAGTGACAAGCTGTGATTCGTGCGGCTGGTTGTGCGGCAAGAGAAAACTCCCCGTGCTCGCTGCTGCGGCGGCCGTGGATGCACATCAGCGAGTACCGCAGGGACTGGCGGCGGTGCTGCAGCCCCTGTCCCACGTGCCTTCCCGCGGGCTGGAGAGGGTGGGATTGCAGCAGGCAGAGCAGATCAGATTCAGCTCTCGCTGACAGAAGAATTGCCATTCTAATTGCCTTTGTGTTGTTGTTGGTTTTTTTTTTTTCTCTTTTTTTTTCCCCCAAGAAAGCACCTAAGGCAGAGTTACTCCGGCTTTGTCCCACAGCTGTGCAGTTTAAATTATGAGCATTTGTGGAGGAAGAACATTGAGTCCATTTGCCTTTAATAGGGTCCCCCTGGTGAACTGCTGACAGCATCTGGTTGAATGAAGGCAATTCAGGGAAGAAAACAAATAGGGGGAAAAATGGCCAGCCCCTAGGGATGGCAGCATTACACAAACACAACAAACTCATGCACAACAGTGCTCAGGGCGTTGTTGTTTCCAGTTTAGATTAGCCAGTGGCAGCTTGACTTTGGATAGGCTCACTGCATGCTTTAGAGAGCCATAAAAAGGATGTAAGCCATTTTATGGGGGTCACAAGCCCTTCCGATATAGCCATATGGCCACTAGTGCAAATTTTCACTCCACCGGTGAAAAATCCTGTCATCTTAAAAGGGTTTTAAAACAACAGTTTTGTCTTGAGTTAACTTACTACTGGCAGCTTTGAAGGAGTTAATATTTATAAAAACCAGTCTGGACACTTTGTAATGATTTGTTCCAGAATACAAATATTTCTGGGTGACCTTTGGCTGGAGCACAAGACACTGTGAGCCAGTCTTATATATGCCACTTTCCCGAATAGTCTTCATCTCATAGTCTTTTTAAGCTGGTGGGCAACAGTTAACACCATTTTGCAATATTGTAAACCACTGCAGTGCGATGAAGATGACGGTGCTATAGCCTAGATTTCCCTTCCTCTCTTTTCCCCACTGCCAGCAGCTAAACTCATGCCCACCATAAACAGGTGCCAATAAGTTTTCCTGCATCAGGAAGCTAGAAATGACCTCTCTCCTTTTCCAGATGAACGAGTCATGCAAATTCTGGGGCATGTTTTCAAACGAAGATGCAAAAACCTGCCAAACCCCTCAAGTCATCCCTCCGTGTAAAAGCACGATCACAGCTCAGGGGGCTTGCTGTGTTTTAGTGGAAGCACATGAAAAACTGCTTTGTAAGGGAAGATGCTCGGTGCTCAGACACTGCTTGTGTGAGAAGAAACCACGATGCATCAAATACAAAAATAAATGCAATTCCTAAGTCTTGTGATATTTCTTGATGCAGATGATAAAAAAGAGAAGACGTCTGGGTTTGCAGAACACTGGGAGGAGAGAACTGGCATTTCTAAATGCGCTGCCCCCAAGGGACTGCGTCTGTTGTCCAGAAAAGAGCAATGCAAGCTCATGCTGATGTAAGGAGCTGTACGTTATGGTAATGTAGGTTGAAGCTTGACAGGCTCGGTAAGAAGCCAAGCCAGCACGTTTCTGCCCTCCATGCCAGGCAGAGCAGGACCATGGGACATGTCCAGTGGCCACAACGATGGCTAAGGACAGGGTCACCGGCGTCACTTGACATGTCAACCTGAGCAATGAGCCCACCGCATCCCCCTTTGCCACTACAGATCTCCCAGTTACAAAAACGTACATGCCCTTGCTGGCCAGGGAACTGCTGCTCACCTGCCTGGGCAATCTCCAGCATCTCACATTCTCGCCTGTGACAGCTTGGGTTGTGTAACCGTCTGATGGGCTGCTGTGCTCTGTATCACTTCCAGAGTCAGTGACAATATTTCTGCAGGATCTTTCAAATTTTATGCTGAAATCTCCAAACGACCCACTAAGATGACCTCATTTGTCTTCAGGAAGTATTCTGTTCACATTCTTATATTTGGATAGTTCTGAGAAATTCACTCTGCACTCAGTGCACTGCTTTCTCACAAAAAATGTAACTAAATGTCATTCTGTGTACGTCGTTACTTTTCATCTTAGTATTACTTCTGGTTAATTATATGTGGTTTTCAATAAAAAAAAGTCACAGAAATGCAGATTGCTGTGCACAACACTGAAGGGTTGATGTAATATCTCGACAAGCCATATTCTGCAGTGATTAAAACTCCTATGATTAATGAAACAGGAAGGTGATAAACAATGAATTTATTAATGCAATTATAGACCATAACTCATAAGAAAAAGAACCCTTTCTGCACAGCAATAGTAACTTAGGGGAATGCCAGTAAACACAATCAGAGAGAAATATATTGTCTTAGGATCCCCGGTCTCCTCAGTCTTTTTAACTGAGGCCACTTGTAAGACTTCAAAATTATTATGTGGAACACAACAGCATGGTGAGTAGTTTTGTTGACACTACAACAAGAGGCCATTGAATTATTTTGCTTAAAACTTGAAATGACTTCTAACACCACCCCACCCCCGCAAAAAAAAAAAGCAAAACAAAAAAACCCAACAAAACCAGCAAAACAAACCAACCCCCCCAAAAACCTAACAACAAAACAGAGGAGAATCAGAGGACAATTTTCTGCAACATTCATGCATTATTTTTTTCAAGGGAAGATTGATTAGGAAAAAAAAAATGACAGACATAGTTACTAAGCAGATTTTTTTTTCCAAATACTGCAGCTGGTTATGATGATGTGGATGGTTCAGAGGAGTTTTTAAATGAAAAGTTTGAAAAAAGTTTGGCAGAAGTACAGAAAGTACTTTTCTTCGTGTCAAAATTTGTAAGGAAGGAATAAACCTCCACGTTCACCCCTGGCAATTTTCAAAACGATACCAATGGAATTGGCAAAATGTTCTGTTCTGGAAGGTCGGTGCGGCTGTGCTTTGCAGTTATACTGGGAGCTGGCCTGGCTTCCCATTACCCTCTGACTTTGACTAAGGCAGATGTGAGCCTTGATACAGACGACTACTTTTGGGGCTAATTACGGAGGAGAAACCAGTTCCCTCTGCAGCTTGCGGGGGGGGGGGGGGGGGGGAAGGGGGGGACGGACACTCCACATCTCACGCCGTTCAGCCGGCAAATAAAGCCGTGTATTTGCCACTTCAGCAAATCAGCGCTAGCGAATCAATCGCGGATCAATCCCGTTCGCCTTCTCGTTATCTGCGTGGTCCCTGGCACCGCTGCCGCACAAGGGCGGGAAGGTAAAAGCCGAGCAGCCCAGTTTGCGGGGACCGGCGGCACAAGCAGAACCGGCTCCGCAGGAGGAGGCTGCCCCCCACCCCACCCCCGCGCCGACGGCCCGGCCCCGGCAGCATCACCCTCCCCAGGCGGGCTGCCCCCAGCCCCGCGTCCTCCTCCCACTCGTGGGAGAGCGGGGAACTGCCTGGTAGGTGGCCACGGGAAGGAGCGGGGCAGCCAGGTCTCCAGGCGTGCTGCGGGGACGGGGTCCGGGGCCGGGCTGTGGGACTCCCCCGCACTGAGCGGGATCCCCCGCGAGACGCGGAGCGGGGACTCTCCGGGCGCGGTGTGAGACCCCACGGATGCGGTGCGGGAACCCTAGGCAAAGTACGGGAACCCCAGGCAAAGTGCGGGAACTCTGCGAGAGAGGAGAGGGACCCCCGGGGACGGTGCGGGACCCCCCCCCCCGGGGGCCACGGGGCAGGATCCCCCGGGGCCGCTGCGGAACTTGCAGGTAACACCGAGCGGGACCGCCGGGGCATGAAGCGGGACGCCCGGGAGCGATGCAGGACACCCCGGCAGCGGTGGCAGGAGGCAAGGCGACACCTCTCAGTCACGCTGCGGGACGCCGCGGTGGGGAGCGGGACCCCCCCGAGGGCGGTGCGGGACCCCGAGGGGCGGAGGCAGCGCGGCTCCCGCCCCGCCCGGACGGTGCCGGCTCCGTTGCGGCGCCGGGACGGGAGCGGGGCGCCGGGGCGGGGGCCGGGGATACCCGAGGCCGGGGTGGGGACTCGCCTGAGCCCGCCCGCCGCCGCTTTCCATCCCCTCCCACCCCGGGCTGCGCGGTGCGGCCCCGCGGAGCCGGGCGGAGCGGCCGGCGGCGGCCCGCAGCTCCAGGTAGGCAGCGCCGGGGGAGGAGGAGGAGGAGGAGGAGGAGGAGGAAGAGGAGGGTGGGGGGGTGCATCCCCGGCGGGCTTCGTTGCTCTGCCGAAGTCTTGCCCTGAACTCTCCGGCTCGGGACGTGCAGCCCCTCTGCGTCCCCCCCCAGCGAAAGGAGGCGGCTGCGGGGAGGCGGCGGCGGTGGGGAGCGCTTTGGCCCCCG
This sequence comes from Larus michahellis, assembly GCF_964199755.1. Lineage (NCBI taxonomy): Eukaryota > Metazoa > Chordata > Aves > Charadriiformes > Laridae > Larus > Larus michahellis. Next base: position 119,483,763 of record NC_133898.1, read on the forward strand.
CGGAGGGGACGGGGCGGCCGGGCGGTTCGGTTTTCCTGCCGACTTTACTGGCTTGGTCAATAGAGGTGTCTCTGAATCCCTTTCGCATTGCAGAGCTCTGCCTTTGCCTTTTAAAACCACGTTTAGATTAAAAAGTAAACTAGGTTTAAGCAGCCGGGAATTACTACAGGAGCCTCTGCGGCTAAAGAAATGTGGGAGAAGTCTCTTCTCTCTGCGTGGCTGATTTAAAGTAGACTTACCAAGTTGGGGATAGTTTCCCTGATTTTACATCCAGGTTGATTTTTGAAGGGGCTTTCTATTTTTACTATAAAAACTTTTCCTGTGTGCTTCTGCAAGACAGTGAAAATCCTCACCGCGCAGTTTCTGGATGTTCTCACCCGTGAGAGCGCCCTGTGTCAATACTATTTCTCTTTTGCCTAATGCAAAGCCCAACTGCTGGTTATTCTGGGAGCTGAACTCAGAGTGTCTGCTGGGGAAGGTAGACCTCAAGATCTGAGCAGCGGCAGCGTATTGATTCCATTAGCAGAATTTACAGATCTACCGACAGATCCCTTTTAACACAGTCGCTTTCCCAGAATTAAAGTTCTCCTCAGAGCATCTGTCGCTGGTCTAGGCCAATAGATGGCATAAGGTACTCAGGCTAACATCCTAAGAGGACAGAGGAGGCTAGAATACACTTTGTACTTGAGCCAGGATTTTCCGAAGGTATGTTTGAGCCAAATTCTGTGTGTCCGACTGGTGATACCTTGGGAAGGTCTCATTTTTAGAAGCATGTCCCAGGCCATGCGTTCTTATTTTCCTTGGTCACAAGTGCAGTGTTTTCCAAAATCCTTCTCTGCTCCAGAGTTAAGTCATCCACAGTTTTGGTAGGATATGATCAGTGTTGATATCCTAAACTCAGTAGGAAGTAGAGGTGGCTTTTCAGATTTACTGAAAAAGTATTTGGTATCTGCTGCTAGGGAGAAGCTGCCCATTGCAGTGGGGTTGAAAAACCAGTAATCATTTGTGATGAGAATGGAGGGTTTTTTATAGGGAACTGCATCCTCTCCTCATTGCCTTCTACTTTTCTAGATTTCACTGTTCAAAAAGATAGTACTTGGGCGAGTGGAAGACAATCGGCTAATAAGGAAAAAACTTCTTAGTTTCTGTATTTAAACTTCTGCTGAGATAGCACTGTGGGTAGACAAATGATTTTATGTTCTGAAATTGTGTAAATTATTTGTATATAGGTAGGTAGCTAAATGATGATAAAAGAGTTATAACTGCCAGTAATCATACTGAACTTTTACATGGTGCTTGTTACCTATAGATTTCAAAGCAGTTCTTTTTATAAAGAGATGCAGTATCATGATTTCATTTTTTTTTTCAATTTCAGGAACTGAAGAATGGGGAAGGTCCAGAAATAGTATCCAAATTTCCTAAGTCACAGTTTTTTACTTGTCTGTTAGACCTTCTTTACACAGGCTGAAAAGATTTAAGTTGATCTTAAAATAAGAAAAATCTATACGTATTCATAGCAGAGGACATTAAAGCTCTTTTTGAAAAGACCTTCCTTGAATGCTGTGTCTAAATGTCTATGTCTTGTTATCAGTCTCAGCATTAAGGCAACCCACAGAAATGGTCGCAGCCCGTCAACTTCCTATTTGTGAGTGTGGGCAAAAGAAATCAATAAACAGAGGTTTTTAGCTGAGCTGGTGCAAACTCCAGTGTGATCCCTAGCATTATTCCTGAGACAGGTGAGGTCAGATGTTTTCCTAAAATCTCCTCTGTAGAAACAGAAGGTGAAGCATTTCTTTGCTCACCCTCTCTAGGACTTAGGAAATTTCCCAGGGCAAGAAGAGTGAAAACATCTCAAACCTGAACAGATGATAAATTGGTATTAAGCCAGCAATATCGCCTTAGTTGTGCAATTACAGCTATAGGCAAGGTAAAATCAACTATTAATACTAGGTGCCAAGACCGTGGGCCAGTTTCAGCCTCCATGCAAAACCGGGCTGAGCAGTGACTGAGCTGAGCTGCAGAGGCACCGTAAACCCACCCGGAGAGCGGAGACAGCCGGCTTTCCCCGCTCAGCCTGGGTGCATCTGCCAGAGGGGTGCTCTTTGTCCCGGCTGAGCCCCCAGCGAAGCCGGAGTTGGACACGTTGGCCTGCCTCGGTGCTGGGATGGCTGCCAGGGACCGCTGCTCCGGTGGCTGCCTGCTCTGTGCATCCCTCCTCCCTGCCAGCCGGGCAAGCTGAGCCTCCGCACGCTCTCAGGTAAAATAAGTGCCGGTTAACAAGGAGTGCGTGGGAAAGGCGGATGCTCTGCAGAGTCTGATGTGAGCTAGGGTCAGCGTGAGAAGCGGACTGTATCCTGTTGGGCAATCTCTTGCCTAACAGCCTGTCCTTCAGCTCGGTTACTGGAAAGCAGGTTGTGTCTTTTCTCCTGGAATCCCTCTCTGGCCAAGCCCGTTTGTTTGGAGCATGCCTCCTGCCTATAGGCTCTGGATTTAAAGAACTTGTTTACTTGCTACTGGGGCACGTATGTTAAGAAGATCTGCCCAAGGCTAATGACTAGAAACAAGGCTCAAGTCTCTAAACTCACATCATTCCCTGCCTTGCAAATTTTCAGTTATGGGATGTCTGCCAAGGACACATAATAAAACAGAGCTCATGAATAAATAAAATGTATTCCACTAACCTGTGGATATTTATTCTTATCTTGCCTTTGCCCCCTCTCTTTATTCTTATTTCTTGCTCTTCATATATTTTTTTTTTCTGTTTAGCCTCTTTCTCCTTTTTAATTTATGAGACCATCTTATTTTTCTCCTTTATTTTCCGAGAGGGAAAGCACCCCCTGAAAACCAGGCAGGATGCTGTGTGATTGCCCTTGTCTGGTTCTGTGTAGAGAGCCAAATCCTCAGCTGACAGAAATTGTCCTTGACCAGTTCCTCTCAATAGTTCTGCACCAGTTAATGTCAGGCGATCATCTGCTCCGAGGTGTAACCCCAGTATGCTTCTCCATTCTTTACCATTTATTCTTTTTACACCCCATTTCCTTCTGGCCCGTTTTATTTTTCCATATTTTATGTATGCTTCTTATACTCTACTTTCCATTTTATTTGAATTTGTCTTACCATCATTCATAACATATCTGAAGTCCTGACAACCGTAAACTGCTGTCATCTGTCATTTCTGGGTAACTTGCCCATTTTTTCTTAGAAGGCACTTCTGTATGGGAGAGTTGCTTGTAATGGTTTTCCTTTCTTTTGTTTTTCATTCTGCTCTGGAAGAGATGACTTCTAAAATATTTATCCTGCTTGGAGAGGGAAGATGGTGTTGACCATGTTGGTCCTTAGTTTCTGAGGGAGCTCATTCCACAGTCATGATCTTTTTTTCAAGAGAGATTTGTCTTCTGTAGGGATGAGCTTTATCACTTATGTTAGAAGGTCCCGTTGTGGTCACTGCTCTTATTTTGGAGCTTAGTTTACTCTGGATTCAGGCCATTTGCTCTCAAGCCTGAGACCTTGATTTTCATGCGTTATTCTGCAAGGACAAGTCTGGAGTGAGCATGGTGGTCTGTGGTTGAAGTGTTGGTAACGTTGATACAAAGGATTGTGGAAGGCTTCACTCATTTTGGCCTCTCTAAATTGTTTCCCTCACTGATATCTGTCTGATAGGTACTCCTTATGTCCTTGCTCTTAGCGTGATTTTCTGTTTCCCATCCCTTTATCCACAAGCTCTCCAGCTCATCTTCTTGCCCTTCACGCTCAAGTGCCTTATCCATTTTGCCTTGAGGTGAGAGATCTTGATTTCCTGGTTCTCCTGGCTGCTGAGGGGTTGCTGGGAGGTGGCACAAGGGGAGACTGTTACGGCTCAGCCCTTTGGTCTCTCCGTTCAGGACAGCCACGTGCCCTGACTGCAGACATCAGCCTGGCTTCAGCTTGCTCTGTGTCTGTTGCCATTTATGTCTTGAAGGTTGAACTTGGGTAGGGGGAGGTGCCCAATTTTGATCCAGCAGAATCGATCCGCGTGTGGTGCATTGCACCGTCCTTACCTCTGCCAGCAGCAGCAAGAAACGCAGCTGTCCCCTCTCACCCTGCAAGGGCTCGTGCTGGCAAGGTGTGCGTGCCCTGGAAGGGTCGCTGTTCTGCTGGAGCTGCCCGTGCTTTGAAGAGGATTGTCTTGGGGTAAAGTCTAATACATGAACTTTTCCCTTTTTTGGGAATATTTGGGTCTTACCAGCCTGCCAGTAAAAACCAGCAAAGGCCACATGGACAAAACGGAGCGTGGCTGGTTTAAGGATGACAGGATATTGATCATCTGAGACAGAGAGAATTTTACTTTCCTTTTTTTTTCCTTATCTTTTGTACACTTTTGTCCTTTGTTCATCAGCTTGGAAAAGCAATTTAGATGCCACCTGACATCTTAAAAACAGGTTAATTCTTCCATGTTTTTAATCATTCTAGTCCAGTGCTAGCTCAGAGCTCAACCTGTGCAGAGGGCTGCTGGCCCTTCTTCTTCAGTTTTCACTAAAAGCAAAGCAAAGACAGGGGCTTTATGGACTTGAGAACATTGAAGCAGAACATGCTGACCTGCTACGTAACACTGAACAGGTCACTTCTCAAGTCACAGGTTCGGCTTCCAAATCACGGAGCTCAAGGCATCTCTGCCTCACAGCAGTTTTAAGTTAATAAAGTGCTGTGAGATTTATGGACAAAACCTGTTAATAGTCATGTAAAACTTAGTATTAGCAATTTTCTGCCATGTATAGGGGGAATTTTATATTTCTCTGGTTTTTTTTGTTTTTTTTTCTTTTTTTCTCTGAGCGTAACAAATTGATTGCTACTGTTGATGTAACCACGGGCAAGTTACCTGGGGGAGGCAGAAAGCCAACTCGGGGAAAAATCTATGAACAGCTTTGGTTTGCATGGAGGAGTTAAGGCACAGCCTGGGTAGTTTGATAACAGTTGGCAGCATTTCTGATAGCTCTGCTCTGCTCCTTGCTCCTCTTCCACCAACTCTCCTTGAGCTGACAGGAGCTGGTGCTGCTTCCAGCGGTGTTAACTGCTGTGAAAGCTTCGGCTCAGAAACCTTCGTGATGCCAGGGGAGAGCGTGTTGCAGAGGGAAAGGAAAAGTCACTTTTAACTTAAGGGGGAGAAAAATCGACCTCATAGTTTGTGAGGTGCAATGATAAATCTACAATACTACTTTAGTGTACAGTTATTGTCAATCAGTACATTTAAAAGGGGGGCGGTGAAGGATTGGATATCTCCCAAAGAAGACTCCTTTTTATTGAAGGTTTTTATTATATCTTTTATCTTCTTTTTTTTTCAATTAAAATTCTTCAGTTATCTGAATCATAATAACCGCTAATTTAAGTGGATTACATTTCCAAAGCTGCTTTGTAGTTTTATGAACTCTATTTATTGCCAGTTGAAAGAAGAACAAATAGAGTCATAAGTTAGGTTTTGATTTTGAAAATAACTAACTCATTACTGCAGCACAGATTTAAGTCCTCCATGTTTCAGCCCTCGCTAGTGACAAGCGTTGAATGACGGTTTCAGCGTGACGTTTTAGTGGCAGACGCCTTTTCTCTGAGTAAGCAGCTGAAAAGGATGCTGCCTTGTATGTTCTCCTTAAGCTGAGAAGATCTGTGTGTCTCCCAGTCCAGTGCAACGTTTGCACTGGCGGTTTGGATCAATACCGCTCTTTTAATTCACCCATGAAATTGCTAAAAGCTTGAGCTGAACAAGGGGGATAGCCTGGGTCCTTGCTGGTATTTTTGCTCGGTGCCATTAGTCTGGGAATAGTAACGGTGTTTATGGCTTCATTTTTTGTAAACTGTTTTTTTCAGGGAGTTGTGATTTTGTTCTGCTGTTTGCTGTGTGTTAGGCCAGGCAGAGAGCAGTTTTCCCCACTAATTTTGATTAATTTTTTAGGATGACAGAAAAATAAAAAGCTAAGGAAAAGCTATCTCTCCAGGTCTCATAGTCTATTTAACGCTCAAATAAGAGTTGTGGTGGGACACATTGAAACCTGGTATACTTAAAAATGAGAAAAGCTTAATCTGAAAACACTTGCTGCTAGGCAAAGTGCTTATTCCTGGCTCTCTGGGATGCTCCATCCATCTCCTGGCCCTGAAGCCAGCCTTTTCTGAGGTTTTCTGTAAATGCTAGAGGCAGGGAATGTGTTTCAGCCTTTTTAAGCTATCAGTTCTCCTTGGCGCTGAGCAAAAGCTCCAGTTCAAGGTAATACTTAAGCACAGGTTTATTCATTAGCTTGTAAGAAGTCCAGTGTGACTTGAAAGAGGCTCTTTTTGCTTGTGTTTATCCACCTCTATCTGAAAACTTTGGACCGAGTCTCAGCTGGCATCTTTGACAGCTCCTGGCCCCAGGCCCGCGACTTGAGTCTTAGGCAATCAGACAGGTTTCTCTTAGTGATAAATCTTACTGATTTCAGCTGATATCAAGTGTTTATGTATTCAGAAACGAAGTCTGAACTTTAAAGATCTTCGGGGCCCCTGGGACCTGTGGGAAAGTGCTGCACAAATGAAGTGAGAGGCAGAAGTCGTCATTTTTCTCTCCAAGGTTTTACTGAGCACATACTGAAGTATTTCATTCCAATGTAGACAAAAAGAAAGAAATGTAATTTCAGGTGTCTTCTTCCTCCTAGTGAGTTTTGGATTAGTGCTGCTGCTAAGGCCAAACAGGTTTTAGCTTAAAGTGGTGCTTCGTGGTACTTTGCTTCAAGCAGCAGCTTATAAAGGGAAAATACCAACTAAACCAAATATCTATTGCTCTTAAATTAGTTTCTTCCAATGCACCGCATATGCTTAATTAAATCTAATTCTTTCTCTGAAGATATGTGATCAGATTTTCAGGTTTTCCTCTGGACCTGTTGGTATGAACTGCCTCCGTCTTGTGGTACCTTCAAAATCCTTGGGGCTTGTTGTGGGAGTTTATCAATCTTTCTAGTTGAAGGTTATCCCAGGCAAAAACCTAAGAAATCCCTCATCCTATTAAAGTCTTCTGCAAAATCTCTGCTGATTTTGGGGGATGAGGATTTACCCAGCCACCTCTCTTCATTTTTCTTCTTGGATTTTGTATGGGTCATCTTAGACATTAGAAAAAGTGTTTGTAAAAACAAGGTGGGAGAAGGAATGAGAGGAAGGGCTGTTTCTGGCTTCCAAAATTCCTTCTAATTTGGCTTGGCTTTATATTCTGTTCCAAAATTTCTGTCACTGGAAGGCAATAGTCAAAGTTATACCTGAATAACTTTATAGGGCCTGACACTGGGTTGAGTAAATGGCTATATTTTTATGGGCTGTGCAAACCCATGTATTGACATTGCCAGAATCCAGCCTACACATTGCAGTACCTTACGGATTGTGCCAATGTGCGGTATTATTTTGCATATGTAAATCCAGGTGTTAGTAGCTACTCAACACTTCCCGAAAAAATGATGGGTAATCATATTGACAGGTGCCGAGATGAATTGCACTGGTAGGACTGATGCTTATTTGGTGAAAAACTTATTTGCTGGCTGTTCCTTTTTGTGTATCATGACAATGCCTCAGCTATTTCTATCAATATGCAATTTAACAGTGGTGCAGTGATGCAATTTTATATCTTAGCCTGCCATGTACTTGCTTCACACGTTTTCTGGCAATGTCCTTTCTTGCTAAATGCTTTGTGGGGACAGCAAAGTTGAAGTAAGTGAGGAAAATACCTTTAGTTTTTGAGGACTGAGATGGCTAATACTACACTGATACGCTGATGGGATACTGTTAAACGGGATTTCAACATCTTGGAGAAACTCTATCTGGGCTGCAGTAGCCCCAGGCAACAGTGCAGTTTGTGGGACTGACTGAATGGAAAGGAGTTCAGTAGAGAAGGACATGGGCATCCTGGTAGGCAACGTGTTGAACATGGGTGAGTAGTGTGCCCTCGCAATGAAGGCCAGCTGCATTCTGGGCTTTATTAGCAAGGCTGTAGCCAGCAGTTCCACAGCAGCAGTTATTCCTCCCTGCTTGGCACCGTGAGACTGCATCTGAAGGATTGTGTCCAGATTTGGGCTCTCTGCTACAGACATGGATGTACTGGAGTGAGTCCTGTAGAAGGCCATCAAGTTAGTTGGGGGTTGGAGCACACAGGGTACAAGGAGAGGCTGACAAAGATGGGTTCGTTCAATCTAGAGAAGAGAAGTTGCAGGGGAAACTTTACTGTGGTCTACAGTTGCCTAATGTGTAACTTTTCTCAGAGATGCACAGCAATGGGATGCAAGCCAGTGAACCCAAGTTGGAACAAAAGAGCTTTTGATTAGACTATTTTCACCATCGGAGGGTTTCAGCACTGGCCCACATTGCCCAGAGAGTTTGGGAAATCCTGGAGATATTCAAAACTCAATTGGCCCTGAACAGGCTGCTCTGACTGGACCAGCTTTGCAGATTGAGTTGGACAATATGGCCTCCAAAGGACCTTTTCAACACAAATTAGTTCGTGATGCTACCTGGAAAGTCAAGAGGAGGAGTAGAACAAAGTGATGTCCAATATAGGAGTGGTGAGCATGTGTCTCAAAATCTGAGTGCTCCAAGAAATTGAGGCTTCCAGAGGTTTACACAGTGGCTCCGAGCAGTATGTCCCCAGGGCTTGGTCTACATCTAACGTTTCTGTAGCACCATGCTACAGCCTGTCTCCCATTCAGAGATGGTACCTGCTGGACACAGCTGGCTGGTTTGACCTGTAGCATGCTGGACCAGCTGCTCCCAGTGTTGGCTGGAAGGCTGTCCCCAACTCCTTTTTGCATCCAGAGGTTTCTGTGCTCAAGAAGGTCTCCCTTGCAGATATTCTCTCCATCTGCCTCCACATATCCTCCCTTAATGTGTGGCCTCATGTCATGCATGCTCACACGCTGTAAAAGTTATTTGGATGCTTTGAAAGCGATTGTTGGATCGAAGCAGACTTGCAGGACTTAAATAAGTGAGATCTGGAGCTCTTCTTCAGAGTTGTCTTGGGTCAAGAGAATTTTCTTTTGAACAACGCAGACTCCTTTTAATGAAATTAACATGCTTCAAACACAAAGGTTTTTACAGCTTTTCAGTTGAGGGTTTCACCCAAAATATCCACAACAACAATTGCTTGTGTTCTTGTTGCCTAAGAGACTCTGCAAGCGTCTTGCAGAATTTCACCATGGTAAAGAAAACCTTTGTTTATGTCTGAGATTAATAGACTTTTTTCAAAACATAAAAAAATAAATACCATGTAACTTTAGCTACTCAGACTGCCAAGTAAAATTTGATATATAGCAAAGGAAGAAACCGAACTGTTATGAAGAATTTGTAGACAGCCTGTTTCTGCTGTCCATCCTCAGTGACTCCATCCCATTCCAAACCTACTCTAAGTATACACATCCACGGGCCTGAACTGAACAAGATACTTAAGTAGATGTTAGGAGAATAATTTTGAGAGAAGAAGGGCATTCAAGCACTGGACTAGATTCCACAACCTTTTTGAGCAGGGTTTATCGTGGGAGATTAAATAAACATCTGTCAGAAATTGTTTAAGAAAAACTGATCCTGCCTTGAGGTGGGGGCGGGATTGAATTATATTACTCTTCAAGGTCCATTCGCGACCTAATTTCTGTAGTTGATAGTATATTACTAACGTATACCATTTAATTTATAAATAAAAATAGCCAAAGTGACTGAGAGACACCCATAACAACATTGTGGGAAATGTTTGTTGTTTTTTTTTTAAGCAGCTTATCCCAAAGGCAAGACTTTAGAATAAAACTATAATGGATTCAAAAGTTATGGGTAGCCAACTGAGTGGTTTAGGACAGTGCCATCTGCAGCCAAATTGCCCTTTTAGCTATTTTGGTCCTGTGGCTAAGTGCTAGGGAAGGCGTGATTGGTGGCACAGGCAGGGCTGATTTCACATGTCTCCTAACGTTTTTTTCTGCTATGATGTACTACAGTGTAGTCCTGAGTTGTATGTTCATAGATGTCTCTTCCCCAGCATAAGGTGGAAAGGCCCTGCTTTATGGAGTGCGTAGATTTGTCGTTGTTCAGAACAACTTTTTCACCCAGTGAATCTGACTGTTGTGATTGGACTTTGTGTCCTTTAGAAGCATTGTCTTGCTTCTAAAAAGGAAAAAAAAAAAGAAAGATTAGGAGGGGGAAGAGATAATCTAGGAGCAGAAATGATCAACAGTCCTGCAGCATCAGGAATCATCGGTGCTGGGAACTGGAGGACAATTCCTCAGACTCCAAAGAGAGAAATGAGAATAACTAGTTTTCCTTTACAATCACAAAACTGTAGGCTGGACTAATGAATGGAAAATTTTAAATATCAGGTCAATGTTCCTGGCAGTAAGTTAAATCTTAATTTTAACTCTCTGTCCCCCTTCCACAAGAGATAAGAACATTCTGAATTTCACCAAACTCCATATGCCTTCCTTTAACATGGAAGAATTATGGTTCACTGTGGGTATAATTCACCCCTGTGCAGAGGCTTGTGAACCATTAACACTCTTCTTGAAAACTCAGGAGAGTCTTAAATGGTTCGTGCACCTGTGTATTAGAGAAAAAATATCACGTCTAATTGTTCATCCCTTTATGTTAGGCCTGGGGGCATTGGTAGTGGTGGGATGAATTGTGCAGTTTCTCACCTTGGCCATCATAGCCTCCCAATGCTACCACTGACTCTTGAAACTGCACTATACATGCAGGAATAATATTTAGATTTTCTACTCTAGCTAAATGTGCCTTTTTTTTTTTTTTAGATGAAGAAATATTTGAAGATGTCATGTTTCAGGAAAAATGAGCCTCTGTAGGATCATTAACGGGGTAGCTGACTAGTTTTTCTGGATAACAGCAGCAGCACGCATATTAAAGGGACTACTGAACCTGCCACTGAGTCCAGTTAGAGACTGTCCTTTCTGTTTGTGAGGGGACTCCTATAAATCACTTTTTTTTTTTTAAATTACCTGCTATAGGGCTAGTCTGTGAGAACGTGTTTGACTGCTGGCTCTGGGCCCTGTGTCTCTGGGTACCACTACCTGGTTTGGAATGTGCTTGGTATTGAGGAGTTCGTGGAGAGAGTCATGGTGCAAGGGGACGTGGGCTGCGCTTGTTCATGGACAGCTGATCTGCTGCTTTATCTGTCTGGGTATCTGCATCATCTTATTTGCTTAGATAATTAACCTTTCAAAGCCAAACTACCTCATGAAATAGACTTTCGCTGAGGACTTCCTTAGACTCTAGACTAATCTAATGATGAAAGAAGAATGCAGGTGTTGTTTTTTTTAAAGAAATACATTGATGTACATTTATTCCATGTCATTTTTCCTATATGGAAAAGCATCTGATCATTGTCAGATGTTCTTGGCCACTAATGGTACTACAAATTACCTAATAGGCATAACAATAGGATTTTTTTCGTTCGTCACGCTTGTTGGAGAAGTACTCGAATGGCAACAATGTAGGATTCAGTGGAGAATGGGGTACAGAATATTAATTTGAGGAAGGGAATCTATAGAAACTGCACTCATTGCAGAGATCCTTTGACCTGCAAGTTACAATGTTCACTTCAAAGAGTACTTCTTGTTTTGAAACTGTGCTCTTGATGGTTGTCATTGAGATGACCTGTCAAACAAGGTTATTGCCAAAAAATTAACTTGGAGAGCGAAAATTTTTTTACCATCAAACCACAGCAATGCTGACCTGGTCATAATAGTGCCTTGAGGATCTTCTTATCTTCTTAATTACTTTCATGAACTTCAGCAATTGGGACAATACAGCTCAAGGAAATGCTTAATGTGGTCAGCTGTCTGGAAGCCAACAGGTATCGTAAGTGCGGCATTATAACTTTGCTTAATTGGTGGGGATTTACGGGTAGATTTTCAAGTAAAGGCATTTTAATCTGTAAATTCCACTTAGTTAAGGTGGATAATGATCTTTTAATTTATATGAACAGAATATAAATTGCAGAGCCTTTGGGAATGTTGCAAGGTGCAAGCCTTATTAACTGTCATAATGTGTGTTATCTCCAGGAGCTTTTCAAGTTAGGAAGGAGATACCTTTTTCTTTCTTTCTTCTTTTTTTTTTTTTTCCCTTTTCCTTAAATCATTTTACAAGATGACGTTCTTATGGTGATATTAGATCTCGGTCCCTGCTCTTTACATGTATAAGAAAGCCAATTAGATCACTGACTGCATTCCCAAAGAAGCTTCTGTCATGTTGATGCTACAACCAGCACTGTTTTTCCTTGCCCCGTTCTCCTACCCACCCCTTGGCATATACTCTGTCCTTGCCAGCATCCTCGTAGTGAAAACCAGCAGAATTTAACTTTGGGAGGATTCATGTTACCTAGTATTGGCCATATGCAAGTTAGACGCCTTATTGACACTAGTCACGTAGGCTGCTTATCTAGTCAATAGAGATGGGTTTCTCCAGTAGATGATTCACCCCTCCTGAAAACATGTGCCTAAGCTAAACAGTATGAGCCGTGGGCCGGAGGTGCTTATTCTTCTATTCTTGCTTGTGTTCTTTCGGATTGTGTTCTTTTCCATTTCTTTCTTATGCAGTCTTTTGGAGGAGGTGATTTTTTTCAAAGAAAGTATATTTTGCCTTGAAGACTATTTTTCCACAGATACAGGTATTTAAATAATTCTGCGTTTTGTTGGCAGCAGTGCTCCTATCAGCTACTGTTGTTTCCAAATGATGATCGTTTCTTTGTCATCTACGTTTTATTACAAAGATGCACGAACATTTGGTGCAAATTCAGTTTCTGAAACAGTTTGGTGACATCAGTAGAATTGTACCGGGGTGAACTTAGCCAAGTAGGCATATGTGGAAGTAACGTCAGAACAAAATTTGGCCCTGGATATTTCAACTCAAACTTTAGTTACCTAAGGTCTCCTGAGAGGTTGTATTGAATCTATTTTAAGAGAAATGTAGTTGCATAATTCTATTATTTTCATGGCATTTTAATGCAATATTCTGGATAAAGGATGTCACTGCCAATGAAATATAAAAAATAAATTACAGCTGAGCAAATAATTTAGTAGATGAATTTATCCTCTTTGCCTCACAGAATGTCCGTAACCACAGAGCAGTTTCTTTAGATGGTCTTGCTATTTGTGCTGGCTTTTTAAAGTTAACCTCTGCCTCCACAGGCTGTTTGCGAATGATTTTACAGTTAACTGTGTCAAATATTAAAAAGGAGAGTTGATGGTTACAGCTTATCTCACAATGAAAGAGGCTGTGCCAAGTAATATTACCTTACATTTTTTTAGGTTTAATTATGTGTGCTAAAGCAGTTATTACTGCCCAGCTGACAGGCAATAGCTTAAGTCATACTAACTGGATTTCAGTCCAAATCCTTAATTGTGATTGATCAAGTAAATTATACATGCATTTAGATGTTTTACTATGCTCAGTGAGTCAGAAAGCATAGACAGTACTTTTAGGTGATGCATTAGACAAGTATTTGCCCTATGATGAATGGACAAATTCAAACATTTAAAAAAAATCAGTGAAAATGTTGATCCTGAGCTCAAGTTTGTTAGGGTCATATCCACAGCTTTTTAAAAGTACTTAGGTGTCTAAAGCTGCACGTTTGTAATTTGTAGAACCTCTTAACTATTAGGAAATTAGCAGAAGTTAGAGCCCAGGTGGTTGTCTGCATCATTAGGAGGCAAAATCTGGTGCCTGGGGATGGTTGGATGCCCAATTAAGACTGTTTAGAGTGAATTTGCTCAAAATTCAGTTTTCTGAATTGGGAATGCTAAAATGGAAATCTACCAAGATCGTCAGATTCTTTGGGAAAAATTATCCTTGAGCTCTGTTTATAAATAGTTTGTAGAGTTACAGGGATTTGCCTGCCCTTTCAAGTTCACGTCAGTATTGTATCCCTCATGACGTCAGTGTGAGCAGGACTTGTCCCTTTTTATTCATATGCTTTCAATTTAGAGGAAATGATCCTAAAATGTGAACTTTCTTAGTCTTGAGAGGTTTATGAAGTGCTACTGTGTAGCAAGTAGGAGGTAAGGCTGTAGAAAACATAGTTGTGAAGCAAACTTGTACAAAATCTGTAGGGATGTCCTGTCTTTGAATATTTTAAGTAGCAAAGCACAACATAGTCTATCCAACTGTAAATCAGTTCAACTTACTTTCTATTGTGCCCGGATAATCACAGACAGATTAATGCTAACAAAAGCTGAAACTGTACCAATTTGGAATTACCAGCAGCTGAGGTACTACCATGCTCAAATGTGCAGCACATCAAAAAAGATATGCTGAGGCTTGTGATACAGGACCTCACAGAGTACGGGGACTTTGCGTAGATAATATGTGAAAGATAACTGAGAAAGAGAAACTTTGCTGACAAATAAATTTGTGGTATGGGGATCCACATTGCCACTAAAAATCTTTTAGGGATTTGTTCCAGAAGAGACTGGAAACCACAGCACTTTGGGGTATGTTATACATCTGTGTCATAGCTCTCTCAAAGGGACCGTATGTATAAACTCTGCCTCTGTGACTCTCCTTTTGTGAGCTTTAGGGATTTCACAGCGTGCTAAAAGCCCAGAAATTTGCTATCCCCCTTCCAAGCCAGACAATGGGCCTGTGGCCTCACCAACAATGTATGACTGCAGAAGCGCTGGCTGGAGCCCATCTCCAAATTGGATTGGGAAGAGTTGGATCCTGTTGCTTTGTTTTTTATTGTAGTGTTTGTATCCTTTTCACACAGCTTTCCTTATGACTGGCTTTTATTTGGCCCTCAAGCTTAACATTTGGAACTTCTATTTGTTGGGGTTTTTTCCATCGTCTCGGAAAATAAAGTTGATTCTTCCAGTAGGCATCATTCTTTTGTGTTTTGTTTCATTTTCTATTCTATATGAGTTCTTATCCAGTAGCTCATTGAAACAATTGAAGCAATTAAAGCAACCAAGTAACTAACATCTGGTATGTGTTTGCTTACTCTCTTATACTCTCTCCAGGGCAAGAAGTGTGTGCTTTGGAATGGTTAGCAGTTTATTATGTTATATATGAATACTTGTTGTTTACAGAAGATCAAAGAGGCTAATGTTGCACTTCAAGTTGAGAGTTGCAAAGTTTGTGGTAGCTCTGTGTTCTTAGGATGTTCACAGGCTTTGGCACTCCAGGAAAGCATCGTTTCCAGCTAAACACAGTTTTACCCTTGAGTTAAAAAGTCAGTTGAGTGAGTAAAGGGTTCCCTTGAGTAGAGAGCATGTTGTGCTGAGACAGAAGTTATCATCTGTGGTCTTTGCCCTGTGGCCGGAGTCACTTGTTTAAATGCCGCAGATTGTTCTGATGGTGCCTGGCACAACAATGTCCTCGTCCATGGCTCAGGGATCAACGTCCCTGCAAGTCAAACAAGACATTCTTCAGATCATGAAGCTCCCCTCGACATAGTTATCATGAAACTTTCCTGTATGTTCTTGTCTTAATCTAAAAATCACTTAATAGTGGTATTATAGCAGGTTCTGGACCATGGCCTTCCTAAGCAAGATCCATTTTCTCTCTGTATCTTGCACAAATTATGACCACAGTGCCCTCAAAACAAAGCAGTAAATTGTTGCTCACTGAATTTATTATACAGAGCAATTACATGGAGGCACCATTATGAATATCATCTGCATAATCAATATGGTTTTATGTTGCTGTCTCAACAGTAAGTCAGAGTCTAGTGTATGGAGGATTTGCTGAGCACTAAGTTCTTGCTTTAGTTATTTCTAAGTAAAACTTGCTTGGGTTTTGTTACGGTCAGAAATGCCTGTAGGTAACACGAGATCTTGCCTGGTTTTTGTATTAGTTTGCATTGCTAGTGCTTTCATCTTAATGAATTACTGAAAACGAATTAGAGATTTTACTCACTGAAATTAATCCATAAATAGAGTCAGTTTGGTTTTGAATATAGTTTGACCTCTAATCCCCCCAGTCCTTGAGATTGATTTTATTTTATTTATTTTTTTTAATTTATAGTGTTGTAAAAACACAGCTTGGCTTTAGATCATAAGTGTGGTACTGTTTATCAGCTGAGTCCTGCTGCCCTTCATCTGTGAGCAGAGATCAGTGCTGTTATTTTATGTCTTAATCATTCCTAACAGCTGAGCCTTGGGAAATGCCTGGAGCAACTGGGTCTTACAATCATTCCATTAGCTAGTAAATACCTGTCTTCAAAATAAGGTGTAAAATCACTTCTGTGTACACAGTTTATCATGCCGTAAAAGCTGACTATTCCTTGTCTTGGTTAGCTAGAAAGCAGTATGTCTCATGTAGGGCTTTCCCCACCCCCCTGTGTCTTAGCAGAACAAGAACTTTATCTTGATTATGCAGTAGGCTACGCACACAGGAAAATTAATGTTTCAAACTAATTTGGGTTTAAGATAAGTTGTTTAAAGAGGGTTGTAGTGTGGCCAGAGAAAGAAATGCTTTTTCCTATTTTTCAGAATAACATTTTTATTTCTTATAAATAAAGCTCCCTCTGGATAGAGATCTGTTTTTGCAGAATTAATTACCAGAGCAAATATGTCGTTTCAGCATCTTCTGGGCCTGGTTGTTCATGTGTTATATGCGTCAGTAGTTGTTATACACAGGGAGATTCCTATGAGATTTTCAGTAGCTTTGGTTGGAATGAGTCCCATGAAGAAGCACAAGTAGAATACGTGAGGTTTATCGCATCAGACCCTGTGTTCCTGCTTGTGTGAAGGACTATCAAAAAGTAATACGACGAAAATAGTAAGAGAGAACATCACTGAGTAGGTGTCTAGTGATGTTTGTGGCAAACCTAAAGAAACCCTTGCACGTGGGGAAGCTAAAGGTGAGGTGAGTGAGAAGATCATGGCTCAGAAAGTCCTTTGTAACCTCCTCCTACACAGAAAAATGGATGTGTATTAAAACCTGATGTGCATTAACTTGTGCCCTGAAACCCTGCCACCACGACCTCCCAGAGATCTATTTCTCTGTTCTCACCCTGTCTGGAAGGCACTGGAGTGGCAAGAAGGCAACAGAAGTCCTTTCCTTCATGGCAGTTACACGGAGTTGCTGTTCCTCTAAACAGTAGGTGTTCTCCATCACATTTTATAGATACCATGAAACAGTCTCAGCTGGAGGGTTTCAACTTCTGTCTGATAAACTCTTCAGCTCTCTGGACAGTTTGGCGCTTTCCCTCCCAGCATGGTTCTGTATCTGCCTTTCCTTCCCCTCTCCTTGGTGTTTAATCAGAAGTTTGAACCCAGTTTTTAAGGCTTTTCCCATTTCCATCTTTTGCTATAATCAAAAAGTGACAAGGACAAAATTGTGCATGAGGGTTGACCCTACTATGAAGCAGGATGGATGGGGTTGTCTCCCTTTAGGTCTTGCTGCCGTAAAAGGAGGTTGGGAGCTCTGCATCACAGTGGGTCCCTCCAAGGCAAGCAGCCTCTCTGGATCCTTCCATCTGGGATGATAGACTTGGGGTCAGTAGCTGGAAAATGGTTCCACCTCTGTGATGCAACCAGTTCAGTCATTTTGTTTTAAAAATCATAAGGAAGTCAGTTCTGGATTAGATAGAGGTGCCTAAGAGTTTTCATAGTGCGTTATTTTGGGTGACTGATGGAGCTGTAGCTAGCAGTGGTGGCGATGCAGACTTATCTCTGTTCAGGATATTCACAGTTGATTCATATCAAGAGGTCATATCTCAGTGGAGTCTTCCCTTCTCCACAAGATCCCATGGCTCTAGTCTTCTGTGTGATGCTACAGAAAGAAAACACTTGCTGTCTTTACAAATTCAGAGAGTGGGGCTTATATGGCTCAAAAGAACTAGGCCATTAATGCAAGTACCTGGGGCTGAATGAAAGCTGAATTGTGGGGTGGGATTATCTCTTTCTTTTGCCTCCTGCTTGTTCTGTTGCTGTAAACTGGTGCTCACCCATGAGGCCCAGTATCCCAACCATCTACTCTGGCACTTATTGAAGTCTACAGTGACTCTGGTTTGAGGAAAATGCCCAGGTTTCTTTTATGTAAAACAGTGCTGGCGCTCCTCTCTCATGCCGACATACAGCAGGGATGCAACCATGGTGCACACACTACGAACATGGAAATAGATATAACCTTAATGACCTTCATTAACTGAGTCAGGAGACCTTGAAGAGCAGCAAAAAAATATTCAAACTATTCAAAATATTCAGACATGTCCCAACTTTGAATCATAATTGGTGCTGTTGCAGGAAGCACTGAATGATGGACAGGTATAGAAATTGCAGTCTGTTCCTTGAGTAGCTTCCCCAAGACATTAAAGAGCACCAAAGCAATTTCTTTGCATGATATAGGTCCATCTGTTAGGACTAGAGAATTACGATGCTCTCTCGTCACATTTAAAATTCATTGACTTCCATATTAAATTGAAATAAATTAGCTTAGTATACATCAATTAATGTTTAAGTGTGAGAGATAAAAAAAAAATTGCTTTCCTCATGATCAGAAGTTATGTATCATCTCATGACAAGTGTAAGAACTGCCAGTTTTGGCTTGAAGACAACTGTTCCTTAGAGGGAAAGCAAGAGTGAAGTTCTCCTGAAAAAGTTAACTTATTTGCTAGTAACTGTATCTGCCTTTTTGAATTCAGTTTCAGCTGAATGATTTAACTTACAGTAAAATATGAAACATTGAAATGTCCTTCCATCTCTCTGCAGGTATCTACAGGTACTTGCTGAGGCAACATTTCTCTGGAAGTTCCATGTCTGGAAGCTCCTGTTTCCAGAAATGACATTTCAACACCAACTTGTCGGCATTACCATAGTGGTTATGGCTATGCTGTGGCAGAATAGGAATTGCTTCTGGAACTGACCAAGGTCGTTAGAGGGCTGTGGCACTCCAGGTGAGTAGGAAGGCAGGTAGAAAAATATCCTGAGCCAGTGCAGATACCAAAATATGTGCTAGACATAACTCTGAAGCCAGGAATTGGAAAGCTCCGAATGCACATTTGGTATGTTTTCAAGAATACGGAATGCTCTTCTGTGGATGACTCTAGAAAGAAATTAATTCATATGACAACAGAAGTAATTGCAGACCATATTCAATCAGATAACATTGAAAGCAGTGGATTGTAAATTGCAACATCGTATAAATCAATACAACTTTACTGAAACTGTAATTGAGAGACACCTGCTCTTAAGTTTTGTCCTAAATGTTTTGGTGGATTGACACGTTTTCTGTCTTTAAACTAAAGATTTTTTACATCATTGAAGTAAACTTATTTCATGACTATTAATTTCAATGTGATAGCGGAACAGAAACTGATTTACTGATGAATTAGGCATTCTTCCTCCACACTAGAAAAAATTAAGGAGACCAAAACCAGAACCCATTGCTTTCAAATTTGCTGAAGCTGTGTTAAACCATCAAACTGATTTAAACCTATTTCTGTGAAATGCTGAATAATGGTATTCATCATTTAGTTTCTTTTTTGTTATAGCATTTCACAGTAACCAGAGACAGAAAAAAGAATGTGTCACAAGAGCAAAACCGAATCAAATGCTCTAACAGTATCTTATGTTCTTTCCAGGTTCAATGTAATCTTGTGGAAGTAGAACTCTTCTGTTCAAAATGGTTTATGGTGAATTTTTCCGCAGACCCGGCAAAGATGCAGAACTTATCAACTTGAATGTGGGTGGCTTTAAACAATCAGTGGATCAAAGCACCTTGCTCCGATTTCCCCATACCAGACTCGGGAAACTTCTCAAATGCCATTCGGAAGAGGCTATTCTAGAACTGTGTGATGATTATAGTGTTGCAGACAAGGAATATTACTTTGACAGGAATCCTTCCTTGTTCCGATATGTTCTGAATTTTTACTACACGGGCAAACTTCATGTCATGGAAGAACTTTGTGTCTTTTCCTTCTGCCAGGAAATAGAGTACTGGGGGATAAATGAGCTGTTTATTGATTCCTGCTGCAGCAATCGGTACCAAGAAAGGAAAGAAGAAGGTCCTGAGAAAGACTGGGATCAGAAGAGCAATGACAGAAGTATAGACTCCTCTAACGAAGAGTCATCCATATTTGATAAAGAGCTGGAAAAGTTTGACAATCTGTGTTTTGGTGAAATAAGAAAGAAGATCTGGGTCAGAATGGAAAATCCTGCATACTGCTTGTCTGCCAAGTTAATTGCCGTGTCGTCCCTCAGTGTCGTCCTGGCGTCAATCGTGGCCATGTGCATTCACAGCATGCCAGAGTTTCAAAGGCTGGATGCCAATGACAGGGAGATTGAAGACCCTGTGCTGGAAGCTGTGGAGATTACGTGCATCATCTGGTTCACTGCTGAGCTAGTAATCAGGCTCATCACTGCTCCGAGTCAAAAGAAGTTCTGGAAGAAACCACTGAATATCATTGATTTTGTCTCTATTATCCCATTTTATGCCACGTTGGCTGTGGACACGAAGGAAGAAGAAAGTGAAGATATTGAAAACATGGGGAAAGTGGTTCAGATCCTGAGGTTAATGAGGATATTTCGCATCCTGAAACTGGCCAGGCACTCTGTAGGACTGCGGTCTTTAGGCGCCACTTTGAGACATAGCTATCAGGAAGTTGGACTTCTGCTTTTGTTTTTGTCAGTTGGGATTTCTATTTTTTCAGTGCTTGTCTACTCAGTGGAGAAAGATGATGACTCATCAGAACTGCACAGCATCCCTGTTTGCTGGTGGTGGGCAACCATCAGCATGACCACTGTTGGTTATGGGGACACTTACCCGGTCACGCTTGCTGGAAAGCTGCTTGGCACCCTGTGCATTATCTGCGGAATACTAGTAGTAGCACTTCCAATCACCATTATTTTCAATAAGTTCTCTAAGTACTATCAAAAACAAAAAGATATTGATCCAGACCAATGCAACAATGATCGCAAAGAGAAATGTAATGACCTACCTTATTTTAACATTAGGGATATTTATGCAAAAAAGATGCACTCCTTCATTTCTAGCCTTTCTTCGGTAGGAATTGTAGTCAGCGACCAAGATTCCACAGACGCCTCCAGCATCCAAGATATGGAGGAAGTTTATAACACAACATCTTTAGAGAATGGTACAGGAAAATGAGTTGAACCATGTTCCCTTCCCTTTATTTCTCTTCTGATTCTTGGTAAATGTGGACTTACAAACTTCAGTGAATTTATTAAGAGCAGTTAATTCTCAGGGTACTTAACTCAGCCATATTTGGACATTCTTTGCTCTGAGGATGCCATAAAAGCTTCATTGTTTATATGAGGCTTTAAAATATGCCTCATATGGTGGTTTAGTTTTTACACAACTAATGTTATGCATTTTTTGAGAGAAAAAGTCAGGAAAACAGTTTTAAATGTGAGATCAGTGTTTGTTTGGTTTTGCGGGGAGGTTCTTTTATTTTATCGGTTGTTTTTTCCTCTGCAGCAATCTGATAGCTTATGCAGAATCTGCTTTTATAATTTGCTGCTTTTCAGGTAGAGATATATTACAAACATGTAAGAACTATCACACATGTCATTTTGACCTGCAAATACATCAGGAAAAAGAATGAATTACGTACATGTAAAACTGTGCTCACTAACACATTTATGTAATCTTGGATTTGGAAACATGTTTCCTAAGTTGGGGCAGAAATTATATTGGTACATATTGTTTTTACTCCATGGAAGCATAATATTTATGAATTTCTTTCCAAAAGCACAATACATTTTTAGTTTGTGAAAATAAATTAATCCCATTGTGCCTATATTTTCCCAGTGTCCAGCATGGCCAAGCTCTATCAGGTCCCAAAAGGTCTAAATCACGAGGCCCAGGATGAAGAGTCTGGTGTAGGCAGGACAGGAGCTTATTGAACCGTTTAGCCACTTCTTCTGCCATTGCGAACCTGAGAAATTCTGGTGCCTGGAGAGGATCCTGCAGTGATTAAAACCACCCTGGTGGCTTCCCCAGAGCCTTTGTTTTGTGGGCACTGAAGCAAAGGTCTGTGGTGGTCTTTAGAAGTTTTTGCTCCCTGCTGTCAGCACGGCTCCTTTGCTGGAGGTTGCTGCCTCGGTGGTAGGAGCAAATGTGAGCAGCATCTCAGCTGCACTGGTTCCCAGTCCAGGGCTGTAATGCCAAGCAAAGGAGATGTGTGGACATGCTCTCCTCTGCTGTATTTCGCCCATCAGAGGTGTAGGGTGGACACTGCGTGTGGGCACCAGTGTATTAAACTATTTCAGCTCCTCTTTTCTGAAGCTCATCTGTTGGTGATGGCAGCTTTCCTGGTTTGTACTATGGGCTGGAGCGGTGCTCGTTGCCTGGCAGAGTGCTGCAGCTCTGTGCGTTCCTCTCCTCTCCAGGGATTTCTTATGCAGCCAGCTAATCCTGCTCTGGTTCAAACTGGATCTTCTCTGGCTATTTAAAAGGAAAGCCAGCCCTTCAGCCTAGCACAAAGGAGTGCCGGAGAAACTTGAGGACCTTACAGAAGTCCATAGTGTTTCTAAACGCTCATTTTCTTTCATTTGTCTAGTGACTAAATTAGACGCTGGGCAATGGAGAATTGAAGATACTGTGATGTTGATATTTTCCTTGAAGAGAGGCTTCACTTTTTTTTTTTTCTTCTTTTTTAAATTTTTATTATTATTGGGCCAAATGCTGAAGCCGTGACTGAGTTTCTACACAAGCAGATCAAACTCCGTAGGAGTTGACTGGAAGACCGAGTAAAACCAGAGGATGGCCATCAATTTTAGCCTCTGCAGAGGGTTGATTTTTCAGGTGGCTGCCACGTTCTCTGTTGCAAAATGCATTAAGTAAGTAGCTGAGGTGCACTTACATTAACTGAGGCACAGAGCTCTGAACTTTTTCTGAGATGGAGAAACAACAAAGAATAGGATGGATCAACCTATACCTTAGAAAGAGGAGTCCCTCAGTACTGCTGTGCACCAATATACTCATGTGGGACATAGAATATTTTGAGCTTTGGAGAAGCTTCAAAATTTGGCTTATTACTTTCAGAGTGTTGTAAGTGTATGTGATGCTTCACAGATAATTAAGGTTAATTCTTCCCATAGTTAGTGCAGGAATACCAAAAGGGAAAGTTAGCCTAAATGTGTTTTGTTCTTACTGAACAATTAGCATTACAAAGATGCAAGGATATAAAATATTAAATATGTATGTGCATATGAATCTAATAGGAACCAGCAGAATAACAACATAAAAATTACTCTGTTCAGAGAAACTGTCTTGGTAGTCTCCACATAAAGGTATATTACATTGCCACTGAATTTCAAAAGTAATGAAAAATATTGTAATGCAACAAAAACTGCAAGAAATTTGTATTAAATAGTTGAAAAAAACCTGCTACTGAAAAATCTCGTTTTATATATCAAGCATTACCCAAATATCACAGAGTATACAACTTTTTGCATTAAATTGTACTGACTGGTAATTTGTCATGAAATTGGTAAGGTGTTGATCAAACACATGAATCAGTCCTAAGGCTGTGACACTGTTTAAGTTCCTCTGGCTTTTTTTATACATAGATATGGCTTGCAGCAAAGTGGGGCATTACTTTTGGAACATATCAGAAGGCAAAATACATTTCAGTGTTTGTTATTTTGATTTCCGTGATGGGATCTCACCTTTTTTCAAATCAGTTCTGTCTTCAAAAATGGCTTTGTTGTTTTCTGTTCCCTGTTCCCTTTGCTGGAATAAATCCAGCACCTTGGTTTCACATCGGTGTAACTGGGAGCAGGATGTGAGCCGTGTTTCACACCAAAAGATACTCCCCTCAAGGCAGAACTGCAGTCCTGTAATGTGCACAGGTACGAGAGTGTCAAAAGTCTTGAGTACCAGAAGAAAGCAGATACTGCATGTTCTTCCTGCTAGTAGAGGTTTTTAGTAGAAGAATTTACTGGCAAGAAATAAGTGCAAGAGGGGATTGTTTCTTATTTAATTTGTCTTCTTCCTTGGTCTACGATTACATACTATCGATGCGTAATATCAGTGTCAACAGAAGGTAGATTGTCTATTGTTTTTGTATTCCCAAACCACATGTTTTTCTCTTTAAAAGCACTTCCTAAATTCTCTTCACGCAGCTGCTCTGTTTCAGAGGCCAAAGCACAGAAAAGGTTACCGTTTGGATATGCGTCCCATTTTGTACAGGAGAGATTTGTTTGCCTTTATACAAAACAGTTTGCTGGCATGTTATTAGTTTCTTTGTCTTGGTGGCGAATGCTTCCCTTTCAATATCCAGTATTCCCACAGTAGCATCCATCTGTGCAGTGGTTTTCCCTCGTGGAGCACGGGGAGACACCCCTGCACAGCGTTGCAGTTCCCTGTTTGAGCAGCTTCCAGTTGGCAGAGGTGTGACCCAACTGCCCACGGCTCGTGCCTTGCCGTGCCTTGCTGGCAGCAGGCTCTGTCGCTGCCACCATTGGAAAAGACCAATGTAGAGGCAGGAGACGAGAGAAGGGGGAGAAGGTAGGAAGCTCTCAATCAAAAAGGAGTGGCAGAAAAGCCTGAGAGGACTTTGGAAGGAAGGAAAAGAGAAGGAGGTTGATGGAAAGAGTCCTCACTTCACTTTATTTTTTGTTTTTCCAACAGTGCTTTTCTTCCCTTTCCTCCCCTTCCCCTCACATCCCCTCCTGCTGCCCCCTGGCCTCCCTCCCCACCCAGCCTGTGGTCCAGCAGTCCTGTTTCTGCCCCAGAATGAGGGTCTTTCAGAGCCCAGAAAGGCATCTTTCATCCACCTGGATGGCAGCGGGCAGAACTTAGCGGGGATGAAATTAGTGAGCGCTCCTACTGTGTATGTGAGCAGTCATTGCCACACTTACGGGCGGTGCTTTTTCGTAAGAAAAGTCACAGTGTGGCTCAAGTCAATGAGCGTAAACGTGAGCTCAATAAAGGGCGCAGCTGCATCAGGCCTGTAAATGAAATATCTGGTATGGCTTAGGTAGAAATTAGTGTCAGGAACCATAACGCGAGGTATTTCCATTTAAAAGCAGACTTCACGCCGACTCCTGTGCGAGCGGGTTGCTGTCAGGGAATGCTGAGAGCATCAGGCACATTTGACTGGCAAATGCAGTACCCGGGCTCGCGGCATGCCAAGGGCTCCTGACAGGCTGCTGTGTATTAATACATTTATTCATTCCCACACGTTCCTACCATCTAGAGCAAGTGACAGAAAACCACTAAGCTGTGGAGAGTTTCTCTAATATTTTTTGATTAGCTGACAGTGTTTGTGAAGCTGCTAATACCTCTTCATCCCAAAGAGGACATTTCTCAAACAAAATCAGAATAAGCCTGTGCTAGATGTGCAATTTGTGACTGATAGCGGTAGCTCGGTCGCAGTCGGTAAATATTGCTGCCTGGTGCTGTGTGGCTGCAGTGCTGTTGCTTGTATTTCTGAAATGTTTATGCTCTGTCAATCAAGAGACAGCAGATGCCATTAAAACCATCTCAGCACTTTCCAGCTGCACGATAATTGTGGTGCCTCTTCTGAGCCCGGCAAAAAGTCATGACTTGCTGAGACCTCTTTTTTTTAATTTCGTGTGTAGTTGTAGTTAATTTTTCATGATGGGCTTATGGTCCAAGCACAATCTAGCAGAAGAAAAAGTCACTGTGTGTCTCTAGACAGGGTACAAGACTTTGTTACTGACTTCCACTCTGGGCATTGCCCTCCCACCTGACTGGCACAACTAAGGTGGTACGAGGAGTGGAAATTCACTGTGGTATAGGCCAATAGCTGTTACAGTAGTTAAGGAGCAAACGGAAAAGCTCCTGGAGGTTGGATATAGATTATATGTAATTGTATATATGCCCTCTGGGCAGAGTTCATTTAGGTGTATAATATAAAGTCACCTTCCCTGAGAAACCACCTACATCTCATATCTTTTTAATTCATATATTGGAGGGGGCAGTTTTAGCAGGTCAAGGGCTCTTTAATCCACACGCACATCAGTTTTCCTCAAATTGCATATATCAGTGGGAGGGGTAGACTTTGCAGCATCTCCAACAGACCCCGTGAAGCTGTAAGCCAAGGAACTGAGGAACTGAGAGCTAGTGGTGGAGGAGAACCTTAACTGGTCCCGTATCACTGTTCCTTCAAAACTATTTCAAGGTAGAGTCCAAGAAGGCATTGCATTACAATGGTTTAGTCTAGTTGTTTCTACTATTTAGTAGCATATATATTGTCTAAGTCACCTAATTTTTTATGGCATTCATTGCTATTTCCACTGCAAATCCTACTCTACCTGGCAGATGATTATGTTAGAGATTGGTATAGCCTAATTTAGTGTCATTGTCCTAGGATGACACCCTGGGAGCTTTCATCTCCCCTAAACTCAGCTATTACATGGCTGGTCATTTGGGCTCTCTCTGTCAACAGAGAGAAACAACAGACCTCCGAAGGAGACAGCACATCCATCCTATCTGTACAAAGGTCCTATATGTAGATGAGTCCTATCTGAAGATGGCATACGACAAGCCTATATGATTTAGTTAGATCAGATGCCTGGCCTTTAGGTAGCTGAAGTTTGATCTGATGGGTGCTGGATGACAAGAAACAGGGATGTGATTATCCTCTCTCTGGTGGTGCCATCCTTCCCTTCTCAATACTGTATGTGTAGGAAGGACTGTGTTTCTGATGTATGCATTTGAACTTGGGTGACATGAAGCCCAAGTTCACAGGAATTCATCCTGAAGCCTGAAGGCTGGTCAGCAATAGCCACTGGTTAAGGATTAATCCAGCGTAATATGGCTAGAAACAGGTTCCTATACAAGAAAATTTGGACTTTCCCAAAACGCCTTGCTAGTTCTCTGTTAGAGTCTGTAATGACCTGCAAGTTGAAGTTCAGTCTCCTGTAGTAATTAAAAAAACCCACATAATAAAATACCAGAGGGAGCAAACTGGTGTTGGCAAAGAGGCAGGCACAATATGCTGACAGTACTTTTGTGACCCAAATTTGCATTTTTTCTTGGCTTCCTGTAAGCCATATAAAATATTCTTACTGTGCCATGTGTTGTAAAATCTGCCCCTGTGCATTAATATAAACGTAATAATGGAGCCAAGTCCTGGAATTACAGCTGTGGTGCTGGAAAGAAGTCCAGGCTTGGGGAAATGGCAGAAATTTTGTTTAGCTGCAACTGCTGTTTTAATGTTACAGTTGCCTCAGTGGTGGGGAGGAGCAAGGGACCGTGCACAGGCACTGTTATGTGGGCTTCCTGTTGTTCCTTTACACACTTAACATTGAGCTCTTGGTGGAGCATATAGGCTGAGGGACCTCTAAAGCCTCGGGGACTGCTCAACAGACCCTTCCTGGGGCTATTAGGTGTGTGGCCAGATGTCCCTGGAAAGGGATGGGGTTGGGTGAGAAAATAACGGGGTCTGTATGAAATGAGCTTTGGGGAAGTAGAATTATAGCACTGAATTTGCTATCACCACCCTCCTACACCTCTAAGAGACCTGGGAGAGAAAGCAGTAACGAGGAAGGAGTTCAAGGTTCAGATATTTAGCAGCAGCCATTTGAATACTCTGTGTCGTATTAATCCAAGGGCTTTTACTGAATCACAGGACTATGTATAACCTGAACCCTTTCCATTAGCTGGAATAATATGTTGCCTTCCCACAGGCTTTGAGTTGCAGGTACAATACGTCCTTTTCTCGAAGCCAGTTGCTAGATGTGATGCTGTCTCCGCCTCACACGCTGACTGGAGTTCGGATGTTTCTGAAACGTTGCACGTGCTATAAATCATCCTTGCAGTTTCTACCCCATTTCCTAGAAACCTGGAAACTACAAGCATGAAAGAGTTCAAAACATTTTCTCTAGTTCAATATTTTTTTTTTTTGACGGCATCAAATGCCATGCATTTCACAGGAAGGGATTTGCCCTGCTCCTGAACTGTGAACTTTAGGACTTTAGGTATTTTATTATTTTTATCAATTATTTGAAGACCAGCGTAGGTCCCGAGACAGGCAGATAGATAAGTTTGGCATTTTATTCCAGGTAGCGTAACCCCAAGTACACAAATAAATATCCGTTTATTTGGCTTTTGGAAAATGAGGTTGCAATCTTGCATTTTTAGATTGTGGATCTTTGGGAAAAAAATGTGGTGAATAAATAACTCATGGTGCCAAAATGCCAGTTGAATGCTCATTGAGTGCACAGGAATTCTTTATGAACCGGAAGGATGGTGGTGTCTGACAGCATGGCTTCATAAGCCTCCTGGGTGGAAAGCAAAACACATTTTTTTCTTATTTCTCTAAATATTTCAGGAGGGGATGGAGTAACAATCTTGCTGTTCTGTGGTGATGGAGAGTGTTGAATGAAATAAAGGGCACGTTGAAGTCAAGGCAGTTAAAAACGAACGTGACTTTTCTGTAAACACCCCCCGTCCCTCGAGACAATAATTTTTCATGTTGTTCCAAATTTTTTTTTTTTTTAAAAGCAAAAACGTAACGTACCAAAACCTCAACAATATTTTTCCTTGCTGGATACTTTGAAGATTAAATTAGCTCTCATTATAGGTGTGGAAAGAGAAATGGCTGGTGGGTAGGATGCGGGGGATGCTTGAAAGTTTTGTAATTTATTTTGTAATAATGTTCTTTTGCCTTTGGCATCACACACTTTTGCATTAATATTTTTTTGTATTAACTGAAGAATCAAAATAAATAATAGACAATTAATATTTATCTGGAGATTTTTGTTTTAGATAATTGAGTCTGAAGGAAAAGATAGGCTGCAGCATTTCAGTCTGATGTCAAATGTACTGTTACAGGGCTTGAGAATGAATTTAAAACTCATCAGAAGCATTCCTAAGCAACATATGGATTCATGCATAGGTGTGGTACATTTAATGTATCTCAAGCCACAAAAGTAAAGTTCTGGCAGTGTTCAGTGAATGAAAGGTTAATAGGAATTCAGGTATTTGGTTCTGTTCTAGTTGCAGCTTTTGGTGCAGTAATGTGCTTTTGGCTTTTAGACAGCCTCGGTAAATGGGAGACTAGTGCCTCGGGTATTTTATGTATCTAGACGTATACAGACTGATTGGACAGCTGTCAAAGCGTTATTGTGCAGGCTTTTAGAAGTCTGGCACCAAAGGTAACCTCTGTTAATCTACCGTGCTGGCGCTGGCCGAGGAGCTGCTGCATTCCAGGGGTGTGCGGTGCATGCAAAGCGATCCCATTAGGCAGCGCAGCGCGAGCGTGCGAGTGGGAACCTGGGTCTTTGCCAAGGGCACTTGCAGCAGAATTGTTGGGGCTTGTCGGCTTGCTTTCACTGTATTGTCCACCTGCTGAAAACCTCTGTGTGCCCCGTTTAATGTTTAATTAATCCCAAAAAGGTTTGGGGTATCTGGAAAGGGTTTAAAAAGCACAAGGATGCCTTAAAAACAAATACTGAGACAAGGGGGAAAAGGTGGCTCAAAGACATTTTGCCCTGGCTTTTCTGCCTTGTCATAGGAATGACAGGGCAAGGATGGGAGCAGCATAACAAAATCTAGATGAAAATTCAGTGTTGGGAGAGTCTTTATGCCCACTGTGAGTCCATACGGAAGTAAGTCTTGGAGGAATCTGGGGATCATGGAGGGAATCTGCATGCTGGATGTGCCACGCAGCTCTTGCACACTCTGTGCTTGGGGCGATGGGTGGAAAGAAGATGACATCTCCACATCAGTGGTTTTCTGCCACATAGCTGCACCGCATGGACTGCAGCCTTCTGTGCCCTATTCTCAATGTCCTTCTCAATCAAGTGCCAATTTCCCCAAGCATTAAAATGCTTTATCAGCCCTGAAATCAGAGGAGAGATGAAATGAGAGCAGCTGGAAGGAGGTAATGGAGCAGGAAAAAGGGTCTGATGGCAAGAGCCTTGTCTGTAGAGAGGACGTGCTGCAAAGATGCTTTGTTGGGAAATCTTACCCCCACGCCTTGAAGCTTTTCCTGCTTCTACATTTTGGGAAGGGGACAGTCTAGCTCACGTCGTGGTCTTTCTTTTCCTTTTTATTCTGTACGTTATAGCATCCAAGAGGGCTTTGGCAACACGTACTCCCCTGTTAGGCATACAGCATGTGTCAGGCTGTAAAATCCATGCAATGTTCCCAGCTGGTCAGCAAACTAAAAGAAAGGGTGAAGAGAATGAGGTCAGGAAGAAATGCTTTGTACTGCTAAAATTCTGTTCTCCCACACGTAATTTCAGTATCTGCTTCCTTTAAAATGCAGGTGACTTCCCAACACAAATCTAGTTCACCATACAAAAAACCACTTGCAATAAACCTTACTTGGGCTGATTGATTATTTATTTTTGGATGTAGGAGAAAAAGAGAAGAAAAAATGCATGGCTATTTTGTATGGTGAAAAAAGGCAGGCAAAAATATTTGAGTAATAACTCCCATGGCCGAATAATTCCACAATTATCAGAGTGATCTATGTTGGATGAAATCATCAAAAAGAAATTATATATAGACTTGAGCATGAAAAAAATAAGGACAGGAAAGAAAAATTGCTGACTCTTTCCAATCTCTGGCTTTTTTCATGGAGATTGAGATACCTTTCTCTTGGCAGGTCAGATGATGAACCACTTGTTAATTAAGTGGTCAAAAAAAGTAGCTGAAAAAGGAGTTTAGAATCTGAGACAGCTGAGCGTGGAGGAAACCATCTCTGTGATCAATCCTGTCAGTTTTCGACACTTTAATTAAAAGATATCTTTGGCAAGTGTTGAACTTTGGCAAGCTCGAGTGCTGGGAAAGTGGACAGGTAAGCGTTTTGTTGTGGTCATTTGGGAACAACGGTACTGAAGGGATGGGGATCCAGTCCTGCTTCCATCAGGAGGAGAAAACTGTAGGTACCGCAGTGCAGGCGGGCATGGAGCATCAGGGACGGATCTGCGCTGGCTCAGGCGGATCGCTCTCGTGGTGGAGACCAGCAGCTTTGGGCTCCAAAGGAGTGGGATCTTCCCTTGCGGCTTTAATTGGGGTTTCATGTGATTCTGTGCCAGCCATTCTGTCATCCAGCACTTCTGGTTTCCATCACATCTTTTGCCTCTTTTTCTGACTTCTAAGCTACGCAGCTGTCTCTAAATCTATACCCTTCTTCCCTAGCGGGAGTGTGGTGGTCCAAAATGGGGTGGTGATCTTGAAGAAGACCTCAAGTTACTGGGAAAGTGGTGACTTAACTGTGGAGAAATGGAAAAAAGTTGAGGTCTTGTTGGAAAAGCTGATTTTAGTTTTGGCCAAGTTGTTTAAAATGAGCTGTCTTTAATGAAATGTCTAAGGAAAAAAAAAAAACAAGACATATTAGTATGGGGGGGAGGAGAGTCCCCTGTGCTGTCCTGTCATAGTTATATAAAAAAATATTATAATTTATTACAGCAAACAATAGATTTTTCTATTTGGTTGCTGAACCAAATTGTTTAAAAAAAATACATAATTTGAGACCCCTTGAGCATTTTTTCTCTGACTCAATGTTTCATTTGATTTTGAGGGGTTAATTCTTTTGCATCTAATTAAATTTAGGCTGGTTTGACATTAAAAAAAAAAAAGTTTCACAATGAAAAAGTATTTTTTTTTTAGAATATGTTGAAATGCAACATTTCAGCATCTTTGGAAACAAGATGCTCTCAGAAAATTTCACAATGAAATATGCACTGTTCCAAAATCCCTCCTGCCTTTTTTGTTTTGTTTTTGTTTGGTCTGTTTGTTTTGTGGAAAATTCCCACCAACTGTGGGCTGGATTCAGAAATAAAGTCGATCTCCCTGTCGCAGCCTTTTTCAATGAGTTTTCTATTCACAAAAAAATTGTTTTCATCCAGTGTTAGCTGTATTCTTTGGAAAATGCTTATTTTCCTGGGAGAATTCAGATGGAGCAAAAAAAAAAAACCAAAACACTGTGTCACGTCCGTGGTTGCCGTTGCTCATCCATTGCCTTCCCTTGGTGTGCGTGACGCTCAGGTGGTGATTGGTAAGGAGAAATGAATCGTCGAGTTTGCTCAAGACAGAAAATAAAAAGCAGTTACAACAAAATCACATCCTGAGAAAGGAAATGAGCCCATTTTAACAAGGTTATGAGTGAGAGCTTCGTTATGAAGCACACAGGAAAAAAGAAAACACATGAAAAGCCTGTTGGACCCCATCTGTTCATGTGATTCCTTTGACGGGAATCTAACTGTGAAGGCTGATCAGAGAGAAAATTGTTATTTCTTTTAAGTAGTAGTTACAAATGGATATTTATGTTCTTCTGCAATAATTGGTGAATATGTTTTGCATAGAGCTCTTTCCAGTAAATAAACCAGCATCAACCAGTAACTGCTTAGTGGCTGGTAAGCAGAAGTAGTGTACTGAAATGGATAGGTAGGCTCAAGAGAGAGATTGTTATAATATTATTATTTAATATTTATGCTCTTTAGTCTAGAGAAGAGAAGGCTCAGGCAGCTAGAGCAATCTTAATGTATATGAAAGGCTTTTGCGAGAAAACAAAGCATAGCGTTTGTTTGGTTTTTTTTCTGAACTGTTTAGGGAGCAAAGGAGATGAGCTCAAGCCAAGGGGAGTGAAGATGAAGGGTTGATGGTAGAAGTGGCTCAAGAATTCCTCCTGCTTCCCTGCGGCCCCTTGTCCAGCCCCAGCTCCAGCTGCTCGTTATCCCGGTCGCGTAGATATAAATCTGGCTAAAGAGAGAGTAAATTGCTCCAATGACCCAGGTTTAAAAAAATAATGATTCTCTGCTGAGTGGGTGGAAGGGAGCTGTGAGTATGAAAAGCTGAAAAGGCCCTGGGGTACTGTCCTCTTCATGGAGACCCAACTCTTTTTTCAGTGACTCCATAGTTGTGGCAATAGTCCAAAATTTTATGTCACTTGTCAGTTTATTGGGGATGGGAAAACTTATTTCACTGGGGGTCTGACCAAGTGGTTTCAATAAGGACTTTGCTGGGCTTCCTACGGGTGTCACAGAGGTGTCCCTGGTCTGAGAACTTGGGGTGTGGTGAGGAGAAAACAGCTAGATGATGGGACCCAGCCTTGTACACTTGAATTGCTGTTGTGACTCTGTCTTGGACTTCAGGGGAGAAGTTGATATCCTTTGTGGTGTTGGCCAATATTTTCCCATGGTGTCACTGGTGGCAAAAGAGGAAGGATCTTCAGGGAGAAAATTTGGAATACGTGTCAATAGAGAGTGAAATAACTTCTTACTCAGTAAAAAGGTCCTTGGGAGCATGACAGAGATACAGTGACAGTCTGCCATGAGCAAATTCAAAGGCTACTATCAGTCTTTGGCATATTTGCCTAATTTTTCTTGGTATAGATCATTTTGGTGTGCCAGCAGCCTTGTAAGGAAGTGCTAATTCCATTTCATATCCTATTTTAAAAGATAAAAGTGCAAAGCAGAAATATTTAATCATCTTCTTTGTGATCTGTTTGATTTGTCATGCACGTATTTTCATATAGTACTGAAAAGGCTTTTCTTATATGCTAAGTATATTTGTTATCATATAGCTATTAATATTTTAATTATATAAATAGAGATGAGCTGAACTACTGAAATGAAATCCTCATCCTTACCTCCACAAAGCATTTCATATATCAGAAGCAATGTATTTTTATGGCTCTGAATTAATCTTTCTTTTCCCCTGGAAATTTTCTTCCAGAGGAAATTTCAAAATCCCACCCTTCCATTGTGATTGGGAATGGGTTTTGGTTTTGTTTCAATTTCCATGGCAACAGGAAATTTGGGTTTCTGACAGGCTTTGCACACAAAAGTCTGATTTCACTGGGCTCTTTTGAATACATCGGTTTGCATTTACATTTTTATCCCTGCTAGTATTTTCAACCTCTGTCCTTAACCCCTTGACTCCATTTAGTTCACTGAAATCTGATCTGTTTCTCCTTAGACAGGACAGGGTTTTTTCATACTTTCTTAATCTTTCAGATATAATTTGATTCAGTGTGCTGATATCAGAAATATAGCCTCATTTTGTACTTAGAATCAAAGTTCAATTCTTTCCTTAGAGGAGCATTATTACTTTTAAAATTACTTCTAGGCACTAAACGTATTCCAAATCTGGCTTTAAGGTTGTGGAATATAACCTCTATCATTCTAAAGTCAGGACCTAACTTTCTTTGCTATGTCTTGCTTACATTCATGTATCTTACCGTGCTTGACGTGCCGATCGTGATCATCAGCCAGTCCATGGGTGTGCTTGAAGAGTGCCTTATAAATAGTGCAACAGCTACATAATCATTACACTTCGTACTGAGTCTCCTGCAGTTCTGAACAAAATATTTCAATTAATTTCTGAATAGATGCCAGACTTCTGTGGTTTGTAAAGCTTCATCGTTCGCTGTGTGAATGATGAAATCTCGTTGTATTTAACACTGACCTCACCTGTGCCACTGAATAGTTTTTTCGGAAGTGCTATAAAGCTTCGAGATACAAGTTTAAGTTCAAGCAGCCTCTTAAGTTTGAATGTGACAGAAGAAAGGAAGAAAATCAGGGATACGGTGGTTGTATTCTTCTGTGCTTTGTCTACATGTTTAGCTCCTTGCACAAGTATTGCTGAAATAAATTACCTCTGTGTCCCACTAGAAAGTGTTTCATCTGTGAATCCCACTGTGAATAGTGTTGTGCTGCTCTGAGCCTGGCCAGTTTTCTTGGTTAGTTCCTCTCCAGTGGACCTGGAATACGTGCATGGCTCCTTAACTGGTGGGGAAAATATTTCTAGTAAGCCCTAAAACCTCCTCCTACTCTTTGGCCCTTCTCTGTAACCCAAAGTAAGGGAGCGCTCATAGCAACTGCTGTGCAGATCTGCAGTCCTTCCTCTCTTTGATTAAAAGAGAAAAGAACCAGCAACTCTGACATGTGAGTTATTGGCAGCAGGATAAACCCCGGAGTGAATTAATGGGGCTGTTCAAACCTTTGAACTCTGCTTTGCCACCGCAACAGTTGGAAAACTTTACAGAAAAACTGGAAAAGCTGATGTTCTGTGGATCGCAGCTTCTGGGGACAGCAGCTTCGGAGGATGGCTGGTACCCTTGATAGGTGTTTCCAGCTGCTTCCTAACTCTTTAGAGAATGTTGTGGTGATAGAAGATAGAACTTTAATTACATTAAAGCATTAGTAAGATTTAACATCCAGCACAGCCTATTCGGGCAGTTATCTTCAGTCTTTTTTATTTATAGACTTATTCTATATTTATCCATGACTTTGGTGAAGTTGCTTCTCATTATTAATAGATATTTATATTATATAGGCTTTGTTGACGGAGATACAATTGACTTTTCCATTGATGTTGAGATCTGAGCTTAATTATGACTCTGCACTCCTGTTTGAAAATCAGGATAAAACTGGTCTGCATTTTTATTTTTGCCATCAATGAAATATAGCCAGCTTGTATTCATTACCAGCGTAGATATTTATAACTATATCTGATTTTTTTTCTTAGTTGTTAGATCTCTTATTGCTTTCCTTGCATGGATTACCTGAGAAAACTGCATAGGCTCTAAGTTCTGGGAAGACTCAATCTTTATATCCTAATGTGTGCCAAGCAAACCTATCATGTTGCTTAACTGATTTGAGAGTTGTTTTGCTTTTAGATAAATATTTTTGAGACTGTATCTATTTATGACTTTAGCCCCTTGTGAGTGGTTACTGCAGGTCATCTGCTGTTGGTTCAGAAGTATCAGTTAATCATACAGCAAAGGGAACATGGGTGAAACTCGATGATTTCTTCCTGTGGGAAAGTGAGTAATAATTTTTGTTCTAGATTAGCTCACTAGAAACTGTATCCCAGTCCATGCCTTTGTAAATGTTTGAAATAACATTTCTTTTTTGAAGAATTTCTGAATTCTGAGGGTGTAGAAAAACAATTATTTTTTCCAGCATCTATCCCTACTCACTCAAAAAACTTATCTCTTAATGAATATAGGAAAACCACTTTCAGTATAAAACCAAATGTCAGCAAAAATACATTGCTCATTTTGCTTAAGTATCTAATGATTTTTAATGCTTCATTTATATGCCTTGACATATTCAGATAATTCTTAATTCTTAAACCCCAGAATTTTCATGGTGTCCAAAAAGAATGTGCATCCTAAATAAATACTGTAGGCTTTAGGATGATTTAGATTAATTTGTATCAGAGCATCTTTATTTCTTCTAGAACATTCCATAAAAATATTGTTAGAAGCAGACTAGAGAGCTGCACCTCTGCTTGCTGTGAAGGACAGACAGATGAGCTGCTGTCAGCAATACGAGACTATGAACCTCAGATGGAGTTGGGCTGGAAGAAAGCCCGAATCTACAGTCCAGTCTGAGTCCTCTGACAGGGCACACATGTAGGAGAGAGGTGGAGGGCTCTTCTCCTCTCAGCCTGGGGAAGAGCTATGTGTTTGTTTCTTGGAGGTTACTGGCAAACAAAAGCATTTGTGTGGTTCCTGGCCAGAGAGGGTCTCGCTGGAAAGTTGGGAGGTAAGTTTGGGAAGCCCAGGGGAAAGCCTCTGAGGAGCAGGGGCAGGGGTCCTGGGGCAGGGAGATGGAGGCAGCAGTTCTTCCTCTGGAAGAACTTCTTCCTCTGGAAACAACCTCTTTGGACTGGCAGGTGTTGGCTGGAGTCAAGAGGTGACATCATGAGTTAATTGTCTCCATGGACAAGAAAATGAATTTGCAGTCATTTTACAACCTGCAATCTTTCTGGAACTTCACTTGTTTACTGCCATCTGCCATCTACTGCCAGAAGAACTGCTTGCTTTTCACTCTTGTTGCAAAGATCATCAGGGATTTACAGAAGAAAGCAAGCAGGACAAAGGAACCTGAGTAGTCACAGTTATGCTCAGTGGGTTTTAATAATCCCTGTACCACAGGCCCCTCCGGTCCTTCTGTTTCTGATCCTCATGGATGGGGGATGTTTATAAATGTGGTTTTGGAAAGGTCTTGTGTTCTAGGTCATTATGGTTTCTGCGTCTTCTCTCAACACAGAGGAGAATATTAAAGCTGTCCCACAGGGCATGTTGGCCTTTCCAGGGGAGAAGAATGATGGCTTACGTGAATCCTGTCCGGAAAGCAAAAGCAGATCTATAGTATTTTTGTAGCCCTCTTTTAAAGAAATTTATCTCAAAATCCTTCCCCCCCCCCCCTTCCTGAGACAGTGCGGGATAGCAGCAGCACTCTATTCAGCATTAGAAAAATACTATTTTTGTTTACTTTGTTACTTTGTGACTGCTGGCTTTGACAAAACCACGGATTGATTTTATCTGGTCAGCAAATTATTTCCATTCATCTGCAGCCCCGGAAACCTGTTTGGATCTTGGAAATGCGTCTGGTCTCAGTTTCAAATTGAATTGTCTCATTTTGATTTGACGTGAGTAAGCGTAGACACTTAGATCATAATTCCATTTCTGTGCAGTGCAATCCAAGGAGAAATCACTCACCTCTTGCTTCCCAGTCATCTCCCATCCCCAAAACAAACTTTGGTACCTCTCTACTGTAACAGTCTATCCGTTTTAAGTTTTCTGAAGGGTATTTACAGCACCGAAGAACTGGGCAGGGAAACATACACCTTCTTCTGAGAACTCCTATTTGTATGCACAAGCTTTTCTTGAGAGCACTGAAGATGAATTTCATTACTGATGTTGTCGGTGAACCTCTCTTTACATCCACTGACTGTCATTTTTGCAAGATCCTTTTGACTCTGTAGATAATAGTGGGAGAATAAGAAGGTATTTGACAAGAGTTTGCTATTTGGATCTGGGAACCTTTTCCATTAGTTAACACACATACCTGTGAGCTTCCTAATTGTTCCCAGTTTTGGGAACCTAAAAATGGTCAAACTAAGTTGCAGAGTAAACAGAGATTGGAGAATACCTCTGACATCTTTCTGAACATCACAGGTATTCTTGGTAACAGAAAACCTGAAGGTACATGACTGGGCTGAGTTCATTAGACAACACCATTGTAGCCTAATTGATTGCAATTAACATTTGCCCTCAAAACACACGGCAGAGCGCCTCAGCTGAGCTTCTCTGGAGGTTAGAGTTAGACGGGATGTGGAAAAAGCAGCTGGTAGCAGGCAAGTAAATGAAACCTTGTTCCGTGTTAGTCAGAGTCTGAGCTGTGACAAGGTAGTGGCAGAAGAGGAGTCACCGAACTCCCTGAAATCTTTGCATCCTGTCCTGAGCTTACCAGCATTTATCAGCCGTAGTAGCTGCTTAGTTTCTGTTCAAGACAAGGCATTTTCCTTAAAATCTGTTTCGACAAGTGCAATTCCTGGTAGAGTGACTGAGAGTCTGAGTGCATTAACTGATAAACTGGCTTGGGAATGGCTTATTGGCGTAAACGGCAAATATGAGATTTAGCACTGGCTAATGGGTAGCCCTTCTAAATCTCCTCAGTCTGACATAATTCGGTCCTACAACAAAAGGAGGTAGAGTAGAGAGAGGATAAGTTAAGAAACCTGGTGAGTTCGGTGATTAGAAACGAATTACACAGTAATAGATTTTTTGTTATTCTTGGGTATAGCTGATAGTAACTGCATATCCATGGCTTCCATATAATATATCCATATATAATATCCATATAAGCAGCAAAATATGTTGTTACTTAAGGTTTTTGAAGCATGATAAAGCAGGTATTTTAAGTATATATTTATTTATTTTAAGTTTGTTAAACAGATTGTTTCACTTAATAACGTTTACCCACATAATAGGATGGAGTAAACTTTTTCTCTTCTCTGCTTCCTTACCTCTGCGCTGCAGGACCTACAGACTGAGCTTCTGTATCCTGCCTTATAAATGGCAGTGGAGACTTGGTATATATTGGCCTTAAAGATTTTACAAATGAATGTGGTTTCTGCAAGAGATTTTGGGCAGTGTTTTTCCGTGTTCTCTAGGAAAGAGAACGGAATTATTTTGAGAAAACATCTTTCAAAAGACTGGAGTGCTTGCTTTTCATCTGAGGCATACAGACTTTTTATTAGGAGTATTAAAATACTTTTAGAGACACATACCCCTTCATGAAGCTGATTTCCAGATGATCTGTCTAAGCATGGAAGATGTTATGAAACTGGTTATTAACAGCCTGCTCCAAAGGGTCAGTGTGCATAGTTAGGCAAAAAATAGACACGAAATAACTCTTTAATTATTTGAAGTTGGGCTAATATGTTTCAAACTCATAATTAATCTCTGACTGGAACTCAACCACTTTCTTATGTTTTCCTTTGAATTATTGGATAGGAGCAGGAATTGTAGAGCCAATAGGTAAAAATTTTGAACAATTTGTTTGAAAATATTGTTTTACGGTGACGTCTTGCCTTCTGTGACCATGAGAGAGACTTTCCTAAGCAGTCTGATGTGTTAGTGTTCATAACTGTAGTTTGTGATGATGATTGTGTCTTGGTGCTGAATGAAGCAAGAGATCATAAAATTAAAATGCGAAGCTTTTAGCTGTACTATCAGCTAGGTGGAAAGCAACATCTCCACTACACTAGACAGAAACTGGACTGACTAATTCATCTGATTGAAAAATTGGTTAGATTCTCCCAGAAGATGGCAGTGCACCTATGAGTAGTGTTCTCCTGCCAGCGTTGCAAGCTATGTTACTTCTAGTTGTTTTTTCAATATTGAGTGCAATAACAAAACAAGTAATGAAAGCAATTACAGTTAGGTGTGATTACTGATGGTATTTTTGATCTTGAAGTGAGCACTAGTAATCCCCAAAGCCCTGTCCTGCGTGGGTGGTGATGGACTGTATGTTTTTGGGTAGGTTGGCAAGTTACTCAGCATTTTGCTACGCTCACCACACTTTGAAGATGCCCTTTCCATTAGAGTCCTTCAGATAATCCCTATGCAAAACCCACTGACTACATCCAGAGTTTTAGAATGTGTCTGAATTCTTAACGTGTCATCGCTGTCAGAAGAATGGATCAATGTAGGATAACAGTTACTAAGAAATGGAATAAATGATGAGATTTGAAAGTCTGGCCACGTTACATCTTTGCTCCACTGTTTCTCATCAAAGAATTTCTTCGTTCAGATAGGGATCAAAAGCAGATGCTCAAAAATACCAAAAAGGACTACTTCTGTATTAGTTCTAGTCTAAAAGCAAACAGTAATTGCAGTAAATTTAGGGAAATTTCCAGTTCAGTTTCCAAAGCAGGGATCTAAGTGTGGATTTTCAAACGTGTAATCAAACCAGAACTACTTAACCTTTCAAAAATTGATCCCGCTCCTTATCTTTTTATTTATGTCAATTTCAGAATTAGCAGTGGGGAATGCTAATATCTCATTTTAAAAATCCATCTTAATCTATAGCTATAATTTGCAAATAAAACCCAGTAGCTGTTCCGTAGTGTTTGTCTTATGAACTGTTTGATATGCATATTTGCATGTACAAGACCTCTCTTTTTGTGATGTACCCGAATGAGGAGATGTTTGAAAAGAGTGGAGAGGGAAGAGAGGAGGCTTTAGCCACGTAGCAATGCTTACATGTAAACTTTGAAACTAAACTTTGCCATCCATGTTCTGTCTTATCCAGAATTACTACCAGTGAACTAAAGAACATTTAAATATTTATTCTCTGTAGCTTAGTCTGAAAAAAATGTTCTGTTATGGCTCATTTGTAACCATTTATTTAGTTTTCCAAACAGCAAAAATGTACTAGCAGTAAAAAAAAAAAAAATAAAAATTGCAGCTGTTTCTTTAACATAAAGAAGAGATGAAAAACAATTGTGTGTTCTTGTTCTGCAGTCAAATATAATTGCATATTCTTGCCCTACTGCTTAGACACTGTGGGTGCTAATTTTACTAAATTAACATAAACTGCATCATTTCCTTTGTACAAAGCACAAAACCAAGCAAGAAATTAAAATCTGGTTGCCTTTTTTTTTCTTTTATTTTTCAGTTTCCTCCTCCAGTAAGTTATGGGAGCTGCAAGATATACTGGGTTCTTAATTTTTTAGGTGTTTACCCTCTATTTTAAAAGTGTATTTGTCTTCCTCATAGAACGAGCATCTTTAATCTCTTTGAGGGACCATCTGTGATTGAACCTATCATGACCATAAACTCAGTCAGGCAAAATCTTCCTTAGCATCTGAAGAGACATAGCAGCACCTTCTCATTCAAATGGCCAGCAGACCTGTCTAGCCCATCTCTAATGGCCAAAATCACAATCTGTACGTTGTATGAAGGGGGCAGCAGTGACAGATTTGATCCTGTCACCCATTCACCGGTAGAGCCTATTGCCAATACCCACTTCGCCACCTAATAATCCACCTTCCACTCCTGACAAGCATCCTTCTTCTTGGTCAGGAGAGGACTTACGTTAGACCATACACTCCCTCCCCCCAGTCACCTTTTTATCATCATTTTTCTGGTGCTTGCATGACTCGCGGTGCTTTTGGATTCTGTGCAGCTGCTCGTGTCGTAACTGCTGGCGTTTGCTGCTGCCTTTGTGTAATCTGGGTATGCTGTGACGTGTAGATGATACTTCTTGCTATTTCCTTACTCCTACTGCTTCAAATCTCAATAAAAGTGAAAAATACCACTATACAAACTGCAAACTGAGCTGACAAGCTACCTCAGCACCAATACAATGTTGATGTTACTTTGGGTATTTTTTCCCCATGTTTCTTAGTGAATTCTCCATTTTTACTCTTATTGCTTGAGGTAAAACCTTGTTATCTGGTCTAGAACAGTATTATTCTGGGCCAAATTCTGCGACCCTTATGCAAGCAAATGTTTACATTAGAGGCAATAAATGCATTACTAAAAATGAAGGAAGGATCACAATATGTGGCTTGTGTTAGGGTCAGTGCCTCGCAGAGCATTTTTCTTTAATTTGTTTTGTGAACTGCATGTAACTTACAAATAAAGCTGCTGTACTATCTATAATTTAACCATTAAAGTTGTCTTCTATCATAGGGTATTTTGGTTGAACTTTTCAACTTCAGGTGCCTAAGATACTGAACTCCACCCGATACTTCCTTCTACTGTAGTTTTGTGTGTTTTGAGGGGATTGAAAGGGGTTTCGTATCCAGCCACATTTTTGCCTGCCTCTTATCTGATATGAATCAGCCTGTCTTTCCTAAATGCTTTAAGAAGTTTGGTTGATAGGACACACTGAAGATATGTAAACTATATTGAAGTCTTTCTGATAGCTCAGTCACAGCTTTGTTGTTAAGACAGGAAAATGGGGGAAGCTGGTTGCAGTCTTTCTGCAATAATTAACTGTAACTAATAGCCTAATGTTTACAGTGCTCCCCTAGGAAGTAGGAGAGCCAAGTCTGAATTTCCCTTCAGCCAGAGTGGTTTCAAACGCGCAGCTCCCACACCAACCCTCACCTGAAACTCATACCTCTCTTGAAACTGTGTCAATAGACAGCAAAAAAAGGGATGCTTCTGCGTGACAGAAGGATCATGTAGGCATCCTGCAGGCACCATGGATGACTAGCACTTGACTGGTTTGTGTTGGTTTGTCCACAGTCCTCCTACAGTCTCTGGTGGTGTTGTAGCCTCATAGTCTGCTGCTCCTACTCCATCCCACTTCCAACAAACTCTAGATAGTCCACTACATCCAGTGTCCTGTAAACTGGTCGTCTTATTACTGGTGATCTTCTGATATCAGATTGGGTAGCCTGAAGGTCCTGGGAAAGAAACCAGATCCTCACACAACTAAGCTGCTCTTTTCAACACACAATAGACATCCTGAAAACAATCTGGCCAAAACTTGCCTCCTACATAATCCTCAAGGATTTTGTGGGACTGCACACATTTCTGTTGATCCAAAACCAGAGCTCACTGAAAACAGCTAGTCTATGGACACAGATACTAGTTTGGCTGATGGCTGGAAGCAGTCAAGTAGGTACACAAGCTATATCAGGTATTTTGAACACAGTCTCAGACTGCAAGTACAACACTGAACATCATTAAGATTCAAAGAGGATGTTGTCTGGATACTGTTTACAGAGGACCTGTCTATGTTTGGGTCTGCTCACAATCGTTCTATCATTACCCTTTTCATAAGCCCATCAACCCATCTTTTCAATTGAAGGTGCAGACAAGCATCTGCTGTGCCATCTAACCTTGGAAAATACTCACTTTTGTGAGCAGCTCCTACTCAATAGACAACACATTTCCAGCAGAGAGCTGAATTTGAGCCTTTTCCTGCTGAGTTTTGTAATCACAGTTGTCCCAGGCAGGCAGGATTTCCACAAGGTGCCGAGCTTTCCTCTAGAAACTTTCAGTACACCAGAGAGGGAAGAGGAGGCTTGGACATAGCTACAACATGATCTGCACCAATCTGTGCAAAGATATGTGTGGCTTCCTTCCCATCCTGGTGACCAGGGTACAGGAGGAGTTGAAGACCTGCTTTCCTTCTCAAAGCCTTGTGTTCCTGGCCCCTGAATAAAGTGTATGGATAAAGTGTCTTGCAAGACTTAAGCTGCACTAGCACCTTTCTTTAATCAAGGCCCTGAAATGACAATTTGTCAGAGACATTTGTCTCCTTTTTTCATAGGCTACATTTTTTTTAGATTTATCCTACCTAAACAACTTCTTAATTAATTACAGGCCGATCTCTATACATGTACACACATTTTTGTAATAACTGTGGAATAAGATGCTCAGATGATGTAGGAGCAGGACATTCTGTGAAGCTTTTTTGGGCTAAAGAATGAATCTTGCTGATTGATACAAATAAACCATATGACTTGTCAGGTTAAATACAAATAGTATAGTAATAGTATTGAATCTGTATATTGGATATTTAATTTACTTTTCATATCAAACTAGATTTGTCCTCAGCATTAGAAATCAAGTGAATTGTAGAATGAAGCTCTGAATAATTAATATAGTTAGTGAAGTTCAAAGAATACTCAATTTGACCTATTGCAGACTTTCACTACTCTTACATTTCCTTATTGCCACAAGAGAGGATGTAGGTTCTTCCAATTCAAGTGACTACAGTGCAGTATTTTTGAATCTAGGTAGCTCAGTCCTTTGAATGGCTGTTTTAGGTTCTTAAGGTCACTTCGGATTTGTCCCTGTATCTTTAGGGTTATAAATAACTCTCAGGACAAGATGATTTCTTATCTTTTCCCAGTGAATCACCTTCAGGTTTCAGTAAATTGAAGTGCAGTCACACTGCAGGAGGAGGGAATACTGCAATGTTGATAGAGAATCTTTGGTCTGAATTTCTCTGTGTGGGCCTGCATTAAATTACTGCTCTGACAAAGTACCAATCCCATCTCTGGAACCAAAAGTGCTGAGTAAGTATTACAATTGAAAAGGAACGCAATTCCATTTCTCCTCTTTGAATTGAAAGCAGAGCATTCAAGAAAGGCAGCGTATCAGAGTATTCTGACTGGAATACCCGTCACAAAACACAGGGCTGATTTGTACTTATTGTAGCTTATGTTTTATTTGCATATAGTTATACATATACACATACACGCACATGTACATATATATAAAATTTATATGTGTTTATCCATGAGGATCAGTGTATTTAATTGACTTAGTACATGCATATAGAATAAGCTTCTGCTCTTTAA
Organism: Larus michahellis; assembly: GCF_964199755.1. Taxonomy (NCBI): domain Eukaryota; kingdom Metazoa; phylum Chordata; class Aves; order Charadriiformes; family Laridae; genus Larus; species Larus michahellis. Next base: position 119,528,253 of record NC_133898.1, read on the forward strand.
CACCCTTTCAATTATTTCTCTCAATTTCATGTAAACGGGCCAATAGCAGAGAGTTTTCAGAAAATCCTTGATTCAGTATGAACTGTAGAACTAAGCTGGTTGAGTCCACGATGGCCTCATTTCACATCGTCTGTGTATATGGTGTTCATCATGTGTGGTTTTTTTCCACACGTGTTGAGGTAGCAATTATAGATACTGGATCAAAACCACCTCACCTTATATTGACAGTTTTGGCAATTGGAAATATCGTATTGATTGTATTGACAGGAGGTATTTGGGAAAAAAGGAGTTAAGATAGATACAGATTTTTTTTCATAATCTGAAAGGCATTCTGCAGCAGACAGGACTGAACTTTGTGAGGGTCAGGTTGCAAAACAGTCTAATAGATCTTCATTTTTTCCAATTTTTTTATAAAGAATATAGTCCTTTTTATCACGGCTTTATACACCTTAGGCAATGAAGAGAAGGAAGTCTCTTACATTTATCAATGATGCCTCAATAGGTCTCGATGGGTAGTGCAAGAAAATTGTACCAGTTGTGCAGAGTTGGTTTGATTAAAGAAAGAGTGGAGAAAGACATGTGACAACCTTGGACAATCAACCTCATCTAACTGGGCCATCAATACAGTCTTTGAGGATCAGACCTTAAGCCAAAGCTGCTATTTTCTAAAAGGCTGTGATTAACACTGCTACCCCGAGAAACGTTTTCTCTCTTCTTCACAGAGTCTTGGGTCATATCAGCCATTGGCTCCCAACAATGTTCAAAGGGTTTTCGTAAGCATCCAAACCTATTTTTATGACTCCATTCTTGGAAGACAGAAAAATCGGGGAGGGAACACAGATTATATCCTCTTCTGCCACTGAAACCCCTGCGGTATCAAGTCCCAGTAAGGAATCCTTATCTCCGAGAGGATTACTGGCTAACTCTTATCAAATATGTCCTGTCTGTGACCTTAGATAGCAGCTAGAAGATAAGGACCTGCTATTTTATGAGGCGGGTCAAGTCAGATTTTCTGCCTTTTCCCTAAGAAGTTGCCTGGGAAGAGCTGTGGTGACAGCCAACAGCAGAAGATAAGCAAGTGATTGACCAGTGTTTTCAGGAATATCGAGAATGTAGAGACTGGTTTTCCTTTCATCTGCCAAATGCTGCTGGCATTTCTTAGTGGCAGCCATAGAGAACGGCAGAGAAGGACAAATGGGGAATGAAACGTGTTGGTAGTCTCACCACGTTGGTTTCCGTAAAACAATTCTTAAGTCCTGACTGAACAGGTTCTGGCAGATGGCACATTTCTCATGCTGTTGTGTGATTTGATGCGCCAGGCACGTTACCTGTAAGTTAGGTAGTACACATTACTATCATGTTACTCACTAGCTGAAGAAAAATACATAGCAAGCAAGTAATCAAAACTATTGATGTGTACAGCTCATGCCTTTGGTACACGTGGGCAAGTTTAAGAAGAAAATATCTATTTCTGTTGTACCACAAAAAGCTGTTCCAGCACAATACAACACACCGTGCAGTTTGTGTGTGCATCCTATACTGCTTGTACGCCAACTACACCTTCACCAGTATTCTGAAAACCTTGCATAAGTTTTGAGATAAATGGTATCTGATACATAATAAAAATGCCAGTAAACTTAGCGTATCTTATTTAATTAGCAAGACATTGGTTAGCACGAGGGCTTTAATCATAGGATATATTGGGATGCAGCCCAGCCTTCTCCCATTAGCACTTCTTGGGAAATTGCTTTTTCTGTTTCACGGGATTCATTTCCCTTTGCAACACATCTTGCCTCTGTTAGCACCACCCTTCTACTGACCTTGGTGTTAACGCACACTCGGTTAACACAACAACTGAAAAGTGTCTGAAACTGATTTAAGTAAAGATGCTACAAAAGAAGGTGTAGAAGTGTCTTAAATTGTTAATTATCTATCTTTAGTGAAAATGCACTTCTACTAGTTAGCACAGGGATTCAGAGTCATGACTGTCGAGTGTTATTTCTGGCTTTCTAATGTGCCAGTGTTTGGAAAACTATTCACGCACCTGTAAAAAACATACAGCAAGTCTGTTGCCTTCAGTGTGCTCTTTGAGATGGGGGTGCTGGAGGCAGTAGGTGACCTGTAGCATCACCAAAAAGAGGCACTTCTTCAGACTTCCCTCAAAATATGAGAGGGGAGAATAATATCTTCCTACCTCACTGTGGTCTCAGGGGATAAAATTAATTAATTACTGCAAAAGATGCTGAGTTCCTCTGATTAAGAGTTCAGTATATGTGAAATATAATTAACTAGCTTTTATGAAGTGCTTTGAAATTCTAGGGTGATTCAGTGGTTGTTTTAAAAATAATATGTTTGCTGCCTTCTGCAAATAATTTCTCCTGCTATGTAGTTGTTCCTCAGATCTTTATGTACATGCTTACTACTAGGCACATGGATAGTTCCTTTCAGGTTATTTGGAATATATATGTTTGCGGAAAATAGAATTCTCCTTTGGTATTTTACAACTATCATCACTTGTGTATTTATATATGCATTTATTAAATCCAATTAATACAATTATCCATTTACTTTATTCCTTGAAGCAAGGTAAATTTTAAGAATGTTTTCAGTTATCCTGAATGTCATCCCCCATTTCCTCACGCACATATCTATTTTTGACTGAATGCTTCAGTGCAGGAAACCTAGGCTATTCCAAGACATGACCATTACTGATCTTTGTTTGTATTACAAAGATCATGGAGATCTTTTTTTTTCTTTTTTTGAGACAAAAACTCTCTGCAGTAAGAAACTGTAATGCTGGAACAAATTACATTCTGTGCTCTTTAGTGCTTCATAGGCAAGCTGAAAACAGCAAGAGTTCCTCCTGAGCATATATTCAACTAGTGAAAAGCAGGCAATAGGCAGAAATTCTGGAGGTGGATAGTAAGGCAGCTTGAGAGGCTGTAAAGGAATCAGGTCGGATACGTGGCATCAGCGATAAAGGGAAATTTGCCACCGACCTCAGTGCTTGTAGGGACTTTGAATTTGAGAAGGAGTGAACTTAGCGTAGTCACACATGTTATGCCCAAGAAGAATCCAAAATCATGGATTCCTTCTGAAGAAGCTTGATTCTATCATGGAACGGGTTGCCCAGGGAGGTTGTGGATGCCCCATCCCTGGAAGTGTTCAAGACCAGGCTGGATGGGGCTTTGAGCAGCCTGGTCTAGTGGGAGGTGTCCCTGCCCATGGCAGGGGGGTTGGAACTAGGTGATCTTTAAGGTCCCTTCCAACCCAAACCATTCTGTGATTCTATGATCATGCTAGAGTAGGTCTCTCCAGGAGATACAGAGTCAGGCATTTACTGCGGCTGTGTTGCACTGATACTGTGCCTGCAGTTACTTAAATCTCTGTATGAGTTCATCTGCATTTGTTCACGGCACAGCGAGTGCAGAGACTGAAGGATCAGGGTTTGGTTTGGTCTGATCTGTCCCATTCCTAGGACACCAAGGCCACATTGCACCTTTGCTAGCAATGGTGTCTGCAGGCATTGCTGGTTTCAGGCATGCCCTGTGTCTAACACATGCTGTAAAGCAGATTTATGTACGGCTGTCCCTGGCTGCCTTGCCATCCTCAGTGCAATTCCAGGCATACGGAGAGCTGGGTGATGGGGAGCCTTGCAGCTGCATTGCAAAGGGGTCTAGGTGGAATGGAAGGGCAATTTTGGTTCCCCTGGGAGAGAAACCACTTCAAAGTGCATACTGAAGGACACCAAATGATGTCATTTAAATGCTAGTTTAGGGGAATATTGGCCATCTTTCTGCATAGGAAGAGGGAATAGGAGACCGTCCCTTTACATACCACTTTAATTACCTGTTTCCACTTTCATAGCCTGAAGGAATATAACTAGAGCTGAATAGTTTTGATTATAAAAGTAGCCGTGTAATTAGTTTAGAAGGATAATACTTCTTGTATTGAAAATAATACATATTTTATCTGATGTTAGATGCCAGCAGCTATAATCCATCTCTTCAAAATATTTTGAAATTATACATCAACGGTGTCAGCTGACTTCTGCTATTCATTTTTGCAGTGGGAGGCAAGTTTTGCTATCACTCCCTCCCCCCCCCCCCTTTTTTTTAAATAGTATTTTAGTTTTCAAATGAGCATTAGAACCATCTGGCTTATAAGCAGTAGACAAATAACATTTCTTCATGATTGATTATGCAACGCAACCTCAGGTAAGTGTAGCATGACTGGTTAATTGAAAATTGCTTTCCATTTAGAATTCACTCTGTGCTAGCCAATGATAAATAATTATTTCATCTGGCTCATTTCACTTTATACACTTTAAACACCCAAGCCCCTCTCTGACTTTATAAAATAAAGCTATTCTCTATTCCACAACTTTCCAATACTCTTTTTTTTTTTAATGTTTCATTCTCCTAATTTATTAGTGCTTTTTTTTCTTTTGGATTGCAGTTCTTCAGACAGATGGGGGAGACAGCCTATTTTATCTGTGCTTCCTTATTTCCCTAATGATTATTCCTTATTTGAAATATAATAAAAGAACTGAGCGAACTTTTTGACTCAACTATTGTGGAGTAGGTGATAAAACCTGCAAAGGTACCTGGCGTTTTCAGAAGAACTGAAAAGATCATGTTAGTGCGCCGGGAATGGAGAAAAATGAACTATGTAAAACAATCAAACTCGGAAACGGATGTTGCAAAATTAGTGTATTTTGTATTATCATTTTCAAACAATTCATGGTGGCCTGGAGCAATTTTCAAGTCAACTAAGACCAAATTATAGTCTTACAAAATGGCCTGTCATCATATGAAACGAGAAGATGTAATTCTCTAGATTGAATTTGATGTCGGGACTTCAGGTTATCTTCAGTCAGTGACAAGACACCGAGTGACATTTTCCCCTCAAATTTATCAGAGCTTCTTTCTGGAAATGCTGCTGCTGCTCGTATTAATCTAGTTATTGACAATTCTACTTATAGGCGACATTTAAATTTTTATATGACTTTAAGAGTTTTGTGTCTCATTTCTTCTTTCCTTCTTGTTTGTTGCATTGACGTGCTCTGTCTTTCATTTGTCTTTAAGTAGCGTTGTAAGCACTTTAGAGTCACAGCATGCAGACCTTCAATATATATTCATTCTGTAAGTAGCTTTATGGCAGTACTGCAATTATTTACAATAATGGGTGCTCAAATATTGAGATACTGGGTTTGTTTTCCATTCAGCTTGTGCTGACAACTGGCAGATCAGCATGCAAAACAGGAAGCTCAGCTTGAGTGCTTGATTTAAGCTGAGCTGAATTTATGTCACAAGATTAGGGAAAGAAAATAAAATCTAAAATTCTGATGCCTTAAACTGTCTCAGGCGATTTACTGCAATATATAGAAAAAGAGAGACAGAAAATCATGATATGGTTGGTGATTTGCATTTGATGGGAGGAGATAATAGCTGAAGAGCTCAATGTAGTGATATTCGCGTCAGCCATTACATCCCCTTCCCACCCAATGTAATCAAAGCCCTGTGTAAAGTGGCTCATTACTGTGAATGTTATGACATTAAAGGTTGAGAAGAAAGAGTGTTAAGCTCCCTTTCTCAGACTTGACATGCTTCTGTTTTGAGCAAAATGTTTAGCTTTATTTTTTTTAATGAGGTACATCATCAAGTTTGTCTCCCATATGGATATGTGAGATTCAGACATTCAGGTGGAATAGACAAAAATAAAAAATCACAGTAAAAAATATTTTAAATTGCGGAAGATAAGAAAATATTTTGGTAAGCATATTTCAGATTTTTGCTCTACTTCTACATGAAGCATTAAAAATCTATACTAGGTGTCAGATTCTCCATACTGTTGTACCTGTCTTAAACTAGAGGACACAGGAGCCTGCTAGAAATATTTCTCTTCCTGATAACAGTAATCATTTCATTAGAGAAAGAGGACCTCCATAATATTCTTTTTCTAATCTTATTTTTATACTAAGAGGTCAAAGTGGGTTTATTTCAGTATTTAGGACCCAGATTATACATCGAAGAACAAAAAACTTTTGCATTTACAAGTTTTAACCTAATCCCTGTCTACAAAGCAAGAGTCCTGGCACATATGTCATTGTGATAAGAATCATCGCCTTGAAGATAGATTATCTTGGCTGCTGCAAACCAACACAGTGCACACTGATATATAAAGGGCATGAAAATATTTGAAATAATTTTAAAATTGCGATTCTTCTTAATTCCACCAATTGCTAATACCAGTATGAGGAGTAATGTCGCAGCATTATCCCACATTCCCTGTTAATCTCACCATTCCTACATAGAAAAGGATACTCTCCTGACAGGTCTGAGCAGCTTCTTTCTGCAAAGTTTTTGTTACCCAAGAAAATTAGCTATTGAAGATTTTTTCATTCCTCAGTGACATATCCTGCCCAGGAAAGACTGAGGAAGAATTCTGAAAGTCAGTGTTTTTGACGTAAATCTCTTCTCATATCTAACTGACTGCATACAAGGATCATATTCTAGTTTAGACAGATTTAAAGAGAGAGAAACACAAACAAATGCATATTCATATTTCAATAGTGCATGGGTACCCTTTTACTTAACCTGGATTGCCCCATATTAAGTGTTTATAAATCTAGAGACCACAGCTAGATACAGATAGAAGATAAATAATTATAGTTACTTACTTGTGCAATAAGACTTCAGAATAACAGTTTCTTAACAACTATAAAGTATTCTGGCAAAGAAAAGCTTTGAGGGGAGTTTTGCAATTGTATGAAGGTATTTCTACATAAGAAAAGGGGCACGGAGAAATCTGAAGGATACTGATCTGAGATAACTGTCAGTGTTGTCTAAGGAGAGAGGAATGTTCTTGACAATGAAATGGAGACAGTAATTAGCACAGAGAGACTGGGTATAAATAGTTAGGTCTACAGGACCTTGAAGAATGTAACGGTGACCCCTTCCAGCTCTTGCCTACCCTATCTACAAGAGTCCTCTAAAATATCTAGTGGCCTGGATATTTGATGTCAAAAATGCTAACTGGATCATTCAGGAAAATACAGCCCTCCGCACTGTGCCATGGAAGCCCTAGAGATGGGCTGAACACGACTCCGATGGTGGGTGTGCGAACTCTGAGTTTGGTTCGGTCACCGAATTTCCTTGGGGAATTCTCTTCACATCCGCTTCTCCTCTGTCCCTTCACCGCACTGCTCTGGTTCTCTCCTCCCCGTGCCTTATCTATTTACATAGCAAGCAGTTTGTTGTTGGCTTTTCACAAGTAATGTTTTCTTAAGCCTTTGTTTTATTCTTAACTCTGCCACATTCTGTGTGGGTGACCGTGGCAAGTTGGATCTCATTACTTGTCAAATGGGAATGATGATACCAGTTCCCCCTCTACAGCACCTTGAGACTGGTACTTGGCATATTAGTGTATTACTTTAACTACTAATACAGAACAACTCCATCTTGTTTTGATATGCTGTATCCCTTTAAGTGTTTTAGCTGACTATCCATCTTTTGCGGCTATTAGCTCACCTCCTATGAAAGATACTCCAGAGATCATAGACCAAATATGACTAATGGATAGGTCAAACATCACAAGTACTTGGAAAGAGCTCAAAAAGCTCCAATTTCTTGTCCAATATAGTAAATGTTTTGGGCATCCCATACTTTCCGCTCAGCTCATCCCATGAGACTGTGGTTAAATGGTAGCGGAATAAATGTTCCTAGATTAACTGTCTCCAGTTTCAGACTGCAATCACACTTACAGGATTCACAAACGCAACCATCACTCAAGAAAACAACAATGAAAGATTGGGTTTTAAAAAGGAATCACTCCAATGCTGACATGAGAACCTGAAGCAGAGCAGACCTACATCCGAGTTTGAAAATGAACTGCGAGAACTGTAAAAAGGACTGGCGCATTTAAAGGACAAATTGCAATTCCCACTGAAATAAATAAGTCATAACACATAAATAATGTCAAAATAGGAAGAAGAATTTCAGAGCAGCTTAAAAATGACTTCTGGACAGTCAGTCTTGAGAATACTCTTTAACCTACTTTGCACATTAGTGACAGAATACCAATGCAATACATCCAAATGTTGCTACCACATTACAGAAACTGGCAATAAAATAAATGAAAGGAGCTCAATTTTCTGTTTATTTTCAAGGCATTAAAGTGAATGTGATTCTTCCCAGTACTTTCAGCACAGACTTTGGTCCTTGGAGGCAAGAATCATAAATCATCTTCTACATCAGAGCTCTGGAACACGTTGCAGATCTAAACATTTTCGTCACATACACTAAAGCCCATCAAGAAAAAAAGTCTTTGACTCAGTTTAATAAAAAAATAAATAATTCTCCTGTGAACTTGAGGACATAACCTCAGATCAACAGCCAGCGAAGGCAGGTGTTGATTCGTTAATCAGTAAATGTATTTTAACTTATTTGCATTTGTAGAGAGCATTAAAAGACTGGCATTCTAACAACATGCTCATTATTCTAGTTGTTTTCATTATGCAGGATTGTCTATTTCTTTGTGCTTATAGTCAGGAAGAAGTGTCAAATGAGTAGTATTTATAATCAAATATGATATACTGAGAGTCTTGTGCCTCATCATTATTTTGTCATAAATATTATTTGTACACAAATATTGGATAAGAAACATCTTCCTGCTTCAGAGCCTTGAATAAGAGTAGGTTTAGAGGGGAAGGATCGTTTTATTTTACCTGTGGAATTTCATTCCTGAAGATGCAGCTGCCCGTATGTTTAAAAAGATACCATAAAAGCATGATGAAATGCAATGCATAACTTAGGATTTTTGACCAAAACCATGGGGCTTTCATTGTTGGTGGCTTTAATACAATTATCTCTATTTTCAGAATGAAAATAATGAAAAAATACTTCAGAATGAGTAAGTAGGGAATTAAAAGACCCCAAATCTTGCTGCTGGCATTAAAGAATTTGTTTGTCACATGATATCACATTTGGTATGCGGGCAGGCTGGAAGTACTGCAGAAACAACCGATAATCTTGTTGGTCTCTGACTTTTCAACTTTGCTTGCGCAGCTGTTTGTTTATTCTGCTATTTATATCTCCACCGCCACTTGGAACATGCTCAAAATATGGCAGAAATTCCCAGTAAAATAGCTTAAATCAGATGGACTGTCTTCCAGCCTTCCTTACTTAAAAAGGGGAAAGAATCCTAGAAGTAATATAACTCGGAGAAGCGCACATCTTAATTTTACAAAATATTGATTTAACTTCAGATTAGAACAAAACTGGACTGACAGGTCCAAAGTTTAGTTTAGAAGAGATTTTTTTCTTCAAAGCACTATTTTTACAGGCTGCTTTCCACAGAGGAGACATCTCTCAAGTTTGTTTTTCAAATGTAGGACCTAAGCCTTATTCTTAATTTCAAGCCCTTTAATGAGAAATAGTAAAATCTACTTTCTATGCAGGCTATCTTTTTTTGGTCACCCAACCAGAATGAGTTGTAGGAATTTGCTTTCAGACCCTTTCAGCATCTCGCCAGCACTAAGGACTGAGATACTGCACGGCTGATCTCCTATGGAGGAGGGCTACCTTTGTTTTCTCAGTTCAGGCTAAACATTCTCAACATTCACGTTGTGGTTTATGAATCTTGCGTTGCTTTCAATTTGTCATTCCAATGCAATCATTGAAATAAGTATTTATACTTCCAATCGAAATAAAGGACCCCACTTTAAGCAGCGCCATGCAAAGGTAAGTTTTGCAGGAAACTATTTTTTACCATCCATTCTAATTAAGCATTACAGTAATGAGTTATTGCCATGGATATCACAGAATCACAGAATGGTTTGGGTTGGGAGGGACCTGAAAGACCATCCAGTTCCAACACCCTGCCATAGGCAAGGGACATCTCCCACTAGACCAGGCTGCTCAAAGCCCCATCCAGCCTGGCCTTCAGTGCTTCCAGGGATGGGGCACCCACAACTTCCCTGGGCAACCTGTTCCAGTGCCTCACCACCATCACAATAAAGAATTCCTTCCTAATATCTAATCTAAATCTACCTTCTTTCAGTTTAAAACCGTTACCCTTTGTCCTATTGCTCATGCCCTTGTAAAAAGTCCCTCCCCATCTCTCCTGTAGGCCCCCTTTAGGTACTGGAAGGCTGCAATAAGGTCTCCCCGGAGCCTTCTCTTCTCCAGGCTGAACAACCCCAACTTTCTCAGCCTGTCCTCATAGCAGAGGTGCTCCAGCCCTCGGATCATCAATACGAACTTCTAGGGCTCTGGAGGACAAAGCTGTCCCTCCCACTTCTTCCTTCACTTTGGTCTTCTACATTCTTGTTTGCTTTATTTTCTATCCTTCTTCCTTCCTGGTTGAAAGAGAACGTCATTCTCGGTTTCCCATTGGGTCTCTACGCTGATACTGATCTAACAGCAGCAGCAAGACTTCAGCAGTCTTGAAGAAAACTGCATCCGTGGATATCTTTAACAGCACAAAAACTTCCTAGTTTTCAGCAGCTGTTCTTAAAACTCCACCCATAAGTAGGCAAATGGTGCTAGCTATATGCAACAAATAAAAAACTGAGACATAGAAACATGGGATCACTGAAGTATGTAGACTTCTCAATTGAATTTTTAAAAGGAATGTAGTTAGAATTTAGGATGTCAGCTGAGGACGAAAAATCTGAAATCCACAGGTCTGCAAATGCCTTGTTATCACTGGTGAAATTGCAAAGGTGCCTAAAGTTCTGCCCTGCAAATGCTCCTCCCTGCAGCTCTATGTCTTACCTGAGTCCAAATTGGGATCCTTTGATTTGCTTTGCTACCTAGTTCCTTGAAAGATTCATCCCAAGGTATTCAGAATATACCTATGGTGTATCTGTGGGAATGAGCATAAACCCACCAGCTACTTTTATGAGACTAGCTGATTAATTAACAGAAAAAAGAAGGAGAAATCTCTTCATTTGTAGTCCACCTGGGTTATGGATAATTCACCCTGGGGACAGGTAACAACCACCCCATGAGCTCTTTGTGCTCCAGAAGTTCAAAACCATTCATCAGGAAACTAGCCAAACTAGAGATGATCTTAGTGTTCATTGGACATTTCTCCTTTTCCTTGAAGCCTCTTTGTTCTGCAGCAAAGAAATGAAGAGCCACTGGTCTGAACAGAAAGCACGTGAACAAGCACAAGTCTTTAGTACTGGTATCAGGAAATTTGCCTTAAAAGGGTGAGTTGTGGATTCCTGTTCTTGGCCCAAGCAGTGTTTATGTATTAAATCTTAAACAGCCAGTGAATAAAATAAACAAACACGTTTGAGAGCTGGGACTGGGACCTGTGACTTAATCTCCAAGGCAGAGAGCTTTGCTGTCACTGACTGGTCTCGCTAATCTTAAACTATTTTCTGCAGTAGTTCAGGGCACCCTTATAGAGAAATGATTTCTAGCTTGCTGCCCAAGACTTTTTTCTGGGAAATGGGTGATTTGGCAATATCCCAGGCTGATAACTCTCTCCTGGTGTGTAATAAGGAGTTTGTGTGCCCAGCTCAAGGTCGAGCCTTGCTTGCCAAGAGCCAAGAACCTACTCCGGCCCTCCTGGGTGCCAATGCTGATATCTATACTTGGTGTCACATCTAGGCAGGGCTGCTCTCTGGCGTGGAGGCCAATGGTCAGAGTACTGCCTGCCTTATTGCTGTTCAGCTCTTTTACCCTTCAGAACAGCGTGCTTACAACAGAAATGACTGTTGAGAGTGGCCACAGGCCCATGCTGGTTTACAAAGCACGTCCAGGGACTGTCTGCAGGACTTGAGTGCCAGCTTGGGTCATTCTGACAGCTTAGCCATGTAGAGTCACGTTCCTCTCTTTGGGAACATTAGCTTGCACTGTTTAATTTATTCCTTTAAACATAACCATAGTGATCAGTCAGAGTCATGCAGGAAGCATCTCGTCCTTTGGCTAATCTGGGTTTATTATGTTAAGTGATAGCTGGGGCTCTGGCTGCAGGCACTGGTCCTCAGCAGTCTCTGCTGTTCATGGAGCACGCGTTGACCGCTGCAGCTGACAACCCTGGGCAGCAAGGCAAGCCAGCACCCATCAACATGGGGCCTCTTGGGAGCTTCTTTGCAATCAGGAAGCATGGAAGCCTTCAAGAGAAGGAATGGGGAGTGCCTGTGAAGCATGCTACGCGTATCATGATCATAGCTGAGGTGTAAGCCATCTTCACTCTTGAACCAGAAACTCTTGCTCTTGGCAGCAGTTGCTTAATAAAAGTGTTAAATGCTGTTTTTCCTCTCCTTGGGTCTCTGATTGCCCACAGGAAGTGATAAATTATTGCATAAAATCAACATTGATCATCCTAACTGCCTTTCATTTTTAGCTGCGAATAGAAAAGATCTGTTTGGACCTTCTCAGGTCCTTTGCTAATTCCAGTTGTGTGAAGTCCTTTTTAACATCATTTTAATTGATGATTGAAGTATTCTGAAATGTCCAGAAAGACCATTTCTAGTTTTGGATGACAAAATATGCCAGCAAATCTTTAGATGTCCCCTGACTTTTTTGGAGCTGCTTGATGCAAAACCGTTTGAATTACTTATAATTCAAATATATATTTAAGCACTGATGTTTTAAAACTTTGGCCTGAGTGTGCCAATGAAGCAGCTTATCTGGTCCACGCTGGTCCACACAAACCACAACTTTGTGTTATAGTGCAAAGGCATCAGGACTGAAGTGGAACTTCTCTCTTACTTCATTGGAAAGCACTACATTAAGAGCAGGGCTTAATGACCTGCGGGCTGCTGCGCAGGCATGCTTGAGTCAAGAGCAAGAGAGGGCATTCTGGCCCAGCTCTGACTATTGCCACCAGCCTGCTGTCAGTGCTCTAAATTAGGGCAATATCACTTCATTATTGCTTTTAGTGAATATTAACGCTCACTGAATCAGCTGTATGAGCTGGGCTTAGCTGGCATACTGCAGAACTGTCATATGTTCTGAACAGCAAAAGTAATGTATATCTTTCTTACGCTTGCATGGAAAATCCTGGCAAAAATAAAACTGTTATATTGCTATCTATTTGGATGTTATGTATAAGAAGATAACATCTGTCAAGGAACAGGAAGTTATTAACTGCTTAGTGCATTTCTCTGAACATCAACCACTGTCTTTTACTCTTTAGAGTATGTATACAGCTTATGGATAAGCCTTATGCATCAGCTTTTTGACAAATGTGACTCGATCTAAGTCTGCAAATTCTTTAGAGTTACTGGAGATATGTGATTTACATAAACTGAAGAACATTTTTCAGATTCAACCATTTTTTTGGCCATATTCTGTAGATTGCAGGTAGTGATCGGACTGCACATTGGGGTCTACTGAGCTGTATAGTAACCGCGGTACCATGAACTTTGTGCTTGCAAAAATCTCATAGCATTTAGGGAGCACATATAAAAGTGAAATTAGGACTACGTCTATTGTTTATGTGCCTACTACATGACAGCAACATGATCGCAGATTTTAATGGGTCTTGCCATCCCACCTAGTACTGCTTAATTATTGATAAACCTTGTAGTAGGCATGGGATGGCATATGAGATCTACAGTAACTGGTTCAGAATTCATTTGGGGGAGATGAGGTGGAGGGCTGGCAGACAAACGGGTTTGTACAAAGCTTGTTTCCACAGGAAACCGGATACTCCTACTTTCTCCCTTCCCCTTGAACTACCCTAAAACTTTCCATTTTTGAAATATCTTTCGATGTAGATGTGCAGGGCAAACAAGAAGTGTATGCTGAAAAAAAGTGCATTTGCATGGATTTGGCAAAATGATTTATTTTGTTCTGGTAGCATTGCATAGCAGACCCAGTGGGAAAGTCCCATGACTTACAGAAGATTAACTGTTCCTTTTAGTTTTCTTGAATATAACTGTTGGCAAGTCTTTTGTTAAGTCTAAAGAAAACTATATAAAATGTACTTTTTAAAGAGAGAAGTCCTATGACAAACAACTTATGACAAAGAGAAAGGATATATCTAATATTAACTCATGTAATACCATATATTTTTTAAAATATCTGTTAAAAAGGCCTTCTATCATTCCTGAAAGTAATGCATTCCATAAAGCAATGCCATCTATTACTTTATTCACCAATATCTGTATATCTAAATTAATCACAGCTGCTCAGGAAATCATGTAGAATACATTTGCTTTTTGTTTTTCTTTTTTTTTCAAAAGGCAGAAAGTTTCCTTTATTTTCTTTTTTGATCAGATATTTTGTTCTGAAACTTGTTTCCATTAAAAAAAAAAAAAAATCATGTTTTGCCTTTCTGACTTGGATTTTTTATTTTTTCCATGAGAAAATCACATTGTCAACTCAGTTAATACAAAATGAACAATCATTCACATCATGGAAGCTACATGTTCTTCTCTGATCCTTGTCCCACATGCAGTTGCAAAGAAAGCAAGTCACCATTACTGATACAGTGGCAAAAACTACCTGAATCACATCTCTACAACCTCTTCCAAGTCCTTCAAGCCGGCAAGTTTTTGGATATGCTTGTGTGGTTGTGCTGGCTTTAGTAGTTTCTCAAAGGACATTTGTCATTTATATGGTATATCACTCTTCTTTTGGATATGAGGACTGCATTGTGATTTCTAAACTATTTGTAACCCAACAACCTCAACTTTTTTTTTCTGGATAATTCTTCCAAGGATACAATGATTCTTACAAATAGTAGAAAATCCTCTTTTACTTTTAATTTCATCATTGCTTATCTACATCACCCAAGACCAGGAGCTGAATTTTAAACCCATATAAAGAGAGAGAGGGATGATGAATTGCAAAATTCACTTCCTATTATAAAACATATTTAAATGCAAAGATAGAGATTGAATTTACTAGCTAGGGAAATTACTGCACAGCTATAAGCTAATTCTCCTGTATACTTCTTTGTATCTTTGCAAAATCATACAAGATACCGAGGAAATTAGTCACTTTGACATTCAGAAAAAATCTCTTTTTTGAAAGTTTCATCATTCTGTATATATGGTCGTAGGCGTCCAAGGTGTTTGAGAAGTAGTTTACAGGCAATAGGCCAACCTCTCCTGAGATAACCTGCGAGAAACTGTTATCTAATTGGTGGATGAAACCATTTCTTATTTATTAGTGCCATCTTGTATTACATGTTCTCAAATCTGCATGTCACTGTGTCATAAAGAAAACTGAATTAGTCTGAAAATAAAAGGATTTGTTCATATCTTTGATTTAATATCGTAATTTTAGATTAAAAGTAGTTAGCCGATGAATAGCTCATTTTCCTAACTTGAATTTTATCAAAATAAGTCTCTCAGAAAACTTTTTTGCTCAATTATAACTGCACCCCCAATTTAGTGACATTATTTTAAATTCATCCCCCTTTTTAAATAAGGGATATGTCAAATAACAGCAATTTTGCTAGTTACAGAGAAATCCACATAATAAAGGTATTGACAAATCAAGGACTTTAGAGGACATAAAAGTATTACAAACCACTTAACAAACATAAACTATAAGGAAATGGATTTATTTTCTTAAGAGAAAAAGATGTTCTTCACAGTTTCCATGTCTAGAAAAAGTGGTTACAAAGGAAACAATGATAGATTATTTTCCATGTCTCCTGCTGCTGGAAGAAAACAGGAATTGGCTGTATTTGCGGTAAAGATTTACCCTAGGTATTAATAAACGTACTTTTTCTCCTTAGCTTTCCTGTGAAGCTGTAGCAGAGCAGCCACCTAGAAGGGTTGTGGTACCCATTTCATTGGAGGCATTTAAGAGGCTAACTTAAATATAAATAACCCACAGCACAGTACTAAGACTGTGGGAAGATTTTTAATAGCAAAAATACAAGGTGAGTGTGGGGCTATGAGCAAGAGCCCCTTGGGTTTTGCTGTATGCAGAGGAAAACAGCAGGTGAACTGACCAGCTGAACCCCATCCCACCGTGGTGTGCTTGTGTCGGATGGACCTTATGAATGTGTTTGGGTTGGGGTCGGGAAGGGAAGAGATTAGTGGCCAAAACCATAGTGAGCTGGGGAGAGAATGAGATGAGAAGTATCATCCAAAAGTTGTGTGTCACCTTGAACAAGCCACTGCAGAATTTACAGGCTAGTTAGGCAATGAAACAGAAAATGGGACCCTAGTGGGATTTTCAGAAGCACTTAGACATGAAGTGTCTAATTTTTCACCTGAAATTAGGGTCTGAGGTGCTTTAAAAATCTCACTTGGGCTATATGTGTCTATAATGACAGCGATATCCTAAAAATATGGCGTCTCAGCAGCCCACTTTTCTCTAAAAGGGAAACAATAGCAATAACAACAGTATTGGTCTCTTGCTGTGTGCCTCTGAAGACAGTTCTGCTAAATAAGGATGCTGGGATTCTCAGATACTGTGTTTTGAAAGCTACAGAAGCAGCAAAAAATGTCATTCTCCTTGCTGGTGTTGGGGGTCAAGTGTGGGCCCCAAAGCTCAACTCCACTCCTAGCCACCCATGGAGTCAGATTAAGTCAATCAAAATGAGAAGGGCACTTCAGCAAGAAGGCTCAATAGCCACAGCTACTGTTGACCCCAACATATTTAAAACTGAATCTAAGGTGCCGTTCTTGCTGTGACCTCTGTTTCTTTATCTGATCTAAAGTTAGCATGGGATTTAGCTGCAGAATAATCTATCTGGCCAGGTTGGATGGGACTTTGAGCAACCTGGTCTAGTGGAAGGTGTCCCTGCCCAAGGCAGGTGGGTTGGAACTAGATGATTTTTAAGGTCCCTTCCAACCCAAACCATTCTGTGATGCTATGATCTGATTTGAGGTATTTATGTGTACTAACTTGCACATCAGCTAGTGTTGAGTAGTCAGTGGACACCCAGCCAATACCGTCGGTGGAGTCTGGAAGTCTGTCCAGCTCATCCTAAATAAGGAAGCTGCCTAAATTTAGGCACTTACTGCTGTTTTAAATGTCTTCAGGCTTCCAAAATGTCCTCGAAGGGTTGGTAGAAATGCACAAGACTTATGGGAGATTGCATGCCCTGGATATCCTTACAGTGTCTGAGGTGACACTATCTAGCTATGTTTAGGCAACTGAATCTCACCCTTGTCTTGGGTCAGACGAATACATCTGTAGAGTACAGTCACTGTGCTGGGAGCCTAAACATCTATTGACGTGAGGAAATCCCCATGCAGATAATGGTTTCAAAGTCTTAATTTGACATGGAAATCCAGCTATAGTATAGTAGAAGACACTGTATCCTACTGCAAAATGGGACTGTCTTACCTAATTATATTTTGGGTTTCAGCTGCAACACTTACTACTGTTTCACAGCTCTGATCACCATTTAATTAAAGCATACCCTTTCTTCTCAGAAGAGAGCTCTCTCAGCCCTTGCAAGAACATTAGTTTCAGTTTGTTTTGCCTTCTTTCCCTGTCTGACGGGAGATAAAATATCTAGCAACCCTTTTCTAGGCTGTGACTCTCCAGTGTCCATCTGGTCAGTACAAGGTGCTGCTTCTCCATTATCAGCCAGTCTGCAGCCTGAGAGCACCCTCCAAGTTAGGATGAAGAACTGAATGCATTTACTGGTTGTTAAGACTTTGCAAACCTGCGACTTTTATTGAGACTTCTGCTTCTCACAGAAGCAACTAAAATGCCAGATATTTCTGTATAGAAAAAAGCAATATACAGTTTATGGGAAGTATTTATACATTCCTTTTTCCTCTTTCTTATTTCCTTTGCTGGTCTAATCTGATTGCCAGGGACAGGAAAGAGCAGAGGCTTTAACCGAAATAACTATTATAGAGCACTGGTTAGTGGATAGCAGAACAGAGGATTTGTGTTCTTAATTTTCTCTTTCCTGACAGAAGTTTCTGAAATCTCCTCTACATGTGCTCTTTTTAGCTCCCAGCCTAGGCATATATCAAAAGACAATCTGTGCCATTTTGGGCCATTCCTCCAGAACTGCAGGGAAATATTTTGGTGCTTAACAGACTCTCTCACTCTGAACATCCCTTATTCCCCATACTTTGGCCTCTTTTAGTTTCCATAAACATTCCTCTCAGGCGGCAGAAGCAGCAGTCAGCCAGCCTTGGATGTGTGTGCAACTGCTAGAGGCCCTTCCCAGAAAGATGCTTGGGAAGATACCCTTGTGTTTGACCCTTTGGTTCTGCATTTATATAGCAGTGAATGCTATAATTTGGGATAGTTTTTTGGTCATTCAGACAGCACAGGTTTTTCTTCTTTCTTTTTTCTCTATAGCTGTTTTTCTTAGCATTTTTCCAGGCCTGATGCAAAGCCGTTCTCAAACAGTCATATTTGTTCCTGCTGGTAATGAAAGATGTACTGACGTACTTGGTGGCAGCTACTGGTTGATTAATTTATTTGCTGTAGGACAAGATTATTTTGTTTATGCTGAACTTTTGGTGTATCAGTTTTCCCAAAGGAAGGAAGGAAGGAAGGAAGGAAGGAAGGAAGGAAGGAAGGAAGGAAGGAAGGAAGGAAGGAAGGAAGGAAGGAAGGAAGGGAGGAAGGGAGGAAGGGAGGGAGGGAGAGAGGAAGGAATAGGAAGAAAAGAAGTGGCAGAAAATCACATGGGGACACTTGCAAACTCATATTCTCATTGCAATGAGCCACCAACACTTGCCCCTGGTGCAAGGTAGGCAGGGTGCCCAAGGGGACAGGGGACATGTGGAGGTTTCATTCCTAGAGTCCAGGGGTGCAGGTGAAGGTGAGGGACAGGAGCAGGTACGCTGTGCCAAACACATTGGGAACTCCAGCAAGAGACACAGGACTGGGAGGCTGGTGGCAGGCACAGCTTGCATGCTGGGGGTTGTTTGCATGGAGGGCTCTGGAGGTGATTCCAGGGAAGAAGCTTGCTCTTGACAAAACACACCTACATGGAGCAGGACTGTCCTGTAGTGGCTTGCTATCATCCTAGCTCCACAGAAAGGTCCAAACAGCTTGCTGAAACTTTTAGCTGAAGGTGTGGAGAAGGGCAGGTTTGGGAGTGGAAGGAAGGAGCTATTTTAACATGTGTTTCAAATACCTGCTAGCTCTCTGTTTAGCAGAGTCTTTCATAAAGCCATAGTTAAGTACTAACCAATACCTTACTTTTAGGACAGCTGCTGTTTTTTCACAGACCCTGAGACACACATTTGTGTCAGGGGCAGGGCAGAGTCATCAGCACACAACTAATGCTCCGCATGTTGAGATGATGGGGTGAAGGAACAGTGTGGTCAGGGAATTCAAAGCAAACATCACCTTAAGAATGGAAGTTTCACTGGATATTCAGTGTCTCTGTGGAACAGGTAACACCACAGCCTTCCCTAAAGTTATCTACAGAGAGACCCTCTCAATAAAATTAAGCTGTACCCAGTTTGCGTGAACTCACTTTCATCTCCATCTTTTCTTGATTTTAAATTTGCTGAGCCCCTGATTCAGCACTGCAATTACAGAACTTTCTTCACCTGTGCTCTCTCTGCAGGTCTTGCAAGAGACGTCTAATTTTTCCACCATGCTATCCTGTTGAATTTGCTTGGTAGGAAAGAGCAAAGACCATTTAAATAAAAGGACTAGTGGATGATAAATGTGGCTTTTAACACCTTCAGTCACTTTTCACAAGTACCTGGGTGAGCTATGTCAGCCTGCTCTGCTTGTTCAGTGCATTCAAAGGCATCTAGCTTGTACGTATGTGAACACTAATTCCACTTGTTTTGGAGAGGACAGGCTGAAATAAATTCCAGTCAAATGACGTGATTTGAAATTTTTTTCCAAGAGGAGAAAAAGAATAGAGGAGATATTACTTAAAATGTTTATTTGGAGAATATTAAGAGAAAAAGAGGGCTACGAAGATGATTAGGGGACTGGAACACCTCTCTTATGAAGAAAGGCTGAGGTATTTGGGACTCTTCAGTCTGGAAAACAGACAGCTGAGGAGGGACCTTATAGACACTTATAAATACTTAAAGGGTGGGTGTCAGGAGGATGGGGCCAGGCTCTTTTCAGTGGTGCCTGGGGACAGGACAAGAGGTAATGGGCACAGACTTGAGCACAGGAAGTTCCATCTAAACATGAGGAGGAACTTCTTTACTTTGAGGGTGGCAGAGCCCTGGCACAGGCTGCCCAGAGAAGTGGTGGAGTCTCTGTCTCTGGAGACATTCCAAACCCGCCTGGATGCGTTCCTGTGCGACCTGCTCTAGGTGACCCTACTCTGGCAGGGGGGTTGGACTAGATGATCTCCAGAGGTCCCTTCTAACCCTACGATTCCATGATTCTGTGAAAAAAAAAAAAGGAAACCCAGGTGTGTATAATGATATAATGCCAACATTTGCTATCTTACAGCATGAAAGGCTTGAATTTTCATGGACTCATCAGATCTAGTGGCCAGGCCAATATTCTACCTTCTTGTGAGCTTCAGCATTCTGCTTTGTGTAAGCTCCATCTTCTGGCTGATGAGATCAACTTTAAGCTAGCTACTTAAAAAAACACACAAAATGAAAAACAAAAGTGTCTGTCGAGCCGGCAGATTCTATTTGAGGGAAAGGCAATGGACAATGAGGTACTGCAGCACAACATGCAAGTAACTTTATTGAACTGTCTCCTATTTCTTTAAAGTTTTGGCTGTAGCGTTTCAAGTTCAGGAAGACACTCTCCATTAGAAAAATGATTCATAAAACAGTTATGTTAAAGTTAGGTGTTCAGTCTAAGTTATGCACGTACCTCCACAAGGTAACTTGGTATACCAGCGAACACTGGTGGCAACAGTGGGGATCAACTGGCATTTTAATGGTGAAAATGTCTTTTGAATAAGTCTTAGGCTAAAGGCAGGATCAAAAGCTGAGCTGTTATCCTGTAGCTTTTAGCTTTAATTCCAAAGCCAGGGCATATTTCCAGACTGTAGATAACACTCTGCGACAATCGATGATAAATTATGACAATTTAATAGCAACCGCCTTAAATAAACTACCCAACCCAAAATATTCGTTAATGTATCAAATGAACTGCAGCTGTCAAAAATATGAGTGGGCCATCAATTAAACTTCTGCTCCAGTTCCAGCACTGCCAGAGAGCCTGTGAGAACCCCAAAGAAGACCGTGCAGTCCCTGATGTTGTTCCAGAAATCGTTGACCCATCCTACTGAAAACATTTTTAAAATAACTTCAGGATACATAGGAATAATAGTAATGTCCATTGCTCCAGCAATAACACTTAGGATAGTCTAGACAGATTCAAAATGATAAACCCTTAAGATTGGTTGGGAAGTTTAAATCATAAAGAATTTTCAGTAGAATAAAGGAATAATTTTCTTTTGGAAGTGGAAAATAAGTAAGTTTGCCAGTTTGATCTGTAATACACAATTGTTGCCTGTGGAGTAATACCAAGTCACCCACTGTGCTCAAGTCTGCTTGGATGATATTCAGCCTTCACACTGAAATTTGACAAAGGTTTATTCTTAAGGCTAAGGTCAAGTCCTAGTCTAATAACCTATGTTTTCTCTGTTAATATTTATGAACACGATTTAATTCCCTCAACTCTTGTTTTCACTGCTTAAAACTCCTCAAACTCTCCATCTCATACTCAGGTCAATACCTGCAATTATGATGTTGTCTCTTTAACAAAGGAAAAAGCTAGAAGATAAATTTGGGGGTAGGCATAATGTTTATGGTACATGAAACATTCCTTCTCCTAATGCAAAAATGCTTGAAAGGGTTTACCATTTGATTACCAAATGAGAAGAGCTGTGGGGAAAGAAAAGAATCATGTGGAACTGCAGTATCAGTCTTCAAATTTAATCTGCTTTCGTAACCCAGAGTATTAAAACCGGTGTTGGCTTTACTTTCACATGCTAAACGTGTCTTAGTGACCTCTGCCACATCTCAGAACCCCGATCGATAGTTTTCAGGTATCGTGAGTCCCAATAGACGTGACAGCTTGTTCTAGAGCAACTACTACTTTTAAATCTTGCATAAATTGGAAACCTGAACTGCATTATGTAGTATATTTGATTCAGGAAATTTTAGAAAGTACAAATCTTAGAAGGCAGACAAATAGTATGGAATTCTGACCTGTCATTATTTTCAATGAGGTTTAGTAAGAGATTCATGGATGCTCAAAAGAAGACAAGATTTATGACACAGAGTAACGGGATGGCACAGAATGTAGAATTTAGTCATCATGTTAATTTTACTGGTGAAACATTTCATAATCTATGGTAAACAGGCTTAGTGAAGGAAAAACTGGACATCTAATGACTCTACCTTCGATGAAGGGAGTGAAATCAAAACCTAGGATGTTCTTGTTCTTCAAGTAATATTTTAGAAGGTTGTACAGCAGCCATCAGGGAAAGGGATGCAGATAATGAAAAAGATACCAGTGAAAAATCAGGAGATGGAGGATGCTCTAAAATGCTAAATGAAACACATGTATTTAAAGTAATGAGTATTTTATGATGAGAGATTTCACCATGGTCAACTTAATGACTTTAAAATATTAAAATGCAATGAGACTAGGGAGGGCAAAAGTATTTTAAATATAAACCTATTGATTATAAACCTAAATGCAGATGTATTGTGCAGTCAGAGGCAGACAAGGATAGGGAACAAGAACATAGTCAGAGGTCTTTAAAACGATTGCTTTTGATCTAAGCACTTAACGAAAAATGCAGGAACTTAAGGGTTGTTTCAGTTCTTCAGGATGATCCTTTGATGTTAATTGGGAGAAAAATACAACATCCTTTTTCTTTTGAATACACTGTGAAAGAAACAAGAGACAGCATCTTAGGAAAGTGAGTACACTTTACTAAGGATCTTTTTAGTCAAGGCTAGTCCCCAGATCCCCCACTCTTTTCTCAAATCCAGTTTCAGATTGTGGTTCAGAACGTGATTGCAATTTTTCTTTATTCTTCTTTCATGTTTGCTATATTAGATCAGGAAACATTTTGCCTTTTATGGTTTCTGCTCCACTTTGGTCCACAGGTTTATGCATAGAGACCATTGCTGGTTTTGATTGAACCACACTGGCAAGCTGAAACCTCCTCTGCGCAGACCGAAGCAGAGGAGTACTACATTCACCAATTTGAAATAGGTTTTGCCAACCCACCAGGCTACTATAAGCTTGGTACATGACCGACTTCATTCTTTTTGGAGTGGTTCATTCCTACCACCTGGGGTTTCTTTTTCTCTAGAAGTACATAATTCTCAATCAGTGCAAGAAATGAAAATGTGAAACTTTCTCGACTGATGGATGAATGATAGACTTCTGAAGGGCAAAGGGAAGCTTTCTATATCATTGTCAAACACTGTGAATTTCCAGACCTGCAATATAGTAAATCTAGGATGGGGCAAGTAGAATTTAACTATGTGCTTAGAGGCAAGCACATGGCTGAATGCTTTGCTAAATCAAAGCTCAAGATATTTGTAGAGCAAAACATGCTGTGCTGAAAGGAATAGACCATTTGTATTCCAAATGTTTGTACAGTTTGAAAAGTGTTATTGCATTAGCCCTGTCAGCATGACTGACTTTGTTGGCTGTCTTCTCTGTATTGCTTTTGTTCCCATTTCCAGTCTGTTCGTGCCCTACAAGAACTTACTTACAAAGTAAATCTTACAGTAATTTTATGCCATCATAAGGTTCTGTGCACTTGCTTTATTTCCAAGCAATTTTTAGATAACTGTTAGACTTCTAATTTTCTTAGCTTACCTGATTAAAGTCCATTTGCCCTATCCAGCATCCTATTGACTCAGTGCTGAAGTGACAAAAAATAAGAGCGGTTGACCATGATACATGAAAACTGTAATAACAAAGAGTAAAATTCACCTCTGCCTTGCAAGCCTTTGTCCAGAAATTGTAGTTCTTATTGTAAGCTATGTCATGAGCCCTTTGTCTATGTCAGTAAAGTTGGGCAGGTATGCTTCATTGAATTTCCTTTGGCTCTGGTGCTTAGCTTTGCAAGTTGGCACCATCCCAACTGTCTGTGAGGATGAAACCTGAGCGTGACCATATACTAGTGTGTCCTAATTTGTTTTGGAAGGAATTCTGGATGTGTCAGCTGTAAGAAAACTATTGATTTTTCTAGTAAGTCTCTTGTTCTGTGTAGCTAAGGTCCATGACCATTTTGAAAAGTGTGCTTGCCCAGTGGTGCAGATATACTGTTTGGAACCAGTAGGAATCACACTGCTGTCTTTAGTGGGAATATTAGATACAATTGTATTGACATTTGCCACCTCCTCGGGAAGTCTTAGCACATCAAAGGTAATATATTTATGGTTGCTCCTGCAGGCTGTTCAGGACTTGATAGCTGTGAGAGCGCAATAAGCTTCCGTGAAAGATTGATGAGCTAGCGCCACTCGCGATGGCTTGGTGGCGCAGGGTGTGAGAAAAACAAGGAGGCTCGGAGAACGCTGGAGGCGCTGGAGTGCTCCAGTGACAGAGCACTGGAACGGGCTGCCCAGGGAGGTTGTGGAGTCCCCTTCTCTGGAGACTTTGAAGACCTATCTGGATGCAGTCCTGAGTAATGTGCTCTAGGCAATCCTGCTTTAGCAGGGGAGTTGGACTAGATGATCTCTAGAGGTCCCTCCCAACTCTGAAAAATTCCATGATTCCGAGATTCAGTTACATGGGTGCAGCATGGGCTGAATCAGCCGTTCTCTTCAGGGTTCTGGAGATGCTACTGTCTCTGGTGTTTCTGCATGGGTTAGAGAGCTCCATAACTGAAGTGATTACATCAGGCACAGGTAGCAGCCCAGTTGTGGGTGTACTGACACCAGATGAGGGCATAAAATCCATCTTGTCTACTCTGAGCTCCTGCAATTGAACTAATGCCATGCTGGTTCAAGCTGGCTTGGACAGACATGGCTCTACAAGCTTGAGTCATGGCATCATGTACCTGACCACTGTGCCTAGGCTTGAAGACCTAGAATAATGTCTTGATACCATTAAAATCAAAGAGATATTGCCATTAACTTCTTTGTGACTTCGTGGACACAAATCTTCATAATTTCATCCCTATTCATGCTAATGTAATTTTTTCCAGCTTGCAACAGAAACAAAAACCTAAGAGAAACCGCCTGTTTACAGCACTAAGTTGAATTGTCTGCAATATTTATTTCTTCAGTGCTGATTTTTCTGGTATTCTTTGAATCATGCCAATCATTTGTAATGTTTTATTGGAATGTAGTCAGAACTTCTAAGGAAGTAACTTAAAAGTATTTATTTGTTTTCTTTCCCATTAGAAATTTTCTAATAAAAGAAGCAGCTAACCAAAAATCATAACCTGAATCTTCAAGAAGTAATGTAATCTTAGCCACGAGAGGGAGATTTTTTGGATAAGAGTTTACAGCTTATAAGCATATAAATTATTTAGTTATACATTTAAAAAAAGAATAAAATCCACAGGGCTCATTTTTATGAAAAACAAATGTCTCAGGCACTAGTCTTTTATAGACTGCTATATATCTGATATGTATACAAATACTGAGACCAGAAAAAAATGGGGCTTGTTCACACACCTTGCTGGTTAGACAACCTGGCCTTGCACGATAGTTCCTTTCGAAAGTTGAATATTTTCCTTGAAATAAAAATCATAGGGTAATACCCCCTTCAGACATTTTCGGGGAATATCAAATTACATTGGAAATGTAAATTCTGTACATGCAGGACCATCACCTTATTTGAATACAGGAATGCTGGAAATGAATGAAGTCTCTGTTTATGGTTTCCCTGGTGGTCTGATTTTGTTACCTCGTTAAGAGTGTTTTATCTTTTAAAAAGAAGTAAAAATTCCTGTTCCAGACACACAGCAACAGAGACTTCATCATTCACATCACTCTGCAATAACAGCAGCCTAAGTCAGCAGCTGCGTGCATAGACTCTAAGTCAAAGTGAGTGGTAACCCGGGACCTATGAATCACAGCTCTCGGCTTTTTCAACTTGAGCTTTAACAACTTGTTCTTTCTCTTTTAAAGCACCTTCTGTGCCTGATTGCTTTGTGGGATCAGCTATTCTCTTTGCCATTTGAATAACCATTTCTTTCCTCATGGAAAATTTTCCATTGTAAAGAAAGGTATATAACAGCATTCAGCCAAATCAATCCTTTTTCCTTTTTTTCTTTTTTTCCCCTTCTTGATCAAACACTAGTTGAAGACAGTTACGATGCAAATACTTGAAGTCTTGTTTCCATCTTTGCAGTCAGAACATTCTTAAAAACAGTTCCAGCTTCAGGAAAACAAGCTCATTTCTGTTTATGTTTTATCTTGACTCTCAAATGAAAGATAAACAAAGCAATAGCTTGCTTAGGAAGACTTTGAAACCCATGTATTAAGCAGTAATGTTCATGTTCCACGAGATAATTTCCATTCTCATAGCTAGGATAAATATTTTCTTGTGTCAACTTTGATAAGAATAGCAGATAAAATGCCAACAAGCTCAGAACTATTTTATAATCAAATACCAAACTCAAGTAATTTAATAATCTAATTCCAAATGAACCCCTGTTTGAAGCAGTTATTTCACTCTAGACTGTGCCGCCGTACTGGTATTTATACATTATTCTGATATAAAAGAAAAGCTGTTGGGAATCAAATTATTGCTTTGTTTTGTTGCCCACACCAGAATTTAGGCACTCTGCTATGAACGGACGTGCTTAGAAGCTCACAGCTACGATGCCAGTTTTGGGTGTCTCTGCTGAAGAAGGGACTTTAGCGCTGCGATGATTAATCCTGCTCTTGTCAGAGAGCACTGGAGCTGCCCACGAGGCCATGTAATTACAACCTGATCATGAAGATGGAGAGCACAGGGGGAACAAGCCTCCCCCAGTGCACAGGAGCGCCCCACGCCTGCTCCCCACTCTGTTCTGCTGAAGGGAACTGTTATTACAGCTGGCTATTAGCTTTCTTCCTACAGCCGTTTCCACTATCTTTTGCAAATGTCATGGTTTGGGCTGGGCTGGCTGATGAAATGAATGACAGATGCTCTCTGACCTCTCTCCCTTCAGAGAAGGGAGAGCATCTCCCTTCATGGAGAGGAGGAAGAGAGAGAAAGAGACACGTGAGTTTAAAAGAAACTAAACAACTTCAATGAAATATTATTAATAAAATAATAAAAAAGAAAATGTAATACTATAAAAAAAGAAAATAATGAAATATATACAAAACCATATCAAGCACCCAGGATGACGATCATGTCACCGGCAGGCACTGGGAATGTCCCAGACTCCACGACAGATGGATTCCGAATCTGGATCCAGGAATGCACGCATCGGGATCAAAGGCAGACGAACAGAGTTCTCCTCAGATGCTGGCCATTGAAGAAAGAGGCCTGACCCTTTGATCCCTGAGGTTTTATACTGAGCATGGGGCAGATGGGATGGAATACCCTGTTGGTCAGTTTGGGGTCAGCTGTCCTGTCTGCTCATCCCCACAGGTGGGACCTCTCTACGCTTTTCTGCTTCCGACCCTCCAATGGGGCAAATAACGAAATTATCTGACCTTGGTTGTTATAGCAATAAGTATAAGCAAGAGCCTCTCTGCATGACTTTCCTTGGCATAAATTAGAAATAATCAGGTTTTATCACTCTGGGAGCGAACAGTGCCTGAATAATATGCTGTTAATTTCAGCCAGTTCAGTTAGTTAGAAGAGGCTTAACTGAAAAGTAAAATTCCTGAACAGAAAATTGGTTCTGTTTTGCCAGCTTATTTTGTGCTTTAGCTAGATTCCTGCCTCCAGTGTCCCCCACGGGCCTGAACTGTAAGTGCCTGTCGGCTCTGAAATGCAGTGCAGTTGTAACAGATTTCCTGTGTGTCCAGCTCAATTCCTCCAGGAGTTTCCTGAGCTAATTCTAAAGCAAGCTGAAGGGAGGGATCTCTGAGATGTCACAGTCCCACGTTGGACTTTTTTTTTCATCCTCAAGGTACTACTGATCCATAGCACTTTGCAGAGACCTGCAAATGTCACAGCACTCCACGTAATTGCCTCCAAAATGAGATTTACACAATTTTGAGCTTCTGTTCTCCTGTATCTCATGCACTTTTCAGAAGAATAAGCCTGATTTTGATTGAATAATATCCACCGAATCACAAGATTTTTCTTATTGCTAGAAGAATATGCCTCACAGTATTCCTCTTTTTTGACAATCATCTTCTTTCAATTTCTCTTTACTGTATTTTAATTGACGGGTAAATGTGAATGTTGCAAATCCATAGCAGTGGGTTTGTATTCCCCCCATGACAGTATATTTAAAAATAAAGGTATTGTGGCAAACTGGAGAAAACCCAACAAAACTTTTGGTTAGTTGTTCGTGTCCCTCAAGAAGCAAAGACTAAGCTGTCAGTGAATCATTGTTTCTATTCTAATAGCTTCTGGTATATATAATATTTCTTTTTAGCATCACACATCCTAAATATACATCTTAAGAGTAACTTTTTCTTTTTTTTTTAATTTCTTTTCAATACATACCATAATATATGTAATTTTAGGCTTCCTTTCCTCTAAAACTTTGTCATAATTATTAGAAACTTAAGAAAAGCACCTACTTCTTTTGAAGTAGAAAACATATATTGAAATTATCCATGTATTTCTAGATCAGGAAAATACTAAACTTGCTGAGACGAGCATTGTTCAGAAAGATTTACTGGATGTTAATTTAAAATCAGAAATTGAGATCACAAAGCAAGACTTTCTAAATATTCATTATGGCCTTCTAAATTGCACTCCTTCCATCAAGGTTACACAGTTTATTAAATATTCATAAAACAGAGTACAGAAAAAAATTCTAATTGCAAATAAGTGCAATTGATGTCGATTGCATTATTTATGATTCCATTTGTTAAACTAAGACAATAGAAATTGAAGACAGACATTAAGTGGACCAAAATTTAAGGTAAATTTAGCACAGAATAATTTATTTTTTATCCATGTTTTCTGACGGATAGAACTTCTTGGCTTTTACAATAAGTGTCAAACTGTCTGTCATCATGTTAAAGAAATTATCATTACCATATGATTTTTAGGTGTCACTAGCAAAAAAAACAATTAATAAATAGCCTTCCTATATTTAGGGAGAAGTTCTCAATATCAGACAACAAAAAGTTTATTATATTGCCAAGCAGAACCTGGGCAGCTGAGTTTCAAAATGGTGCCACTGCTCTGCATGATGGAAAGAGAGGGAACCTCCTCCTTGCTGAGGACCAGAGTTGCAAATCGACACATGAATGACCTCAAACTAATGTCAACTCAATGTCATATGGTAATAAACAACTATAATAAACAATAAAAACCTACTCACTTCATTTGGTTAAATCAAATCATGATCAAAATGGTTTGTTGATTTATTAACAATACTTAATCAGCAAACAGTGAACTGTAGATTTAGGATCATTATCAACAATACGCAACCACAACACTACACACTTACAAAATGTTAATAAACACCTACAGATTTTGAAATTTCCTGCTATACCTCATTTTAAAGAAAGGTTTTAGTCACATACACACACATTCACCCACAGGCTGTGTGGGTTTCAGGCACATGCACCTCTCTGGGGGATGCAGTCCCTACTGGCACCCCTCTCTCCCATGGGAGATGCAGGTGCTCCAGTGCTATGAGAGCCCGCGTTGCTCCCTGCCAACCCTGATGCTCACATGGGGGAGAAACTCCTGTGAGATGGCACCTGGGACATCCCTGGCTGCCACCCCCAAGGTTGCACACGTGCACTTGTGGGTCCCTGTTCCCTGCCCCCACTTCCATCGCTGTTTGGGTGTTAGTCCCTGCACTGTCCCTGGGGAGGATGCGCAGGGTGGCCTGGGCAGGGTGGTGATGCCATGAGGTTGCTTCTGGCAGCAACAAAGTGGGTGTTTGCCTTGCCGTTGCTCTGCGCCTGCCCCTTTTAAAGCTGACTCCTTAGTGTCTAAAGGCTCTCTGCAATTCACCAGTTGCTCCTCAATGGGCTGGTGGTGCCTTCCTCTTTAATATGACCAGTTTGGGGCAAATGCCTTCTCACGCAGCTTTGAGTGCTCAGTTCACAGTTCCTGTGCACACCCACTCTTCTGTCCCAACAGCTGTGTTACACAGACCATTTTGGATTATGTTCCTGCTTCTCCTTCCTTCCAGCTGTATATTTCCACATTTCCATTACTGGAAGCGTTGTAAAGCCAACAGCACAGCGAGCCATAACCACCTACATGATGAACCCAGAAAATGAAAGGTTTAGCTTCCTCTGCTGCAGAGGTATCTCCAGAGCATACTGCCTCTTATCTTGGACCCTTAATACCGGTAGGGTGAATTACATACATAGGTGTCTTCCTATGTCTTAAGATCACAGAGAAAGTTCAGAGGAATTACTAAGACTTGCAAGTGTCTAATTTTTAGATGATTGGAGTTGGGTGAGATGGACCCTGACCTTCAGTTAGGTGGAATAAATGTTGCCTAAAGTAAGGAAGAATAAATGTTGGACAAACTGATGCATACATATCTGATCAAGAAAAAGTAGCTGCAAAAATAGCAATTTTAGCTGAAAAATCTATTCGTGTTTGTCTTTTGATATGATTTACATCACCGGCTGCAATCATAGCAAAAATCCGTAGTTTTTGTTCTCAAAATAGCTCCATTTCTTTGCATGCTATGTTAAAAGAGTTAATGGGGCATTGGGGAGGTAGGGGACATTAATAAGATAATTATATATTTGCATCCCGACTTTTACTAGTGTTCATGGCTAAATATCCAAATCCATCATTTTTGTTAGTAGACTACAGAGGGTAAGAGCTGATGGGTGGAGACAGGGTAGGCAAAGGCAAACCCCTTTCCCTCAGAAGGAGACAAAATTCTTCTGCTGCACTGAGCACAGCGTGGTCTATGAACAACCCGATGTCAGTGTGAGTGTTGCTGTTGAGTTTAAGGAGTCCAAGATTTCACCAGAACCCCTGATTTGGTGCATTTCTCTTGACCTCCCACTGACCTCAGAGGTGCGGGATTCAGTTCGTTGCTCAAGCTCTGCACGTGAACTGGAAGATTCCCAATTGTTTCAGAAAACTCCATCATTCATAGTCCCACTGGGTGATTATATATCCGTTCCCTTGCACGCAGAAATTTTTCTTTCATGTTTATCCTAGGCTAGTTCTGTTTCCTGAATGGCATAGAGTGTATCTAAGACATTATTACCTACCTAATGCTAGACTAAGACCATAACTGCCAGTCTCCTATTCCAGCCAAGGGCTTGTAAATCTATAATTAAAATGAATCAAATGAATCACACAATATTTCTTCTTCCTTTGTTACCATTGAATTCCCGTGACTAAAAAGTTTAAGAGTTTCTAATTAAGAAAGATAATATACTCACTAAGACTAATGAGGAGTGCCGCCGAGGGCTGCTACAGAGATAGCACTTGAACTGAAACTCTGAACGAATATTAATTTGTCCTATCATGTGAAGGTTGAACATTTATATCATGCAGTTTTTTATTGACTGGTGGAATTACTAAATAAACTGTTGAGATTGTAATAACGAGACCTGATTCTGCTGCGTTTTCTCACACTGAGTGGTACGCTCTGGACAGAATACCAACTGTCGTAAAACATAGGCTGACCTTTGCGTTTCACATTTGCTAATGAATACAGCCATGACAAGACCAGAAATCAATTACAATGAGGCTATTACATCCTCCTGTAAGTGGGAAGGGTTTGAGCTGCAAGGTTAAAAAAGGAGATGAACAGACACTACATTGTATGTTGCATGTCTAGGAGGGACAGAACTGGAAAGACTGCAGGGCACATAAGGGCTGGGGAATCCGTTAGCAGCAAAGTGCCTTCAAATGAGATGCTGAGATACTGAAGCTCCATTATGGTCATGGAGATGCTTTGAGAAACACCAACTGAGAATACTTCAGTTAGATCTGCAGTTTGATAGTCTTCTCCAGCTTCTGTAACACGGTTAGAAAAATCTGCTAGTGGGAGTCAGTTATCCGTGGAGGCACGTCCCTGCCCTCATGACAGCACACCATCAAGTTCAGGGGATTCAGAGCTGGGGACCTTCTTTAATTAAACTCTGGATGATGGGAAAGGAAAAATTCAGCTTAAAAGACATGTACGGTATAAAAAAGGTATCCAGTAGAGATCCAGTATTAAAAGATCCAGTATTAAAAGATATATCCAGATGGATTCTAAGTGAAAATTCTGGATTTCATTCTCTCAATTTCACAGGTTTACAGTGTATTACAGAAAGAGTTATTTCAGTTTCACAAGGTTACTATGTATTACAGAAAGAATTATAACCTCTTGTACTTTTTTTTTCATGAGACTCCACAATTCCTTTTTAAATTATTGTAATGCATTTTTAAATCATGTAACTATAGGATAATTTTTTAAAAGACAACTCAAAAGTAGCTAAATCATATAAGTGTGCAACAATAGCCATCCATGTCTTGGATAAATACAGAACAGTCCTGAACCAGACTGAGTATCGAACACAGATTATGATCTCTCTAAGGGATAGTTGAAGCTTGGGGAAGGTACCTATTTTCGTTTTGGATAGGCAAATGCCTGTGTGTATTTTTAATTACTGTCAGAGAATTATTGACTCTCGAAGTGCCAGCAAGAATTTATTTAATTGGACACAGCTAAGTTTGGGTTGCCATTGTCAATTACTTAAATGGAAATTCAGAGTACTGAAACAGAGCCAGGTTTCACCTCCAGTACAACCAAAATATCAGAGATATATGAGGTATTCCTCATTACAATTCCTTTTCTGTCCAAGAAGGGAGCTAAGGGAGCTCCCTTTCTCCTACCAGTCCCTCAGAGGCAACGTATGCCCACCTAATACGCTGAGAGGAAACCCGTATCACTCTGAAACACCCCCCCCAACCTTACCCCAGAGTTTCACAGCTACGTCTGCCACTGTGTAATGCCCCTCTGCGCTTTTTCCCTACAGTCCTGTAAAGCTTCTGAAGTTTGAAAACCACAGATCAGTTATATAGTTCAGAAACGTGTACCTCCTCCACAGATCATCATTTTTCCTGCCAAACTTTTATCTGAAAGTGCCACTGAAAAAAAAAAAAGCAAATTCTGAGTGTGCCAACAAGGGCTGAGTTTCTTGGTGTATTTGTTAAGAACAATAACATTTTTGGCATTGTTTAAGGTCTAAAAAGAAATAATAATACCAACAATAATAACAAATAGTTCATAAGCACAAAAAATTACCCATTAAGAGGAAACCTGTGTGCCTTTTCCCTTTGAAATCTTTTAATTTGTGGCAGAAAGTGCTGTGTGAAAGCTGGACATATGATAATGAGTGGAATCTCAAAGCTCATGTAACCAAATGAGGGCCCAAATCAAACGTTTGGTATATGCAGGCGTTTTCCCATACCTGAAGCTTTTCTGGAAAGAGTTCTGTAGCTCAGAGTGTTGCATTCATCCTCAGACAGGTGGGTTTGGATGGGCTTTCCCTTTCCTTGGCTCCACTTTCTTTAAACTGTTGATCAGTACAAACCGGTAACACTCAGTGAATAGACTGCCAGAGCTGGTCATTCCTTTGGCGTGGAGAAAAAGGACATATAATATCAGAAGTATTAATAATCCCTAAAGTCTGGGAAATGTATTTGACTTCGCTGTGACGATTCAATGGCTTAATGTGAGAGAGTGTGCTTGGGGCTTTCCTGAGACAGGGAGCCCTGACATACGCGTGTTGCCTGTACTGTCTGCTGCCTCCAGTCATTAGGGTGCTTCGGTGAACAAAGTTTAATTTTAGTGTTACCCTGGGTAAAAAATCACATTGGAGCAGGTGCTTGTTTAAATATAAGCGCAGAGAATAAGCTCCATTTTCATACTGATCACTGTTAGGGAAAGAATAATTTTTCCAGCAGTCATCCTGAGAATTTCTCTGTTTGCTAGCTGTTTCCTAATCCTTTTTTTTTTTTTCTTATAGCATAAATACCACAGTTTTCTTAGTACTCCTGAGTGAGTAATGTTCGAATGAAGAAGACGTCTGGCAGCAAGTAGAGTTTACCCTTTGACTATTTGCCCCATCCTTCGTGGAACGTGTGCATTTCTTTTCTTTCTCTTCAAGGGACTATAGTTTTTATGGATAGCTGAGTGATAGCAATTTGAACCAAGTAGTTTCGGACTAATTTTATTAGTGTTTCTCTTTGGCTGCATCTATACTAGTTAAATAACAGTGTCAGGGCCTGTTCTTGGCACAGAAGCCAACTGGCACAGTTTGACCACATACACATTATTAAGCACTTCTAGCCTAAGAGGCATACGGCTCCATCCAGCTGACCTCTTGGGAATATTTCCTGACAAGTGCTAATTTCCAAATTATTTCTAAGAATTGTTTGGGATAGTTCTTCATGGTGTGAGCCAAATGTATGACAAGACTGCTTCAGCAGCTTCAGAATATTGATGCTCCTGTTGCAGCCCTTGGACTTGCTACCCACCGTGATTAATTTACTAGTACACGTTGCCTCTTTATACCATACAGTATATCACTTAAAGCCAGATCCTCCAGGTTGGAAGATACCTCCCTACCAAATTCCAAAGGAAATGCAGCACTTTAAATACGTATAGACATCTCTGTGTGTCCTCGTGTGGAGATGTAAGTGGCAGTCAGGGTTTGCAAGAGCTACTGTAACACAACTAATAGCCATGTTATCCTGGATGGCCATCATTGCTTCAGTAAAACTTACAAAAATACGCCTCCTTGCTGAAAGCTGACGCTTTATTATAGACCCATTAGTAACAGGAGCAAGTCTCATGGGTGGCAGCAGCACGATGTGAATTCTCTGTGGGTCCAAAGATCAGCCTCTTTGTGCCAGGTTTTTTTCCCTTCTAGCATACTCTGGGAAGGATTATGTGATTATATTACTCTTTTTTTAGTGTCTTTTTTTTTTTTTCCTGCTGCTGTTCTTTTGCAAGGATCAGTTTGTGAAGCCACTCCAGAAATTCTGGGAAACTGCATTGTGGCTTGATCACACAGTCTTCAAAGGATGGTGGTAGCTGAAGTAATTTTTTTTTTTTTTTTTTTTTACTTTTTCTCAGTACATGGAATATGGCTTTGGGGAGGAATTAGGAAAGTAAAGGGGAAGCACTTATAATTCTGTCTGGTTGTAAGTGAGAATAAATCTCCAGAATTTCCCCTTATATCTGTCACATACCAATAAATTGTACCCTAATGTAACTGCCAAAATAGATATGGCATGGGGTAATTCAGTCTCACCCAGATCAGGCAGCCATTGGGCTTTTCTCCAGCAACAGCCACCAGACCTGGTTTGATTATTATGATCATTGTTATGAAGTTGTGTTGGTATTTTTATTGTTGGAAACATACTAGACTGAAACATAATGTGTTATTGAACTTGCAATGGAACTGAAAGTAATGATTCCAAAATGAGCTGTCTGAAATAGAGTGGGCACTTCTGCCTCTTTCAGACAGCAGCCAGGAAGACAAATTCTGAAATCTTTAATATGCCAAAGAAGAGAATTGCTCAGCCCTTTCTGTCACACCTGACTAGATGGGGACCTGGTCTGTGTGCCACCTTATGGGAGCAGAAGGTTGTTAATCTACAAAATCCTTCACTAGGCAACACACCAACATATCTATATATTTTTAAAAAGGAAGTGGTCTTGGGGGGGAGGTGTTGTGGGAGAGGAAAAACCTCTTGCTATGGCCCCTTTTTCCTTCTGTCTTGCTGAGCAGAAGTATTCCACTGTCATGGAATATTTTTTTAATGAACCTCTTCTCACTTGACTTCTAAGTAGGCTTTAAGGAAAATTATATAAACTTTAAATGGCAAAGAAAGTCTATGACTGTCACTTTGATTCGTCCTGTAGCTAAAAATATAACAATGGAGCTGGAAAAATATATTCAAATTAATTGTTTTTGTCAGAAAAGTAGCTTGCCAAAATGTAAAATTATCATGGGAGCATGTTCATTTTGTTCAAATGTTGAAGGGAAAAGTGTTTTAAATATATAAATGACATTATTTCCACTTTTAAAGAGTTTCTATTCAAATTTAAAATGCCTGAAATGAGACATTTCCCCCTTCCTCCCCAAACTGATCAATAATTCATTTTCTTTTAAATTCCAATGGTTATTTTAATATATATTACACTTCTTAATTGAACTTCGATATTTATTAAACTTTTTATGTTTCTGCAGTGATATAGAATAAAAGGTAACTTCGGAATTTTCTGTGGAGTAAGTTTATTGAAGTCTGAGCCCTGCTGCCCAGTTCAGCGTGTGCTTGCTGATGAGCGCAGGCTGCGCAGCATCCCTTCTCCCTGGGCATCCCTTCTCCCTGGAGGCTCTGATGTGGGGATTACTGACGTGGGCAAACCTTTACGGCATGGATATAGACTGCCCAGCCTCAGCCCTTCGTGTATTCTGCACCCTGAGTCAATTGAATTAAAATGTAACTTCCAGGTCTTTGCTACATGACAGAATTGCATGAGACATGTTTATCTAAACTGTTTTCCACGGGGATGATTGCCGAGATATAATTAGAAGAAAATCAGATGTGCCCTGGTGCTTCCCTAGGCATGCCTAGGACTCGTCTGTGCCTCTCGGCCAGCTGGGTGCTCCCGCAGCCTCTGGAGAGGGATGCTCTCGGAGGGGAAGCATCGCCAGCTAATGCCACACGCCAGCTGCTGGGATTTCAAAAGCACTGGGGTATTTTACATCTGTTTCCATTTAAAAATACAACTGAGATTCCTCAAAAGTGGTCTGAAACAGTAAAGGAACAAATTCCCAGAACTTTACTGTTAACTTCTGAATGTTCCCAGGAATCAGAAAAATGCCCAGAATTTTATCAAAATACTGACTTTAGTTGTTTGTTTTGGTTTTTTTTCCCTTTCATTTTTTTCCCTTCCCACCCCAATTGTATTACCTCCTCCCCCTTAGCACCTTAGTTTAGATACTGCAATTTGTTTTTTTTTCCAAATCAATGCATTGGTAAATAAATGACAGGAACATTCTCTTCAAAGGAATGGAAATGATGGTGCTAAGAATTTTTTGGTGAGTGGGCCAACAGCTAATTTCATTCAGCTGGTGTTAACGAGCCAATAGAAATGAACCATACACATCTCCTATAGACAGCCCTTAGGCTGGCCAAAGCCACTTAACACGAGAGCTGATCTGACTCATCACATGCTCACAGGATTGACGAACCTGATACGATGAAAGGAAAAGGAAGGGGCGGCAGCAGCTGGAGAAGACACCAACCCTATCAGGAGCAACCTGCAGAAAGTCTCATCAAGCATGTCGCAGAGCTGGATCTACAAGTCCTAGGTTTGGGACTCAGACATTTCTGGATGTCCCACAGATTTGGTTAAACATTTATGTTGTGGTCGTCTCTAAAATGTAATTGGTGTGTCAGATGTGCTGAGCAAAACTTTCCTAGGCAATAGTAGAGCTGGCCAAATTTTAGTAATTGTCACCCTAAATGGAAAAAATACATGCTCAGGTAGCAAAAAAACCCTGTAAACCGTTGAAAATTTTCACTTGCTGAGGATTGTTTTTTACTACTACCATTTTATTTATTCTGTTATTCTAAATGCAGGCATAGTCTGTGTTCGAATAAGCAGGGAATGTTACAGCAAGGGATGACTCTGCACCGCATTCAAAAAAACCCTGCCTGTAAAAAAAAATCCTTTTTACTCCCTGGGGTGTGTGTGACATGTCTTTCAACGGGTTGCTATAAAACACTGCTGCCATCTGATGAGGCACTTGAGGCAGTCTGAAAAGAGGATGATTGTTTTACCCCAACTGGTGTTTTAAAAGCTAAGAAGCCAAATTGCACCTGCAACTGCATACTGCCAGTCAACACCAGCATTTGGTCCAGCGTTCTGCAATGAAATTTTAGTGCTCCCTCTTTAGCCTTCCAAAAATCCTCTCCATCTCATAAGGTAGAAAGGTTAGAAAGCCATACAAATCTGGCTTAAATGAAATATTTTAATAACCAGGAAGAGAAACAACACTACTCCATTTAATAGTGCATACAGTTTATTTGCAGTGCATCAACATCATTTTTCTGTGTTTGAAAAAACCACCCATAAAACTGAAGCTTCGCAGACATGAAGCCCCAGAGATGATGAACATTAAAATAATATAACGTGATATGTTAGCCCATCTAAACAGAAAAACAACATCATTCTCACATTCACTTGCTGATCTTAATAAAAGCAATGGAAACACAGAGGAAGGCACAAGCCTGGAAGAGGGGGAGCTGGTTACAAAGGGAACTGTTAGGGCTGACATACTGCTTCTGAATTTCAAGGGCCATTAACTTGCTATCAGATATAGTGTGGCACCTGCCTTGACGTCTGGCTTTTCAAATCTATCTCTAATGACCAGAGAAATTGAATTTAAATTCTGCAGCTACTGACAGGTGCTTTTGTTAAGGGATATGCCTCAAGGATGTTTATCATACAGGTTAAAAAAAAAAAGAGGCTGCATTTCCTTGACGTACTACTCCATCCACTAAGAACTTTATTGTTAAAGAGCTGATTTAGCAAAAGCCTGTGTAATTTGTTGTACTAGTTAGCTTGCTTTTACGGCCTGAAATCAAAAGACCCTTTGTATGGACATGGGTAAATTCTAGTAGAGATTAAATTAAAATCCTGCTGCATGGCATAGTACTGGAACCTTTACAGCACCTCCTCCTGGTTTGAAAATTACTTATTCTATAAAGTGTAATAATCCAGTTAAGAAATTTGCTTTTACTAATTATAAAGGGAAGGGATGGATGGACAGTCCTGATGACTGTCAACAAAGTCAGATTGTTAGAAGTCATATATGCAAAACAATGTAATTAATTTTTAAGATGCAGAAAACTCGATACCAGCTGGCCTTAATGTCTGCAAACTATAAAATTTCAAAACAATAACATAATATGGGGTTTAATTTAGGCGTTTAACAAGAGCCTAAATTCCCAGCATAATAAAGGGAGATGAGCACATGCCTTTGAATGCCACAGAGGAGATCCTGTCTTCCGACCTTAAATTTAATGAGGCAACCTGATTTAATCTTTAATCTTTCTTCAGTGCAATCTTTGCCTCTGAAGTCAATATCCAGTGAAAATTATGCAAAAAAAATCTGGTTAGCTGGACAATCGTATCAAGAGTTTCACGCTTGATTACTAGATCCTGGCACAATCTAACAGAGGTTCACCCTGGAACCTTAGGAAAGTTTGCCGAAGGCAACAGTAAGCAAGAATTCATGAGGAGAATATGCCTGAACCTGAAAAAATAGAATACAGTTAGAGCATGATACATTTCTCTCAGCTGGTAATTTTTGAAAAGAAGTACTTGGTAAACACACCATATGCATGTCTGTAGTTGTGTCACTAGTTAATATTAGACGTGGCTGAATCATTTTAGAGGGGGATTATATTTTTACATTCTTGTTAGGAGATACAATTAGATAACAATATGGTATTACTGGCATAACGCTTTGTTCTGTTCTACTTTTCTATTTTTTTCTTATTTTTTATTTTGTTTCATGAAAGAATGCTTCCGCTGGTGATGGATTTTGCAGCGGAGCATAACTAGCGCACATTGTTTTGTTATCCCATGCAAAATTTCATATCTAAGTTGCATAAGTTACCATCGCCCTGGCATTCTAATTGCATGGTCCACTAGACTCCAATATCCTGCAGCATGGAGCGTTAGACAGCATGGCAAAAAATAAATATGTTCAGCTGCACAAAGTAAAACTAAGAATACAGTTAATAACGCGTGTTAAACGATGCTCTCCCTGCAAATGGATGAATGGGAGATTTTAGTGTGGTCTGTAAAGTTTCTCTGGGCTTTGTATCACAGAACATGTCTTTTTATATGGAAGATCCTTTCTGTGGTTTAATGTATTAAGAGTAATGCAATTTTTTATGCAACTGCAACATCTTTTATCCTTTTGATGGAGCTAGGCCCTTCACATGAATATCTCACTAAAGACAAGCACGGACTACCGCATCCTTCATGTCTTAGTTATGGCAAAGTAACTACCTTCAGTAGAATGCAGATTGCCTTACAACTGATAGTTTGCAAGTCTCAATTACATCTCTGTAACAAGGATGAATTTTTCCATAAATTCCATTTCTGGCTTAATGCTTCTTCCACAGGATTTAATCATATGGCTCCAGCTGATTTCCGAAGAAGGTAAGTTGGACCAAGGTTGATAGCTTATCCAGACCTCACCTTACAGATGGGATGCATCTATTCAGCTTTAGATGATACATATCTATGCCAGAGTTTATCAGCCATATTTTTTTATATATTGTAGACTTTGTCCTTTTATAAATTTCAGGCACTAAAAGACCGACAAATTCTACCTCAAGCAACTGCAAGGTAAAGAAGAACAACAGCTTCCTCTGTTATATAGGTGAGTATAGAAAGGAGCACTCTATATAAATATTGGATTCACAAGAGCTTTTATCTTCAGAACAGCAATTACTTTAATTTTAAGATGTTCGTAGATCTCTCCAAAATGACATATGCTGTTAATGGGATGTATGTTACTAAGTCAGTAGTGTGTTCTTGAAAACACCCCCTTTTGATAGAATTTACATAAAATAAACATATGTTTAAGCATTCTTCTAAAAAAAAGGATGCGACAATTTTCTGAAGATTTTCATGAGGTTGGAGTCCTGGGACTGCAAAAACATTTTTTTCTGAAGGAACTGATTTCCGTTGTCATCTGTTCTCATAATGATCCGTGAGAAATGAGAGGTGCAATTAGCCAAGCACAGGGAAAATCAAATTGCCATAATCAGAAACCAATCCTGAATGTTGCAAATGTTCCAGACAGCAATCAAAATGAACATGACAGGCAGAGACAAAGGAAGCTCTAGTGTTAAAAAGGAGAAGCGGTAAACTAATTTGGGTGAAGTTGTTAGTTACTGGCTGCAATCGCGCCAACCAGAAATGCATTCTTTTTACCTCTGATTTTTCTGATATTCTGTTTTCTACCAATTATGAGCAATAACAGCAAAATGAGCACCTTGTAGAAATGCACAGATGTCTAATAAGTTTTAGTGAGCTTTGTTTGAGCTTTAAGGCTTTTTTACACAGAAATTTCAATCAAAGTAAGAATCCGTGGCATGCATTGCTCAAAGTAGGAGGAATAGAAGCTTTGTTTTACTAATTTGTATTTGAGATTGGTGACAAGGGTCAGGTGACTTTCTGAAAGCAAGTCGCTCATTTCAGTCAGGAAAGTGAAAGAGGAAATTAAGTTTTACTCAGGCAAATTATCAAGGCTGAAGTCCATCTTGAGGGGAAGTTAAGGCCAAAACTGAAGAGGTCATACCATAGCTCATTTGCTTCCAAAGAAGGCAAGTAATTTCCTGGTGGAAAAGAATTCTTTCAAGAAGTGGACATCATGCTCTTTGGTATATCATATCAGCATCCTTGGATTTGGAAACAGATAGCCTTAGCACTCAAATCAGTATTTTGGCATTTAGGGGAAATTGTCAAAAACACCTAATCTATCAATTAGGCATAAGATGTTGGCAGATCATAGCTGAGATAGCCAAGAAATGCCTTGTTGTATCAGCTAAATACTAGAAAACTCAACTTTTCCTTACAGACATGAAGCTCTTGGGAATCTCTGTTTGAATGAAAGCCCTAGACAAACAGTTCCATAACTCTCTTGGTCTGATACCATATGTATCCTGGGAATAAATGCAACCCACAAAGCCAGTACTTACCAGTTTCCTCCTGGAAGCTGTAAATCTTCACTTAAAATCATTGCTGTGGACAGTTGAAGCAGAGGTTCAGACAAGTTTTCCTAACTTATGTGAAGTGTCAGCACAGGGTATTACCTCCTCTGGGATGTTTCTCCAGCGGTCTCTGCTTTTCTGCTTTGGTTAAGTACTTTGCTAGGCTACCAGCTCTGAAGGCACCAATTAACCCTCATATTGTGTAATCCTTCTTTCCCATCCCAGCAGTATCAGCGCTACTGGGAAGGGAATGTCACACCGACAGAGGTACAGTGATTTGGCAGCTCAGATGCTTCTATGGATGTGGGACGCCTGGGATCAAATAACTTCAGTATGCAGAACACGATTCAGTTTGAAGTGAGCTTTTAAAACAACCTGGGTGATGATTTCTTCAAGGCACACCTTGCTGACTTAAACCACATGTACAGAACTGAAAGAGTTTAAAAAAAAAGTATTTTATTTCTCTGCCATTAGCTGTATCTTCTTTTTTTCTTTCTTTTTGAGCAGGATCCCCTCCCCTTTCCAGATGAGAGCAGGATTGTTCATAGATTTTAGACATAAAGGAAATAGGTTGATCATCACCTCTCACAGTCTGTATAATGCCTTTTTAAGAATCAAATATCTGTAATTGAAATGGAACATATCTAGAAAATCACATCCAGTTTTAACTTAATTGTCAGTAAAATAAGTCCTCTGTGTCTCCTAGTAAGTTGGTTAAATAGTCTCACAACTAAAATGAATTTACCCAGCTTGAGTTTACCCAGCTTCAGTCGAGCACCTTCACCAGATCTCACCTGGTACTTTCTGGAAGGGAGACTCCTCAGCAGTCATATTTCTGTTTCCTCTCTTGGAACTTTTACATGTAAATGATGCTAAATTTCTCATTAATCATGTATATGAATGACTCTTCCCTGAACCTTCTCAAATTTCTCAACTTCCTGCTTGAATCGCAGATATAAGATGTAAAGCAAATACTTCAATCATAGCTGTGTCAGTCTCTAAAACTTGCTAGTTCCACTTCATATTTTCCTGCTTATACTTGCGAGACTCTATTGCTATACTTGCAAGCTCTTTGCTTACATCATTGGCAAATTGTTAAGGCTCACCCAGGCCTTAAGAGAGAGAAATCCATGCTTTTGACAAAGCCTGAATTATAAGTGCCTTCATATCTGACCTTATACTTGGCTGTTTTGAAAACGGACTACAAAACAGTAATTCTACCTTTTATATTATTTACATCTCTCTTTATCTCACAGACTTTATCAGTAATGATTTTTATTTTTTCCAGACTAATGAGGAAAATATGTAATCAGCTTAGGCAAGATCCAGTCCTCATTGGAGAGCACTAGAAATGCACCTAGTTATGGATAATTCCATTTAAAATTACACAGTGAAAAGCACCTGCCAACTAAATTACAATGTGCATTATACAGATTTTGTATAGTTTTATTTTTAAATGCTAAACACTGTGTGGTAACAAAGCCTTGTTTGCTAGTAAGCAACAATTAATTATTTTTTTAACCTTTGCTTAAGAATTTTACAACTCTAAGCAAGTCATTGCCATCCGGCTTGCTGCCAAAGGGCCCTAGAGGGACGTTTCTATTCTCCTATCAATGTTAGTGAAAGACTGTTTTAAGGATATTAATAACCCTGTCAGTGTGAAGTACCAGCTACATATATAATATCTATCTAAAGATGGTTTATAGCTAGCTGCCTGTTTTCTAAATACCCAAACCAGAGAGGAACTGAATTGTATCTTGCCAAGTAACCAGCTTTTAGGTAACCAACTCTCGGCATGCAGTTCACTGAACTGAGTTTTCTGTGTGGTGACCAGGGAGCTTGAGGCAACTCTAAGTGCCCAAATATCCAGCCCGGAGAGGGACAATGAAACCAGCCAGCAGGAAACAGATGAATATTGAATCTGAAATGTTTCTTGTCTTCTAGACTTTGGTACCGTTCACAGACTTGAGTTAGGTACCTTGTGAAATTTGAAATTTGGAATGACTTCAAGCTGAGACAGAATGGGAAAGGGATAGTCTTCTCCTCTCCAAAAGCTGTGTAAATCTACAAATTTCACAGGCCTGTAGGGAAAAAAAGCAAGAGGAAAGATGACTGCAGCTCACAGTAGGGGATGCATTAGCAAAGGCAAGAATGGTATCTAGTCTCCAGGGTATGCTTATGTATTTGACACTAAATAGCCCTAAAGAATAAAGAGTCCCCCAGATTCCCAGTCTTGTGTGGGCTGAAGTCCCTGCTTTACCTCCTTCTGAGCAGGACTTTGAAGCTGTCCCTGCAAAGCGTGATCAGCCGGTCCTTCCATGTTCCTCACAGCATAAAGCAACAAGGTTGGAGGTGGGGACACCTCTGCGCATAGACACCTACGTGGTCATCTCTTGATGTTCTTCTTTGACATTTGTCACTTTGCCGATCTCAGATTAGTGGTGCTTCTGCATTCTGCTTAGACCAAAATCAAGAAATCTTTCATTTTAAGTGGGGTCTTTAGTTATTACTTTTAAATAAGAAAAAGACAACACTAATATAACCGGACTAAATGTATAGGCTCCACATAAACTTCTTGTAAAAGAAATTATGTCAAAAGAATTTCTAGGAGCTCTTCACAAACAACACAAAAGACAGCCTGGTGATAAGCTTTGGTGGTGGTTTTCTGAGACTCCCGTGTCATGAATGACAGATCATA
Organism: Larus michahellis; assembly: GCF_964199755.1. Taxonomy (NCBI): domain Eukaryota; kingdom Metazoa; phylum Chordata; class Aves; order Charadriiformes; family Laridae; genus Larus; species Larus michahellis. Next base: position 119,572,644 of record NC_133898.1, read on the forward strand.
AAAATCCCACAAACACACGACTTTACATTTCATCCTCTATTACTTCTAATACAGTGTGATCAGTAAAAACATATGATTTCATGACACAGATATAATTTTATCACACAGAAGTATGTTATTATTCCCCAATATTTGCTAGTGTACAGTATGCATTATATGTGGCCTGAAAAAGCTGTAAGACTTTTTTCACTGTCCTTGTTTTCAAACCTGTTTGGGTGGGTTTTGCTTTTTCTTTGTGTTTTTTTTTTTGTTGTTGTTGTTTGTTTGTTTTTTTAGTTGGTTTGTTGTTTGTTTGATTTTTTTTTTCCATTTCTCATCTACAATGTCCCCATGGGAATCCCTTTACTTGAATCATCTGAGGTAAAGGAAAAGTTAATAGCTCACATTACAAGTAATGGGAGCCACTGATTTTGTTATATAATTTAGAAACTGAATCAGCTACTAAACAGAAACATGCCTGGCATTGTGACACAGGTGAGTGTATAACTCATCGAGGCAGAGAATGTGCTGATTGCATAAAGCCCTGAAGTTCCTCAAAGGTCGCATAGCTCAGGGTGGATATTTCTTTCCTCCTGATTTCCTTTCTGCCACACAAGGCTGAAGACAGAAAGGATACCCTGATAGTCAGAGATGTTAAAGTCATGTGGATCCAGTAACCAGATCTCTAGCTGAAGAAATAAACCTGTTTCATGTAGTAATTGTGCCTCTCCAGACAAGATAGCTTTTTGTGGGCTTTCTAGGTTTAACACAAAAAGAAGATCAATAACTCTATACAATATTTGAGGCTAGTTAAATGCCAGTATAGTGCATTGCTAGTGGTACTATGCAGTGGCTTCTCTGAGTCAGTATAGAGGGATTCATCTCACTGACTACATAAAATTTAGTTGACTGACCTAAATAAGTCCTTTAAACTCCATCTACTACCAATAATAAGAGAAACGCATTTCCAAAGAGCAATTTTTCTAATTTATCAGAGATTTGTTTTAGTATATGATAAATTGTTATCTGAATGTGCCTATTTCTCTCTGTTGACTAGAGAGGAACAGCAGATGACTACATTAAAGTCTTAGCTTTATGTGCTAAAGTTGGGTAAGAGCAAAAGCCAACACAAATCAGTTTTTTATTCCCTTTCATGTCACTGTTTCTAAATTTTTAACCTTGTATTAATTTAAGTAAAATACTGGACAGTTTCTGAATGCCAGGAGTAGTAAAATTCTATATTGTGTAAATTTTAAAAGCTTATAATTCATGCCATTGGGTTTTCTTTTAATTAAATTTTGCTGGCTTGCTTGAGAAATTCAGATAGTTTAGAGGCGTGGGTTTCCTTTATAGAAAGCAATGGAAGGTTGCCAGCATCATACATTCATCTATGTGCTCTCAAACTCAATTTCAATTTTCCCTTCAATTTGCCCAACTCTGAAGTAAAACTGACTAGTTTGTAGTTTTGGATTATTGACAATACAGTCCTTAAGGACAATCGCAGCACTTGCCATTCTCCAGTACTCCCTGATAATAGCTGATTTGAGCAAGGTTTTGTTTTTATTACCTTGGTATTTTCTGAAGTCTGTCGTCTGGCTCTCAAACCTTGCAGCTGTTAATCAATTTGTTTTAGCACTTCTCTGTTAACCTGTTCTCTGACATTGCCTGTATATTACTTGTACAGGTCTGAGGAATATATCGTACCGATTCATCCTGAGACTAAACCTGGCATAAAGAAATTGCTCTGCTTCTTTATAATCACCTCTGTTGAGCAGCCATCAGAAAAGAGGCAAAGTTAAATTGAAAAGTTATTCACCTGTAAAAAATTAAGGATTTTTTTTAACATGCACAATGGTGGTTTCTAAGCTTGGTCTCTAAGATGAATATTGGCACTAAGAGACAAGATCTAAGATTATGAAAACATCATCTTATTGTTCATTGAGATTCAACAAACCGAATTGATTAGTAGGTATTTTAGAAGAAGAACAGAGAACAAAACAGCAACTTATGCCTTTATAAGGTGTAAGATATATATAATATTCTAAGTCAGTAGAAACACATTACATGCTCACTTCTTAAATGCTGAACACAATCTGGTTTTCCTGTCTCAGAAAGTCTATGCAGTAAAACTGGAAAGAAGTACAGAGGGTCATAAAGATGACTAAAAGCATAGACTGAGACTGGGAAGAAACTATGTGGGGGAGGCAGGGGTAACGATAGGATATAATAAAGCCTTTTCATATTTCGTAGATATTGAGGTTCATGCTGAAAGCCAAGAAAGGCTTAGTAGATTCAGCTGATTCCAGCAGGTGACAGGTTCAAAACCAACAAAAGAAAATGCTGCTCCATATGGTGTATAGTTTAGGTGCTCATTCCTTCTCACGGGATATTATGGATGCTGGATTTTGCATTGGTTCATGAAGCAGCTAGAAAATCTTATGAAAGTTATCAGATATAAAGATACAAGCTCAGGCTCAGGAAGTCTTAGGTTACAAATTGCTGGAGGCTGGGAGTAAGCTTTGGGTAAGCTGCAAACTTTGCAAACTGTCCTGAGATACCTCTGTCATTGGGCACTACTGACAACAGACCAATACTTGTGTCTTATAACCAAGTGTGTTTGCATCTTTTTTCCTTTTTTTCTTTCTTTTTTTATTTTTTCTCCCAGGGACAAGCTACATGGTTATTACACACAGTTTTTCTACTTCTGTATCACAAAGGTATAATAAAAAATATTTAATACCTTTTTTTTCCTCACTCAGGTTTCTTTTCATTTGCAATTTGTCTATCATTTACCTGAGTTGCTGTTCCATTTTTTTTTTTCTAGTAATGACATCCATTTGGCTTGGACCCTAATCATCCTTTCCCCCACCCCAGTCTGTATTTTTTGCTGTCTTCTGTCAAAGGGTGTTTTCCTATCTGTGTTGTTACAGGGAGAAAATAAAGCAGTTGCTTGTTCATTTTCTCTGTTTGTGCAGCAGAACTTGAGAGTTCTCTCCAGCTTTCTATAAATTAAAGACTATGTGATTCAATCCTAAACCTGTTCAAAGCTTTTCTTTTAATGCTTCATAAAAGAAAACTCATTTAAAACAAATTAAAGAATCAACACCCACACTGACCCCAGCTGCACTGTTGGGTTTTTAAAGATATTTTTGTATTCCCAATGAGGTTATTTTCAGATCTAATTAGTGAAATCACTATGATCTCATTTCACTAAATGTCTTCTCCTTAAAATTCCATTCCACATTGGAGATTTAAGGATTTTCTTAAGGTGTGATGTAGTAAAGTGCTAAACAACGGAAGGCATATCCACACTCTCTCTAATAAAGTGATGTCCCGTGGAGTTTTCAGGATGTTCTCAGCAGGTAGATAATTTCAACTGCTAAGATATTACTTGGGGGAAAAAGAATGTAAGGTATTTCTGGTGGAAAGGCATTTAGAATTTTAATTTTTCAAATATTGGACATTTTTGAGCTTAAGAATGCTGACAATATTAAAATAATTTCTTAAACATTTTTTGGCTTATAATATACTTTTCTGGAAATTGATCATAGAATCATAGAATCATTTAGGTTGGAAAAGACCCTTGGGATCATCGAGTCCAACCATCAACCCCACTCTACAAAGTTCTCCCCTATAGCATATCCCTTAACACCACATCTAAATGAGTCTTAAACACACTCAGGGATGGTGACTCCACCACCTCCCCGGGCAGCCTATTCCAGTGTCTGACCACTCTTTCTGTGTTTGATGTTTTTCAAACATCAAAACTTTCTTTCTGTGAAGAATTTTTTCCTAATGTCCAGCCTAAACCTACCCTGCTGCAGCTGGAACCCATTCCCTCTTGTTCTATCGCTAATTACCTGTGAGAAGAGACCAGCACCAACCTCTCTACAGCGTCCTTTCAAGTAGTTGTAGGGAGTGATGAGGTCTCCCCTCAGCCTCCTCTTCCTCAAACTAAACAGTCCCAGCTCCTTCAATCCCTCCTCATAAGATTTATTCTCCAGGCCCTTCACCAGCTTCGTTGCCCTCCTCTGCACTCGCTCCAGCACCTCGATATCTCTCTCGTATTGAGGTGCCCAGAACTGGACACAATACTCAAGGTGTGGCCTCACCAGTGCTGAGTACAGGGGGACAATCACCTCCCTCCTTCTGCTGGTCACACTATTTCTAATAGAAGCCAGGATGGCATTGGCTTTCTTGGCCACCTGGGCACACTGCTGGCTCATGTTCAGCCGCTTGTCAATTAGAACCCCCAGGTCCTTTTCTGCCAGGCAGCTCTCCAGCCACACTGCCCCAAGCCTGTAGCGATGCATGGGGTTGTTGTGGCCCAAGTGCAGGACCTGGCACTTGGCCTTGTTGAAGCTCATACCATTAGCATTGGCCCTTTGATCCAATCTATCCAAGTCTCTCTGTAGAGCCTCCCTATCCTCATGCAGATCAACACTCCCACTTAACTTGGTGTCATCTGCAGACTTGATGATGATACACTCTATGTCCTTATCAAGGTCGTCAATAAAGATGTTAAACAGAAATGGTCCCAACACTGAGCCCTGAGGGACACCACTTGTGACCGGCCGCCAGCTGGATTTAACTCCATTGACCACCATTCTTTGGGACTGTCCATCCAGCCAGTGCTTGATCCAGCAGATCGTATGCTCATCCAGGCCATGAGCCGCCAGTTTTTCCATGAGAATTCTATGGGGGACAGTGTCAAATGCTTTTCGAAAGTCTAGGTAGACAATGTCCACAGCCTTTCTCTCATCCAATAATCGGGTCATCTTATCATAGAAGGAGATCAGGTTCGTCAGGCAGGACCTGCCTTTCATAAACCCATGCTGACTAGGCCTGATCCCCTTCTTGTCCATTATATGACTTGTAATGGCACTCAAGATGATCTGCTCCATGACCTTCCCTGCTACCGAGGTCAGACTGACAGGCCTATAGTTTCCTGGATCCTCCTTTCTGCATAGGAACACAGGATAATTCAGGTTGGGAGGGACCTCAGGAGGTCTCTAGTCCAACCTCTTGTTTAAAGCAGGGTCAGCTATCAAATCATACTATGTTCTTCAGGTATTTATTCATCTGGGTCTTGAAAATATCCAAAGATGCACGATCTCTTGCAATCAAGACGCAGATCTCTCACAGGATGCTTGGTTGTCCTTGAGGGATTGTTTTTCATTATATCTGGTCTGAACCTCTCCTGTTATGTCTGAACCTGTTGTTATGTCTCCCAAAGCCATCTCTTCTACAGATCAAAGAAGCCCAGTTCCCTCAGCATCCCCTTATAGGTCATCTTGCTTGGCCCTTGACCATCTTGGTGGCTCTGTATTTTTCAATAAAGGTTTGGTAAAGAATTAAATATCCCCAAAGTTTATGAATACTTTAAGAATAAAACTTATTCAGGCTCATATTAATAAGTTACTTAAAAATTTTAAGTTATCTATAATAGTAGCCAGCAGTTAAAAATTACAAGGCATATCTCGGAAAACAGTATTTTAATAATAATTGTAACTAGCAAAGTAGCCTATGATCATCTTTCTATTTTATTCTTTTTCTCTGAACAAATCCCGTACCCCTCTCAAACTTTGCTTTAGAACTTACTTTTCCCATAATACCTTTCTGTACTAATGTCAATCTCAAATAAACACTATACATCTCATTCCTGCATTGCTTTCCATTTGTTTCAAACGTCTGAGTTTCACCCTAAGCTTGGTGTGCAGAGGAGCTTCATTTTCAGTCACATCATTGTACTACCAAAAATAATGGTGCTGTATAGACGGGTGTCAACTGTGTGATGCTTTTCCTACGTACAGCCCTCGATTAATCAGTTCAGGTATGAAGAACAACAGCTTCCATGTGCTGCAAAAATGCACACGAAATCCTGAGAACCTGCTATGGCTCCTACATGTCCACCCTGCCATGTGCTGCTATCAAAACCTAAGAATGCTGGATACAGCCACATGTGTTGAAGTTACACTTAGATCTTCGGGGGAAAAATGCTGTTAACTTGAGCAGAATCATGACTTTTTTTCATTCACAGCTTCTGTAGAACGCAATGTATGTTTATTGCACTTCCTACAAAATTGTAATTCACAGGTTGTATCTGTGACTCTACTACAATTATGAAGACAATAAATCCTGCAGTGATATTTGGCTGAACTTTGAACTTAAAGCTGTGTTGGATGAGATCAAGAACAAGTCTCTGTACCTTCAGACTCACTAAATTGGATGTATGATACATTCTTGATTTCTTTTCACCTGTTTTTTATGGTTGTTTTTTGTTTTTCTTTAAGACGGCATACTGCCAGAACTAGCTATACAACATAATGTACTACAAGTCACAGCACTGCAGTATTAGTGCTACTACAGTATTAATTTGAACTAGCAGGAGTACATCAGTGATTATGGACTCTTTTATTGCTAATGTATCTTTTGCCAGTTGTACCCTAGATGCCTGAGTCACGGCTTCCCCATTTAGCAGGGAAACAGTCAAAATACCAAAGAATAAGGAAATTGCTCTATTACTGGGGATGTTCAGAAATTTCGGGACAATAGATTTGATCAGAAAATATTAATTTACTGAAATCTAAAATGCTATCAAGAAAGGATCATGTTTTAATATTTTAACATTTTTATTCCCCTGTTCTATACGTAGTCTATAGGTAGATCTACACCAGCCAAAGAGCCTGAGGTTGGTGCAATGTGATCCCTTATATTAAACCATTACTATGAGCTCTGGTGGATCTGTGGTCCATTTGACCTAGTAGTCTCCCAGATAATCATGGGCTCATAGAATGATTTAGGTTGGAAGGCACCTCTGGAGGTTATCTGGCCTAATTTGCTGGTCAAAGCAGGTTGCTCAGTGCCTTGTCTATGGATAATCTTCTGGCATGGTCTAGGGGTTAGGATGGTCTGGGGTAAGCTATTCAGTCCAGCCAACCTGTTGCGAGTTAAGTGATATAGAGAGATAAGTGATATAGAGCGTTAAGAGAGTTTAGTGATATAGATACAAACCATTCACGTCAGGTTGCATCAGAGCCCAGGGAATTTTATTTTCAAAAGAGAATTTTATTTACAAAATAGAGAATTTGAGAGAATTTTATTTTCAAAATCTATTTGTCCAGTCAGCTAAATTTTCTTTATCTTCCATAAAGAAAGATGCAGGCATTCAGGAGTAACTCATCTCACCGGTCTTAGACATATGTCTTAACACTTTCTGCCTTACCTTGCCTTGTTTTGCCCCTGTGATATCAAATTAATCTGATTTGAGTGCCAGGAAAGGATAAACTCAGTGGTGAAGCTATCTCTTCAGGAGGGGTCACTTTTCCTGGTATCTGTGTTCAGGTATTCATCAAGCACTTGCACTTCATTATCATTAGAAATAACAGTCATAGAATCACAGAACTGTAGAATCGCCTAGGTTGGAAGGGACCTTTCAGGTCATCTAGTCCAACCATCAACCTAACTCTGACAAAAGTCCAGGAAATAAGTGTGCTCTTCCTAAAGAGCATAGTTTTTGGAGACATCTCTGTTAAGTTCTATCTAACCCAGGCATTGAGAGGAAAATTCACTAGCTAAAGTCTTGCAGACTCCCATACAACATTTCAGAAAGCACATTTTGCAACCTTTAGTGTCCAGGGACATTCTTGTGATCTAAAGACTCTTCACAGAGTTGATTTTCCCAATGTAACCTTTTTTATTGTAGTATATCAACAGAAAAAAAAATAAAAATTATGCTTTCTATTTCAACTACCCTTTGATATTTTTTTCCAGTCTATTTCTTTCAGCAAAATGCCACTACATCAGAAATATGAGAAAGGAAAAAAGCTTACAAATCAGCAAATTATTCAAAGATAAAATTCTCTCTTTGCATAACTGATAAACAAACATGCCATGAATCCACTGGTCTGTCCTTACTGGATTCTAAAAAAGAAATACCATTTCTTTCAATATTGGAAAATGTACCATTAAAAAAGAAATCAAATGCATACAGTACATTCCCCAAAGTATCATCAAGTTTGCATCAACAAGGAGAAGAAGATGATAACATTAGAATTGTCAGTATAGATAGTATATTTTCCTGACGTTGAAAATACCAATGTTGTTACAGGTATATAGTGTAGGAGAAAAAAAAGACAAATATTATTATATCCTTAAGCGTAATTATTCAGAGCATAAAGGGGTCTAAAGCTGCAACAATCAAGCTATCGAGTTCAAAAGTTTTGATCATCCATTTATATTTAAAATGCCACAACACTGACAAATGTTGATGAAATATCAAAAATGAAAGTATTGTTTCTTTCCCAATCCTTATTTGTAACCTAGTCATTCATCCCTTGCACACTTTTCAAACAATGCAGGATTGAATTGTGCGGGATTGCCATGGGATTTTATAGAAGCCGGACGTATAATGCATTGTAGAAAGGTGTTGAACAAAGTCATAGAGCAGAAATTAACCAAAAAACAGTCTGAGTGTCATGTTCAGCTCAGGAAATCCCTAAATTGTTGGTTGCTAGAAAATGTAAGGCAAATACTGAAGGAAAAAAGTATTCCATGCTCTTATTCTGTATTCTCTTTCCAGGCAGCCTTAAATTGCTGATGTACATGGATTCTCAGCCGGATGTATCTTCAGTGTTGTCCTTTACATTTTATGCTCTTATATTCCTCTGTTCAGATAAAATCCTCTCATTCCATATTGTTGGGAATTTAGAAAGAAAGATCCATGAAACCATACTATTAAAATTCATGTTGGTTTGGTATTTTGTTTTCCTGTCAGGCTAAAAGTATGTTGGTAGCAAGTTGGAACTTCAAGAAGTTATCTGGAAGTCGTGCTGTCCAGAAGAAGTGGAAGACTCAGATTTGCGTTCAAGTAGGCTTCAAGTGGCTAATTACTGCCATAAAATCTGAAGCTTGTGAAGAAGTCAGGCCCATGCTAACCCATGTCTTCAGGTTTCTAAGTCAGGCTCATGTTTTTTAAAGTACTGACCTTGCTCCTGAAAGCACAGGCTTTGTACGGATGCATTGCACCTACATCTATACTGACCAGTACAACAAAGAGTATTAGGACTGGCTTTTTGGAACGGTCTGGGCACATTTAGGCTACGAAACAGGGCTGTTGGGCTGTTGAATGCAAACTGTCTATGGGAATTGTTCCTGGCTTGTTCTAACCCTGATCCGTTCCCAACCGTTGCCTGGGGAAAAAAAGATGGTGCTGGCCAGATGGGCATGGAGGCCACTCCAACAACGTGGTTGCTCCACTGTCTGCACCCGCGCTCTGTTACCGTGTAATGTAATACTACAGACCTCTTTGTGGACATCTGCATGTCTGCCACATTTGGTAAGGATTGAATTATACGGACTTGTTCTAAGGCCGTTCATTAAGAACTGTTTCGAAACCAAAGTTGATTTGAAAAATATTGATTACATATTGACCTTTTTATATGCCCTATGGGTAGGAATGATCACATGCCAATCTTTTCATTTTCCTCTAATATCTTTTATGGAGAGCTGCAGTTAAGCAGTTCATGACTATCAATTATAATAAAGATAGAAGAAGATGAGCTAGATAATTGAATATGCATTATTACACAGACTGAACTATATGGTGTTTGCTACAGTGGGCTGATTCTGTAGGTTAAATTGCTTGATAGCATTTTACAACTAATGATTAATGATAGTAGCCTTTTACAGGATTTCATTTGCAGAAGCATTAGGGGCTGTTATGTGTTAGCAATACTCAAAGCTGTTCCTGCAATGCAGTGGCTGAGAATTCTTACAGGAAATATCTAAATAATTTCCTTTGTGCAGTACTACTACTGCACAGTAATTATTCTGTGAGTGGTTACAAATAATTTGCAATCCTTAATTTGCCATTTTGCTCTTGGACAAATTGATTCCAAGCTATAATGTATTTAACTACATGTGCTTTTATGCATTTAATGATTTTTTTTTTCGTAATTCAACAAGCAATTTGCAGTTTCTGGTTTGTTTCTTACCTGCAAAAGAGAATGCCAGCGAAGGGGCAGGGTTCATCCTTGAGTATTGCCAATGTGGCTGTGGGTAAGCAGATTTGCTGCTAGGCAGCCCCAGTAAGGAGAGGAGAGAGAACTCCCAGCTCAAGTGGAAGCTGGCCCTAAAGGTCAAGGGAAGCAGAGGCCACACACATGCCTAATGCACATAATTGAACAAATCTGAATGCTATTCAAAATGCAGCATTGCATAAAACATTTAAGAAGATACCTCCAAAATGACTGCAGCATCTGTAGTGACTGACAGTAAACTGCGCTAAAAGAAATTAAAAGGCAAGTCCAACAAACATTGCTGGGGGAAAATGATTAAGGAAATTCTGTGCAAGCTGAGGTTACTTCTGGACCAAACACGTGATTCACTTACATCAAAGAACAGGCTTTGTCGTGACTACAGCTTTTTTTGGGAGGGCATACAATTTCAACAAAGATCACATTTGAGCTGTGAGCTGGTTTTTAGTTAATTTGATCAGCTGCATCTTCCCCTGGCAGACTGATCCATCTTGTTGGGTAGGATCACATAATTATTTAACAGTATGGCTGGAAAATAAGGATGAACAGACTGTGGCTGTTTCTTATTTACTAGAAGAAGATATGGTTATCTTGGCATCGGCAAGAGTTTCCTATTTACCCTTTATGTGTGATTAAATGGAATATGTTTGCAGATAATAACAACATTGCAGTCCAGAGGCATTCTCCACTGCAGTGAGCAGAATCAGCTGTCACATCAGGTAGAAAGGTCTCTAGGTAGATGTTACAAAATAGTGCTTGGGATGGGTCCGTACTGCAGTCAGTGCAGTGGCTGTACCTAACATAGGCATATCTGAACTAGTTTCCCTCTGGTGAGCACTGGTAATAATTGCAATAAAAATGAAGTGATGTGAGTTTTAAGATAGCTTAGAAAACTGAGTTGGTACCCAGGGTCCCCTGTCATATACTCTGCTGCTGAATGCTTTTTGTTGTTCTAGTTAGTCCAGTTAGTGTATATCCACACTAACCACATTCTTCCATACATAAAGTTATCTAAGGCTACTATCCATGAGTATTTCTCTCAAAGGTTAATATTTCTGGGTACGTGGGGGAAGGCAAGTTGCCAGAAATGTTATGTTGAATCATTGGATCTGAGCACAGCAAAGGTACTACTCTAAAGCAACTGCCAATTTTTAAATGGTCATTATAACGTATTTGTTACGAAGAGCTGCAAAGCACTTACAAAACCAAACTCCGTAAGCCTGTAAATACTCCCCAGTCTGTTTCTTAAGAGCTGACTTAACATTTTCTCTAATATCCAGTTCTACAGCCCTACAGGATGTTTGCTGAGCAGTAGCAGAAATCTAAAGTACATTCACACTCTATATAATAAATCTGCCTATTCACTGCACAATAATAATATTCTGGTTGTGCATCTCAGTGTTTTCTAGAAGAGGAAGCAATGAGCTGAAAGCCTGGTAATCAACAAGGAACTGAAGCTTGTAGTTCTGCATTCATCTGCTGCCGCTGGCACAGTGATTATGATTAGAGTGGGAAAACTCCACTGCAGTAGCATCCACAGCCTGTAGTCAAGACTGGGGTGTTTTATGGTTAAATGTTAAAAAAATATAGACATATATACTTTTTTTTTCTTTTTTTTCCCTGAAAGAAGTACAATATTCTCAGATGGTAAAGATCATTGGGTACCTTATTGATCAGAGCTATATTTCGTTTGTCCAGCTCTGTAAAAATGGATGGTTAAGTCATAATTAGATAGCGAACCACTCTTAAAAATTGTCTCCAGTCCTCTTGCTCCTTGGCATTGCTGTCTCCTCTGCTTAGGAACCGCATTGCCTGTGGATAGCTTTGAGAACAGCTCCTCTTTCCTTCCAGAAATCCCTGTCCCTGACTGGGATTGCACAGCAAACCTGCAGACTGTCTTCACTCAAGTATTTTTGGCAACAAAGCTCTGTCAATACAGACCGGACCTTGAGCAAAGCCAGGTATTTTGTCTATATAATGAGGTGGGAAATCTCCCTTCCAATGACCTCAGGTAGTTGAAATGCAGCAAGTCTTTTAGACAAAGAGAGGCAAATATTGTTTCTGAAATCCTAAATGAGCTGGAGACTATTGAAAGTTGCCATTGATCCCCACACGGCTAAGAGCACGCTCTGTGACTATCATTTATGTGTTCAACATCAATAATGTACTTTGCTTGGTAACGTAAAACTGCTCTTGGAAATCTGCAGACTTTGTAGTTTTTTCATTGACCAGTGGATATTGTTTTTTGATAGCGAGGAGCGATAAGTACCCTGGGGAGGGAAGTTCAGAAAAATAAACAGCGGTAGTGGTTTGAGTTTGAATACAAAATACCAGAATTTTAAATGAAGAATAAAAGGTTTAGAGAGAAGACAAGGATGGCATGAGAAGTACAGTAGGCCACATAAAATAACAATAAAAAAAATAGAAAAAAAAATCATTGCCTGATGGGGGAGGTCAAAGGTATAAGCACAGAGAAGATGGTTCTTAGTACAAAACACCATCATCATCATCGTTAAGGGAAAAGTACTACCATTATTAAGGACATCAAATGAGGGAACACAAAACTAAAAACTGTATATAGAGTTCCAGAACTTCTATTCTATTATTCATAGTTAATTTGCAAAATGTATATTTTGTAGCTTCTTATGACTCACAAACACTGATTAGTACATTTTGAAAACAAGAAATGATACCTGAACAGTAATTATTCTGGACTAGCCAAGTCTCAGTGAGACAAAAATAAGATATGTGAAAGGCCATAAAGCGGTATGATTATTCCAGGAAAATACGATGTGAGTATTAAACACAAATGTTTGCACTAGATGATTTTTACAGTAACTTGCACAACATGTAGTAATCATCTGAAGTGTGTGTGCTTCATTAGCAAGTCTATTTGAAATGAAATTGAAGTGGTTTCATTTTCCGCTTTGATCCCATCTCTATGTGCTTTTTTAAAGTCAAATTTTTGATGAAAGTTTATTTGTTTAATTGAGCTTTGGTTCACATTGATTTTTCCAGCTCCTGTATTATTATTATTTAGTGCATGTTTTCTTAATGTGCTAAGTATTGTACAGTTACAAAACATTATGTAAATATAAAGATATCCATAGTTATTACTACAAAAGCTTCTTCCAGGGGCTTCTTAAGGGCTACAAAGACGGTTAGGGGACTGGAACACCTCTCTTATGAAGAAAGGTTGAGGTATTTGGGACTCTTCAGTCTGGAAAACAGACAGCTGAGGGGGGACCTTATCAACACTTATCAATACCTAAAGGGTGGGTGTCAGGAGGATGGGGCCAGGCTCTTTTCAGTGGTGCCCGGGGACAGGACAAGAGGTAATGGGCACAGACTTGAGCATAGGAAGTTCCACCTAAGCATAAGGAGGAACTTCTTTCCTTTGAGGGTGGCAGAGCCCTGGCACAGGCTGCCCAGAGAGGTGGTGGAGTCTCCGTCTCTGGAGACATTCCAAACCCGCCTGGACGCGTTCCTGTGCGACCTGCTGTTGGTGACCCTGCTCTGGCAGGGGGGTTGGACTAGATGATCTCCAGAGGTCCCTTCCAACCCTATGATTCTACAGTTCTTTCCTCCGGATGATTCAAGGAAGATTACTGCTTTTTTCTTTTTTTTTTTGAAGGACAACCATTTAACACTTAAACCCGATCTACTGCAAAATGGAAATCAGTATCATCATCATCAGTGTTGGATAAATCTGTGCAAGAATTCTGTTATACTGAAATGTATGTAAAAAGAATGGATATGACATCCTCTTTTAATATAGAAATAAATATATCCTTATTATATATATTAATCTACCCAATGAAGTGCAGAGGTGCTGATTCTCCAGTAAGCCTCCTTTTGCTCTGCACCTTTAAAGCACTGATGTTCTGCTGCCTGTTGCATTGTCATTTATATCTTTACAAAGCAAGTGGAAGAGCCTCACATTTAAACTGAAGTCATCGGCCTTTTTGCACATGTGTAAATAAAGTCTGAAGCAGTGAGTGCTGCCATCAAAATTCATGTAATACGAATTCATTCTGGGATAACTCTGCCAATACACCAGGTAGATGTGCAAGGGGAGGAAATGACCATTTCTCAGTTCCTGCTGCTCCGTTATATGCAGAAGGAGTAAGGCAATCTCGGAGGCTTAGGGAGACCTTGGCACAGGATTTGAAAGTGCAGCTGATGCATGTGAAAGAAGCGAGGGACAAAAAACGCATCTGTAAATCATTTGCTCTGTGTAACCAGGCCCAATCTGCAGGTGAGCTCAGCCTTCCAAGTACAGCTGGACCAAAGTGAAATATTTTAGTATTGTGTCAGTAACTTTGCTGAGCCACGACAGGAATCAGGACCCTGCTGTGCCAGGTACATGCTCCTAAGGGAAGGACTGCCCTCATCCCAGAGTTGGCAACCTGAGCCTTGGGAGGTGCAGGGAACCATCGCTGGGACAAAAGGCAACACGACCGTGATGTATAGCATGAGAAGTGGCAGTCACCACACACCACACAAACAATTTTTAGTGGCGTTGAGAATAAAAAGGAGCATTCAGGAAGGATCTGAAGACGCAGCAAGAGTCATATGGATGACGGCAGCTCTCCTTTGGACTTCACCCTGCTACCTCACTTCAATTTGTACTGCAGATCTCTGTAGGCAGCCATAGTTCCATACTGGGGCCAAGTGACCTACCATTACCAGCTGCAATGGGCTGCAGTTATTGACCATTTTAGAAAATGTAGATGTGCTACTTATTCAGTGTACCTATTGCATCCACTATGTTTTCAAAGGGGCAGCCAGCCCTCAAGGTAAGAGGACAATTGCTGCAGAGCACAGAATAGAGTCAGACATAAAACAGTTAATTTGAAAGAATGTTGCTGCTTATAGCAGCCTTGAAATACAACCTGTGTCTCAATAGCAAAGAGTTTCATAACATCCATGGTGCGGGAAAGGTCTTGATCTGTGTTTTTATAGATTTAAGTACAATAGGTTCAGGATCTTGAGCAGGACTTTGCATGTCAGTATAAAAGCAAGAATTTGTACTCAGAATCTAACCACAAAAACACTACACAGCTTTTTCTTGGCTGATGCATAAAGCAGAATTTGAGTGCTGAAACTGCAGAGACAATGCATTACAAGCTGAAAATGGACTGACAGATTTATACAAGAAGCTCCTATTGTTTTGTAAGCTTTAATCTTAGTGTTAGGGATGGCTCAGGTACTAAAACTCACACCTTCATTTCTCCTCCTCTCAAAAATCTGGAATAATCCTCTTCGTTCTTTTCCCCAATAGCCCAAAGTTCAGAACATGTGTTTTTACAGACCTTCCACTGACTGAGAGTGTTTGAAGCTATATTATAACTTAGGACAGCAACACTAAGCTTTATGTGACTTTACAGAAATTGATGTTCTCATTTTCCCAGGGGTAATGTTTTACGTGCCATAAATCAGAAAGTGCTCCCTGGAGTCAGGCTGTGTTCTTGTATTCTCCCCTTACGTAGAGTTTTCACTGTCAAACTCTCTCTCATTTACTGCTACTTATACTACTTGTAACTTTTGAAGTATCCTTGGCCATGCTCAAAGACATAGTCTTCAGCTTGATGAACCTTGTTTTTTAAGAATTATTTCATGTCACAAATTGTTTGTGTTGAAATAAATCTCATTCAAGCCTGTATTTGAAAATTTGGCCCATATTTGAGGAACAGCATTAATCAATATACTCTGAATTGGCTTTATTGGCTTTAAGGCAGTTGTTTTTGAGCAAGACTATACAGCTAACGAATCTGTATGTGCATGGAACTGCCAACCCTGTCCTTTCTGCTGGTTAATTCTGCTGTTAGAGGTATAAAATGCACTGCTGTATCTTGGTAGTAGAACCTCTTGGCTTAGTTTCTGACAGTCTAGGCTGGATACCTGGAAATCTCATATGACCAGGACTGTGCATGTATAAATCACGTGTATTCGGTGAGTCCAGTGTATTCTGGACATGTTAGTCTTATTAAATTTAATGTAGTGTTCATTTGCACGTAGAATCATAGAACGGTTCGAGTTGGAAGGGACCTTAAAGACCATCTAGTTTCAAACCCCTGCCATGGGCAGGGACACCTCCCACTAGACCAGGCTGCTCAAAGCCCCATCCAGCCTGGCCTTGAACACTTCCAGGGATGGGGCATCCACAACTTCCCTGAGCAACCTCTTCCAGTACAAGTAGAGTAACATACTGCTTCCTGATCACATCAAGTAAACAGATCATTTGAGCTGGTAAAATAGGTCTAAGATGTGGGATACACCTGAGATAAAGCCATCTACAACAAGCTTTGAACTATACAGTTATTAATCTGCATGAATGATGAAGGTGGCATAAGAGCGATGGTCATGGTTTGGGTAGTAATACACTGGCCACTAGTTTGTGTGGTGGAACTAATGCGGGGGACATGTTATTCAAGCTCATTCTCGGTAGTGATCAGAAGAATGAAGTTAACGCAAACCAAGCTAATTAGACACATGTGATTAATTTCACCTTACTTTACCTGTCTTACAGTGAAGCACCTACGCTAAGCTCTCTGGTGAGTTGAGAAATCAGATACCACTGGAGGAAAATGCACTCTTTCATAAGGAAAGGGTATTATGCAGCTAAAATGAAGAACACTGGGATTTCTATTTTTGTCCACTGGGTAGAGAAAAAGGCGCAACAACTCCCTAGATTAGATAGATGCATTTTCAGATACTAACGTTGAGTGAGATTAATGTATTCTAAGTGGAAAATAGTTTTGGTTGGCAGTTTCAGAGGAGGCTCATACTTTCCACAATTATATATTCTGCACAGCATGAATATCAACTATAGCCTAATAAAATCCTGTTCAGAATGGAACTTCCTGCCCACCGTGTTTTGACAAGAATTAACTGTGTCGAAGTACAAAAGGAATATTTTCTGTTTTGAAAATTTTCTCTGACACTTCACTGGGATTTCGCAACTGAACTATGAGAGTTTACATTCTGTGACACAATCTACAGGTTTTATGTGAACTGTGGTAGTACTTGAGCTAATTAGGATATTTTCCCATTATCATTTAGTAAAAATGAATGTTTCCTTGGTTTGGCTGTCATTTTTCCTTTGACCACTCTGTGGTATAAAAAAAGGTAAGGTATTTTTCCAACAAAGCACTGAAAAAATTGAAGTCATTAATGTTGAGGGTTTTTTTACAGATTATTTATAGTTAAATTTTATGAGAACCATGAGTAAATACGAATACACATATGAAGGCTGTGTATGAAACCATACACATGAAGGTTGTGTATGAAACCATGTGAAGGCTAAATCACATCTGGCGGTGATAGTCTACTTTTGCTATGGAGGTTTCAAAGGTTTAGTAAATTGTAATTGATCATTGTATATTGCACAATATTGCATATAGCTCACACACATTGCAATACCTTCAACTTTTCTGTGACTTACAGCGTATCTCAAAGGGTGAGGCTGGCTGATAGTGCGTTAATGTATTCTATGCCAAAATATGCAAATGGGCTCTGAGGAAGGTAGCCAGCTGCCTGAAGTCCTATAGCTTTTCAATGGCAGCAGATTACTGCAATGAGAAAGTGCAGAATAGAAAGTGTTCAGGTTGGCTTAGGAAGCAGATATACACTATTTCTGATTGTTGGCTTTCCTCTGGATGACTGTGCTTTGGTGAATGTGCCAACTAGCCCTTCAAGGCTGAGTAAAATAGTTAAAAGTAGTTGCGGAAAAAAGAATACCTGGACTTACATTGCTTGTACAACTAAGCTAATTTTTGGTAAAGAAGAACAGATGTGACTTCAGTGTACTGGTTATGAACCAAACATACAGGCTTATTCTTAGCAGTTAGTGAGAACAATTGCCGTCACTGCTTATTTGCACTTCTTGCTCTTTTCATTTTTTCATTTATCCAAGAGTTGCCTTTTCAGTTTTATTTTTTCTGGAAGCAATAGCAAATGCAAAATAAGTACCTTCTGTTTAATGGTTTCACTGTACTATGTAGTTTATTACTGTCTAATATCATCTTTATAATATGAAATACAGTATACACAGGCATTAAATTGCTGAGGAAAAATTTACGACAGAACACAATAATATATTTAGGCAGTTTTCTCCTTGTCTGTGCCTCTTTGTCTTTCACTGTCACACTGTGGTGTAGGCTCGTGGGAAAAGGGACTCCATCAGGGCCCTTCAAGTGGATCAAAGACTTTCTTCTTGCTTGGAAGACTGGACAGGTCACCCCTCCTCTTCCCCTTGTCATAACCCTACAGCCAGTGTTATTGCTTCTTAGAAGCAGAAGCCCATTGTATTTGCATTCAATTTTTTCTTTGTCAGCACTGAAAAACCGAAACATCTTCCACTGCTTCTGTGCTACATCCGTTTGTCCCCACCTTGTGCTTGAAAATACTTTGGCATAAAAAGATGAGCTTACTCAAGGGAGTCCAACTTTCAGGGAGTCCATAACCATCCCATAGTAAATATGACTAAGCCCACACTGCTAGCTCCAGGTGTCTCTCTAGATATGGTAGAAATAAATCCATATTTCACAAAGTACACCTCCACCGTAGTAAGACAGCTTAGGCATCAATGATGTTTCCACTTGAGTTCATGCCTTCGTGGGTCCCTAATGCAATTGGAAGAGTTGCTGTGGATGAAAATTTCACAGAAGCATCTTCACTTGTATTTACTGCATGGAATTAAATTTCCAGTGGCGCAGACTGGCGCAAGTCCAGCACTTGGATGGAATTGCAACAAGCAGCGTAAGCTGAGAATCAGAGCCCTTTTATTTTCCTTGTTTTGTGCATAGAAAACTCATAGCATGCTATTTACCAGTGGGATGGCAACTAAGGACTCTGCGGTCTAAAAAAGGATAAAAACTGTATGCACTGACTGTTTGGTAGCTGTACTTTTTACCTGGATATTTTGTCTGTTTAGTTCTACTTTAAAAAATCTTGAAAGGCTTAGCCTATATTAGCGACAACTTATCTGCAACATTTCAGTTTCAGAGGCAAAGCCAAGTTTTAGCTCAAAAAGAAATAAAATCTCATAAATTACCAAAAAAAGCCCCACAAATTTTTCCCTTCCATCATGTGGATAAAAAGTGAATTAAGAGTCTTTGACAACTTGCATATCAAGTTTTGAGCTGACGCAGTCTGAAATGGCTGAGCTATTGACCTCTGAAAAATGGACTTTGTAATGGAAATACTGACAGACTATAAACTATAGCTATGCTACTGGGGGGGAAGGAGAATACTGTAATTACTAGTACATAAATATTGTTCTACTATTGCCATGACAGATCAAACCCAAACAAATCAAATGCAAACCTGTAGTTTCAGAAGCCCAAACCTACAGCCAAGCTGGTGGATACCATACAAGGTGTCTTTTGATCGCTCCCTTGTTCCCTTTCTTGTCACACCCTTGTGTCTTCCCTTGAATGCTTAAGTGCAGTGCAACTTCTAAAGCAACTAAGCTTCTTAGCAAGTTACATTTCTCCCCTTCCTGAAATAGGGTGGCACTGACTACAGGGAAGACAGCCGGCTGAATATGAGCCAGCAGTGTGCCCAGGTAGCCGAGAAGGCCAACAGCATCCTGGCTTGTATCAGAAATAATGTGGAGAGCAGGATTGGGGAAGTGATTGTCGCCATGTACTTGGCACTGGTGTGGCTGCACCTCGAGTACTGTGCTCAGTTTTGGGTCCCTCACTACAGGGGAAAGACATTGAGGTGCTGGAGTGTGTCCAGAGAAGGGCAACGAAGCTGGTGAGGGGTCTGGAGCACGAGTCTTATGAGAAGTGTCTGAGGGAATTGTGGTTGTTAAGCCTGAAGAAAAGGAGAGCAAGGGGAGACCTTATCGCCCTCTACAACTGCCTGAAAGGAGGGTTTAGAGAGGTGGGGGTCAGTCTCTTCTCCCAGGCAACGAGTGAGCGGTTGGACCGGTTGTGCCAGGGGAGGTTTAGACTGGATATCAGGAAAAATTTCTTCACCAGAAAGAGTTGTCAAGCACTGGAACAGGCTGCCCAGGGAAGAGGTGGGGTCACCATCCCTGGAGGTACTTAAAAGATGGGTAGATGTGGCACTTAGGGACATTGTTTAGTGGTGGACTTGGCAGTGCCAGGTTAATAGTTGGATTCAATGATCTTAAGGTCTTTTCCAACTTAAATGACTCTGTGATTCCATGAAAGAGGAAAAAAACAAAAGTGCAATGCCTGGGAAGGAAAACACGATAGGAAGGAGTGGACAAAAGAGGCAATTGAAAAAGGAGGAGAAAAGGACAGGAAAAAAGGTTGTAGAGAAAACAACGGAGTGATCAAGAAGTTCAGAACAGTTTGGTGATGGAGGTGAATTACAGAGATTTGGGCTCATTGGTAGAGGACGAAAGATAGAACAGAGTTGAAAGACAGAATTTGAATTTTTATTTCTCATCGTGTTCTGTGAATAAACAAGGACACTCAAAGGAGGGAGGGACCACTTCTACCCAGAACTGCTACCATAAGGAACACTCGGCTTCCTAAGACTGAGGATAATACTGCTTTCCCCTTGCATAATAAAAACTTATGCAAGTACAGGAAAAAGCTGCTATGTTTTGTGAATGCTAAGACCGGCAAGATTATGCATTCACAACATAATGTACCTGCTTATTATGGGTGAGAGGCATCTTAAAATTAGTCATGCAAACATGGTGTAAAGTAATGAAAAGTTATTAGATTGGCAAATCACTTTTCAGTATGAAAAGACCTTTTGTAAATAATTGTTCATTATTTACTGAAGACTCTTGATCTCAGACTTGAAAATAACTGCAAACAAATCCAAGCTCTGACTTAAGAAACATGTCATTTGACTTGTGAGGTATTTTTGTTTGTTATTTGTCAATTTAATGTGCTTTTAAGTATAAAGTAATTTTCCCAAGGAAAAAAAAAAGTAATTTCAATTAGAAAAATCATTTTGAATCCCAATGTGGATTACTAAAAAAAAAAAAAATCTTTTGGGTTTCCCTGGGTTTATAGTCAAATGGTAAAAGCAGAAATGCTACAAAATAATAAAAAAATAAACTCATTAATTACTTCAACAGTAATAAATCTGCATATTTCGCAATGAAGTTTTGGTCAGTTGATTTCACAAAACTCTGATTGTGGTACGTCTACAAACTCCTAGCATGTAGAGCTACAACAACACCACCTCTGCCTGAAGAAGCCTTTAAGGCATGAACTAGTGAAGAGGGAAACAGACTCTCTGAAGGAACCAGCAGATATTTGCTCTGTTCTTGCATTTTCCTTTAGGTTTCGATTTCTTGGCTAGGTGGTCTCAGTCTGACAAAACATAGGTGTTCTTATGTTGCTATGTTAAGAGACCTCAGAGAGAAGCAGAGGTTTTTTCACTCTTGCCTGCCAGTTAGCATATTGTCTTCTCTATTGCACTATTACAGATTTTTTAGGAAAAAATACTAAATTAAAACCACTATAATAACAAGGAGTAATCATAATAGCAGTAATAGCAAGTAGCAAAAGAGGAGGAGGCTGAGGTTAATTTAAGATTAATTTAGGATCTTAGGTGCTTAAGGATCTCTGTACAGACATTGAAGATAGCTAAATATGTATAACGACATTTAAAATCCACACCAAACAACTCGAGTAGTACCTCTTTCTGTTTTCCTGAGGGTCACAGACCTATTGTCATTATGCCAAAATGCCAATCTAGACACGTCTTTGAACTGTACACTGTTAGTGGCAACAAATTTGATCTCTTGATTTCCTATACAGTCAAAATCTGGATAGCTTCTTAATGTATCAAAATAAAAGAGCATTCTACTCAACAGGCATCTGGAAGTCTTCACAAGTACTCAAGTTATACCAAATGACCATTAGAAAGTCATTACCTAAGGTTGGATTTCACACCAAGTGAAAATATAGTGTTTTGGATAGTTTTAACTGAAACTAGTTTTAACT
This sequence comes from Larus michahellis, assembly GCF_964199755.1. Lineage (NCBI taxonomy): Eukaryota > Metazoa > Chordata > Aves > Charadriiformes > Laridae > Larus > Larus michahellis. The sequence continues at coordinate 119,594,608 of NC_133898.1, forward strand.
CTTCCCATATAAAATGTCAAAGGAAAGACCTCGTTGCAATAAGTTTGTAATGTTTAGGGTTTTGTTACATAATTCAATGAGATTTCTGTTCATGTTTTAAAATGACAATATTTGTAATATCCATGACTTGTAAAAGTAGTGTTTTAATACATAAAAATGAAATACATAAAGCAGCAGAATGAAAATATCTTAGACTCTTTCAACTTTACCATTTATATGATCAAAAAAAAAAAGGTCAGCAGAAATAAGCTTTTCTTCTAAAACATAACGTATTTCCTATGAAATGTAACAATTTTGAGAAGAAATATATCTTTCCGTAAAATCCATTCTGGAATAGAAATGCCCATATGTGGTCTCTGGTTGATTTCAGCAGAAGGAAGGCTCTCTGTGAATGACAGGAGGGGTGAGGGATGATGTTGTCCTGCTTAAGTTTGTGGGTATGTATAAAAGAAGGGAAAGAGCCAGAAAACCAGGGGATGTCATTGGCAAGGGCTGGGTCCTGGCGTTAGCAAGGATTGCAGAGCAATAGGAGTAGATCTGGAGAGACACAGTGCTGATGACCTGATACACACGCTACATCTGTTCCACTGGGTTTCCTTCAGACTATCCCTTGTCTGTTTCTCTGCATCGAATGCTAATTCACGGCTGGAGTAGGATTGCTCTATTCCTCATTTTTTGGTCTGGTTGAATCTGAAAGGAAAACAGTTTGTTTGCTTTTGTTTCCATGGCAAGGTTTTGGTGGTGGTGGGGCTTCAGGGGTTGTTTCTGTGAGAAGCTGCTGGAAGCTTCCCACATGTCCGATAGAGCCAATGCAGCCGGCTCCAAGACAGACCCACTGCTGGCCAAGGCTGAGCCCATCAACAATGGCAGTAGTGCCTCCAGAATTAATATAGTTAAGAAGAGGAAAAAAACCTGCTGCTCAACAACAGCCAGAGAGCAGAGTGAGAATATGTGAGAGCAACAACTCTGCAGACAGCAAGGCCAGTGTAGAAGGAGGGGGAAGAGGTGCTCCAGGCGCCGGAGCAGAGATTCCCCCGCAGCCTGTGGTGAAGACGATGGTGAGGCAGGCTGTCCCCCTGCAGTCCATGGAGGTTAACAACGGAGCAGATATCTGCCTACTGCCCGTGGAGGACCCCAAGCTGGAGCATGTGGATGCCTGAAGGAGGCTGTGACCCCATGGGAAGGCCATGCTGGAGGATGGTCCTGTCAGAACCTGTGGACCCAAAGAGAAAGGAGCCCACATTGGAGCAGGTTTGCTGACAGGACTTGTGACCCCGTGGGGGATCCACGCTGGAGCAGTCTGTTCCTGAAGGACTACGCCCTTGGAAGGGACCCACGCTGGAGCAGTTCATGAAGAACTGCAGCCTGTGGGAAGGACCCACTTTGGAGAAGTTCATGAAGGACTATTTCCCATGGAAGGGACCCCACGCTGGAGCAGGGGAAGAGTGTGAGGAGTCCTCCCCCTGAGGAGGAAGGAGCGAGCGGCAGAGACATCTGATGAACTGACCACAACCCCTATTTCCCATCCCTCTGTGCCACTTGGGGGGAGAAGGGAGAGAAAATAATGAGTGAAGTTGAGCCTGGGAAGAAGGGAGGGGTGGGGGGAAGGTGTTTTAAGATTCAGTTTTATTGGTCATTTTCTCTACTCTTATCTGATTAGTAATAAATTTAATTTCCCCAAGTCGAGTCTATTTTGCCCGTGACTTGGCTGGTGATTGCTGAGTGATGTCTCTGTTCTTATACCAACCCATGAGCCTTGGCAGCCGCTCACCAGTGGTGTCCCTCAGGGCTCAGTTTTGGGGCCAGTTTTGTTTAATATCTTGATCAATGATCTCGATGAGGGGATTGAGTGCACCATCAGTAAGTTTGCAGATGACACCAAACTAGGTGAGAGAGTTGATCTGCTTGAGGGTAGGAAGGCTCTACAGAGGGACCTGGACAGGCTGGATCAATGGGCCAAGGCCAGCTGTAGGAGGTTTAATAAGGCGAAGTGCCAGGTCCTGCATTTCGGTCACAACAATCCCAAGCAGCGCTACAGGCTTGGGGAGGAGTGGCTGGAAAGCTGCCCGGCAGAAAAGGACCTGGGGGTGCTGGTGGATGGCCAGCTTCACATGAGCCAGCAGTGTGCCCTGGTGGCCAAGAGGGCCAACAGCATTCTGGCTTGCATCAGGAATAGTGTGGCCAGCAGGAGCAGGGAAGTGATGGTGCCTCTGTACTCGGCACTGGTGAGGCCTCACCTCGAGTACTGTGTTCAGTTCTGGGCCCCTCTGGACAAGAGGGACATTGAAGTGCTGGAGCGTGTCCAGAGGAGAGCTACCAGGCTGGTGAGGGGTCTGGAGACCAGGGCATATGAGGAGAGGCTGAGGGAGCTGGGCATGTTTAGCTTGGAGAAGAGGAGGCTGAGGGGAGACCTCATTGCCCTCTACAACTACCTGAAAGGAGGTTGGAGAGAGGTGGGTGTTGGCTCCTTCTCCCAGGTGAATAATGACAGGACCAGAGGAAATGGTCTGAAGTTGTGGCAGGGGAGGTTTAGGTTAGATATTAGGAAGGATTACTTTACTGAAAGAGTGGTCAGGCACTGGAATAGCCTGCCCAGGGAGGTGGTTGAGTCACCATCCCTAGAGGTATTTAAGAAACGTCTAGATGTGGCACTTCAGGGCATGCTCTGAAGGGCAGAGATTGTAGGTTGTTGGAGTTTTTTTGGTTGTTTTTTTTTTTTTTTTTGTGTGTGTGTGTATGGTTAGACTCGATGATCTCAAAGGTCCTTTCCAACCATGAAGATTCTATGATTCTATGATTTTTTCTCCTCCTGTCCACCTGAGGAGGGAGAGTTATAGAGCATCTTGGTGGGCACTTGGTGTCCAGCCAAGATCAAACCACCGCAGCTTTAAAAATGCATTCCTGATCCGAACAAAATGTTGCTGAAGAAGCCAACACAGTGTGACTGCTGCACACCTCTCCCCTTGACTTTGCATGCAGGAGGCTCCAGAGTGCGGAGGTGTTCATTGTGACTGAGAGGTAGGCATCTTACACTGTTTACGGGGACTGCTGGTGTGGATGAGGACTGAGATGGATGCTGCTGAGAATGGATGTGTGGTAACTCCAAAGGCAAAAGAAGTGTAAATCTCCTTCTGGCCCCAGGCAATCTTCCATCTAAATTCATGCATCTGGAGCTGGGTATGCTCATTCAACAAAGGAGTGAGAACAGGATTTCTACCCCAAAAGAAACTAATTTTGTTTTGTGCCTTCTGTGCTGATAAGGCATTAATCCACAGAAGAGCCATACGATGTCAATGTAGAGCAAGACTTCTCTGTCCATTATGCCCACACACACTGGCGCAGCAGCAAAGGCAGGAAGGAAAATCATTTTTCCTGATTAGGGAATTCCAGACAGCAGTCGATGTTAGTTATAGGACAAGTTATGTCTCACAAGCATGGTTGTACTACTGAAGAGAGAAGTCTTGGGGTATCCCTGTGCTTGGCAGTATTAGTTTGAACTTTCTGTCTTGTAGGGTCCCGTTATAGGTTGGAGTAATTCAAAGCAGCCCCGAGGAAGGAGTTACCTAAGGGCTACATTGGCTGTAGCTGGGTCCTTCTTTTATCTGCTTCTTTTAAGGGCATTGGTTGAGGTTTTAAAGTCTTTTAGTTTGCTCAAAGCAGCTGCTTTTGCAGCTGTGTGTTTGGGAGACTTCAGTAAATGGTACTGTGAAGAGTGCAGATGGAAAACTGAGGGAGAAGTAGGGTCGGTTGTCATCACAGAACTACAGTTTGGCTTTTCAAGTGAAAAGCCTTGCAACTTTTGCTGCTGGCAATCTATGATACTATAAGCAAAAAACCCTAGCCCATCCATGGTTTTATTTTTCTGTGCTTGCTTTGATTTTATAAAGGCCTCCGAAAGGGCCCATATCTCTGTGCTTCCACAAGAACATAAAATTACACTCCAAGTGAAGGAATTTCAGGTAATCCATCACAAACCTCATTCCCTTCCGTTCTCCACCCCAACAATAATTCCTTACTATAATGATTACAGTTCTCTCGAGTGCCTTCAAAATCTTCCTCAGTGGAAATGTCTGGTGATAAAATGGGTTTTATCAGCATGTCCTGAAGAATATCACATTCACAGTACTTGATTTCATGGACAGAAGCAAATTCTACGGTTGTGGCATTCCTGTGAGGAAACTTCTGTCGTACACAACAGAGCTGTTGCATGAGTCCTTTTGATGACATCAGTTCTCGTATGCTTCAATTTATGAAATATCCAGCAGAAAGTTATCATGGAAAAGCATGACTTTTCCTGTATTACAGTTAAAGAATTGCCCTGTCCCTGAATTCATTATTCACCTAGCTTACTTACTGAGTCCTAATCATCATCCCACCTAGGATGTGGTTATGAGTCAGTCGGCTTTGATGTCCACTGTAAAAAAGCATTTTCAACCCTTAACATTGCAAAAAATGCATGAAAGTTTAAAAGACATGTTGAACGGTGAGAAGTCATTTCCTAATGGTGATGACTGTATCTGCAAGTGTAAAATACCATTTATTGTACTTTTGAAATGAATCCAATAAAAATTTTACATTTACACTCAATATTATTTTCCACCGGCAATGTATTACACCTAGTTACCAAAAAGGTACTTCTTCATGTACATCCTCTGCAAGATGAAGCAGAACCAATCAATCGAGTATAATAACAAAAGAGACAGATTTATCAGTTCACTTTACTCAGCTGGAATGATTTGTGGTTAGGACAGGAAAGTTTAAAATGGAAAAAAGGTTACGGCTATGTTCTGAACTAAACTAGAGAAAAAAAAGCTTCTGCCAATATATTGACCTGGGAACTGAGGCATCCAATTCATTGTGTGCATGTTTAGACCTTGATTTATTATAAACGTATATCTAGGGCTTGCTTTCTCTTACTACAGTTGGCGGCAAGAATATTTTCCCTGGAGAACTTCTCGGGCCTTGCACCTTTCTGTGCTACCCAGGCCATGATTCCCCTCTTATGAAGTCTGTGAGAATCTTTCCATTGACGTCAGCGGGCGTGACATCAGCTCCTTAAATCAGCGTTAAGTGGGTGCAGTAGCCTGCTTCTGGGCCTCAAAGGGAATTCTGCGTGTATAAAGCCAGCAAATCATTGCGTAGCCACTCTCAGACCATGCTGCAACTTTGGCAGGATAAAGAAATCTGAATGTTACCGCTTCAAGACTTATAATTCATGGGTGGAGTGGTATCAGGAATTAAATCTCTTCTTATAAACTAAAACAGTGCTAGGGTATGCTTTTTGCTCCTGTGACCATAGGTGGCATGGTCAGACTGTATATTACTAAACTGTCGTGGGTCCGAAGACAGGGTGATTCCTCACAAATTGCCTGTAGGAATGGTCTTTGGTCTGTGTCCGTTCCCAAATTGTAGCTTGGGATCATATGGGAGACTGTCTGTACCAAAACGGTGCAGGAATTGCTCTGTCAGTGTAAAAATGTAACGGCCACATTGCTGCTCTCACACCTCTGCACAGTCTCCGTTTAATTTATTAACAGAAGGGCACCCAAAGCGCTTAGGACCTGCTTGTATGGGTAGCTGTGTGCAAAACCTCTGCCCTGTTTTAGGGTCTGAAAGCCCCCATGGAAAGCAGCGTGCCACGTTAGGGGGACAGCGTGCCACCCTGTTGCAGCTTGGATGCAGCACTGGACTAGTGTGGCCACACTGGTACCCAGATTCATTTTTGCCTGGTCTGGAGCATGGGCAAAGCAAGTCCAGGATCTTTGCCTGATGAAGGCATGTCCCCGGAGTGAGAAAAACGAGGTGGAAGATGTTTGTGTCTGTGATATTATTAGGTACGGAGATGTTTATACCTGATGTAATAGCACACACAGCTGAGTTGATGTTCGTGATTGCTTGGTGTCACCCAGCTCTGCTCAGTGTAATTCTATCTGTTTGGCACTGGTGTGACCGAGATTGGATGTCAGCCTAGCACAGAGCTGAGAGCCAGGGGAAATGCGTAAAGCTCGGGCAGAGACTAACAGTCACCCTAAATTCTAACCAACATGGGGATGATTACCATCAAAAGTAGAGCTCGCTTTTGAAAAATAGCACTGTATTTAAATTTTATTAAAGGCCAAGAAGCTCCAAATTTAGTCCTCATTTTCCTTACATTTCTGTGACTGTTAAAATGGCATTCTTATTCATTTAAATTACAGTGTCTATATACCTAATTCAGGTGGATTTTTTCAAGATTGGTTGTGGATATGAACTCATTTCCTTGGAAAGAAGTTAATTAAAGTCAAAAACACACATAAAAAAAGAGGTAGTATTTCATCTTAAGGTAGAAATACATGGAAAGAATCACAGATTTGTAATATACTTATTCCATCCAGCTTTTGTTGGAGTATAACAGAAATACTGTTTATGCATATATATGTGCACATGTAACCGTATTGTGACTACGCTGCGTGATGCACTGGTCTGCTGTAGGAAGTGTTCTCTATGGAAATCTGTGCTTTGAATTTGAGGGCATGATATACATTAATTGCAAAAGAGTGCCCTCCCCTGAAAATCTCTTCTCAGGCTGGGCACCCAAATTCCCTTAAGAGATGCTACTCTTCTTCCAAGCAAGTATGAGCATGAAAAACGAGGCGAAAGCACACTTACATATTTCCTGTGTTTTCTTAATAATTTTTATTTGAGATTCAAGACGAAACAGTCTGTGATCCTCAGATCACCTGTACAGCAAGCAGTTCTGCTTTTGCTGAGCCCAAGTGATACGAATCAACAGGGCAGAGAATATGCTGCCTGACCAAGTGCTTAAGACTCACAGTAATTCTTCAGCACAGCTTTCAAATAATAGCACTACTAAGAGCAAAGCCCTTGTTAAGAAGGGAAAAAATTACAGTGGTCTAAAAAACAAGTTCAGATCCTCCCTCAGAGCTAATTGGCAGTGCTAAATGGAAGTCACTAATAGTTGATTAACAGCATCTGATCCCCTGTTTAATGTGGAAACAAGGGAAAATGGCATCGGATGTCTAGAAGCATTTATGCAGTATAGGATTTCTTTTTGCTGAAATACAGTGATTCAGGTAGCAAATCTGGACATATGCTCAGTGTCATGCCGCCTGCTAATGGCCTGACATACCTTACAGCATCTAAACAACACTTGAGTGTTATTTAAGGAGGGAACAAGAGAATTCAGGGTGGTGGCCCGGAAATATTGCTTTTCACCCCTTCTTCCATTTGCCACCCTAAGCCACTGAACAGACTCTCCTGTGTTCTCCCTCTGTGTTAAGTTTTGATTTTCTAAACAAAGCTAAACACTGCTAGGTTTTACCTTGTTACATAAAGCATCTCTAGCAGTGTTGTCACCTGCAGTCAAGGCAGAGTTTTGTTATAGGTGCAGAAGATGGAGCAAAGGAACCATGAAACCATGCCTTGCTTCTGCTTTTGTCCTGAGACCAATTTCCCAAGAGTTCTTGAGGGAGCAGTTAACTTTAGTAGGTGGTTAGAAAGAATTACAGGCGTGCAGTGTATTTAAGAACCACGTACAGGATCAAAGTATTTGAATGTCCCATAAAATAAAGAATAGAACTCTTACAAAATTATGTGGGCATAAAAATAACTCTAATCTAAAGATTTTATTCTTAACTGTATCACAGTGTTTCATTGTTATGATGATAAAATTTGATAAACTTGACTTACAGGCTAAATCAAGTTGATAAGTATGAGCTATGGAAAAGATTACGCTCTTCTGGCAGGACATATAACCATATATAAAATATATGAAAATATACTAATGTGTCATATATGTATATACATATAAAATTTTACATATTATATAAAATTTAAATACAAAATAGAATTGCTTAAAATATAATAATTGAATTTAGAAGTGGTGTATTATGGCTGCGGTATACCTTTATCCACCTTTTTTCCTTTTTCATATATATAGCAGCAAACATACCCAGTTAAAACCAATCTCCTCTCAAAATTCATTGAGTCAATGTTCTGCAGGATTTTTAGGAGTTATTTAAACCAGTTAATGGGCTGATATTCACCATGTGTTTGTGTCCATTTGTTCTTTGAGCTATTTTAAGCTTGAAGGAAATAATAAAAGAAATACTATGCCAGAGTGAAACATAAGATTAAGACTATTTTTAGAATTTATTAATTTGACAAAAAGCTCAAATTAAAAATGTTGGACAGCTGTAGAAGGAAATTCTACAAGATATTCAAGTCAATTTTAGGCAAGTCCATTAAATTCTCCAATATTCTATGACGTGCTCTGTGCCCAGTGCAGAAACTCTGCCAATGCTATAAGCGGTAATTTAGGATCTGACCGGGGAATTGTAGGTTCTGATCCCTACTTAAAAGACTGCTTATGCATACAATGTAGGGGAAAAAAGTATAGTAGCTTTCGTGACGAAAGCTAGAATACAGGTCTCACCATTTGCTATCTCCAGATGCTTGTACTCTCAGCCCAGTAAACCTCAGTTTCTTTTTGCAAAGCAGAATTGCAGGAGCAGATGGCACTCATATTGAGAAACAGCCAGGTATACTCTCCAGATAGCTAGAAAATACAAATCTGTTTCATTTTCAGGCAGACAAACCACAAAACCCATGAAAGTATGAAACCCATCCTCGAAGAATAAAAATTCATCCTGAGTCGATGGGTTAGCCAGCAATTTACTGATTACAAGCAGGAACCTCCTTACTTTCCATTGCCAAAGCAGAGTAGCTCTGACAGCTCTTTTGAAAGGTAAAACTTAGAAATCTAAACACAAGAAAAGAACGTAAATCCCGATCTCTTGTTGGCATCTGCTTTTCTGTAAAGCAGAGTTAGATCTTGCTTTCATCCCACAGTTCATAATGAAGCCTTTTATGAAATTCAATAAGCACAACAGATTCAGGAGCTTTTTCCATCTAAATATTAAGGTTATATAGCAATGCAATCACATAGTTTCCCTTTAGCATCTATTTCATTTAGCTAGTACAGCCTGAACCTCTATCTTACTTTATAAAGGTAAGTATATTTTGTCTGGGACTCAGGTGCTAAACCAGTGCTCCAAGGATCTAGGTTATTCTAGGGTGACCTAAATAGCACTACACAGTTTTTAGGGACCTAAAAGAGACCTCCCTTTCCTTCTTAACATCAGTATTTTTGATGAGATGGTAATACCTCTTAAATTCATCTACCTGACATGATAAATTTTCTAAGACTGAGTGTAACTTAAGGCTGTGCAGAAAAGCACAAAGTCGGCACAAGAACACATTGTTTGTCTTTCCTTCTCTTGGTGAGAGATGAGAAGGAGAATTTCAGAACCAGGGTGTAAGTTTTTTTTCTGGTCTTATTCAGTGAAAAGAACATGAATAGGCTTGCTAGATGGATTAAAAAAAAATCACATGCAGTTCATTAGTCAACATTAGAACCGAAGGTGACATGTGAAACACCTGAACCACTTCTCTGCCAAGAAGTTTTTATCAGGCCATCTACTCTCCATACAGCTTAATACCTTCAGCTCTGGGCTGCTGCCTTCTCCCAGTAACTCATTTTTAATGGGGTACTCATTCTTTGGTTGTTAAGAGTTATTAGGTAGTTATTTATAAGACATAATACATTACAAAATTCAAGTTAGGTAAAGTCTTTGTTGCTGCTGTAAAACTCACCCAAGAGAGAACATTTAACCACTGTTACCCTCAGATATTTTTTTTTTTTTTCTCGAAATAAAGCATTAGTTTCTCTACAAAGAGATTGCTGGAAGAGCCAGCCATGCAGAATGCGATGGTTCACTCTGCTCTGGCAGGAGGACACAGCCCTATATTTGTGCTCTGGCTCTACTTTAAGTGCCTTCCTGGCGCCAGTCCCAGCAGTGCTGCACCCGCTGAGCTCTCCGGACCTGCCCTTCTGGAATAGCCTTGTGAAACTTCTGGGGAACTAATCAAACAAACACTTTCTTCTATTTTTAACCTCTTATGAATGAAGGGACATAATGTTTTTCCTAGAATGTCTACTTTTTCTACAGTCCACGCCGAGTCCATTAGGCTTGCCGTTCCCTATTCAATACTGGGACTGGACAAACGGTCCCATGGCACACCATGGACCTTCTAGTTCTGTATTTGTAGGCCAACGCTAAGCCTGAAGGAGGAGGAACTGTCCTTCACCCTATGAGCAGAATAGCAAAAACCTTTTTGAAAACCCAGGTCAAACAATATTTTATTTCCATGTGTGTATGTGCAAGATACCTATAAGTAAATATTTTCTGATTACATGAATCCTTATGCTAACTGTATGTATACAAAAATAATTTAAACTTTTACAAAGATATTTTAATCTTTGCATTCTGAAGAGCAAACCACCTGCAGCTTTGTATGTATAAATCTAATTATCTGTCTGGGGGGAAATAAACACTTATGAATTATTTTTTGACAATGCCACTAATTATGATTAAGCTATAAACTGAGGTGGCCCAAAGTATTGCTCCAGCAGAGAGGTACGGCTGCTGAGTGAATGCTTCAGAGCTCTCTGAAGGCTGCTGTGCCTACTCCATTGTGATGTACCAAAACGAAAAGTAACCTGTCCCTCACCTCCTTCTGCTGGCAAGCAGGATGATGAGTGGAAGTGCTCTGAAAAGTGTAATTAATCTTGCAATGCTGTGTGCTACATTCCTGTTCTGTCAGTGCTTAAATCCTAGTTACCATCTGTACATGCTGTTCTGGTACATGCCCACTTAACCTGGGCTTTTTATGCCTTTTATTAATTGAAGGAGAACACCGTGCTAAGCGAAAAAGATGCTGTATCTACATTTGCAGTAGGGACAAAGTATGTCCCCAGCCCACGTACTCATGATGAAGCACACCCTTCAAACCTTTTTTCCTTCCTGTGTTTTTAACGAAAACCTCCAAATATATGCCATGACATTCAGATTCACATTCTGACTCTTTCAGGCTTTGCAGTATGGCAACCTCAGCTGCCTCCATCGCACTGGAGAGCAATGGGGAATTTGTTTTTTACTTTATAGTACGTAGTTTGAGATCTTTTTTTCTTTTAAATCATTGTCTCCCTTGTATTGTGTAAAGACTCATGTATTAATTTCAGACCAGTTTTAGTTAAAATTCACTAGTATTTGACCATATGTATTTATACTGATTACTGTAAGTACCTTAAAGCATTCAGAATATTGCCTGACTGAAGCAATAATACATATATGAATTCTGTGATATTTAAAAACAAGATGCCAGTTTTGACCATTCATAGTGAATGGTCACAGATTATATTTTTTCAGGAGTATAATTTTTATTTTGTACATGGCAAGAAAATTCTGAAGCCTCCAGCCCATGGCTGTTCAGAAGTAAGTAGTAGGGTTCCCTGTGCTGGGATGGGACCTGGACTGACAGCACTGCTTTGTTCTTGTGCTCCAGCAAGGAGAGTAATTAGATTTACAACATGCAGTTGGGAGAAGAAGAGGACAGAAGAGGTGGTGGAAGGGACAAGAAGCTGTTTGTGGCTTATTGTTGTGGTAGCAGAGTAACACCTAAGCATGAGAGAAAATTTGGAAAGCTTCTCCTAAGTTACTGAGATTGTTAGATGTTTAACTTTGCTCCCATACAGTTTTGTCAAAGTGTAACTTCCTACTGACATCTATAGCAAGTATTTTTTAAATCTGCTTCTTCCGAGTTTTGGTCTATTGCCTCAACTCTGGTTCCTCCAAAGCACTTGGGACACTCCAAATTGCAAAGGATGTGTTAACAGACATTGACTCAGAGGGGTCCCATAGCAGACTGAATGTTGATCCAACCACACTCTTGGTCTGCCACTGAGAACTGCCGCTGAGTTACCAGATATATAAATGCTTGTCTATACATGAACCCCAAATGTGTATCTATCTGGAGCTGGGCAAAATTGATCCTGACTTCATTTAATATTGAAAAGTTGAAATACAAAAGTAGAGATTAGTCCAACAGTGATATCCATGCATTTTCAACTAATTTTTTGTTTTGGAAGAGAAATGTAACAAATACAATGAAACACAATTCAGACATCAGCAAAGATCTTACACTGACAAACAATAAATATAATTGCAAACGAGAAAAATGAGTGGTTGGTTTGTATGTAGAATTGAGTCTGAATCAATTAATATAGACCAAGCATAACTTTTCTTTTGAGGCAAGACACAGTGGGAATACTAAACACAGTAATTGCCTATATTGCCATAAGGCAAAATTTATGAGTCTGTTATTGCTTATGGCCATTGACTGAAAATAGATATGGAAAGTCAGATTTATCTCCTGTAACTTTATTTCCCTGAAGTTCGATGTCTGGTTTAAGCTAGTCATTTGCACCACTTTTATTGTCAGATTGCCAGAGAAGAGATAATACAGGGTATCTAAATGTGCCTTTTGTATCCTGATGTATACATGTCCCTTAGTATGTGTGTGAGACAGAAGTCTCAGAGAGGTAACATCTCCTCTTTGACTGTATAGGGAGCAGGTGGAGATACCCTACTTGACCTCAGGATTAGTCTAAACTTAAGATGACTCCCACTCTGAAACACTGTTATGATAAACTGTGTATGAAATGATGTCTTATTCTTGAGATCTACTTCAGAGGGTTGTAAAAGCACGTGGAGACAGCAGAAAATGTGCTGATGTAATGGTATCTTTCAAGCGGCAAAACCGTACTCTTTTAGTTTTCCAGGAGCATCTTACCAGAGATTGAATGTGACTAGGTAGAAATAGCCAAGCTGCAGTGCTGAGCATGTGAAGATCTTCACTTATTTTGCTATAGGATGAGGAGAATAAAACTAGCTTTAATAAAAACCAATGATATTTGGACAGAACACTCTAAAAAGAGCTCGTATTTCTGCACCCTGTTTAAACTTTACTGGCCTGCTTCTATGTGGCTCTGGCATTATAATTATACATCAAGATCTTTAGACTTCACAAACACCAGCAGAAATCCACAGGTGTGTCTGCTGCTCTAAAAGCCTTTGCCAGTTTGAATTTGAATTAAATAATTCTTTACCCCAGAAACTTCGTAACAAATGTTCTGAAGATGAATTAAAACACACTCAAACTGCAAAGTAACATCTCGAACGCATGTCCCTCAGTGATAGCTTTTTTTTTTTTTGGAACAAAAAGAACATCTAGAATGCTTCATAAGCTTAATGTCACATCACCGCATAAGCACGTGTCCCTTCAACCCCTAAACTTGAGCTTAGCTAAGACTTAATCAGTAGCTGAAAGGCCATACTGTTCTGCAAAGGTATGAATTCTACCTGTGATGAGTCATATCTTTACAGAAGAGGAATGTTTTTCCTCTCTTCTTATCTGTGATGAATGGAACACGCCATTCCCATCATTTTGGCATCACCTGAGGCAAATATTGGATTATCTGAGTTGATTATTCAATTTTACTTGAGTGAAATGTGACAGATCAATGTAGTACCATTTTAGTTTTGAATAGAGAGAGATGCTTTCTGACTAAACAACTGGGGGATAATTAATACAAGGTATGAAAGCTGGGGCTCATTTTTTTGCACCGTGAAAAAGAATTAATCATCAGCCATTCAAAGTTCGTGCTAACGTTCAGCATTCCTGAAATGTCTCCAGACATACAAAAGGTATGGAGTCCAAATCTTCAGGTTGGTTTTTCCCATGCAGTCAGAGTTAGGGCTTTGCTATACGGATGTAGCGTGTTGCAGAGAACAGGGGCACAGCTGACTGAAGGAAGCAAAGACAGGTAGTTCTACAGCTGCTTAGACACATGAGCAAGTTGCCACCGTTTAGGAAGTTACTGTGCATCAGCTGACCTTTGGTACCTGTTTATGGACATGACCTTAACCTAAGGGGATACAAGTTAGTATAGTTTTATCTAAACTCTTTGCACAATAAGCTAAGCCTTGCTGATGCTGAGGGCTAAGAACATGTACATGAAAAGTTACTACGTGTCAGTTGGCATGACATAACCCACCAGAGACACCTGTTAGGGTGTCTGGGCTGTCAGGTTCATGAACTAATGGCTACAAAGTCTTGCTATCCTAAGAAAAAATAATTATCTAAAGCAAAACTAAGACTGTGGTGCAATTCCAGCTTCCAATTACATCACCCTGCCAGGGATAAAAGCTGGAGTTATTTTGGCTTCTCAGAATTTGATGAGAAGAGGAATTAGTCCATGCATGACCAGAATTTGTATTCTTGCTGAATAAATAAATTTAAATAAATGAGGATTGAGAGTTTTAGACACTTTTCAATTTATATTTCTCAGTTATCCTGCTATTTTCACACATGCTTCTTTCTTAATGCAGCTGCTCATTTGATGATTGCAAATGTCAAATTTGTAATCTTTACAGATATTATTGCAGCTGGAAAGGAAATTCAGTTTTTCCCCTATGCCCCAACAAGGGTTTCATTTATGGTGCAAATGAGCGAAGTTTAAATTGCTAACAGTGATCTAAATAACTAACATAACTAATCCCACATCCAACTCATTAAACACAAGACTAACACAGCTACAGTACTGTTGCAGAAGTTTGGCAATGGGAAGTGAGATTTTTGATTCCAAGGTGGCTGATGGAAATTCACATGTTCTTTAAATGAAACGTTGAAATCAGGCAGTAGTGCCATTAACAAGTTAACAACGCTTCCCTCTTCTGGCATCCCTGGGGGTTTCAGTGGGACTGTTCATGCAGTCACCTAACTTTTATCATGAGTGGAGGGAAAAATCTAGATTCTCAAATTAATTATCAGTTTGATGAAGTTTTTCATATCCTAAGCCCAGGGGACTGTCCACACCTTAGAAAAAAATGTAATCACAACTGGGAAATTGCACAGGTTTTAAGAATTAAAATAATAATTTGGAGGCTGTGGTTCAGCTTTGGAAAGAAACTCAATTAATTCAGTCCCCCATCATTTCTAGTTGGTGATTCACGCCAGTTCCTTTGCATTTGAACAAAGAATGCATGGATTCAAGTTCGACAAAATTTCACTTAACAAAATACATGATTTACAGTCAGAAATTGTCGTGGCAAACTTAACTGAGTGGTACCTGTTTCATCGCCACTGGCTATGACTTTCAATTTAATTTTAAATTCTCTTTCTTCATGAAGGGAGTACTAGGTGCCTGGGACTGAGAAAAAAATTCTTATTAAAAAAAGTGTCTCTTAGGATTCATACATCTAAGAAAAAAAAAAAGTCACTGGAAAATGTATTTGTTTTGTATGCGATGTAGTGCCAATCACTCTTCTCTGAACATAGGCTTGAGGATTTTCCTGGATACAGTTTGATTTTACTTGCTTATGTTCCTTGTTAAGGTGACTCGTGTTACAAACATTGTTCCCTTTGAGACTAGCAGTAAGAACTGCAATGGGAACAGCATTTGAATCCGCTGGAGTCGAGCAGCTAAACATCAATAGTCTTGCTCTGCTGGGAGCAGGAATTAGCAGGAGGCAGTCCCATCATCTGAGCAAAATTGCCCGGGTTTGCTGTCTAACAGCCAGTGAGCAAGTACCTGCACACGTTGAACGTGCACACCTTGAAAGTGCTGTTTGCACTATATAATTGAGGGGAAGTTACACCAAAACTGACCAGGGACCAGATTCTGCAGCAGTTCTCAGAATTGTCTGGTACTCCAAAATCAGTAGGGATGAGAGAGGACAAAGCTCCGTTTTAAAATTATTTGAATATTACAATAACTTAAGATTAATTTTGTATATATGTTTGCTTCTATAGACCAGTCTAGGCAATAGGCCACAGGCTTTATAACAATAGGATAACATTTTAGACACAATAATCAATCAGTAATATTCAACATAAGCAAGAAGATCTGGCCAACTAAGATGTTACTTTACGGTATTCGAGGAGAAGACTAAAAAACCAGGTTTTTAAATCGCCTTAACTTCGTGTTATTCAGTGTTGACATTAACTTTGAGAATGTAGCTACTGCTCTGTAAATGTTTAGTCTCTTGAATAACAAACATCCTTGAACACACAGAACTTCAATTTAGAGATTCTCAAAACAAGCAATTGTGATTTATGACAGGGTTTAGGCTGTCTCTAAAGCTGAATTCAGCTCAGTACCAGAAGATCCCATGGATTCCTGCACCACTTAAGCCGAATTTGTCCTTTCCTCCAGTCCTTAAAATGGAGAAATATTCTGAATTAGAGATGAATACTATTACTGTTTTTGTTGGCAAATCTTGCACGCACCAGAAAAGCCAACAAGCAAAAATATCTGGTAATTTAGGAACAATTGGATTAGCACTGCGCCCCCAGTTCTAAATTGGGAACAGTTATAGATTCAACTTTAACATTCCTGAAACAGAACATTTTGATTTTTAGGTTAGAGTTATGATGTGTTATAGACTCTATTCAGAGAACAGAGATGGTCAAATAGTGTCTTTTTTCCTTTAACTCAATGATTAAGGTATACAATTTTCAAATTTAAAATTATTTAGTAAAAGCTACAAATCGTTTGACTATTTAACTTTTCTGAACATCAACATTTCTCTACCCCAGCAAATAAAATAAATCAACAGTGCATCCTCCCGCTGTCAGAAATATGTTAATGAGGACTACAATTAAGCTAACCCCAAGTTATGGATTTACATCAGGATGTTGAATATCAGTGTAGATTTTTTGATACTCTACTGGTTTTTGCAGTCTGTCAGTTAAGAAATACATGGGCTCTTTATAATTTTCCCTTCTGTAACGGGATTTTCTAATCTTTGACATATCTTTTTCACTATTTTGTTCTAATTGTCTGCTGTATTCAAGAGCTCTACAGGGAATAAAAGGCAAAAAAGCAAACACAGATAACGTCCATACAAAAAAGATTTTACAAAAATCAGATTTAAACAACTCGGAAAATATTGGGAGTCAAGGTATGTGCTATTGCAGAAGTCAATTAAAAAGAAATAAATCTTTTTGTTATATTTAATGCATTTCTGCTTTAAATATAAGGGAAGATGACATGCAATTTGAGGTTGCTTGAGTTTCGTCTACCACCCTTTTGATTAGAAAGGTTACTTTTCTTCTCGTCCGCAGTGTCTCAGTTGCTTTAGTCCGATGCTGACAGCAAGATTTTAATTCAAGAGCAAAAATGCGCTGGTGCAGTCTTGTTCGGCTTTACACGACCAGGCTACAATCAGACCAAAGTGCACATTTCACTGCTGTTCTGCAATCTTGCCGTATATCTGGCTGAGGAAAAACTTCTTAACTACTTTTGACTAGACATGATCATAAAGACAGGTGCAAAATTGTAATTTCATTGATTCATGGATGTGTAGCTTAGAAGAATTACTCACAATCATCGAGTCAACTTTATGGCATCAGCTAAAGGAACCATTCAGAAAGAGTTAAATAACAGAATATAAATCTATTTAAAATGGAACAGTCTTTTAAGAAAATAAAGATGGTTTCCGGTATGGCTATGAGTGTCAGTTGCAACCATTTCATTTTTTCTTCAAAATTCATGAAGAAATTTGAGTCTAAATGCTCAGGGTGGATACTACTATTTCCTTCTATTTTATATCGTGAATGTTTGTTTGATTACATCTTTATGGAAGAGGTATGTCATCTAAGTGCTACTTGATGATGTAAAGGAAAGTTTTTACAGAAGTTTATGACTGATATACACTTAGGTAAGAAAGGAAACCTGTTTAAACTTTCCTTAGAGGAAAAAATGGAGGTAGAGAAAATTATTCTTCCCTCCAGATGAGCAAAAATACTGGAAAGAATCCTAGGGAGCCTATATGAATGTTTAGCATAATCTTAATTAAATATCCAGTAGTCTTTTTCAGTAATGTATTCTACAGTATTGTTCTGGAGTTAGCAAAATACATCTATTTTGTGTCCAAAATGTTCTCTAATGCTCCTTTGGACAGTATATCATAATGAAATCTTAAGGTAAATGCAGTATTTGCAGTTCCTGTATTTTGTAACGTACCAAGTGAACACCAGTGATATGTCCATCAAATTCGTCCTGAAATACTTGGAAAAGAAAAACCTCTAATGACAGTAGCCTTTCACCCCTTTATACAGAGATGTCGATTTACTGGACAAGAGACCTTGCAGTCATTATCGCACACCTCATTCAAGACAAAAGAAAAAGACTGGATAAAGCTAAGTATTTCAATGCCATTGCCTTGTACTTATGTTTGGTGGTTTTGTCGTGCTGTCATACTGTTAGCTTTTATAACACACTTGTCCTCCATATAGTACTTTATATAAGAGGTGAATAGTTTTTTTTCCACTTTTGCAGTAAGATGAGGGAAAGGACAGAGAAGTGATTTGCTCAAGGCTATTTCTCACATCACAAGAAGTGAGGAGATGTGCCTCTGTGCTTTCCAAACGCTAACCTTTATCTAGTACTTTCCCACTATAACAAATGACTCACTGTACTGTTCTACTCCATCGGTCAATTGTTCCTAGTGAAGTCAAATGTGATGCTTCTATTGCCTACAGGGGAAAAAAACACAAAACAAACCCAAACCCAAACAAACACCCAGATTCTTTATCTTTAAGACATTTTCAAAGAGTTCTTCCTGTCTTGGTAGGGTTGTTATTTGGCTCCATCTTCGAAATTTCTGAGTTTATGAGACTTGTTAAAAGAAATAAAATTTTTCTTCACAACACTTTACTGAGATAAAGTGCCATAGCTTAATTTTACAATGAAGAGCAATTCCTACAGAATTCAGTTGATTTGCTTATGATCTAACCGGAAGTCTTAGTATGGTTGAGAACTGGAATAGAGCTCACCAGTCCAAACCGCTGTAACAACCTTTCTAATAAATTTTTCTTCACTCAGCAGAACTCTTCACCTTTTTTCTTTTTTTTTAATGGAAGTTCAGACTTTGCATGATGGGTCAAAGACTACTGGATTTTTTAAATTATTATTATTGTTTATATACTTTTTAAATGTCTGGAAAACACCCAGGAATTGCAGAAATCTTGGGACTACAGGTTGAAACCACTGCCCTCACCTCATGACATTCTTGAACCTTGACCTTCCCCAAAAGAAAAGCATTCCTTCCCTGTGATGCAGACTGTCATAGATGGCATTGAAAAAATGCAACTGGTAAATTGTTAGTAAAGAAAAAATACTCTTCTTGGAAGTGCACAATGTTATGAAAAGTGACAATGTCTCCGAACTGCAGTTAGGGAGGTTCAGGTTTGGTATCAGGAAAAGCTTTTCCACTGTGAGAGTTGTGAAGTCCTGGAAGATAATTCCCAGAAAGGCTGTGGAGTCTTTATCCTTGGAAGTTTTTCAAGATTTGGCTAAGCAGAGCCACAGCTGACCTGATCTAGTGTTGGCCATAGTCCTGCCTCAAGTGGAATGCTGAGCTATACGACCTCTATTTCTATGATTCCATGAAGCGCAAAACAAATTATTTATTTTTATAGCATACTTGGATTTGATTTCCTTTAAAGTGTGTGAATGCATTTGTTCTATAAAGAGGCAATAATTGAGCATTCTCAGTTCAGCATGTTACAAAAATTTATGCTAAATTAGCGTTCCACAAAAAAGTGAGCAATTGATTCAGCATTTATAAGAGAACAATGAGGAGTATCAATGAAAATATGAACCGCATATATTCAATATTAACAGGCTTTAACTCGGGAGGCAAGTCTACTCTCGTTAAAGTCTGCATTATAGTTCTTACTGACTTCATTGCCGGCACTCAACAAAGGTATGACAACTGAAGACATGCACAGCCACCCTAAATGGCCATGCAGGTCACAGGATTTGTCCTCTGAGCACACTGGGGAAGGATATTTAATTATTTGCCGAGAATGGATCTGTGCTGTCTGGTGAATCACTGGCTGACTGTGGGTCATACACAACAAAAGCCTTCCATGGAGCAGTGCTTACAGGAGTGAGAGACCTACCTATATGTGCGACACTCAACAAGCCAGCCAGGGTAGACTGCAACTTTCCTTGTGCCAAAAGTATACAAATACTCATCTGTTTGTTTTAAGAGGATATAACTGTATTTTTTGATCCCTGCATATGTTGACACTATAATTCTGGTAATGGGAAAATGCCATGTAATTGTATTAATTTTTATGTGATCTTTTTGCAGTTTATCAAATCTCACTGATGGCCCAATAATACACATCCAGACTCTATCAACTATGTCTCTAAATTAACTCAGTTTATACCCTGTTCCCATAAAGCTTTATCAGTCAGGGTTTATTTATGGAAACATGGCTAAATGGTAACGTTTACCAGTCGGTGGCACCACAATTACTTTTCAAAATGTATTTGAAGCTGGTTTGATTGATGTTTGCCTGCAGTTGGTAGGCCATTCTCGCTCAGCAGACTCATAAACAGAGTCATACTGCATAACTTTTAAAATAAAAAAAAAACAACAACAACCCTTTTGGCTCAGGCCAAATAATGATTTTAAGCACTGCAGCATCTAACTTTTAGCTCCCTGGCTTGGAGTGAAATGAATTGCAGAATTGCCTGCAGAATGAGAACTGAATTGCAGTTCAGCTCCTCACACAGGGTGAAAATTGACACTCTGGAAGTCCTGTATAGAAAGCCAGGAACCATCTACTAGCTGTAGGTGAACAGTGAGAACAAGGAGGTAGCTGCATTCCTGTCCATCCTCACGCCCAGGTGTCTGGGTTAAGCCCTAAGGTAATAAAAAAGACAGACTGTTACCAACATTACGGCAAAATAAATCCTCAACTATTTCCTATTTGGAGAAAGTTTATGACTTC
The DNA here is from genome assembly GCF_964199755.1 of Larus michahellis. Taxonomy (NCBI): domain Eukaryota; kingdom Metazoa; phylum Chordata; class Aves; order Charadriiformes; family Laridae; genus Larus; species Larus michahellis. The sequence continues at coordinate 119,615,320 of NC_133898.1, forward strand.
AGCTGCATAGATTATTTTGGCATGAAGCTCTCATTTAATTATGTTATGTCATATTGGCAGTGGCACTAACATCAAGGAATCCACATTTGTTTTTTTGAAAACAAGTCACTGAAGTCGGAAATGCATTAGATAGATGGAGGCTGTCCTTCATGGAAAACTGTTGCTCCTGCTCTCCCACAGGTGACTAACTGCATCTCAGAGCCACAAGGAATCAATTGAACTCCATATTGCAATACATTTAACCCTGATGTTTCCACTTATATGTTTAATATCAAGCAATCCCCATCTTCTTTAACTAAATAGCAGAGAGCAAAAATCTTCTGTGCTGAAACTGAGTGTGGTTGCTGGAGGACAGAAATCTCAGTGAGACTACGGTTGTGTAGTTTCATCAGTCTTGTCCAATGAGTTAAGGTAAAACACTAAAGAGGCTTTTCTAAGCCTCTTCATCCCTTTGGGTCTCTGGTGCATCCCTTGGCCTCCCTGTATCCTTTGGCTTTGGTATCTTTTTCTACCCATTGAATGCCTTTATTGAAGGAAGAGTAGCTTGACCTAACTATATTTAGGAACAGCTTAAGAAGTAATATCCAGATACTCATTTTCCATAGAACATTTATATAGCTGATCATGCTTACCTAGGTATTGAGGACTTCATCATTAGACAGTAATGGAATAAAAAGGAGGATCTTGGGAATATCAGAAATCAGGAAATATCAGGAAATCAGAACTACCCAGGTCTTAACTGAGAAACCTAAACCCTTGTCCTAAACATTTATTGCTTTTACTATCTCTCTTCCCACCCTTGGAAAATTTGGGGAGATGGGATTGAAGTCACCTTCCTGTCAGCTGCAGAAGGTGTGTGTTTCCCTCTCTCTCTGTCTCTCTTTTGCTAGGAAAATCTAGACTATTATGTAAAACAAGTATTCTAAAAGACTTTTGTAGACAAGACCTGTCCCTTTCATCTCTGTCCTCTCTATCTTCTCTATCTTCTTTATGTCTATCTTCATCTCTATCTCTGTCTCTATCATCTCTCTCTATCTCTTTATCTCTGGAGTTAAATCCAGTTTGCAGCTGGTCATAAGTGGTGTTCTCCAGGGCTCAGTATTGGGTCCAGTTTTCTTTAATATCTTGATCAATGATCTGGATGAGGGGATCGAGGGCACCCTCAGAAAGTTTGCAGATGATATCAAGTTAGGTGGGAGTGTTGACCTGCTTAAGGGCAGGAAGGGTCTACAGAGGGATCTGGACAGGCTGGATCAATGGGCCAAGGACAATGGTATGAGATTCAACAAGGCCAAGTGATGGGTCTTGCACTTGGGTCACAACAACCCCATGCAGCGCTCCAGGCTTGGGGAGGAGTGGCTGGAGAGCTGCCTGGCAGAAAAGGACCTGGGGGTGTTGGTCAACACCTGGCTGAATATGAGCCAGCAGTGTGCCCAGGTGGCCAAGAAGGCCAACAACATCCTGGCCTGTATCAGGAACAGTGTGGCCAGCAGGACTAGGGAAGTGATTGTCCCTTTGTATTTGGCTCTGGTGAGGCCCCACCTCAAGTGCTGTGTTCAGTTTTTGGCCCCTCACTACAGGAAAGACATTGAGGTGCTGGAGCGTGTCCAGAGAAGGGCAACGGAGCTGGTGAGGGGTCTGGGGCACAAGTCTTATGAGGCTAAGGGAAGTGGGACTGATTAGTCTGGAGAAAAGGAGAGTGAGGGGAGACCTTATTGCTCTCTACAACTACCTGAAAGGAGGTTGTAGAGAGATGGGGGTCGGTCTCTTCTCCCAGGTAACAAGCGATAGGATGAGAGGAAATGACATGAAGTTGTGCCAGTGGATGTTTAGATTGGATATCAGGAAAAATTTATTCACCGAAAGGGTTATCAAGCATTGGAACAGGCTGCCCAAGGAAGTGGTTGAGTCACCATCCCTGGAGGTATTTAAAAGATGTATAAATGTGGTGCTGAGGGACATGGTTTAGTGGTGGACTTGGCAGTGCTAGGTTAATGGTTGGACTTGATGATCTTAAAGGTCTTTTCCAACCTAAATATCTCTATGATTCTATGAAAGATTTTTTGATTTACTTCTAAATTTAGGCAGCTGCTTTAGAAGAGATGGTTTAAGGCGCAGTTTTGGACTTGAGCGCCCTACGCATTGCTTCAGAATCTGGAGTTGCTTTTATCTTCTGAACCATGGTGACCTATCCAAGGTGGTGCAAGAAAGCCCGGAGGAACAGTCACCGTGTTGTTTACCAGTGCTGGCAGAGCTGATGGGTCAGTCAGAGTATGGGTGCTCGGTGTGAGGCCGGTGTCTGATCCACAACAGGTCTGAATTCAGCAGCCTCTGAGTACCATTCATTATTTGACCCTGAATCATTTTGGGTTTTGTTAAAAAAGAAAAGCTTTTATTCCTTGTAGAGGCAATGCCAACTGCTTCGTCACCTGGGCTGAGTCTTTCTCTCTAGATTAAACAATACTTTATATGAAACAGATTATAGAATATTTCCCGTGGTAATGGAAAGCTGAAAAAGAGCACACAAATAAATAGTGAATTAATTGCACAACTATATCTGGAAACAACAAGATTTTGTGCTATTAGCAAACAGTTGCTCCTAAGGGGTCCAATTCAAATAATTTTATTCACATTTGATAACTTTTTCTTACCCTGGTACTGCAATTCACAAGATAATTTCCAGGACAAATTCAGGCACAAAGGTCTGTCAAAAAGGATATCAGAACAGGCTGTTGAGGAGCCAAGATTTTACTTTATTAAACTCATGAAGTAAATATGCAAGTAAATGTTCTTAATAAAGAACTATTTTTAAAGTGCCTAATAGCATAGTAAAAGTGGCTTAATAAAACTGCTCAGACAGACTTGACATTTATAGGGCTTTTCTGTGGAGTGATATATAAATAACTGTCTTAACTAAGATCATCAACCAAATACATTTGCACTTCTTTGCACCTGCAAGCTAGCCATGTGAAAGAACATACAAAAATAGATGATCCCTTTCAATTTATTAAAAAAAAGAAATTAGATGCTCATTTTTTCCACAAACCTAGTGCTTAAATCCACACCAAGAAAACAAACTAGGATATTAATATTTAACATATATCTTTAAATGTTCTCAGTATTCGTCACATTTATATTTTAAAACGTGAGAAGTGCGAGGTTTACGGTGTTAAACTGATACGCAGCCATCCAGGCTGTCTGGGTGCTGTTCGGCATCATTTCATGGGACTTTCCACCGGCAAAGACCCCAGAGTGCTCTCTAAAATGTGGAGCTGATGCAACTTCCATCCCATCCCTTGTTCACCCCACCTTGACAGGGTGTGCAGGGATGCAACACTACTGAACCTCAGCCATCTCTGAGGGATTCAAGGGGGTAACGTTGACACATTGGACGAGATGGGCATTTGGGAAGGGAAAATAGCAGAACTGAGGTGTTTTTGGGTAGCACCAGCCACTAAACCCGGGCCTCTCCCCCATATGTCTGCAAGATAAACCTGCCAGAAATAGATCATTAATTTATTCATCCCTATGTAAAGCACTCCAATCTTCCCATGACATGAAGTGAGAACTGCACCAGGGTATATCATTCAGCAAAGCATTTTAGTGTATGCTTAAGTCTATATCAAACAAAAACTGCGTATAAACCCCCCATGTAATGCACTGAATGGAAATGAGCCATCCTAACATCTTAAAGAAGTCACTTTTAACCTTCTGTCCACAATATAAATTATCAGAGAATATATTTTATGCAGTTCCTAACTAGGTCAGCTATTTCCATTTTTCAGTCTGTGTGGCTGGGTCTATATTCTCCTTTGGCTTTATTCAAGTTAGTCACAAATTTTAGTAATAAAACTGCATTTTTTCATTTAAACTGTCATAAGACAGTTAGAGTGACATGTCTTAGAGTCCCATGACCCAGAACATGGTGTGCTTTATATGAAAGAGTATGTAATTGTCCTAATAAAAAAAAGATATAAAATAATCTAATATTAATTATTTTGCAGGCATCATAAACAGTAGGGTACCGTCAAATACACTTTTCATATCTCTAAACTTGTCATAACCTAGCTATATGGTGAATTAGCTGAAACCAAAATGCATCTCTGTGTGATCGAAATAACAAAAAATGACAAATGTGTAATATATATTTCCTCAGCTGTTAACTTTTTATTACCCTTTACCGAATAGTTTAAAGGCAAAAAAGTTTACATGCATTTTCATACAAACCTATCTATTTTAAACCAAAATTGTGGGCTTTTAGCTGAAGAACTTGATCATTAGGACCAACCATGACTTCAGTTTTTTAATTTCTTCATTTTCCTCACACATATAGCAAACCAGTATATTACAGAATTGCAAACAGGTTCTTTTTCTTTCTCTTTGGAGTTTAAGGGTGCATGCTATCACGATTTGAGAACAGACAATCTGTCAGGATCTGGTAGTAGATTTTATATTAATGCAATTATATGTTAAAGAGAGAGCAGTCACAAATAACCACATGGAAGCAGAAGCAGAGCTCAACCTCCAGCATTTATTTATTGATTGATAATCAAAGGAAATTGATAATAAATGACATGTTTTCAGTACAGTTGTTTAGTAGTTAGAATCAACATTTTCCAGACAGCAGGATTCATTGCTCATTCTTTCTGACTATATTTTCCTATGACCTTTATTTATTGCAGACAACTTCAGCAGAATTATTATTGTCACTAGAGAAAGCGTCTGAGTTCACAAGGCTTGTGGGTCCAGTTCCCTGGCTTTTGCAGTAATTTGCTGTGGGGAGGTAAGTGCGTGTGCCCCATATGAAAGATGGGAAGCTCACAAGGCTTTTTCGACCGGTGACAGCACATGTCTTTTTGAACTGGGAATGGAACAGTAAGCAAAGCCGAGGTCAGATATTAAACTGCTACTGAATGTTCAACGATCAACTTAATGAATGAACTGAATGAAGGGAAAGGAGTAATAGAATTATAATTTAGTGTTGTCATTCACATACCTATGATTTTATTACAGAGCTTTTCTCAGTTATACAACTTTCAAGTAAAAAGTATTGGTTAAAACCAGTATGTTTGCCAGGAAAATGTTACTGTTCCCTGAGAATTTTAGAAGCAAAACATTTTTGCTCTCATCTGCATTTATCCTGTTGCTAGTCAGCAACAACTTTTCAAGTGTGTCTTTCAAAATACTCTCCAATCATTTCTCCCCGTCTGAGGAGATAATGCAGCAAAAAAAGAGAATTCATTTGTCTTTGTTTAGTTTTCCACTCCACAATTTTCCAGGAGACTGAAACTTAGAAAATGGAAAAATGTTCACATCAAGACAAAGGAAAAAAATTGCCTCTTAGTTTTCATTAATATTATGATACAGATTTCAAAAGCAGGAAAAGAGCAAAGGGAAAAAATAAGAAAAAGGAGAATGTAAAAATAAAAAGTTTCTTTTTTGACCAACTTTCATTTTTCAGTTCTGGGTTGTTGGAATATCTTTGTGTGATCCAGTTTTCATTAATTCTTAGGAAAAGTTTTTTTTTTAACAAAATAAAAAGAAAGCTGTCCCGGATACCTTCTGCAAAATATTCTTCATCTTTAAGAGGTCAAAAATGCATTATTTAAAATGTCACTGATTTAACAATCAACAAAGCTAGAAAATACACCTCTCTACCATTTTTAATGTTCAGTAGAACACTTCTACAATGCCAAGAAATCTGTCATTGTCCGATACCAGAGATAAGAAAGCCAGAATTAAAAGGCAAGTTATGGAACATTTTAGAATGGGGCCAAGTACAGAAAAGGTAGATTGCCATATAAAATATAGGGAAACTAAGGGCATTGGTTCATCATTTGATACATTTTTTTCACCTGTACTGGCAGCTTGAAGACTGAAACTGCTTACCCTGGGTTCAGTTGTGAAGATTGCAGTTTGAAACGGAAAAATGCATACAGATCTAATAAGCATAGCTCTATAGATCTTGGGCTTTTTCGTTCTTTTCTTAGAATTATAGAATCATGGAATAGTTTGGGTTGGAAGGAACCTTTAAAGGTCACCTAGCCCAACCCCCCCTGCAATGAGCAGGGACATCTTCAACTAGATCAGGTTGCTCAGAGCCCTGCCGAGGGATGGGGCAACCACTACCTCTCTGGGCAACCTGTTCCAGTGTTTCACCACCCCCATTGTAAAAAATTTCTTTATATCTAGTCTAAATCTACCCTTATGTAGCTTTACTGTCTGTCCTGAAGTCTAGAAAACAGAAGACTCAAAGTCAGTCGTGATCTTTCTTCAATATACGGTTATTTTCTTAGTATTATATAATTTTTCTTGCTCTACCAATTTACCTTTTTTATCCTTTTAGATTTATAGTTCCTTTTTTAGTAATCAAATTAATACATGATTTAAATTATTAAGTTTTCAGCTTACTATAAAACAGATGGGATAAAATTAAAGCATGTCTCTGAGTGCCTGAGTGCCTATATAATATGTCCCTTATGCTAGATTTGAATAATACTACATTTCTGCCAGCTGTTAATCTTTTTTAACAGTGGACAACAAATTCTTCAAGTGACTGTTGAGCTGTGTTATGACATGCAATATGCATTTGAAATCTACATTCAGCTTTTTTCTAATTTGAAACATGCCAAAGGAAAGATGCCATGATGAATGAAGGCGGCAATACAAGTTTCCCAATACACCTTACGCAACGTATGTCCCCTCATTGAAATTCAGTATTGGCCAGGGTATAGACAGCCAAGGCAATGCTGTTTTCAGGCACATTTAATTTCCCTATATACTTTTGTGAAATTAAACATTTATGGGACAAAAATAGAACCTTCATTCTTACCCCAGGAAGTCTCCACAATTCAAATAAGTGAGAGGATGGAAGAAATACCGTGCGACCCCTTACCATGTGGTTTTAGAAACAAGTCAGCAATATGTCCAGGGGAAATAACAGGACTGGGGTTCATCTGCTTCGTCTCATTTTTCTCAAGAAGCTTCCTTTTCCCACCTTCACCACGTACCAGCTTTGCCCTCTCCATCCAGTCCTGTATCCCTGCTGGGTTCTTTACACACTGTAGTTCTCCCAGAGCAGTTGTTTAGTTTGTAAGGTCTTTGGACCCAGGATGAGGAGGTAGTCTGTGATTGCACATTTCGTGGTTGGGGCTGAAATTGTGTGGAGAAATTTGGATTACATTACCAATAGTCACCGGGCAGCACAAAGAGCGTGTGGGAAAAAGGCAGTTGTATGATGGAATCACTACCTTTAAGTGTAGAGGCTTATAAGTCTTTATACGCAAAGAACTGCCATAAGTGTGGTGAGAAAAAGGCAGAATTATACTATGTATCTACCCGACCTTCCTCATCTTCTGCTTTATCATCATGAGTTAATGGCTTTTGGAAATGTTGACTGTAGACACAGGAGATGGTAAAAAATAAAAAAGAGAACGTGCTGTAAATGGAGTTGAAGTTAAAAGCTTATATTTGAAGAGAATTAGGTATTTCACAAATAACATGGGCATTTTTGCTAACATCTTGGCAGAAAGAGCCCATCCTGTTGTTTTGGCACCTTTCTAAGCTCTGTTAGGAAGAGAAAGTATGAAAATTAATTATTTATGATACTTCATGGGTATCTTTACGGAATTGTTTGTTTTTCTGAACTTTATTTTCAACATCTGAAGAGCAACTGTGCTGGGGCGGGGGGGGGGAGCGGATTTTAGGATTTGGACAGCCCTGAGTGATAGTATTAAAAGATATTTTTGTTCCCATGACACTAGAGGTCAGCAGCACAAAATACATGAAACAGACCTCCAAGAGTGCCAAAAAATACTTTTGCAAACAAAACTTATGAAAGCCCCTGGTATCATCCTGGTGAGCTAAAAAACACAGTTATTTTCTTAAAATTTGAAACATATACTTTGTATTTTGGTGATTAGCAGTGACACCAGGAAAACAAGTGTTCATGGGCAATGACTGGACAGTACAATTTCCTTCTGACTCAGGTTAATGCGAGACAATTAGTGCTAATGAAATTGCACCTGACCTGTTAGTTGCTACGATGATCTGTTATGCAGATGTCTGAACACTAAACATTTGGGATACCGAAAACAATATTCTGTTTAAAAGGAGAAGAAGGGGTAAGGGGAAAAATGACATGAGTTCCAACTATTTTTGCACAACCTTACTTTTGAAAAATCAACTAGCCGACATCATGTGGAGAAATCTTTTAATTAATGCTCTGCTGGAGATAATTAGTTTTACTAAAGACACAAGGGATGAGATCAGGTAATACATGTTTTTAATGATGATAATTGAATTTTCCATAGATTTCTTTCCTAAAACGTTTATCTGTTTTTATTATTATTGAAGACAAAGACTTATTTTGATCTAAAATTCCTTCATCTGGTTTCCTTAATGCTAACAAGAAGATGAAAAATTGTTCTAGAGATATCAAGATACCTAGAAAAGATTTCACATACTTTTAACTTCATGACTTTAGTCCATTACTCAGCCAGTAAGCCATGCTTGGATGCAAAATATAATTCAGCAGACAATAAAAGGCAGCTTGAATTTTGCATCAGTAGTGAGAAGGATGCAAATTTATCAGGCAATTATAATCCTTTAATCCCTGAATTGTTGTTATTTCACTGAAAGTAGATCACAGTTTTCATTCAGCTACATACATTATTTGTGCATTATGTAAGATATGGAAATGCACAGAACTACAAATATGCTTCTTTTATATAATTTACAGACCTTAAGTCATTTTTATATTAACTAATATGTCCTAAATATGCTATCTACCTTTTTAGTTCAAGGAAAAAATATTTATTATTATTGTTTTTTCTAAGGAAATAAAATTTTTAAAAAATGCATTTATTTGAACTGTTCAGAAATTCTGACTAGTTTCAATTAAAAAAAATATTTAGTAAAGAAAAGAAACGTTGACCACTGACATTTTTTAAACAATATTTTTCTTTTAATTTTAAAAGGTGATTTTGTTCCCTTTGAAAGGAACTTTCGTTTTAGTAAGCGGGAGGGCTGCAGTTCAACAGAAATTAAATTAATGACTTTCAATTAATTGTTGATATTGTTTGAATCTAACTTTATCTAGACAAATTTTATTTTCTTTTGGTTTGGCCATTTTATTGCAAAAGCCATTGTTCACTTTTTTTTTTTTTTTTAACACTGAATAAAAATTATATTTACTGACTACTCTGAACTCTTCCTGCAAAATTTAAGGTTTTTTCATCTTTTTTGACTTTATTTAATTTAAGGCATTCATACCATATCTTAAACTGCCATGAAAAGTCCTGCAACGGTTAAAATAGGTCATGGTGCCTGAGACTTATGCCGTTAGTCTCCGGATTGAAAGGAATAATCCTCATCTGCATGAGGTAAACAACCAGCTCTGTTAGGGCAAAGGCATAAATCTCAGTGGAAGACCTAACCCATAAAAGGTATCAAAGAGTCCCAGTCTATTAGCTTACTTTAAAGCACACCATAATTTATCTTCTCTCTGCAGTGACATGAGATAAAGTAATAGCAGAAAGGGGAGGCTCACAGCTCTGTAAATAGATTCTCTCCTGAAAGCCTGTTTACCCAAGGTGAACTTCTGGCCTCGTTGAAAGCGGTGGCAGAATTCCCATCAACCTTATCTGTAGTGGGGAAGGGTTTGAAAAATGTTCACTTGTTGGTGAATCCCGTGAAGCTGCATTTATCCCAGGACAGATTCACTACCAGCACTTTCAGCATCGCATTCATTAGACTTGGAACTTGTTTCAGCACTGAAAATGCTGCACATCATTATGATTAAACGAGGGCAGCTCCCCTGTCATTGATTCCATTTAGTGAAATTTAAGCAAGTGTAGGTTGTTCCTATATCAGAAAAAAAGGGGTAAGGCACGATAGAATAAGGCACCTTTATACTTGTTTTGCATCTACATTTTAAGTGTTTGTGTATCAGGACATGGAGAGAGTGGAACCAGAACGGGAATTTTACTTTTTGGTAGAAGATCTTATCTTTCAGTGAAATATTTATACCGGTATGAAAGCTGTGAAGGCCAGGCTAGGTAAGAAATAGGAATGTTTAGACTCATACGGAGCCAGTTGCTAAGCTTAGATCAAAGCTTAATTGCAAGACGGCTGTAGTATATTTGCAAAGAACTCTTCAGAGGTTTCAATGATGTCACTGGGACCTTTTCAAGGCAGCAAGTCTGTATAGTCAGTCCTTTCCTCTCCCAGTGATTGGGTGGAAAACATGCTCCAGAAGTGGTGGGAATTTTAAAGGCTACAGAAACTTCAAAGTCAATGGTCTGAATTCTCTGCAGTGTGGTCGCACGATGCCATGCGTAAACTGTCTGCCTTCCCAGGGAGGCAGAGGGCAGGAGAAAAGCTAAAAGTTCAGTAGTAAGGGAAGAAATTCATTGCTGCGTTGACAGCCTGTGCCACACACTTAGTCCTCAAAACAGATCTCCAGTGGTGCATATGCTTGAAGCCAGGTGACTTTTGAGATAATGTGAGGCTTTACTCAGAGTTACAGAGGCAAAAGAGGCAAATGAAAAATTTTTAGTAAAATAATCAGAATATCCATAATTACTATCGGCAGGAAAAGAAAGAATCTTAGAGGTTCTGTGAGCTGCTCAGTCACCTAGGATGTAGTTAACAGGCCTTACAAATAGAAAATTACATAAACAAAATGGCATTTTCACCTAATGGAAGATCTGGTTAGGTGGAATCCTGGGTTTATTCAAATTAGAAATTATTTTACAAGTGGTGGTTTCAGCAATCTTTTAACTAAGATCTTTACCCTATAACTAATGCATGAAGGAAATCACAGATAGTAGCACCTGTTTGGTCAAAACTACCTTTTAAATTATGTGTGTCTCAAAGAGCATTTGAATTGAAAGAGAATAAGAATCGGAAAATACAAAGATTGCAAAAAAAAAAAGATCTACTTTTAAGTAAAACATTTTGCAATACCCAGCTCATAGCTCTGAAATAGTGACCCAAAGATGGGTAAATTATGGTATTTCAATGGTGGCCAATTAAGACCAGTGGTGACCTGGCAGATAAGACCAGGGCAGATGGTTAAAATGATCATTGGTGATTTGGAAATCCTAGAGGTATAATTCTGCCAAACAGTTTCATAGAATCATAGATTCATAGAATGGTTCAGGTTGGAAGGGACCTTAAAGGTCATCTAGTTCCAACCCCCCAGCCATGGGAAGGGACACCTCAAAGCCTCATCCAACCTGACCTTCAACACTTACAGGAATGAGGCACCCACAACTTCCCTGGGCAACCTGTTCCAGTGCCTCACCACCCTCAGAGTGAAGAATTTCTTCCTAATGTCCAATCTAACTCTCTCCTCCTTCAGTTTGAAAAAATTTCCCCTCATCTTATCATTACACTCCCTGATGAAGAGTACCTCCCCGTCCTTCCTGTAGCCCCTCTTTAGGTACTGGAAGGCTGCTATAAGGTCTCCCCAGAGCCTTCTCTTCTCCGTGCTAAACAACCCCAACTGTCTCACCTGCCCTCATAGGAGAGGTGTTCCAGCCCTCTGATCATCCTCGTGGCTCTCCTCTGGACTTGTTCCAACAGGTCCATGTCCTTATGTTGTGGGCCCCAGAGCTGGACGCAGTACTCCAGGTGGGGTCTCACCAGAGCAGAGTAGAGGGGCAGAATCATCTCCCTCAACCTGCTGGCAATACTTCTTTTGATGCAGCCCAGGATGCAGTTGGCTTTCTGGGCTGCAAGTGTGCATTGCCGGCTCATATTGAGCTTCTCATCCACCAACACCCCCAAGTCCTACTCCTCAGGGCTGCTCTCAAGCCATTCTCCGCCCAACTTGTATTTCCAAGAAATTCCAGTTTATTTCCATGAACAGTGATGTATTCTCATTAATACTTGAATTACCTGTCAAAGCTAAAAGCTAGGACTAAAAATCAAAATGTGATATCTCAACACCTTCATTAAGACATCAGAGAGAAAGTCAACAGTTCCCAGACATTTTATCCTGAGTGACTGCATGGGTGGTCAATTGCTTTAGTTATCTACCTGTAAAATGAGACCTGTTAAAGAAGATATTAATGCCTTTTTAACCATGTAGCTCATCTTTACTATTTGCCATAGACAACCCACAGAGGTGTTGAGATTAGACACATCTGCAATAGATGGTGAATTAACATACTAAAAGCTGGATTCTCTCTTTTTGCTTAATGCAAGACAGCCTGTTAATTTTCAGGATTCCCTAAAGTATGTCTTTGTTGATTCGGTTATATTACTATTGAGTTGTTATGTATTGTTAGTGCAAATTTAATTACTGTTTTAAAAAGAAAAAGCCAATACAACTCCACATCAGAAAAGTTTTCCATTTATTCTTCTCAATTTTTGTGTAACAATCAAAGAGGTATGGTTGTCACAAAAACTCAATATGTATGTATAAAACCAATATGTATGTATAAAACCAACAAAACCGGAGTCTAATGTTCACATTGCTATGAAGACTTAGACAGGAGAAGGAGTAAATCATAAACATGATTAATGGTATGACCTCAGTTTTCACCTTGAGTGTCAAACTGACACTATTTTCCCATTAATTATGTTTAAAGTCAAAAACAAAATACAGAAGACACATTAAGAAAGACATTTTATAGACATATCGCATAGATGTTTAGAGCTCTGTGTCGTGCCAAAACATTGAACTGTCTTATATCAAGGAAAGGGAAAATTAATGTTTTTTATTACAGAAAAATTACCATAGAAAAAGTCCAAAGGAAAACAGTCTTCAGTTACCTTATCTTTTTATGATTTTTTAACTCTTATTTCAGATTATGCTTGCATATATGTAGCTTTTTTATATGAATGTGCATACACAGCTATAATTCACACATAAATTTCTGTACTTTCTTACAAAACCGTATACATACCTGATGAAAAGTAAAGTTTAGGAACAGAGCAATGTGCAAAAGAAAATAATGGTAAATTTTAAACAATGTGCCTGCTGTGAATTAGATTTCTTTGTTTTAAGAAAAAGGAAAAAAAAAAGGTAGTACAGATACAGCAAGTAGGTGAGGTTCCCCACACTGCGCTAGTTCTCTCCCCATTCTTTCTTCCCTTAGGCTACTAAATGAAAAAGACCATTTAGTGGCTTTTGTAGTTCAGATAATTATACTACAAAAACGGACCGCATAAAGGTGTTTAGCACAAATCTGTACAAGCAGGAATTCCAAGGACATCTAAAAGTCTGATGAAAAGTCCGAGTGACTTTTGCTAGTATATGCTCAGGAATCATTGAAGAACTTCTCTAGGTATATCCATATGACAACACAAAACATGGTAAACATATGCCAGCAATTATAAGACAATCTCAGATAAGGTTTTTGTTATAGCATAGATTTATAATAGGAATTAGTTCCTTAAAATTCAGTTTTTGCTTAGTGCATTCTAGATAGTTCAAGCAAATAATTTTTTTTTTTTTAGTAAATTTAAAATCAATTATAGTTGTATGTGTGACTATTCAGGAAACGAGCATGCGGTTTTTATTTTGGGAGACACAAAATTTTGGTGATGACTAAGATTTTCTTAATACTGACTAGGTGACTGACAGAAACTTATGCTACAAAATAGAACAGATTTGGTAGATATGCTAAAATATCAGCCCATATCTTGAAAAGATAAAAGTGTAAGATGTGCTGAGTGGTTCTAGGTTTGTTCTCAGAATGATGACTATCTGGTTATAGCTAGTGATTAATCTATACCATACGATGAAATCAAGGTCATTATGAGTTATTGTTAGGCATTAATTCAATTCTTAGCATTCAGAATGCAGCTATATTTAGCCTGTTCTATAAATATTACCCTTAGCTAACTTTCTTCAGAGCTTTCTATAGCTATCCTTGAGATATGCATTGGTTGAAAAATTATCCGTATGTCAGGGAAGAAATTCTACAACAGGGAGAAACCTAGACATTTTTGATATCTCATCATGAGAAATCAGAAGATAAACATTAATGAAGAACTTAAATGAAATCTTCCCAACCACGCTACCTGCATGTAAACCTCTCTGATTGCAGAGAGTACAAGGCACTAAATGTGCCTCTAATTTTACTAATTTTACTACTTACTGAAGTCACAAAAATGCATTTTCCATCTAAATGGGTGAAATTTGCCTTTTTGCCCAATAGTTATGCCAAGTCTTGATTGCAGAAATATGTATTAGCTAGGCAGAGCATCTGCTGTGAAGTAATGGATTCACCCAGATATTAGTGAACCAAAGACTGGGAAGATGTTTTGTTTCTCAAGAGAGAAGGCTTCTGCAGCGATTTCACAGCAAAAAAAAAAACAGCTTTAAAAAAAAAAAAAGAAAAAAGGGAACCTTCTGAAAACCATTAACGATATACACATATTTTTTTATTTATGAAGCCATCTGCACTTGCTCTTAAAGTCTAAGTTAATAATTTGAAAGCAATAAAGAGTAGACAAAATGCAATCATGCTGTATAGTCTTTTTTCTTAGCAACTCTTAATTATATTGCTTCATTACTTTAAGTAAATTCAGAACACTTTCTATGGCTAATACAAAGGCACCATTTCCCCCCTGTGAAACTCTAAGCTAAAACTAATTCAATTCATGTTGGAAAGCAAAGACCATAAAACTAAGTAATTGGATGAAAAATCAGGGACTGATGAGTGATGAATTCCTCCTTGCATTAGTGTCCATTTTGTGGCTTGTAAACTCTTTGCTCTTGTGATTTTATTGCGATGTTTGGTTTGGTAATTAGGTTTTTGAATACTGCTTCATGTATTGATCTTAAATAAAAAATAGATGTTTAGCATAAGACAGCTACTCAGTGTGACCTTTGAGTGATTTTTGGATACCTGGATTTTTAAAAACCTCCCACTTCAGCATCTGGGAGTATTAGGTCTAAACTCTGTTACCTTGAGCACTTTTTTTTTGGTCCTCATCCATTCAGTGCAGTACAAAAGTGAATCTATAAATTTTACCAATTGTACAAATTTAAATTTCTTGAAACATTACAAACAAAAGCCTGTGTCTGAGACAGAATTTGACCTTTCATTATCTCAATATTTTGTTTTCCCAGAAGTTTTCTTAGTATGCTCTCCTGAGATAGGGCATGTGCAGGAGGGTTGAGAGAGGGGGATAGAAATACTTAAGTATTTGGTTAGATGTATCTCTTAATGTCGATACATTTTAGAATAGCATTTAAGTCTGTGCACCACTCCTTTTATCAGCACAGAATTCAGTTTCTGTAAAAGCTGGGTTTCGCTGCTGCGTGTTGAGAAGGAAGCTGGCGTGCTGAGCTCCTGAACCATCTGTGCCGTCAGTGCTCTTCCATAAATCCATTTTGCATACCTTCATGAGGAAAATCTCTCTAACTAACGCTAGTTTTCTTCAAAGGCTTCTTACGAAGCTTGCTTACTTCACAGATGCTTCAATAAATAAAGTACTTTAATTCTTGCTCATCTTTGTTGTGATTCTCTTTGCACTTCCTTCACCATTTCTGAGTTTGTCATAAGAAAGTGTGTCTTTTTTGTTCTAAACAATAAAATGCAATGGAGAACAATATTAATCAGAATCAAGGAGGTTGTGCTGTTTCTTGGCATAGGGCAATCTTTTATTAATACAGTGATGAAATCATCAGAATGCTTCAGTGCCAAAATTGATTATTGCCTCCCTTGGTTTCTGTCCTTGTGTTCTTTTGTTTTGTTTTGTTTTGCTTTTTTGTTTGTTTGGTGTTTTTTTTTCTGCCCCGCTTGGCAATTTATTTTGTCTGCTGAACATCGTATTTTATCTCTATTACAGAATCTCTGTATTTTTCACAGGCATAGGCTACAGATAATAGAATATTTAGTCACTCAGATGCAAAAAATAACTATTGGCTTAATCGGGGAGCTTGAGTCTTTTTCATACTCCTCTTGCAACGGTGGACATAATATTGTCTTCTCTCTTTGTGATGGACAGATGACACTCTTGCTATCTACCTAATATGACTCTCAATATCTCAAGGGAGGCCTTAAACCAGCTAAATCTAAAAGTTATCTGAAGGTGCTGGTAAATGGCTGAATTTCTGTGGCAGAGACTGGGAGGAACCCTTCTCTAAGATCATCCAGACTCTGAGGATCATCAACGTGGGAGCTAATTGTTACACCAACTGAATTTAAGGACAGTGTTTGGCCATTCAAAACTAAAATCCCAAGAGACAGATGTTAACCCAGCAGTGTTTGTGTCCTTGGAAGTCACAAGGTGTATCAGTTTGTGTCTGAGAAGATGTTCCCTGGGTATTGCTGAAAATCAAGCAGTAGAGAGTCTCTTTCAAGGGATTTGAGTCCTACAGTTGTTTTTTTCTGTCACATGCACTGAAATACAGGGCAAAGCATCTGGCCATGGCTGTGTGTCCAGTCCTCACAGGAGGAAAATTTCCTGCCATTTTAATCAGAACCTATAGGGACTATAGATACTGTCATTTAAAGGATGCTTTGCATTGCAAGAACAGTGCTATGTGGCTTTTGTTTAAATAAGAACCATAGTCATGAGTTCATTGTAGGCATTTATTAATGAAGTTATAGCTTGCAGTTCCAAAACTGTCCAGAATTTGGAAACTGGAATGGATATGATAGAAAAAAATCAACAAGTCCTTTGGTTGTCTCAAGGCAGAGTTAACTACTTCTGAACTTTTTCTAACAGAGACCTTATTCATGAAAAACTGCAAGGGATAGAAATACCATATCCCATAGCTGAGCTGTATATCAAGGAGATGACTATCATCACTGTTTGAAAGGTTTTACTTGTAACTCACCTAAATTTCTTTAGCGGCAATTTAAACTGCATAATTCATGACTAAAAGAACAACTAATTTGCACCTTCTTTGAGACGACTTTTTACATAGCAAAACATGGAAGAAAAACATGGTAACACATCTTCTGCCTTTTCTATACAGAACAAATACTTTTTACTCATCCCTGAATCTCCCATTTTTTTTCTGTCTTTTTCAAAATATTCTATCCGAATCCTTTCTCTCTCTAATAGGAATTTGTGTAAAAAAGTTGATTGTTACAAACTTACAATCAGATTCTGATCCACTAGTGTACATATGAACTTTATATACAGGCACAGTAATTGTTCTCTATCTTACACTCAGTAGAAACTGCATGTATACACCTTGGAAGTCCTGTGCTCTCCTCCTTGCTGATTTGCGTCCAAGGACTTTTCCAAGATGGTTCTCTCTTTTTATAAGGAAAATTTTTATAGGAAAATTTTGTAAGGAAAATATTTTTAAAAAAAGTTTCACTGTCCTCCAAAATATGTTTCTGTATGATCATCTGAAAACTTAAACATGTACATTGCTTGTTTCATCTGCAAAATTGTGGATGAAATGTATGCTAGAGACCTTATAAAGGCTACTGCAGAATCTCCACTTAGTAGTTAATCTGGTTTGAAAATGAAATATTGAAGGATACTCTTTGAGTAGAGTTTTCCAGCCCTGTTCATGTGTAATCATATTGAAGTGGTGTTATCAAGATTGTATTCCCCTGGCTTCCTTACAAGAACGTTGCCAAAACTCTTACCTAGTATGGAATAAATACCATTTACTGTCTCTCTTCTATCTCCAAGGACTGTTTTCTGATACAGAGAAAATAGTCATGTCATTGTTTTATCTGAGATAACACCCAAAAAAGAAGACTAGGTATCCTTCTTGATTTCTTTTTCTCTGTCTCAGTTCTTCAACATAGTAAATCTAAATCAAAGCAGTAAAACCTTGTATTTCTCCATGAAGTCTGCAGATGTTCTAAGCATAGCATTTTAAAGTCAGTTTTCAGGCTGACATCATAGTGGAAGTTAAAAATGTACCTTTCATATAGGGAAATTGTTATAAAGCAGGCTCTCTTTTGCCAGAACTTCATAATGAATGTTGATATTTCAAGAGGTTGGTAAGGTTATTGTATATCACAGAATTATTTCACCATAAACCTGATTAGATCAGGTATTGTAAAAGATGTATATAGAGAGAGGACATAACAGATGCATTAATGAGAGCAAAATAGCAGCAAGGGAGAACATTACTAGCCTTAAGAAGAAAATCTGCCATAATTGTATGGACCATAGCATTCTGATTCTAGGCTACTAGAGAAAATTACCTATTCCAATAATGCATATAATGGAAAAATGTTCGATGTGTGGTTTATGCTTGCCATTAGCCTTTTTCATTTTACCACTGTAAGCTTTTACCACTGTAAGGTGCCTTATTCTTGGCCTGGATTTCAGTATGTTACTTAAATAAGTGAGAAATAATACAAGCTATCTCTTTGTTTTGTGGGTTTTTTGGTTGTTTTTTTTTTTTTTTTTAATTTATTTATTTATTTGGTATTCTATTTTGAATAGACTAGGCAGAGATTACTTCATGTCTATAATTACAGACAAGTTTTTCACTGGTCGGGTTTATGGAGCAGTTACATACAGATGTGACAGGTGCATATCTTCCATTAAAATCCCACTGGGCATTGAGATTGGGATTTTCCAGACACCACAGCAAGCTCTCTAGCATTCGCAGCATAATGAAATTAAGTGACCTTTGCTGTTTGTGTTCTCAACGTAGAGTGCACCTGGGACTTACACGATTGAACAGGCACTGCTGAGGAACCACTTTTGCTGTTACAGCATTGAGCCTGGAATAGTGGTTGTACGGACTGGAAAGATGCTTCATAACCTCAGTGAAAACTGTAAGATTATTTCTGCACCTTCCTTCTGGTAAAACTCCTGTTGCCCAGCTGAATCTTGTACCATGTCCTTTTCTAATTTCTTAATGCTTCATTAAATAATCTGAGGATCTTATTTATTTTTTTTTATTTCCGGAACCTTTTGGAACCTCTAGGGGTTTTTTTGTTAGTGCTCAGGAACAGATGCCACCAGGCATACCTTTGACAAGAGTCCGTGCCCTTCAATGTGACAATACCTACTACATTGTTGTACGGCCAGGAACAGACATGAAAAATAAAGCAAATAAAAGAGGACCCAGCAAAGAAATACTGAAAAAATTACCTGAGGTTTGAATTTTTAGGGATGATAAGAGTATAATCTAGGAAAAGCAGTAATTCTGTCAACTAGCAATCAAGTTATTTCTCTCTAAACTTTTGGTCTCTAAAGGCTGGTCTAATCCTTTCCTTCTACCATAGGAAATTCTTCGGCATTTGAAGGTATTCTGTCGTCTGTTTCAATGGGTTTACAGTGGCTTATGTGGAAAAAGCTTCTTTTTGAATAAGTGAAGATAGCTAAAGGCTGTAGAGCAAGTGATCTGAAAGAGGATTTTCACCTGAAAGCTGAAGCAGGAGATACTCCCAAGGAAATACTTCTTAAATTGTGTAATATATATTAGCATTAAAAACTCTCACACGGAATTTCTTATTCTGTGCCAACAAAGTGGGTCTTACAATAATGCTTGAAGTCCTTAATTCTGCTGGGACCCCACTGGGCCAATCACAGTACAAATGTATGGAAGAAGACAGTCCTTGACCTCATGTCTCCGGTCAAGTTTCACCATATGAGATGATGGAGCTATACTGCAGTACTTAGACACCTATTTCAGCTGAACTGCAGTCTCGAGATGCAAACTTTCAATTAGATCACTTTGTGAACCCTTTCTTTATTCTTCAGTCAGCATTTTAGCATTTGATCTGCCCAGGCTTTTAATGCCTAACATCAGTATATAAATTATTGCCTTGTAATACCCTTTTTTTTTATTCTCTGTATCCCAAGGAATTAACTCGCAGACAAAATAAAAAGGCTTCTTGTGAAGTGCTGCGGGCTTTATGCAAGGTATTGTTTCTCTTACTTATATCTTCCATAGAGCAGAACAGCTCCAAAAGACCAGTACCTTGGACTGGAGAATCCAATTAAAGGACGCAAAATACATTTGCTTTGTAACACAAACTAAACACAAGAAGAGAGCAAGAAGTATGTTGAGAAGGAAATACATAACTAGGTAAGTCTAAGATTGCTGACATTTGTAAGAAAAATGATCTTCAAAGAAAGAACATTAATAATTAAAAAAAAGGTTGATTTATTTCAGAAATGAGTATGACTGATTTTTACTTCACTCAGAGTGTATGAGTATTTGTTTTTCGCAAAGAAAAGTACCTTTTTATCAAATCATGTCAAATAATGGTTCTGCATTTTGTCTGTAGTATTTTTTGTTTGACTTAGTGTGTCATCATGGGGTTTAAAATTTACTTTTCTGCCTCTTTTTGCCAGACAAAGCCGCAAGGGTTTGATCGTGTCACATATACACACACACACTCATTTTCACAGAAATAAACACAATTTCTTGATCAGTTTTTCATTAGGTATGTCCATATTCAAACGAGGCTCAGTCAATGGACTAAGGAAGTTACCAGTAGAATAAACAGCTTTTCCGTGCCCCAGGCACAAGGAGGAGTGAGATACAGTGACAGCTTTTGGCTCCAAACACTACACTTGTGCTTTCACGCCTGCCATAGACTACATCTCATTAGCTGCAGCACCTGAAGGCCAATGAGCCAGCCAAGGATTTCTGGTTCATTGGCATCTCAGGTACCAGCCTTCCTTGGAAGTCCTGGCCATGCCATGCTGTTTCTCCCAGTACACAGAGAAGAGCTAATCCCATCACGTTGGCTCAACACTGCTGGGAAACTCCCAAGCTAGAGAGGTCAGTTATCTTTCCTTCTCCACGGTGGTAGGGTCAGAACTAGGCTCTGGACTGAACATTAGGCACTGACTGAGGCATCCCAAAGAGCCAGACACTCAAATTTTTGGGTTTGAAGTCAAGAAGAAAATGTTGGTTTTAGTGTCGTTGTTACACCAGAATACCTTCTGGAACAGTTCATGTAGGAGAGTCACTGACACTTCAGACTTTTGGACTGGCTTTTAAGGATATGAAAATAAAAAACTAGTACCTTTGAAACAAAGATGTGGATTAAGTCCATTGCTATCAACCGCCGATGCTGGGAAGTTATCAAGATACCCTGGAAAACAAACAGCAATCACACGTAGAGGGAAAGGCAGAGACTAGGTGACAGCAGACTTTCAGTGACATTCAGGATTAACAAAATATTTTTAACAGTCTCAGAAAAATTTACGCGGTGATATTTTCATACTTTGCACATTATCCCACTTTCTAAATTTGGTTAATTTCACACGTGAATAAAGGGGAAATCACACATCTGTGGTTTTATGAGAAACATTTCTCATGTCCTAAAACTTTGGAAAGCAACAACCCTCACCACTTGGGATGGGTGTTATCCAATCATTGCAATGACAGATGTTTTCCCATTTGCTAGCCATTTTGGGGAGTCATGAAATTCCTAATTAGTACGTGGTACCTTCCTGGAATCTGAAATTAGAAAAACTGGATTATTTCTGAGATTGTTCCCACCATGGGAAAATAGCTTGCTACTGAGCTTCTGAAATGTTTAGAGGCATCACTGGTGAATGCTGATGAAAATTGCTTAAATAAATAGGTGAAGAACTCTTTGCTAATACCTGAAAGGGCAATGTGTGTGTGTTAGTGAAAATTGCCACTAGCTTAAAAGGTAATTTCTTTGATATCACTGTATGATGTTCTGCATTGACTCAACTTGTGTTTGATTTATATCCTGCTGTTAATCTGGTTACAGATCTTAATATTAGAAAAATTAAGATCATCACCGTATCAACTGCTGAACAAATTGATCATGAACTGCAAGACAAACGAGCAGGTGACTGCAATGGGTTTGTCATTCTGAAGTCCCCAGGCCACCCCCGTTGAAGTAACAACAGGAAAAATAAAATTCTGCAAATCTGACAGTAGTTGTGATTACTTACAAAGTCTGAGAGAAAGAATGAGACAATGGCTACTGTTCTTTCCACTGTATTTAGTGCAAATAAATGGGAATAGGCGACAGTAATATCATAGACTAATTTTACAGTTTTGTGAAAAGTTAGGAAAGTACTTAGTTTTTTGAATAAAGTGGTAAGCATTAACAATATTAGTAACACTTTTTTTTCTGACTAGCTTTCATCTGGGTCAAGTCTTCCAGAAAAGTCCTTTCTCACATAAATCATTAGTCACTGATATCTACTACCATCACTATGACAATAAAGAAAATGAAGAAAACAGAAATAAAATTAATACTTTGCATGAGTATTGCACCTAGTATTGCACTGTTTATTTGCATGGTGGCAAATTTTATCATCCAACTTCTCTGTGCCCGTAAGTAATATCTTCTCACTGCTCCCAGTAATACCTGCAGCCAACTCCGAAAGCTCAAAGCAGTTACCTCCCTACTTAGATCTCTAACTCACTTCAGAGTCACTGCTTTCTAGGGTACAGTACTGCATCCGATAGATATGACTGTATCGTTTCCCTACACGTGTGCCCTTCAATTTGTATGCATGACAATGCATTTTGATAGATTGGACACAATTTATCAGATAATCCAGACTGCACTGTCTGGTTGTCTTTTGTCAGTATTTTAGTCTTTCATCAGCCTTCTTTAGATTTATGATCTATGGGTTTATGAGTATTTGCTGAACATATGGAACACCCCTGGAGTCAGAAATAGTCTCTCCAGGATCCCAAAGGAAACATTTTTGTTTTCTAACATTTTTTTATTATTATTAATAACTTCTCTTTGCGATCTCTTAATCATTTTTCTTTAATCTATTCACTGGGGACTTCATTCACATTAAATGTTGATTCTTATTTATGCAATTGTAGATGAATCATCCCTCCGAAGACTCAATACCAAGAAGTGTTCCTTATTTGGGAAACATTTTGTTACCTTTCTTTCTTCTCCACTATCAAGTGGCATGGTGCAAAAGCAGTGAATCTGTAGAGGTTACAGCTCTGAGACCTGTCATCTACACCACACGCACTTCAGCGGTTTTACTTAAGGCTGGTTTTAATGGACTGAACACCCAACATGTCTGGTACATGTGGGTAAGGTAGCTGCACAGTAGGAACCAGTCCCAGGCATCGTCTACTTTCATGAGGCTGGAAGGAATCCAGTTTGTGCACTGCTGTGAGATGAAAACCATGAAATGATGCTGGATGCTGATTTGCTTCAAAGTTGTAATCCTGACTCTATAAAAATGCCCACATAGACACGCCTTTCTTAACACAACTAGCAAAATCAGAAAATGAGCCTATTCGACACCAAGTCTCTATAAAATCTTTCCAGCTACCAACCTTTTATTCTTCATAGTCTAAATTCCATTTCCATTTTCCTCATATTTGATGTCAAGTTTATAACTAGTCAGGTCATTCTGATTGACGCTTTTAAGTAAAATCATAGAATCATTTACATTGGAAAAGACCCTTGGCGTCATCAAGTCCAACCATCAACCCCACTTTACAAAGTTCTCCCTTACACCATATCCCTTAACACCACATCTAAACAACTCTCAAATATATTCAGGGATGGTGACTCCACCACCTCCCTGGGCAGCCTATTCCAGTATCTGACCACTCTTTCTGTGAAGAATTTTTTCCTAATGTCCAGTCTAAACGCATCCTGTTGCAGCTTGAAGCCATTACCTCTCGTTCTATCGCTAATTACCTGTGAGAAGAGACTAGTATCAACCTCTCTACAACGGCCTTTCAAGTAGTTGCAGAGAGGGATGAGGTCTCCCCTCAGCCTCCTCTTCCTCAAACTAAACAGTCCCAGCTCCTTCAATCCCTCCTTGTAAGATTTATTCTCCAGGCCCTTCATCAGCTTCGTTGCCCTCCTCTGCACTCGCTCCAGCACCTCGATATCTCTCTCGTATTGAGGTGCCCAGAACTGGACACAATACTCAAGGTGTGGCCTCACCAGTGCTGAGTACAGGGGGACAATCACCTCCCTCCTTCTGCTGGTCGCACTATTTCTAATAGAAGCCAGGATGGCATTGGCTTTCTTGGCCACCTGGGCACACTGCTGGCTCATGTTCAGCCGCTTGTCAATTAGAACACCCAGGTCCTTTTCTGCCAGGCAGCTCTCCAGCCACACTGCCCCAAGCCTGTAGCGATGCATGGGGTTGTTGTGGCCCAAGTGCAGGACCTGGCACTTGGCCTTGTTGAAGCTCATTCCATTAGCATTGGCCCTTCGATCCAATCTGTCCAAGTCTCTCTGTAGAGCCTCCCTATCCTCATGTAGATCAACATTCCTGCTTAGCTTCATGTCATCTGCAAACTTGCTGATGATACACTCTATGTCCTTATCAAGGTCGTCAATAAAGATGTTAAACAGAAATGGTCCCAACACTGAGCCCTGAGGGACACCACTTGTGACCGGCCGCCAGCTGGATTTAACTCCATTGATCACCACTCTTTGGGACCACCCATGCAGCCAGTGCTTGATCCAGCAGATCATATGCTCATCCAGGCCATGAGCTGCCAGTTTTTCCATGAGAATTCTATGGGGGACAGTGTCAAATGCTTTTCAAAAGTAATTGCAAAACATCAACACACTTTGAGCCTTCTGTTATACTCCCAAAATTGTGGGGATTAATAAAATTAAAGAACAGAGATTCCTAAGCAGTCTCAATTAGTACTTCTGAATATAATTTATATTGGGTATGATAATTTGAAAATTAGTTTAAATGTAGCAGATAATGTCTGATATGTTACTAATGTCCTGGAAATATTTGTAAGCATTACAAAGTTCTAAGCACCTTTTATCTATTTGTAACTTTATTCCTCTAAACCAGTAATTTTTTCCCCCTTCTGGTAGCCCTAGCAACTTTATCATTTTTGTCTAACAAAAATCTGTTACTATTAGAATTTTTCCTCCCTTTTCAGATCCTTATGCACTTCAGCTGCTGCTTCTTTCTTTTTTAAAGACACCGCAGTATGAGTTTCCCTGGATTTTTCACTGATGCCTTCAGCTTGTCATTTTTTATTTATTCTGATTGCCTTTCCCCAACTCTTTTAATGTAACTAAATATATTGTATATACACTTATTTCTAATTTTCACTTTGAATTCCTTTTTATAAGGACGCTTATTCATTTTTGGAATTAACTTCCCTTAACAAATCCCACTTTTGATTGACATTTCTATTCTTTCCCAGTTGTTGAATTTTAGTTGAAATACTCATTAGCTTTTAAGGTTTTTTGACAAGTGATGCTGCCTTTATTTCCAAGAAAAAATAGTAATTAGTTTTTGTATGAGATTATATTTTGTATTTCCATTGTCTTTCAAAGAGAAACTGGACTAAGCCTCTTTTTTAGCCTTGACAGTTACTAGCTTTTGAGGATGCCTGATATGGGCTGGATTAAAGCTGCTGGTTTAGGGCTAAAAGACACTGTCTAACTGGTAATCTTCATCCGTGGTTCATTGCCTGTTTAGTTGACTCAACTTTCAATAACAAAGGAGCCAGATGGTGCCTGAGTGGAGATACACATTGCATGCATTTAACACCAGGCTTTCTGCATATACATTTAGATGTATTGTTGTCTTCATAATCCCTACAAGAGCTCTTTTTTAAGCTGTATTGAACACTAACGTTTACTGAGTATATATCCATGTCCCAAGGACAACACTGGGGTCATCTCATCCTTCTGCAGAACTTGTACTCTGAACTGGGTGTACAGAAAAAAACAAAATAGACAAAATCAACTTCATATTTTAGGATGGGGTCCATATCCTTGGTTAATGTCAGTCAGTTTTGGGAGACCTGTAATTGCCTGGGCATGCCATAACAGAGATTTTCCTCTGCTCATGACACACTTCCTCGTAACTGGAGTATTTGTAAATGCAAACTTGACTAAGGCAGCTGTAATGCAGAGACATTCAAACTGACTCTGACTTGCAGGAATTTTTCAGATAACAAAATTCTTGCCTCCCTGGTATTACCTGTGTGATTTGTCTCCTGGAAAAGTGAGGAACCTAGCCCAGGCTAGGCGCTTACGTTATAGTTACAATGAGCGGTACTCACAAGGGGAAATTTGTGCCATGTTTTCTGTTTGCCTTCTCTTTCCAGTATGTGTTTGCTTTATGCAATTCTCGGTGACTGGACAGCTGTTAGGTGTTTAGGAAAAAAACCCAAACCAAATGAAACAAAAAAACCACCCACAAAGCCACA
Organism: Larus michahellis; assembly: GCF_964199755.1. Lineage (NCBI taxonomy): Eukaryota > Metazoa > Chordata > Aves > Charadriiformes > Laridae > Larus > Larus michahellis. The sequence continues at coordinate 119,641,403 of NC_133898.1, forward strand.
AAACCCTCAAACAGCTAAAGCACAGACTCCTGATTTTTGGCCAGTTCAGATGTCTCTGGGCAAGATGGTTGAGCCAGAATGAATAACAAATAAACTCACCACATCACAAATTCTTGAGTCAAAAGTAATTTTGAAACAACCATTTAATGAACTAAATCTTCAAAGTTAATTTACAACTATACATGTCTCTCAAGCAGAATGCTCCAATCTCATTATTTGGCAGATTCCAGGGCCAAGTATAGGTGCAATTTGGCTGAAAAAACCTTTGGCTGGCAAACTGAGCAAGAAAGTAAACAAATATGCTGGTCTTGGCTTTGGGAGTTATAGGCACATTTTAAATAGAATTGCCTCTAAACACAGCTGCAGAACTGAATCTCTGATGTAATAAAGCTGTCTGGTTTATGGCAGACATACATCAGCACTGCTCTGGTGGCTCAATCCGTTAGAATCACGGAGTGACAATAACTTCTTTGTGTATTACAAATAAATCATTGCTATCACTCAACGTGTTTAGATAAATTGTAAATCATCTGGCGTAAGTTTTGCTTGAGAAGTATAAAGCTGTTGGAGTTCAAGAGTATGTAGAATTAACAGAGAAAAAGGTTGAAGATTTTATCTATTTCCGCCCTCAACATGTTTATTTCACTCAAGGGACTTAACCACATGCATTTGGAAAATTAAAGTCAGAAAACTAACACTTTAATAATTTTATCTTCCTACAGCCAGACTCATCAACAAGCCAATGAACTGTGAGTATATGTAGAAGCCTTTTAAAAGGAGAAAAAAAACAAGTAAAAAAGTCTAGGCAAGATCCTTTTACTGGTGTTTGAATCCAAACAACCTCACTCTAGTATAGAGCTGTAAACATTAGACTTTCAAGGCAAGTGTTCATCTTGTTTTTAACTACATTTATATTTTTGCACATGTAAAAGTAGGGAAACACTTTGCCCCAGTTTGCCCATGCAAATTTGTTCATTTAAATAATTGTGTGCATAGTTGTTCTCTGAAACCATCGAAGTGGAGTTGACAGAAGTGCCACTACATCTAAGTGCAAAACTGCACTTGGACCCACAATCTCCAGTTCACTTGCTATTGATATATATCTTCCCATGTGGTAAAGACATGCCAGGAGGTGAAATAAGTGATATATGTATATAAATTTGTGTACACATCTACGTGTATATACATATGCACTTGCACGCGCATGTACATAGACAGACATAAAGCGGGTCACGTGTCAACTTGATGACTCATAGGAATGAGGAGGGCTGCCATTTTTCAGTAGAAATTTAACAACTTCTGCATATTCAAACAAATTTAGATTTTTTATTTGATCAGTTGGGCACTCCCTGTATACAGCTCCCTGTATGCTACAAAAGCAAAGTTTGAACTGGATGAGATGACTGGAAAGACTTCTCTCCCTTATCTCAAAGGATTTGATGTCCAACACGGGTCAGATAATATTTTGGGAGATTTTTTTTTTTTTTTTTTTTAAAACATGCCCATGCTAATTAAATGTTATTTTTATAAAATGTGACTTTGTTAAATTGATAATAAAAGAAAAAAATAAAACTGAATTAAAAGAAGTTCAGGAAATTTTATTTTGTTTTTAAGATCCAAAGTTTGGACCCGATCCTCTGTTACACAGTGCTAAATTGGTGTATGTCGCAAATCTGTTACTTTCACCACTATTTTCAGCCAAAATCATGTTGTTCTCAGCCTGGGATAGTTTAGAGCAGACTAGGAGGTCAGCACGAGCCTGTTCACAAGTTCACAAGAACAGCCAGGAGACAGTTTTGATCAGCTTTCTACAAGCTAAAAGCTGTCATATCCAAGCAGCACGCACAGCTGGGGAAGTGTGGCTGGTTTCCAGATTATTTCACTATGCTCCTCAGAGAGGCTGGGATGAGACTGGAGAGCCAGCTTGGTACTGTCAGCATGTTCTAACCGACTTGGACAAGTTTGGAAAACTGATATAATCAGTTAAAACTAGACCAGAACCCACAAAAATGCTCACTATAATCCTGTTAGTCCTGTCATGATTCTAGTTGCAAATTAGCTCCTGTTTCTCAAAAAAAAAAGCAATTACAATTTGATGAGAACCAAATTCTCAGAAGTTTCACTGAGTGGTGAAAAAAAAAACAGCAGCGAAAAGTAAAGTCATCTTCCCTTATAGCTGCAGTATCTTAGTCATCCTTGATTACTGCAGAGATTGAGGTTTTCTTGGTTAACTTACTGGAGACAGTGAGTCCGGTCCTGCATTATCCTGATCCTGGAACACCCTGGAGCTTCAAGACAAGCTCAAGCTGCTTCTTTTTCCCCTGTCAGACCCCAGTCTGAGCTGGTGTCATGCACCACAGCTGCAGCATGGCGAGGGGCTCTGCAAAGTGGATGCCGTGCACCACCACTCATATAAATGAGAAACAGATCACATCATCAAGTAAGAAAGTTACATGCACTTTATGCAGTTATAGGTGCCTTTTTTATGCATAAAGTCATGAAACAGCCTCAGATGAACCAGCCCCAGATGATTCTTTGTTGATTAGCTGATTGAGCACCACTGTTGCTCAATTGCATTATGTTACATATGTCTTTTTTATGCTCAATCCTAGAAAGGGAAGCCTGAGCCTGCAAGTAACAAAGACGAACCATTAATCCTAATTTAAGATACTGATAAGTACATGGACATTTTTCTTTGTTACCTTATACCTCCCACTCTCCATTTCTATGTTTCATCCTCTATTTTTCAGCATGTTTCTTTTGCTGAATTATGGCTCCAATCTCTAATGCCAGGGTTGGTTATTTGTAACAACATTCTCCTCGAAAACAGTAACATAAAAGCTAAGCTCAAAGCAGAACAATGCCATCTCTGAGCATTTTGAATGGGCATGATGGTACAGAGAGACTTTTGCCAGAGAAAAGGAAGCTGCAGTAACTCTGCTGTGATGTGAGGAGAGGTCTGCATGTGGATTCATAGTAAAGACCTTATTTTTGAGTTTTGTCTTGGAATAATGTACTTTTTTTTGACATAGCTTTCAAGAAAGAATCAACAAGAAGACTGAGAAGAGAGGGTGGTGAAAGAAACAATAAGTGCTGCAGGTCAGACACATTAATCTTAATATTTATGGGGTGGTTTCAAAAAGACTGGAGGAAGTTTGGTTTGGACAGGAGAAAATTCAGGAATGTCAGAGAAGAGCTTGTGTCGTACTGCCTTTTTCATCTTAGAGTCAGTTATGTTGGAAAAGACCCTTAAGATCATTGAGTCCAAATCTTCTCCATAGACAGAAATGTTTGTGTAGGGCAGTGTCTCATTCCGGCAGGATTTTGCCTCATTTCATCTGTTGTCTCCCATTGAATGTCCACATTAAAAAATACAAATGCTTTCCTCAATGCACTAACAGAAATGTCAATGAAGTTCATGATTGTGATTACTGATCATTGTGCAAGGAAAGATAGATCAAACAGCCATTCTTTTGTCATGCTTTTCACTCAAAGTCCTCAAAAAAGACAAATATATGGAAATTAGCAGGCTCCACTGTCTGACACCTACACCTACACACCACATCCCCCCAAGTCATTTTGTTTAAAACTATAAAAAAATTCTGGTTTGAAAGAATCAGTTTTCTCTTTAAATCCATAGATATTTAATTGACCTGAATGGCCTTCAGTAGTTCATATCTGTATGCATTTTTTCACAGTTCTGTTTGCCTCAGGATATGGCTCAGCATTACTGAGACTCCATCTTCTGAAACCAGAGCTGAGTTTTAGCGCATTAGATAGATAAAGCTTCGATGATTGATTAGCATCTGTAAAATAACATCAGTGAAATGAGATTATCACTTTCTAGACTACATCTTCTGTACTGATCTCATGCTTTTGGAAAAGTGTCTGTAGTGCCATCTGCTGTCCTCCTAATAGGCAAAATATTTCCCAAGAGATTTTCCTCTAGTGCTAGGGATTGGTTATTGCAATGTATGAAATTTAAATTGTTAAAGCTCACAGGGAACTCTGTGCTGGTGTAATATAAAAGATGAAGGGATTAGGAAAAGCACAAAGTACATTTTTTATGTAATGAGTGCATTAATCTCAAAATTACAACAGGATCTTGAAACTGTGTCCTGGTTTGAGGTAAAACAGAACCAACTTTCTGTTTAGTAATTTTACTTCTTAGCTCGGCCTCTTCTAACTGTCTGAAATTAACAGCATGTTGTGCAGAAAACTGTTTGTTCTCAGAGTGATAAAACCAAAGAGGCTCTTGCTTATACTTATTGCTATAACAACCAAGGTCAGCTAATTTTGTTATTTGCCCCGTTGGAGGGTCGGAAACAGAAAAGCATAGAGGGGTCCCACCTGCAGGGAGGAGCAGACAGGACAGGTGACCTAAAATTGACCAACAGGGTATTCCATCACATCTGCCCCATGCTCAGTATAAAAGATGAGGGATCAAAAGGTCAGGTCTCTTTCTTCAATGGCCGACATCCGAGGAGGACCCTGTCTGTTCATCTGTCTTTGATCCCGATCCGTGTGCTCCTGACTCCAGCTCTGTAATTCAGTTCACACCCATCACTGAGTCCAGCCTGAGACTTCCCCAGTGCCCGCCGGTGACGTCATCCTGGGAGCTTGATAAGGTTTTGTATAGACTGTATCTGTTTCATTATTTCCTTTTTATTTTACTATTAATATTTAATTAAAGTAGTTTAGTCTCTTCTAAACTCATATATCTCCTTATCTCTCCTCCTCCGCTCCATGTGCAAGAGGTGGGGCGAAAGCATCTGTCACTGGTCATTGGCCAATTTGGCCAAAACCATAACAAACTGATATTCACCCTGAACACACCTATTTATGTGATCATGCTCACTTTTGACCACTTTTGAGTATCTGTGTTTCTGAACTTCTTGCATTTTTCCTTAAGGCCTATGTTGAGACGTGTGCTGGTTTGGGCCAGGATAGGGTTAATTTTCTTCATAGAAGCTAGTGTGCGCTTATGTTTTGGATCTGTACTGAAAACAAGGTTCATAATACAGGGATGTTTTCATTATTGCTGAGCAGTGCTTACACAGAGTCAAGGCCTTTTCTGCTCCTCATACCACCCCACCAGCGAGTAGGCTGGGGGTGCACAAAAAGCTGGGAGGGGACACAGCTGGAACAGCTGACCCCACTGGCCAAATGGATATTCCATGCCATATGACGCCATGCTCAGCATTAAAGTTGGGGGAAGAAGAAGGAAGGGGGGGACATTAGGAGTGATGGCATTTGTCCTCCCAAGTAACCATTCCGCATGATGGAGCCCTGCTTTCCTGGAGACTGTCTGAACCCCTGCCTGCTGATGGGAAGTGGGGAATGAATTCCTTATTTTGCTTTGCTTGCATGCACAACTTTTGCTTAACCTATTGAACTGTCTTTATCTAAACCCTTGAGTTTTCTCACTTTTACCCGTCTCATTCTCTTCTTCATCCCACTGGGGACACAGTGAATGAGCGGCTGTGTGAGGCTTAGTTGCCAGCTGGTGTTAAATCATGACAAAAAGAAATGAAAAAACACCTCCAAGTAGTCTTGGAATACTGTGGAGAAATCTAGATGGAAGAAATAATCACCAGAATAGACCATTTGAGGAAAGACCTGAAAGAACCAAGACAGAGAGTGACACCATGGCAGTGTGTTTATTTTTCCAATACCAGAAGCCGATATTGCAGTTTAGCTGTAGGTCTCATTTTTCTGTAGTCTTGGGTGAGGCTACAAGTCCCGCCTGATTTTTTGATTGCATAGAAAGTGACCTCTGGCTAGGCAGTGTTATCATGGCAGCAAACGGAGTATAGGCACCTGGACTAGCTGGAGGCTGCATGGTTGTCTTGGAGTAACACAAGCTTAAGTTCTCCCCTTTGATATTTCTTGAAGGTATCATGTCATCCTTACCAGAGCACGTCCTTATGTCCATGCGATGCAGACAGGAAATAACTGTGGCCATTTAAACAACCTCTATTTACAATGTGCACTACTTTGTCCAAGATGCTTTTCTGTCTGGTTTACTAGTGATATATTTTTTAGGTTTCCATCAGTATTTATTTATTGGATTTTAATGGTCTTGCCAAGGTTATGAGTGCCTTGTCAGGGGGACTTGATAAATTATTTTCTTCCTATTGCTGGCTTAGTCTAGCTTAGTCAGATGAATTTAATCATGATGGTGACATCTGGCAATTTTGCAAAATATAGCCCATTAGAAGTCACTTCTTTTTAAAATCTGGCTGTTCATTAAGTATGAACAATTGCTCCTCTTTAGATCTTTTTAGCATATTCATAACCAAGATTTGCAATAATATCACTGTAATAATATATCATAAAGTCAGGTTGTATACACCTGAACACATACAGAATATGCATGCATCTTGATGTATTAACAGTTTTGTTTGAGGAGTTAAGGTACTTTATTATCTTCTATTTATGGTGCAAATATTATTTATTGTTTCTTGCATTCTATTTTTCAAGATTGCTAAAATCAGTGTTATTTATTATTTGGATAGATTAATATTTCAAACATCTTTCATCTAGTTCCGTATTAAAACAAGACATTCTCAACTCTGTCATAAGTTACAAATAATGGTTGTATTACACCAACGAAAAAAAAGCAACTGCACAGCTGGTGACATTTATGTGCCATAAACTATGAACTAATGTGTTATAAAAGGAAATTAGTAAGATACATTTATCAAAACTGGAAGGGTGCAAAGTGAGGATTATGCCACTGTTACTTCCATTTACTTTTATAGATGAAACACACTCTTTTTTTTAACATCCAGAAATCCAGTGTCAGGTCTGCTATCCCTGGCAATTAGCAGAACTTCTGCCTTCCCAGAATTTGGTGTGCAGTCACTCATCAACACTTTCTGAATATCATCATGGGTTCTTGACCACCCTGTCTCCTCTAGCATGAAAGAGGTTTGTAAGTAGATGAACTTCTTTCTTCAAACATACAATCATGCAATCAGTACTAAAGAAAGGGGTAATGGAAGTGCTGCTTATGTCCCATTCCTGCTCAGAGTTAAGCTTCCTAATCTTGACAATTTTTTCACAGTATCTACCCTAATATCAGCTACAAATTCAGATAATTGAAGGTCATATTCTACATCCAGCACAAAGTGGGTTTAGAACAAGCTATTTGGAGATCACCCTGTCTCTCTATCCCAATAGCTAACTGGAAAAAAAGGTTTCCCTAAGTACTAAATGTTAAAATATATTCATTATTCTTAAATGCACATCATGGTCAAAATGATTCAGCTGCAGTTCTCATCTCTGTCTCCTCTCTTCTTGCCACTAGAATATGGAAAAAGCTGCCAAAATAAAAATTGACTGAAAAGTCTGTGCTATTTCATTTTTCAGCACAAAAATAACAACTATTCAAAATACAAAAATGTCATGAATTTGAGTGAAATACCCCACTTTGAAGAAAAATTGCAACACTTCCAGAAATGTATTTAGAACCGTTCAGTCAGTTGAAAGATTGATATTTCGATTTGGTTTATTTTGAGACAAAAGCAAATGTTGAAATACTAGATATACCATGTAAGAAAGAATTTCTGAACATTTGTACTTATAAATGATTTCTGGCACAGTAGTGAGAATGCTAACAAAGCTTCCTATAAGGGGAGTATATCTTTTTTATATGTCAACATGAATTACTGTATTAAATTTATCATAAGCAATGTTATCTATCTAATCTAAGATACTTACCACCATGGTATCTAACCATCAGAGAGCAACTGAATATATCACTGAGTACGTTGCAAATGGAATAGAACATTAAAAACTACAGCACCTCCTGTGTCTTTCATTTGTCCAGCTCTGTTACAAGGCATTTCTTATTTCTTCCTCTCTAATCTTCTCTTATTTTGGCAGTTACTCAAGCTAAATAGTGGAAAAGTAAAATCAGCGTAAGTTCCATAATTTGTCTAATAAATAAAAGAACCTCAAGGAAATATTTCTTCATAAGGAAATATTACTTTGTAGAAACTGAAACTTTTTATAGGAATCTTCTTCTCAGTCTGATGACCAGAGTCATGACATGAAAGTATCATGATGGAAATACTTTCCCATAATAAACAATGTCACAAGAGACTGGGTGTTCCCTTCTATTGTGGTTTTACCCCAGTTGGCACCGAGGACCATGCAGACGCTTGTTCACTCTTCCCTGGTGGGATGGGGGAGAGAATTGGAAGAGTAACAGTGAGAAAACTCATGGGTTGAGATGAAGACAGTTCAATTGGTAAAGTAAAAGCTGTGCACAAAAGCTAAACAAAACAAGGAATCCATTCACTGCTTCCCATTGATAGGCAGGTGTTCGGCCATCTCCAGGAAAGCAGGGCTCCATCACGTGTAATGGTTACTTGGGAAGACAAATGCCATCAATCCAAGCATCCCCCCGCTTTCTTCTTCTTCCCCCAACTTTATATACTGAGGATGATGTCATATGGTATGGAATATCCCTTTGGTCACTGGGGGTCAGCTGTCCAGGCTGTGTCCCCTCCCGGTTTCTTGTGCACCCCCAGCCCACTCACTGGCGGGGCAGTATGAGGAGCAGAAACAGCATTGACTGGTTAGCAACAGCCAAAAACATCGATGTGCCACCAAAACCCCTCCCATCCCAAATACAAAACACAGCACCACACCAGCTGCCATCCATCCCAGCCAAAACCATGACATCCTCAAACTTAATTCAAGTCCTCGGTCTGATTCATCCAAATACAACTTTTGACTCTTCATCCTCACATATTTTGGGAGAGTGTAATAGCATTAAAAAGTATCTGCTCCTTCCAAGGTCCAGTTTAAAAGTGACATCAGGTGAATATTCTGGCTTGACCACTTTTTTGGTCATTCCTGCAACAGCAACCTGAAGAAAGAGAGATTTTTTGATAGGCTCCTTCATTTGTGTTAGGTTAACCTATCTTTTAGATCAAAGACTGGTCATAGCCATTGATTCAAACTGCATCAGTGCAGGCCTGCAAGTTTTGTTTGGGTATTATCTCAGGATAAACTGTCTCAAGCCTGCATCTTTATTTAGGCTTTTAAAAAGTCACTAGAGAAAGATTTGCTTGTAGCGAAATTCACTGTTTCTTGACATACTCTGAAACACCTGCACAGTTCCATTTGCAGACCACCATTAGTTCCAGAGAATTCCCAAGAAGAGAGGTATCAGTCACTTCCAAAACACACTTCCCATAACCATACCTCAAAAAGAGTTGTGAGATCTACAGAAACCTGAAGTCATTACCAGGTCTGAAGAGCTACAGTTTAGATTAAGATCATATACCTACAAAGTGTCCTACACCTTTTATGGATGACACTTTGTATGATTTAATCTGGTCTATTTTGTCCTACTGCTTAAGCAAACCCTCATCGTTTTTCTCGCTGTGCCTTAAATCCCTCAGTCTAGGATTTTCCCCAAAGGAGCAACTAGAAAATATTCAAGGCAATGGGGGTTTTTTTGTTTGCTTGGTTGGTTTTTTGGTGGTGGTGGGTTTTTTTTTTGTTTGGTTGGATATTTTCCTTCTCAACTGTAGTCTAGTAGAAGCCAAAACTTTGCAATATCAAATCACGTTGACCGTATTTTTTTTCGTAAAGGAACCTCACATCACAACTGGGAAGGCCGAATTTCTTTTCAGCAGTAGGGAGGGCTACCCTGTAATAGCAGCCACCCCAGGGAAATGTCCTACACAGAGGACCAGAGGAGGCCTGGGTCTGATTTGAGCTTTGCAGTGCCGAATGATGTAAATGGCTTAAGCCTGGATCACTTTCATCCCAGATAAGTGTTTTGTTCACATATCTTTACTTGTATCACCCAGGAAAACCAGTCTCGATTTCATTGCAAAGAAGAAAAATAATAATGCTTCAAAGAATGGGGAAGCTGTTTTCTTACAGATCTGCTTTAAAAGATGCTTTTTAATGGCTTTTAAGTAATCATTGGATCAAGTCTTCTATTTTTACAAAGATATAAATGCAGATATTGTGCTTTCATATGATTTAATCACAACGTTCCTTCAGTTAACATATATACATATATATGCATGCGTATACATGTACACATTCTTCTGAATTGAATCATGAGCACACAGACCTTCCAAATTTGTTGTAAACTGGATAATGAAAGAATGTAAATTTAGCTGTTTTCATTACTGAGATTAACAAAAGAGAATCCCGAAGAGAAATTTTCTAGCTTTTCATTAACCAAGCTATCAACTCACCGCCTAACAGTCCATTTGGGAAACTACCTCTACAGTTTGCCAGCCAGAATCACCTAAAGAACAGCAATGAGGGGAGGGTGAGAAAGCTGGTTTAAGGGATGATCCAAAGAGGAAAAACTGAAGGTCCCTGCATTCTGGGGAGCAAATTGAAGCAACAGCAGTTGTAGGGATAACTACAGAGTAAAATTATTTTGACATTTATTTTTGTAATTTATTGTAACTGGAAGCTTAATTGTATATTCTGTTGAGTTCAGAGACTACGAATAGTTTGGTTTTTTTAATTCAGACTTCACCTTCAAAGAATATTTTAATATGTCCTAGAAATCTCCTTTTCCCCCTCCAATTAATCCTATCACAAAAATTCTGATGGGATAGTCATCACCTCTCTTGTGTGAACCTTGAATTAAGAATTTCTTTTAGTGTTAGAAAGACACAGAGAAAACGTTAGAGAACAAATTATGTCACTTTCCAACACTGGTTAAATTCATAACCAAGGCTTTGTAAATGAAGCATATCCATCCAAAGAATGCACCCAACAGGTAGCTAAGCAGTTGCTGTAATATGTATTTACATTTCCCATAACCATCCTTTTCAGAGATACGTTCAGGCATTTAGAAACAGTTTAGCTGAGAAATATTTGCTAACTTCTACATGGTTTATCATTTTCTAATTTTATTAATATTTCAGTTGTGAGGTGTATACAAATATGCCTGAGTGATAGCAGAGAAAACTGTGAAGCTGAAGTTATGGCAGAATCCATCTCTAAGTGCTTCATTCCGCTCTGGTTCATATCTTGGTGCTCTGTCCCTGTTCAGTATCAGGGAGTCAGATTTATAGACAGGGGAAGGGAAAGAAACTGCAGGATAGTAAGCAGTTTTGAAACTCCCAACTCCACATTAAATTAATTGCCAGTGCAATTGATAAATGATTACATGTGCCAAATTTTTAATATCCTAGTGCAAAGCATCTCTCTCTCCATACCGTTAGAAATATTGACACAAGCAAAATAGAGTCAACCTGGGGAATTTAACTTAATTTATAGCCAATTAACATAAACATTTGATTAGCCCGTTGTCATCAACGCAGGATACACTCAGGCCCATTGGAGAGGCAAAAGAAGGCGAAGGCAGCTGTAGTCAGTGCACAGTGGTTTCTTTCTGCTGCTCTTGTTTTTTACCCTTTTATTCCCCTGTTCCTTCCTTCTTCCTTGTTTCCCCTGCCCTAGCGCGGGCCCTCCCTGGGTCACTGTCCCTTCAGGGATGCCACCAGCTCCTCCATGCAGCCCCTCCCGCTGCTCTCACCTTGTTGTTCCTTTCTTTTGACCTTTACCTACATTTCTTAAACATGCATTGAAGGCCACCCCTGCAGCTCTATCCTCCCCTCTCCCCCAGTCCCTCCCTCCCTCCCAAAGTCTTTCCAATTTGCGCCCCATACAAATATTTATCGCAACCTTAGACTCATACTTCCAGACCAAACCTTTGACTGGTTTAAGTCCAGAGTTAATTAGAAGAGTATCTGAAGATGCTGAAGGTACTCTTCACTCAAAATATGTGGATTTCAACCCTCATCAAAGGCAAATACTTTCCCCAAGTTTAATGTTTGTTGTTCATTAATGATAACATCAGTTCTTAAGACCTGAAATAAATAAATAGCATCCTTCTGATCAACAATGTTACGAGAATATTTTTATGACAGGTATATTTTATGGATGTTAGACGGTTGTCAAAGTTTTCTCTGATGAGTAAAGACTATAACACCTCTTGTCTGGGGAAAGAATAAAGATTATTTGAATTTCTTTCACTCTGCTTTCTGGGAGAAATTGTTATGAAACTGATATTGGGATGGGAAATTCTAGTAATAGACAACACTGTCTACACTGATGATACTTCATACAGGTAAAGACTTATCTTGAGGATCCCCTACCATTAATTTGACACCAATTTGACACGAATGCTTGAAAATAATAAAAATTCAAATTCTGTTACAATTTTGCCTTTCAAAAAACATTAAAAGAAAAAGCAAAACCATCAGGAGAAGTCATTGTGAATCTGAAGGTTTGATCATTCTGTTTGTTTATGTAGATTAGTTAAACACAAAAAATCAATTTTCCTCACTGAGAGCTTTAAATGTTCAGATGGTGCATAAGCAAACTGATGACATAGTGCACCTTTGTGATCCATGAAATACATTCTCAAATGGATGAATTGTCATAGACTGCATGTATGTTTTAGATAAGAATCGAGATAATTTCTATAACAAATGTGAAGTTTTCCAGTTGTGAAGCAAAAACCGCCAAGTTCTCATGCTTTTAATTGATGACCAGCTAAATAATCCTCATTGTTTGTACAGAAAATTCTGAAATGACAGAAAGCATTAGAAATAAAGCATTCTTTAGTCAAACAGTTTACGCTCCCTGCGGGATTTGCTCTGACATAGTATAAACAGAGCTTACTTCACTGTAAGAGGTCAAATTTCTCGTGTGTGCAACTGCAACAGGAATTGTGGATGGCTACTCATCCACGAGGTCAGGGCAGGCAACAGCAAGGGTGGAGGTTTCCTTTGCATAACACCAGAATGCATAACCCTCAGCCATATTGACCTATTTTTTATTAAGTTTATTTCCTGGGTTTTAGACAATTTATAATAGGGCGACGTCTCAGCACTGACTGGATTGTTTTCACCCTCAGCAAGGTCCCTCGATGCACTCAGAGCATTGGTAAATGGGGGAGTTCTGCTGGGTAAAGCCACCTACTATAGATTTCCATGATGACACTTAAGCTAGTGCCATTATGTGGAAAAAGGACACCAGCCATATTAAACTTTTCTTTTTTTTACTTAAATTATTCAGAGAAAGATTATTCGCACACATATTCCAGTCTTTTCCATCATCAGCACAATGATACCATATCCTTTATGTGTATTGCTTGACTTTATTCTACTTTGATAAGAATTTAACCTTATGAATGGAGTTTTATTTTACAATGATCATCATAAAAAGGTGAAAAAGTATGTGGAATTAAGACATCGAGCAGTTAGAACAAAAAATTAGAGAAAAGGAATAAGAGTATACAGCAAGGCATAATTCAGGATCGGTGCTCAGGCTGATGATGCTTATGATAAATTATAATATAATAGCTCAGTAGGCTAAATACAATTATATGATAATTCAGAAAACCTAAGCATGGAGATCGTTAACTCTTAACCTGAGAGTTTAATAAAGTTAATTGTATTCATAGTGCTATTCACTATGTCAATGACTGCATCCTGGACAACACTATAGGCACCTGAACAGCTGTCCAGATGTCCACACATAAAGTGTGTTTCTGTTGCAGGATCCTATCTTGAACAGCGGCCATATGTTAATGGCTAAGGAAGAGTAAGAACAGAGTGAGCATATATAGTGTTTCCAACTAAAACTCTCTCAGCCACCAACAATTTTCAGCTCAGGTCAATTGTGAATTTAAGACCTGATACAAAGACCATCAAGATAAAAAATTTACACTAATTACAATAGTACTGCTAAGGTCTATGGAGAATTTTAGTCTCTATTTAATTCTCAGATTCCATTAAAGGTGATTTAGTAAGAAATTTTTCATTACTGACCAGCTCTAGATAACTGTTTTTGTCCCTGCAGGTCATGATCCTGTAAGTTATTTGAAGGTCAGCTTATGTTTAAAACATTATTTTATAGACCTCTCCTTTGAGAAAGGTAACATTTAAAGAGTAATTCAGTCTTTTAGCTAAACTCAGAGAACAAATTAATTGGATTCTCTTGCAGAGCAGTCCTAGAAAAATAAGCCTTAAAATGAAATGCATTTTTAAAAAATTATTATTATCATTATTGTTATTATTATGGACTAGATCCTTTAAATTGATGTAATTTCAATGTCTCTGCCACACTGGGAGGAAAACTGTTTCTGAAACCAGCTACATCTAAGCAAAAGGTTTTGAAAATGCCATACACAGTCTCTGGATAGCAAAGGGTGTCTTAGAGGTCCTTAAGATACAGGAACACATACTTTTAAAAAATCCGAGGTGGACAGGTGGATATTAGACACTCTGCTATTACTTCTGTCTTCGACAGAGCAAATGGCCGTGGTTGGATTCTGGCAAAGAGGAATCCCTCCCTTCCCACGGTGGAGCCCAGGTTGCAAAAATGGCTCTTGTTCCCAGCCCCCAGCAGTATGTATCAATCGGTGTAGATTCAATCACCAAAAGGCAAAGATTCTCACAGATCTGGGTTTACCACCCAGGGACTTCGAACAGCTGCTTTGCAGGTCACCCTGGTGGTGTGAAGTATGGCTGTAGCTAGAAGTTTTAGATATGTTTCTTTTCATTTCTGTGAAACCCTTTGAGCTGCATGCTGTGATCGTTTCAGCATTATGTGCCTTACAGCTCAGAAAACAGATTCTTCATTCAGAAATTAATTATTTTCAGACACTGTATTTGCAGCTGATGGGAACTAGAAATTGAGCTAGTTTCACAAGTAAACCAACAGTGCTCATCTTCGCTGGGTTTTGGCACACGTGACATTTACTCCTCCGCACAGCCGCATGCGGTGAGTGGTCACCCAGTAAGCAAAGAGTTTGAAAGATAAGGACGGAGCACTGCACGGTGTTACAAAAGATTAGAATAACTATTCAATCTCTATAAAACCTTGCTAGTGCTAGTGCTAGTTATAAACTGTATGACAATATTTGGTTAGTTTTGTTTTTACTTCTGCAAATGACAAGAAAATTAAAACCATTCAAAAACCCCAAGTATTTCCTCATACTTCATCCTCTATTCCCAGAGAATGTCTTGTACCTTAACACTAACTGAAGCAGTTGTAAAGAACCATTGATGGGGGAGACATAAACTTCATGTCATTGCTCTGGTACAAAACACAGATGAAAACAGAAATATCTATCTTCCTCAGATGGACAAGGTCATTCAGTCAGCCGTGTAGGAGGGAGTATAACCCATACACGGATACAGACCTTGACATGAGGCACTGGATTTTTTTCCTTCATTTTTTTCTCTCCCACTTTGGTAGCCATATTTCATGCATTACGTGTTTCTGGTTCTCTCTTGCATGAGACACAGGACCATGGGCCTCTGACCCACATGATATAAAGCAGTTGAGAATATTTCCAGTCACGGGAAGCAGAAGGAATCTATGCCACCCCTTCTGATATATTATCATATTGTTTTTCCACTATCCTCTTAGTAAAAGTTCTCAGATTATATTTCTTTACTCTTGTGAGCACTGCCTTGGAATAAAAACAATTAAACGGCAGTCTTGTTTGGATCCACTTGCATCCTGACGCATTTTCTTCTCAAGTACCAATGAAAGGCAAAGACCAACTGTTATCTTTGTTCTACAATAGCTGCCAGCCATCACTGCCATCTCCACTATAATAGGAAAACTTCTCTGCCTCCAGGCACTTTTTCCTAATGAGAAAAATTCAATTGCAGACTCTTACTGCTAGTCTGTGTGGTATCTGACTCGGTAAAACTACAAGCTCAGACGGGCTTTGAAGGTGATATTACAATTAAATAACAAATATCTTCTTACATCCCTCGTGCACATTTTGCCAAGAGCAACTCAACCGTATTAGAAGACGGGGCCATAGCTCCTGCCCTGAAGATTTCACTATCTAAAGACACAAAGCAGTCACAGATAAGAGAGGTGACAGAAAACTTGAGCAGAAAAGGAAGTGCTGCTGCCATGTGCTTTGTTTGGATTTTTCTTTAAACTTTGATATTTAAATATGACCCTGTGTTTAGTCCCTGTGCTCAGTACCTCTAATCTAATTGAGATGAATAAAATTTCTGAAGTGTACCGGTTCTGGTGCTAATAGTCACAAGGGACATAATACTTTCCCTTCATAAGCAATTTTCTTTGACATTTGTAAGAATTGTGCTTTCTACAGTTACAGCATTAACGAAGGAGAGGAAAAAAGCACACAGAAGGATTTGCATTACTAATTCCATGGGGTTGGGATGGTCTTTATGATTATACAGTAGGATCCTGGTTTAAGACTAGAATGACAATGATATACCATAACACCACTAAAATTCTGTAGTGTTACAGAATTTCAGAAGGAATCAAAATACTAAGAAATGCCTCCCCATTTGCTTCACTATGAATAAGTTGAATTCTCATGCTGCATTACCAGATGCATAATAACAAAATTCTGATAGCTAAATGCAGGATAATTTTGTGTAGCCAGCTAACGCTTTCCAGTTTATAAATCAAGTGACAGCAGGAGGCAACAACACATTCCAGAAAGAATGAAATTGCCATAGAAAAATGTTCTCCTGAAGAGCTGCCCTTTACCTATAATGCCAAGGCTCCATCTGTTAATAGTGACAGCTTGATTAAAAAAGGTTGGAGTTGAAGCCCATCGCAAACTTACATTTTTCCTGTTAACTCAATGGTGCCTTCCATAGGAGTCAATTCACAGTTTACATATAGAAAGTTTTTCAGAACATGAATCCAAGTCTCAAAGGACACTGTAGGAACTCAGTTTTGTCCACTGCCTCCACCTAAGGAGTGTTTTCTGCTCTGCCCCTCAGGCCATTGATGTGCTTACCCATACTATTTACACCCTTTCTCTGAAGCAAATCTACGTCACGGCAACCATAACCTGGTCTGTATGGGTAGTTTCAGACTTCTTTTTGCCTTAATAGAGATATAATACTACTAAGCAACAGGAATGTAAATTAAGTTCTCTAGTACCAGGAAAACCACATACTTTTCCCATGAAACTACCATTTTGTTTGTCCAAATCATCTGTGGATACTGAGGAGCAGGTTTTCTCATCCTGAGCTGTTTTAAATTTTCCTATCTTCAGATCAGGTGCTGGCAAAACTGAAAGTAGTTGCTGTTTAAAGTTAAAGCAGAACTGCTCAGTTTTTCCCTTGAAGGATTTTTCCATTCTCTGGGAATCATTATTGCTCCTTTTTTGAACAGCTCAGCAATGTGGCCTTCAGCTTTCATGAAGGCTTTTAAAATCATCTGTGACTAAACTGTGGGGGACAAGAAAAATTAGTATCAAAAAGATAAAACATTAGCTTCAAATCTATCAGGAGTTCTTCATGACTGGGGAAATCCTCAGGAGGGAAAACATCTCGCAAATGCTTTTGTTTCTTTAGATATGTAAAATCATAGAATAATTCAGATTTAAAGGGACATTTGGAGATCGTCTTGTCCAACCTCCCTGCTCAAACCAATGATAACTTCAAAATTAGAACCAGTTGGTCTATGTCTTGTCCAGTCAAGCTTTGAATGTCTCCAGAGATGGAGGTTCCCCATTGTCTCCAAGCCTCTGGTTCAGTGGCAAAAATTGCTGCAATTTATGTCTACTACCTCCTGTGCTTTCAATCTGGCTTCATCTTCCACCTATCCTGTAGGTAGTTGTAAATAGCAAAAAGATTCCCTCTCAGCTTTCTCTTCTCAAGGCTGAACAAGCTCGTCTCTCTCGGCTTCTCCTCACACTTTGTGTGCTTTAGACCTTGCACCATATTGATGACCTCTGTTGGAGTCACTCGAGCATGCTGATAATTTTTTTGCACTTGGGAGCCCAAAATGGGACACAGTTCTCCAGGTGTGGTCTCCTAAGTGCCAAACACAGAGGAATAATCACTTCCCCTGAACTCCTGTCTATTTTCTCGCAAAAGCTGCCTCATGTACAGTTGGCCTTGATAACTGTGAGGGCCCACTGCTAAATCATGTTCAGCTTGTGGTCCACCAGGATCCCCAGCTCCCTTCTGCAAATCTACTTTCTATCCCCCAGCCTGGATTGCTGCATGAAGTTATTCCACCCTGGATGCACCGCTTTGACTTTTGCTTTCGTTGATCTTCATGAGATTCTTGACAAACCTTTTCTCCAGACTATCCACATCCCTCTAATTGGCAGCCATTTCTCTGAAGTTTACTGACTGTTCTTCCAGTTTGGTGGCAGCCACAAACTTCTGTAAAGTGCACTCCATTGTAGGATCCAAGTTATCAATGAAAACACTGAGCAACCCTGGTTCCATCATTGGCCCCTCAGGAACGCTGCCAGTAGCTATCCTTCCTTTAGCCTTTTAACTGCTGACCACTGCTTTTTGAGTCTGAAGGTCCAGCCTTTTTTCCGCACATTTTGCTGTCCACCAATACAACCCATAATTCTCAAACTTTGCTAAAGGGATACTTTGGAGGCAATTATGTTGAGAACTTTGTTGAAGAAAAGGCATCCACTGCTTTCCCCTCTTGTCCACAGAGCAGGCCATCTTATCATAGGAGGTAATCAGATCAGTCAAGTATGATGTATCCTTGCTAAGGCCATGCTGCTTTTTCTTAACCACCTTCTTATCCCTCATGGAAATAACTTTGAAGAATATTTGTTCCATAATCTTCCTAGGAACTGAGATGAGTCAGATCGGCAAGTACTGCTCTGAATCTTCCTTCTTGCCTGTCCTGAAGATGGGTGTGATGACTTTTACCAGTCGTTAGGAGATGCTCCACTTCATCATGACCTTTCAAAACTGGTGAGAGCAGCCTCACAGAGACACTGGCCAGTTCTCTTAGTACTCTTGGGTGCATTTGTCTGATCCCACAGACTTGTCTTTGTCCAGTTTCCTTAATTCAGTCTTCTTCTACTGTGGGTTACAGCTCACCTGCCCAGACGCTTCTGCCTGTGTACCTGGCAGCATGAGGGTAGAATTTGGTAAAGACCAAGGCAAAGAAGGTACTGAGTGCATAAGCCTCTTTGATGGCCTTTGTCACTGAGTCCCTCACACCATTCAGCAGCAGATCCACTCCTAAGGGAACCTCACTCATCAGACATGAAGACTCCCTGCACAGATTCCTTGAGTATTAGCATGAACTTTAAGTCTATCCAGTACCCATGCCCACTATGCCCGGTTGCGAGCTCAGACCCCAGACCTTCCCAGATGCAGGTCTCCTCCTACTCAGTAGCTGTTCCAGCTTTAAGTTTGCTGGTAAATCTTTTTAGCAGGGCCTGTTGTGATAGGACAGATTTAGAGTAGATAGAAGGAAGAAATTTTTTACGAATGTGGTGGAACACTGGAACAGGTTGCCCAGAGAGGTAGTAGATGCCTCATCCCTGAAAACATTCAAGGTCAGGTTGGATGGGGCTCTGAGCAACCTGATCTAGTTGAAGATGTCCCTGTTCATTGCAGGGGGGGTTGGACTAGATGGCCTTTATAGGTCCCTTCGAACCCAAACTATTCTATTATTCTATACGTTGTGCCTGCACAGAAGAGAGAGCAAGGTCATGTAGACAACAACAATGACTTGGGACTATTCCCAGTGGGCAGTTTGACACCTCCACCCTGGTTCAAAGTTTAAGAGTGTAAAATAATACAAACATATTCAGATTATGCTTCAGGGCCAGAGAATGGGCCCAGGCACTGTTCAGACTCTATTACAGATGCAGACAGACAATCTGGCCCCAAGTATCAGGCTTTTTTGTTTTGTTTATTTCAGTCGCACCTTTATAATTGTTCACTTCCCTTGGAAGAAAAGGTAGTTGAGAGAAAACTATACTATCTCTTGTCCATTAAAAAAAACTTTTTTACAAAGCGACAACACTTTTACAAATGAGGATTTGTTTGAGTGTGCACGTTCCAGCTGTTGAAAAACTTTGCATTTGGAAACTGCACAAATCTCCAGGGCAAGAAAAAGCACAACTGTATAATTTTGGCTTTGCAATCAGAAAAAATGATACATTGACTATTTAACAATAAATGGTTTATAACCTAATTCTGAAATACGAGCTAAATTATCAATGGATATAATGTAGCATAAATACAAGGAGGAAAATGGAGAAATTATGCTTTACAGCAATAAAGTATCACCAGTTAACTAATTATTGTTAAAATTTTTATTACATCATAACTATCACGTTCCCATCCATTGCAGAAGTTCTTTCACCAACTTTATATTTGCAGTGGATTGTCTTTTCCCGTTCATACTGAATATTGCTTTTTTTCATACTGCTTTTGCCTGCACCTAGTCGAAAATATCTCCCAAATCATAATTAACATCACAGTGTTTGCCTGTCCTTTGCCCAGGTAGGTGGACATAGAGAGTGTTTTATGTAAAAACTTCTTTTGCATTTATTGTCAAGGCTTGGAACAGTTCCTTAATGCTTCAATTACACTGAAGGATCGTCTAATTATTCACAGTAAGTCATAGTTAGTTCATTAGAAAGTTATTCTACAAGCTGTCTTTGGAAATTGTTTTTATAATAGTAAATCAAGTAATTATCTATTGGGAGCTGTTTTTTCTTCTGTATCTGTTATGAAGCCTCTTGATCGTATTTGTTCTGTGCAATTTGGTTAGTTCAGAAAGGAAGAGAAAACCTATTTTTCTGACTGTTTTGAAAGAGTTTGCCATCTTCACAATCATATCCACATGTAGGGAGTTACGGGCAATATAAGTTACATGCAAAAGCAGTGGTTGTGTGCTCTACAGTGAGTCCAGTTAAAGGACCTAAAATCATGAAATCCAAGCAAAATAAAGATACAGGAAACAAACGCCTATTTTGGATCCTACTTACCCAGTGTACTACGCTTATCAGAAACTTTTTTCTAAAATGGTACACCTAATTGCCACTGTGCCCCTACACAGAATCACAGAATGGTTAGAGTTGAAAAGGTCCTTAAAGACCATCTCGTTCCAGTCTCCCTGCCATGGGCAGGGACACCTCCCACTAGACCAGGCTGCTCAAAGCCCCATCCAGCCTGGCCTTGGACACTTCCAGGGATGGGGCATCCACAACTTCCCTGGGCAAGCTCTTCCAGTGTCTCACCACCCTCACAGTAAAGAATTTCTTCCTAATACCTGATCTAAATCTTTCTTCTTTCAGTTTAAAACCGTTACCCCTCATCCTATCGCTACACTCCCTGATAAAGAGTCCCTCCCCATCCTTCCCGTAGGCCCCCTTTAAGTACTGGAAAGGCACTATAGGGTTTCCCTGGATCCTTCTCTTCTCCAGACTGAACATCCCCAACTATCTCAGGCTGTCTACATAGGAGAGGTGCTCCAGCCCTCTGATCATCTTCGTGGCCCTCCTCTGGACTTGCTCCAACAGGTCCATGTCCTTCTTATATTGGGACATGGCTAGGCCTCCTTCATTGTTTAGTAGCCTTCCCAGTAGAGGATCACACACAGCTCTAGCCTAAAGACATTTATCCGTCTGGTTCAGTTTTTGTAGAATCCAATTTGATTCTGCTCACTGACAGAACCAAGAGTGCAGAGAAGATAGGTGCAGTCATGTTTATTTGTCTTTTGGTAATCTGTAGTAGTGGCTTACAACAGTTTTAAAATTCTCTCAATTTTGTTAGATTGAAATTTGTTAGGCATTGAAAATAGTTTATTTTTCTTTCTCTCTCCCTTCCTTTTTTTTTAGATTCTGAAGCTGCAGGAACACAATGTTGTCTAAAACACACCGTCTGACACTTAATTTCTTTCACACAATTTGAATTTTAAAACCCAAGAATTGCTGATTCCTTCTGACATTGCCTATCTACATTTATTGCTTTTAATTAAAAAAAAGGAAGAAAAATGCAGAGGTAATTTTGTCTTGGGCTCTAATCCATGCATCAGAAGTAAGTAATATATCACGTTCATCTTCTATTGCAACAAAATTCCATTGTGTGTCAAAGTATATCACCTGAACGGGATCTTCACAGAGAGAGTGTCAATTATTGTGAAATAGTCCCTCTGCACAGGAGGGAAATGTTCTGTCGTCAGTTTTTCCCTCACTGTTTAGACTGCTTTGTAGTGGAAGTCTGAAGTATTTGTTCTACACTGATATTAAAATTCAAAAGACAACACTGCTAATGAAGTAGACAGACAGGTAGCATGACTTAATTTGTAGAACAAATTTTGAAGATAGATCACAATAGATGCTGAATTCCTACATGTCTTATAAATCATTCAAGGAACATTCTTACAGAAATCCAATTACTTTCTATAAAATGGAAGAAGCATCACTTTTATAAATGCTAATTAATGATGTTCCTGTAAACAGAAATCAAATAAAATCTTTCTAGCGTAGGAGGCTTCATAAAAAAATCCCACCTAGAAACTGCATTAAAAAGCATGAATGGTGAAAGATGGGAAATAAACGGCCCTGCCAGCGAGCCTTCCTTTCATCACAGGCATGACACATAAATTCTACAATATCTCACTTCTGAAGAGATGGTTCAATATTTATAGAGAAACAACATTTCAATACTATATCTGCTAAAAGTTAAATATTCTTCTTCTTGCAAAAGGAACAGTTGTGTCCCATGTCAGATATGTTATAATTTCAAGTTACTCAGAAATGTGGATGCGTTTTATGACCCTGCTTTAGTGATGAAACAGTTGAAGAACTACTTTCCTTGTTGGCCTCAATTCGAACTATTTTCCTGTCCCAAGGTACTAGTAATTCAGATTGCAACATTTTGGCCATAAATCATTGGATGTGGATGTTTGCTTTAAAGACCTTTGCTTGAAAATACAAAATGCTGCCTAAAGCTACAAGAAAAAACCCACAGCACTGTACACAGTGGCAGTCAATACATTCCAATATAGCTAGCCTAGATCTGGAGGCTTTCGTACCTGCTGTTAGAAGTAAAGCTTTGTAACTCAGATTGATCTACTCACTAACTGCTCACAGTATTCTGCTGTCACACAATTTCTTGGTCCAACAATCTACCTATCTGTACTAAAAGATTTTCTTTATTTATATTCAGTGTCAGAACTGCTGTCACTTTGTGTCCTTTGGGATTTCTCTACACTATTTTATTTTTCATATCTCCCTCAGAGAGCTTCCCTCAGAATACCCACTGCCTTGTTATCATTTCAGCCATTTCTTGAACAGTCAGTACAGCAATGACTATGGGTTTGCAATATTTTACTACAAAATGCTCATATTTCTCAGAACTTCTTTTCAACCTCCAATATTCTTTTTCAGTAGGAACTCAGATTTCAAAATGACTAGACCTAAAACATGATTTATCCAGCACAGTACTGTCTACTCTCCACTCATAGAGAAAAATAATTAATCAACTCAAAACCACCATTAAATTGTGGTGCTGGACCTATAATTGCAATTCTTGAGTTAAATTATTTTGGTTATGGTATGTACCTAATGGTGTCTCCTATGTTTTTATTACTCTCAGTTTCACTTTCATTGTTAATGGTGTGGGCAAGGGTCACGGAGAGAAAAGAAAAGAACAGGTCCTCTGGAGGGGCTGCAACTGAGGAAAGGGAAGGAAGGAAGGAAGGAGCCAAGAGAAGGCTGGACATCTGAAACAAAGCTTAGAGACTGAGGTCATACACTGGAGCTCTACTGGATTGCTCCAAAGTCTGCATTCACTCTGGATTGCTTGACTTGATTTGCTGCCTTGTACCTGCCTTTTCCAATGAGAAATTTAAATTATGCATTATAATTAAGTCACAAGTGGTTGAAATATTCAAGAAACAATACAGTAGACTGATATTCAACCACCAGGTTGTTCCCTCAATGGCTTTCCATCCTTCTTCTGATGGGATGGAAGACTGTACTAATTGCAGAAGCAGCATCGTATCTGCTCCTATATTCTTCCCGCTACCGCTTGTTCTTGTTATAAATGCTCCAGCAGCGTCTCCCTATTGTTCAAAGGCAAAAGTAGATACTGTTCAGAAATGTCGGTCAGTAGCCAAGTTCTTCTTTTACCTGAAAGATTTCCTTTTCTAAATGCACACAGAAAAAATACATTCTACTAGGAGCAGAAAAATGAAGTGCCATAGGACAGTTTACGTCTCAAGATGCCTTGTCTGACAAGCTGGAGACAAATTCATCTCAGTAAGACTTCCAGTGGGGATACGTGAAAGACTGGTTTCTGTATTGCAGGTACCAAACAATTTTGCAGATTACTCTGAACAGCCACGCTCTTGCCTTCCAATACTAGTAATTTGTGACCACCTCAGAAGACATTGTCATTGGTCTAAGACTCTGAAGATTTTGGTTCTTCAAGTACAATAAACTATTAAGCGAGGGATTCTTTGCAATCTGAGATCAGCCCTGCAGCCCTAGCAGAGAAAGCAATCTGTGATAGCAAAAAAAACCACCCCAAAATGCATTCATCTTTCCTTAATTGAACTTTCTCAGCCAAACCCACACAAAATTCACAGCCTCCATTAATATTACGCTGTTGTCTGACTGATTCTACTTAAGCGTCTCATTTTATTTTACTTTTACTTCAGTTATTGCTTTTTTTCCCTGATGTAAAATCATCTTTCTGCTTTCAATTTCTTCTGTAATTTCTCACTAGAAACTGCACTTTATTCGTACTCCTAAAGCATGCTGTCTAATGCTACCACTACAGAATGAAAAGTCACTGAAGTTGTTCGGAGTTTTCTGTATCACTGTGATTCAGAGCAGACTTGGAGCTATAACCCCCACTGGACTGTATTTTCAAGTACTTTGCTAATGTCTTAGCTAAGAAGTGAGAACACTAGGTAAAAAGTGACTAAATCTCTACCCTGTACTAGCTGACTGGTCTTAGATACTTGTGACTGAAGAAGAACGCTGCTTAGCGTATGGTCTACATAACCCTCCTCTCTTTACGTCTGGCCATATTACAGAATCATAGAATCACAGAATCTTCATGGTTGGAAAGGACCCTTAAGATCATCGAGTCCTACCAAACAACCTACAGTCTCTGCCCTTCAGAGCATGCCCTGAAATGCCACATCTAGATGTTTCTTAAACACCTCTAGAGATGGTGACTCCACCACCTCCCTGGGCAGGCTGTTCCAGTGCCTGACCACTCTTTCAGTAAAGGAATTCTTCCTAATATCTAATCTAAACCTCCCCTGCCGCAACTTCAGACCATTTCCTCTGGTCCTGTCATTATTCACCTGGGAGAAGAGGCCAACGTCCACCTCTCTCCAGCCTCCTTTCAGGTAGTTGTAGAGGGCAATGAGGTCTCCCCTCAGCCTCCTCTTCTCCAAGCTAAACATGCCCAGCTCCCTCAGCCTCTCCTCATATGCCCTGGTCTCCAGACCCCTCACCAGCCTGGTAGCTCTCCTCTGGACACGCTCCAGCACTTCAATGTCCCTCTTGTACAGCGGGGCCCAGAACTGAACACAGTACTCGAGGTGAGGCCTCACCAGTGCCGAGTACAGAGGCACCATCACTTCCCTGCTCCTGCTGGCCACGCTATTCCTGATACAAGCCAGAATGCTGTTGGTCTTCTTGGCCACCTGGGCACACTGCTGGCTCATGTTAACCTGGCCGTCCACCAGCACCCCCAGGTCCTTTTCTGCCGGGCAGCTTTCCAGCCACTCTTCCCCAAGCCTGTAGTGTTGCTTAGGATTGTTATGACCAAAATGCAGGACCTGGCACTTGGCCTTATTAAACCTCCTACAGCTGGCCTTGGCCCATTGATCCAGCCTGTCCAGGTCCCTCTGTAGAGCCTTCCTACCCTCAAGCAGATCAACTCTCTCACCTAGTTTGGTGTCATCTGCAAACTTACTGATGGTGCACTCAATCCCCTCATCGAGATCATTGATCAAGATATTAAACAAAACTGGCCCCAAAACTGAGCCCTGAGGGACACCAATGGTGACCGGCCGCCAAGAGGATTTCACCCCACTAATCACAACTTTCTGGGCATGGCCACCCAGCCAGTTTTTTACGCAGTGCAGAGTACACTTGTCTATGCCATGATTTGCCAGCTTCTCCAGGAGAATGCTGTGGGGGATGGTGTCAAAGGCCTTACCAAAGTCCAGATAGACAACATCCACAGCCTTCCCCGCATCCAGAAGGCGGGTCACGTGGTCATAGAAAGAGATCAGGTTGGTTAAGCAGGACCTCCCCTTCCTAAACCCATGCTGGCTGGCCCTGATCCCTTGGCTGCCCTGCACTTGCCGTGAGAGCTCACTCAAGATGATCCTCTCCATGATCTTTCCTGGTACCGAGGTCAGGCTGACAGGCCTGTAGTTCCCCGGATCCTCCTTCCGGCCTTTCTTGTAGATGGGCATCACATTAGCCACCCTCCAGTCATCTGGCACCTCCCCTGTTGACCAGGATTGTTGATAAATGATGGAGAGAGCCTTGGTGAGCTCTCCTGCCAGCTCCCTGAGTACTCTTGGGTGAATCCCATCCAGCCCCATAGACTTATGTGCATCTAGGTGCAGAAGCAGATCATTGACTACTTCCTCCTGGATTATGGGTGGGTTGTTCTGCTCTCCATCCTTATCTTCCAGCTCAGGTACTGTCTTTGCTGTCCTCCTGCCAGAGTGACAGACATTCCATGCAGCCCATCGCCTGGACAGCTGCATGTCTCTTTGTCACGTCCGTTTGTGTCACTTTATTCCTTCTGGCTTTGGCTACAGACCTGGTGGAGACCATGTCCGCCACTGGTGTCGCCTCGCGGATGTACACCCTTCTCTGGTGCTCCTGGTTGGTTCCGCGATATTAATATGATATTAATCATCTGTTTCATAACAAACTGGGAAGTTTGGGCAGGGAAGGAGAGGGGGAGTCCTGTTTTGCACAAGAAGGAAATCAAGGTTTTTTTGAAACCTTTTCATAAGAATAAAACATACCTTTGCCTCAGAGTAGTCAACATGAGCTTTGCCTCCCATATCCCCTTAAATCATATCCCAGCTTCTCTTCCTTTTTTCTCCTTACTATAAAGTCTTCCTTGGATGTGAGAGGCTCTGCAAGTATATTTCCATCTATGCTGGTGAAGGGAGATTTCCTCAAGAAAACATTTTTATCAAAATTCCCCTCTTTAAGCTCCCCTCAATTAAAATAGGGTATAACTTTGGTAATACATAACATTCCCTGAGAAATTATTGCAAATTTTAGATTCAGACTCAGTGGTTTGGAATTTTGCAGGAGCAGATGACCTGTCTTCTCACTTGCCAAGGAACAGGTAGGAGTTACCACCATAGACAAGGGCACATTTGCTACTGACTCACTTCTTCCTCTAGATCCAGCATTGTACTAAATCACATCCAAACATTGCTGGTGCACACATACTGCTTAGAAGACAGCTTGCCAAAAAAAATAATTGTAAAACCAGCCATGAAAGTATATCTGAATGTATTAAATATTTTATCTTCAGATTAAATGTTGAAACTTCCCACCAGAAATATTTTTCACCATGATGCCCTGGTGGAACATGTCACCCACAGAAGATATCCTAATCCGAGGAAATGCTATAACCACTGAGAGAGAGAAGATACAGAAAGAGATCAATCTCTCTTGTCACAGTTTCCTGGTACTGTTAGACAGATGGGAGTGGACATGACTTGGAGCGGAACTGCATTTAAGGCAGAACTGAACTGAGTGCTCTGTTAAGAATTTTTGATCTGTTTTTTTTTTAATTTTTTTTGAGATAGATACCAAAGGACCAGAAATATTTCTTCTGTGTAGTTCTATGAAGTAACTAGAACGGAACCAAGGACACCATTAATGCCTCACACTTTCTGTAAATTTTTTAATTAGTCTGAGATGGGAAATGATTCTTTTTACCTAAAGAATGTTTAATATTTCATTCACAGTAAGTTAAATTGTTTGTGAAACATAGGAAATCTTTTCCTGCCACACTCCAAGCTGTCCAGACATAGAATCATAGAATCATAGAATTATAGGTTTGGAAGGGACCTCTGGAGATCATCTAGTCCAACCCCCCTGCCAGAGCAGGGTCACCCAGAGCAGGTCACACAGGAACGCGTCCAGGCGGGTTTGGAATGTCTCCAGAGACGGAGACTCCACCACCTCTCTGGGCAGCCTGTGCCAGGGCTCTGCCACCGTCAAAGGAAAGAAGTTACTCCTCATGTTTAGGTGGAACTTCCTATGTTCAAGTTTGTGCCCATTACCTCTCGTCCTGTCACTGGGCACCACTGAAAAGAGCCTGTCCCCATCCTCCTGACACCCACCCTTTCAGTATTTATAAGTGTTGATAAGATCCCCCCCTCAGCTGTCTTTTTTCCAGACTGAAGAGACCCAAATCCCTCAGCCTTTCTTCATAAGAGAGGTGTTCCAGTCCCCTCATCATCTTGGTAGCCTTTTGCTGCACCCTCTCCAGCAGTTCCCTGTCCCTCTTGAGCCGGGGAGCCCAGAACTGGACACAGCACTCCAGGTGCCGCCTCCCCAGGGCAGAGTAGAGGGGGAGGATGACCTCCCTCGACCTGCTGGCCACACTCTTCTCGATGCACGCCAGGATGCCATTGGCCTTCTTGGCCACGACGGCACATTGCTGGCTCATGGTCATCCTGTTGTCCACCCGGACTCCCAGGTCTCTTTCCACTGAGCTGCTCTCCAGCAGGTCAGCCCCCAACCTGTACTGGTGCATGGGGTTATTCCTCCCCAGGTGCAGCACCCGACACTTGCCCTTATTGAATTTCATGACTTTGATCTGTATCATATTTTTTCAATTCAGTGACAAAAGTCAGACCAATGATTCACACCAGGATTTGGTAAGAGTCCTTCAATACAACTTCAAATAGGTATTAGACTCTAATTTTCACTTTTCTCAGTTTAACATTTAAAATAAGTACTTTGTGATGATACAATAAATTCAAAGCACCGGGCATTCTGCTGCTAGGAATTACAGCTATCTGGGTTAAACACTATGTATAACAGATAATGCCACCCAGATTTTGCTTGTTCTTTTGTCCAGTGCCAATTTTTTCAAACTAGGTTTTTCCTGAGCAGCAAATGAGCATTCCCAGTTGTGCAGAAAATACCTCATGTATTCTGGATGCTGTCAAAAGCTTGGTAATAAATTATTATTTTATGCACTGCATCTCAGATTAGCTTTCTGGTGCCCTCTGAATTATATGAAGATTTCTGTTAAACCTGCCTCTGTTTTCCACTGCTGATGCCCATCTCCACCTGGGGCTTGAACTGCCAATTCCAACATATCCCCATCTCAGGAGATCCCTGGTTTTTTCCTAAGGCTTTTGTTACCCTTCCATGTGGGTCTTGGAAGGAGACTCAAGTCATCTCATTCCTCTGGTTTGTCCTCTGGGGACATGGTAAAAGGTGCCAGTGTTCTTCCATTTTCCCATTGATTGCCTTGGCCCTTTTTTACTATGTTTTAAGAGCCAGGCCTGCTTATTATGCTAACATAAGTTATTAAAGCAGAAGGGAACCTTTCTAAAGACAATTGCAAGTTAGATTTGTTGATAAAGCCAGTAGGTTTTTATCCTGTTTGCTTTAAAAATGGCAATCATTAGTTCTAGTTATCATAAAATTATATTGCTGAAAATTGAAGTCAAATAATTCTTTAATTTGAACCATAAAGCATCCTCATAAACCTCAGAGAAAATAAAATTGCAATCTTTCATTTCCTTCTCTCTGAAACATTATATTGCAATTTAGCAGATCATCTTTGACTGTAGAACAATGGCTAATTTAAATACTATTAAATCAGGGACACTTTGTGTAGTTAATGTTTTACAAAAGCAAAATCTACTCTAGCAAAGCCATTTACTTCAAAATCATTAACATTAAGTGATCGAAGAATATAATCTCAAAGACTTCTTAGCTAATTGCAACATGTCTGCTCCATAGTTGAGGGGGTACTGTTTTATATGTGATTCCTAGCTGAGGGAAACACACTGTCTGGTTTGGGTTCTTTTATCTTCCTGACAAGCCAAGTCTTACTGAGCAACCAAGAAACATTAATGAATATCTATGATTTTTTCTTTTCTTTCCCTGTTATTTCGGCACATGCACATTAAAGCGGTCTGTAGATTAATGCCTAAATCACAATTGAACCCATAATTTTGAGCATCTGTGCAAAAAGCCACCAATAATCATCTGATAGAGCTACTAGCAGAGTTTAATACTCTATGGAGGATGCATAGGAAGGGAGGAAAAAAAACATACCTAAATATAACTCTGGCATAAAGGCCACCGGAGGCTTCACATTGCAGTGTACAGCACTCACTCTCTATTCTCTGTCCTTCAGCTGGGACACTGTGGTGCTCCTTTTCCCAGAAGTTTACTGTAGAGCTTTATGGAGTGACACGTGTCCCCTCACCATGGCAATACCCATCACTCCAGCAGGTCACATACAGACATCCAGTGTAATGTGGTTACATGTCGGCTTTGCAAACACACAGAATGAGTTAGAAGGCAGATTCGTCTTTCTGTCATTCTTTTTTTCTAACAACTAGCCTGACTCTTTGCCCATGTCCTTACATTGATGGTGAGCCATGAGCCACCCTCAGACCCACAGACCCTTAAAAAACAGTTTAGAAAGACAGACAATC
Source organism: Larus michahellis (assembly GCF_964199755.1). NCBI lineage: Eukaryota > Metazoa > Chordata > Aves > Charadriiformes > Laridae > Larus > Larus michahellis. Next base: position 119,671,901 of record NC_133898.1, read on the forward strand.
TTCATTTCTCTCAGGTACTCCTGGGTTTACGTTCCAGCCTCCCTGATGTCTCAAGTTTCGTGTTCCACTTTGAGCAAATCAATTAAAAGGGTCTGGCCTCAAAACAGTAATTTGTAACAGTTGTCTGTGCTTACACATAGCACTTGGGTGTCTGAAATGTACCTGAAGATCTACAAATGAGAGAAAAGCAGTTTCACAAGTACAAATTAGGTTTTACTTAATAGTCATTCAATTAATGAACCAAAAAAACCAGGTTGCTGGAGAGGCTGAATTATTGAAAGAAAAAAAAAAAGGCATTGATAATATTTCTGTTTACCTCTCTTCATTCTGAGGCCTTAAGTCATTTTTATTTTGCCATGTACTTCTCTATGCTAAGCAAACACCAATCCAGAAAAGGCAGTGATGTTTAACTGATTAATTGATGCTGATCCTTGGCTTAACCATTAGAATAATAGGGTACAGGGAGCTGGTATTCTCATCTCTAGAGGTAAATGATTTTCTATAGAAGGATTACTTTTCACTAAGTGAGGCTCAACAGCTGTTCTAAATAAGTTATACAGTATGAGGCGCCACAGCAATAGTCTGGCATTCAGTAATTTTTAACATTTACAAAATTCCGCTGCTTTTTGGTAAGTTGGTGGGTTTTTTTTAGAAACATGTAAGCTTTTATATTTGCCATTGGTAGAGAAATGACTGTTCTAACTAGATTTCTGAAACTGAGAACTGCTGCAAAAAGCTTACCAGCGGGCTGCTGCTGACCATGTCGTTAAAATTCTGGTAGCAAGTTCAGCTGTATGTCAGTTGGCACCAAAGGCATAAGTCATTCATCAGGCTGCATCCTGCGGCGGTTATAAGAAGTGAAAACATAATGTAAATGTCTGGATATATAGAAGGAGAGCGGGAAAAGCGTCTGCTTTCTTATTCCAGAGACATTGACAGGGTAAGTGCGGTAGGATGATTATGCCTGCCTTTGACAGATGAGTTATACCCTGAAGACCTCCATGAATTCCACCTCTGCTTCAGAAGCTCTGGGAACAGACCTGCCTGTTAAAATAAAGGCTGGAGGGTCCAGTTACCACCCTGCTGAGCTTGGCTTCATCGGAGCAGGAAAAGGAGAACCCACACATCTATGACACCCCAGCTCAATGTTTTGTTCCTTTATAAATTCTTCTATTGAATACCACAAGCAATTGTTTTAGCATCAGGGAATCTACTGAAGCTAAGTTAGACTTTAGACGTTACCTGAGGGAAAAAGCACAGCCTGATCAGCCAGGTGGATAAGTCATCCAAAGTGACGCATACTAGCAGCTAGTAAAAGAGAATTGCCTTCTCTCTAACAAGGAAGATGTGAAAATATTTGCTGCTAAAAGTACATATTTAGGTAAAGAGGAGACTGAAGCCATTCTCTTACTTACCACAATGTCTTGATTAACCCCTGCGGGTGAAAATCCCTTGACTCTTTCTACATCTCTCTCACTTTCTGCGAGTCTTTAAGCACTTACCTATAGCATCACATCTTCTCTTTCCAAGTCAGAACAAGACTAAAATATCTCTTCCTCAGTGAGGTGGGATGACGTTAGACCCTGTTGGCTCGTACTGATTTTATGCTTGAAAAATAGAGGTGTTTTCTATCCCTCTGACATATATTTCTACACAGCTGAGAACCACACTGAATTAAGCTTGGGCATAGAAGCAGAATTTCTACTTCAGACTCTTCAAATTCCATCAGAGATAAGGAGGAATTGTATCATGGCAGCAGTGAGGTATTGTTTACACAAGGCTTTCACAGGACTTCCTCCATCTACTGGCTGGTAGCTTTATTATTTCTTGAGAAAACAGCTTTAATTCTCATGCGAGAGACTCGTATCAGCCCACGGAGCTCCCACGCTCTCAAAATCCTGCTCAGCAGAGTCAATGGAAATTCACTGCTGCAAATCAAAGCAATTTGGCCTGAGGGAATTGGGTAACGTGCTGGCATATCTTGCCTTTTGAGGTAATTAAAAATCACACTTCTGAGAATCCATTAACGACACAACAGAGATCCCAAAGGACAGAAGTCATTATGTGTATGAATCATGCCGTCATCCTCAGTTTTAGCTATCACTAATAAGACTTCTTAGATCTTCAGAAGATTCAGTCCACAATGTGAATCTCTTTAGCCATGATTTGCTTCCTGGTTGTGTTCTAAGGAAGGAGGACTTTTGTGCATTGAACCAAACACTGAGCAAATTGTCAAGTGATTGATCACTTTGTACCTTGAGAAGAAGCCAAAGACTACTGTGATTTACGTCTTGTTGACACAAATTGGCTTCTCTTTGCTTTTGGTTTTCTAGGAAGATATCCTTACGGTGCACACATACAGGTAGACAGTAAATTAAAAGGAGATGAAAGGAGGAAATATTTTAAAACCTAGTGGAGAAAAAAAAAAAAAAAAAGAGAAAGAGCCATCTTCCTTACTAAACTGGACCTGGTTCTGAAAAAGCAGTGAAGGCTAGGTCAGCGATTAGGAGAATAGCTCAAGATCAGAGACCAAAAGTCTGTTCTGCACACCTAGGTGAGATGATTGTGCTCAGCTTAAATATTTAGAGGTAAATAATGAGCTGATGAAGTGCTGCTTGTTGTGACAGGGGAAAAGTAACACCTGTGTTAACTATTTGTAGTGTTTTCCTTCTTTCTTTGCCCCTCCTCGAAGAACTTTATATCCGCTAGACAGAAAACCCAAGTATGTAGGCTTGTTATGGTTTATTTAATAGTTTTGTGAACTTCAATGGAGATTTGGACAAGTTTATGGAACAGAAATCCACTTAAGTTACTATATGTATAGAAACCACGTTTGGCTCAGGAAGACCCTAAACTGTAAATGCTGGGAAACCGGGAGAGTATCTTGGATAATACGTGTGCTTAATCTGTTCTTATATTCTTCCCTAGATGGCCACTTTGGCCATTACCATTGAGCAAACTTCTGAATGGATGGGTTTCTGCCCCGGTCCAGTAGCTCTGTTCTGGATCAGGTTAAACTCAGATTCACTTTATTAAGAAAGCTGTGAACAAAAGTGAACGCCTAATTATTGGCAGTGGGAGGCAGCTAAAAGCTATCAGCTCACTTCAGCTCCCTTTGAAAGCTGTCTTTCACCTCACTGTTCAGTCAGGCCTTATCTGAACATGGGCAGAAAAAAACCTGTTCCAGGAGCACACAGCAAGAAAAATATGTGCCTTAAAACAGCATACACTTAATAACAATCTTTAAATCCAAATACAGAAATACAACTTGAAAATATTTTTAAGTAAGCATGCAGCCTATAATGCAATAAACCCAGTTTGATGTAGCTTCGGTCAAGCGGTGTCAGAGGTCTTTGCATTTGCAGTCAGTCCGAAGGAAACCTCTCCACACTTGTACATCATTTGGATTTATCTTCTAGGCAGCAGCAGCCTACTCTGTTGGATATCACTACGAGGAAGAGAACATTTTATTATTATTATTATTGCATTCAGTTAGCCTGAAAAGACACTCACGTTTGTTCATGTGTGTGTCTGTAGATCATGTGTTTGATGACAAATCCAATGTTGGTTTTACAAGCCTGATCCAAGGGACAAAGTGGGCTGCAGTATTTCTGGAAATTGATCTTTTTGCTTTGTCTACACTGATTTTCCTCATCCCATCCTGAGCGTATGGGCCCAGTGGTTAATAATCAGGATGCATGGTGGTTTAATTGCCGCTGTGAATTACATGTAAGGTGAGGCAGGGAAGTTCAGTTTGCTGTGCAAACATTACCCTCACCTGGCAGCACCATGACAAGCAAAGCTGGAGCTGATCACGTTAGCAGCGAAGCCAAGAGTTTAATAGATGGTAAAGATGCTCTTTCTGCCCTCACCATGGTCCGTGAGGTTCTCTGATCTCTTCTTCACCATGCTCACACAGCTGCTGCTACTCCTTTCCTTGTTCTGAGAATAAGCAGAGAATTTCTGTCTCCAGACTTTTCCAACCGGCACTAAAATTCGTGACTGAGGTAAACAAACCCGCGCTGTAGTGTGCTCTCCAGGCGTACAGACCGAGTGAATTACATCTCTTAAGGAAGCTGGGCAGAGACTATGGAGCTGTGATCATGGATTTGGGCTTTTACATGGATTCAGATGGCAGCAGTCTCAGTTAAAATGAAACAGGAGCTGACCAGAAAGAGCAATTTATTGTTTTGCTGACGTGACAACCCGCGATATAAATCCAAACATCCAGTACAGTAAGTCACCAGCTCATCAGTATAATAAATCTGGAACAATTCAGATACCAGAGTTTACAGGGGAAATTTATTAGCTATTTCTCTGCAATAGATATATCAGTGGCCCGACAGTGACAGTTATAAAGAGTCAGCGATTGTCTCAAATAGTAATGATAGGGCCCAAGCTGAGCGCGGCACACATTGCTCCTAGAGCAGGACCTGACCTCACGCAGAAGCCTTGATATTGCCTCACTTCTGCACAAGCAGGGAACAGAAGCGCATACCGATGAACTTTGGCATGAGCATGCAGGGGTCTTTTTTTTTTTTGGCAAGGGAAAGATGCACAGAAATACAAAACTCTTTCATGAACAGGGAATGGCATTTAGAATAAAACTCAAAGGATTTACTTCAATAGGAGTCTTAAAATATTCTCCCAAAGTAAACCAAGATGCATTCTCCTCAGAATCAATAAATACAGAACAGGGATTTAGTACCTCTTATGTAAGCCTGAGCCCCTGCCTCCTTTAATTAAGTAGAATAAAAGGGCAAATGAGTAGAATTTTCTTATCACATTTTGAATTAGGATTTCTTCACCAAGGTTAGTATCTTCCTTGGCTTTCTGCTCAAATCTTAATAGCTGCAATTAAATGTATTCTTCAGGCAGGCACCTAAACTGGACTGGGATGAAACAGAAAACTGAGAAGCCATTAAGCATACAAATAGCATGTTTAAAAAGCAGTATATTTGCTATAGGTCTGGGGTCCTAGCTGTATTCTGCTGCCCTCTCCTGTCACTTGCATATCATTACAACAGTGTAGGCTAATGGCTAAATACAAGTTTATGAAAATTCACATCCAAATGCATAACAGTGAACCACCCCTCTAAAATGTTTATGGGGCTGTGCAGCTTGTTTCAAAAAAACCTTTCAAATCTCCCCTTCCTCACGGATATATTGCTTTGCATAGTAGATTAACTTAAGTGATGGCTCTATGTGTGACTCTGTGTTTCTATATTTTGAAAAAAGAGTGTTTAGATTATAAAGTCTATGAGATACTTCAGGATAAAAGCTTCTAAATGAAATCTTGAATTCATAGAAACAAGACAAAGTTCTCCTGATGTCTCCAAGGAGTTCAAGATTTTACTTTCTGACACTAAAGGGTGATGCCTACCAGCAACTGAACCACCCTGGAAATAATTCCTTGGAAAGTGATTGTATTTTGCTTAACTTTTCCCAGGGTGGATTACACAGCCTGGCAGTTAAGTGTCTCCAGTTTGCGTAAGTAAGTAAACTCAAATTGGTCAAGCTTATTGAATTTGATGCACTGGTCCAGAAGCATAGATGTAATGACTCAGTGTTACTGCTGGACTTCAGATTTTGGATCCCAAAAGATCTGTGCTCAGATCATTGCATCAAATTGACTCATAGAACCATTTCCCAGGTAAAATTTGGGTAAGAAAATTCCTCCCTCATCTTAAAAATTGCTATTGATGTATTTTATTGAAGATGTTAAAATAGAAAATGTCTAAATTACTGCATGGAACTCAACACATTCAGGAAAATAATTTCAGTTCGCATAGAGTGGGTCATTTATCTTTTAATGTAATTCTGTGGAAATCATACACACTTTAGAGACATAAAGTTAATCCATTGAAGGTCTGACACTGTAAAAATGATCATCCTGAAAGAAGAGCACATCATAAAGACCGTATGTACAATGAAAGAGCAAGTGAATAATGTACTCAGCAAGGCTAACAGAAACAAGGAAAGAACAGAATTTATTTAGCTTTTAATTTTTCTTAATCCTGCAAAAGGATCCAGGAACAATAAGGACCAAAAATGTGTTTAAGAAATTAAATGGAGACAAGGGGGTTTACACAGTCACACAGTATGAGGCCACCTTTGCCTCCTCATGTCTTTCTGGACACTGACTTTGACTGTAAGTGACCTTCCCTTCCAGATTTTACATCTCAATTTATCTGAATTACATCTGCATTTATTAGCGCTCTACCACTGTGGAATAGAAATGACTTCGTGAGCTTTGTCTGTTGCTTACTACGAGACTCCACCACAGTTTATGAAATAGGTGTTTTACATCTGAAAGTGATAATCCTTTCTCACTGCATGTGCAGAGGTCTGTAGTGTCTACATGATCTAGCTCTTTAGTGGTGAATCTCTCAGGATAACTTCTGATACCAAATGACAAATTTTGGTCTTCCTTACAATGTGGAAAAATCCAAGAATTTCCTTGAGTTCAGTGGAATTGCTCTGGTCTTGTTTTCCACCTACCAAGTTACCTATACAGAAAAACAGAGAACCATTCCTCCTGCTCCTGTTTGCTTCCATTGTAGAAAGCAGCTAAGGGATTGCCTTCTTCTGGGATCACTGTGATTAGATGATTCAAGGAAACAAAGCAGCATCAGGTCCCATCCTCTGGCTCCAAGTCCGAATGCGCTGTATCTTCCTTTAATTCTTTTTGTGTTCGTGATTTGTATCTTTTGAAGTAAAACACTCTACCATTTATTCTGATTGAACCTAGCATGATATCTAAACAGATGTTCTTGTGCATTCCTACCGATTATTATCAGTTTAAGTAAGAGAGATGGGCCAATTTCTTAAATGGCGATATCTGAATTTTTGAGGAAATCTGCCTTTCTTTCTTCCACGGGCTGAAATCAGGATTGAGTCTGTAGAAGACAATCAAAATACTTCAGGGTGCCAGCAGTGGGGCAGGAGAATGAAGTTTGTAAAATTTCCACAGTTTCTGGGGGGAGTCTGAACAGCACCTGGGAGGGCACATCGTAATGGACAGTTTTATCATGGGAGTTTTCCTTTCACTAAAGTGGATTCTTCTTACACAAGAGAGTCTTACCAGTTACACCAGCACAGTTATGCTGGTGTTACTAACGTAATGTAACTCCTTATGTTATTGTTACGGTATTGCTGAATTACTTACCCAGTGGCACAAGAATCCCGGGCAGTACTTGTGCCAAATCTTGAAAACACCACTAGATGGAGATGTTTTCTCACGTTGCCCTCCTTCGTTGTCTCCAACGGTGCTGAAATTTCTTATAAGTACTTTCATTTTTGATGACTGCACATTAAGAAAGGAAAATGAATTCAAGTAACTTTCATATAATCAAGCCTCATGTGCTTGAAATGTTTGCACATGACAATGAACGCAAGAATTAATGAAGTTGTTGTTGTTTAGACTGAAAAGAATGAATAGATGTTGTTCACGTACGGAGAAAAGATTGAAAGGGCTTCCCTACTTTTGTTAAACAAAACGGACTGTTACTTATTTAGCTTATGTCACACAATGAAAATCGGTTTATAGCAACATTTCTTATCCATAAAGCAGTTTTCAGCTCTTGAGTGTTTAAATCATTCATCCCCAAGGAAACAAGCCTAAACAGTATATGGTGTGTGCAGTCAATGCTGAAGTGACAGCACCTATTGTCTCCCTGCCCTCACCAGTATGCAATGTAATGGCAAGGACAGAGGCTGATTTAGAAACAGCTGAAGAACTAAAACAAATAAGGAGATCCAGAAGACATGCCATTCACATTCAGTTGGAGAAAAAGAATGGTCTCTGAAGAGTTGCAAAAACTTGTTAAAATAGATTTCTTACATTGCATTTCAAGTCAAAACAACGGTTTTTAAAAATATTGATATGTTTTCAAAGGACAAGCGTGATATTTTCTACACATCTTGTCATTTTTAATAAATGTTGTGTGATACAAATGCTGATTTTCGGAACCTATTAATTTTCCAAAAATTTCATTACTGACTTAAAAATAGGTCGTGATTTATATTTCTTAAAAATTATGGTTGTTCTCAAGTTCTGAATAATTTTGCTTGAACACACAGCTTTAATTTGTGTATCTATGGGGAATAATTGTAATTATGATAGCTCTCTATAAGACTATTACAATTAGAGTTGTTGTCCTATGACACTTTACAGTTGAGAGCTGAATGGGCGTCAGTTTTGTTCCCCTTGTCCTTTCTTGGATCCTGCTATAACCGCGGCTGCTGCTGCTACCTGCACAGCCCTTGGGCAATAAATAGTGATGACAGTCTCAAGCGGCCTGAAGAGGTCAGGGACGGGGCCCATTTTCTAATACCTTTAGGTGTTCTCAATCCTTCACCGTTTCCTGGCCCCAACAAAGTCATTCTGGTTATCCGTACAGCTACCCTGGAGACCCCTTCCCCCTCAGAGATTGTCCACAAACCACAAATGCATCACAAAAGGAATGTAGACAAACCAGAAACACACAAACACACACACACACAAAATGAAATCAGAGTGCAACTGATATAATAATGGGACTGCCTTCTTATGTTTCTCCCACCCCCCCCCCCAAAAAAAAAAAAATATTATTGACCTAAAATTGTGGCTTTTAAGTTTGGGGAATAAGAATTCTAATGAGTGTCTCATGTGACACTCTGTCGCTCATTTAGTGGCAAGTCCAGCCTAAACTACAACAGCTTAATGACATTTTGCTCCCCAAAAGCTGGTTTTGGCCTTTCATATTACAGACCATATCAAACTATAAGCAGTTGCTAAAGCTTTAAAGTTTCTAGTTAGTAAAGAGAAAGAGAAAGAGATCATTCACGTCGTACGTATTCATGTCATATATTTGTACCTTTATGTTCATAGGCAGAAAAATGGAGAACATGGTATTACCTCTACTCTGTGCAATTTTCTACTGTTACTTTTAAACCAGTTAACATAAATGTACATCCCAGACATCTCGGGCAGGGCCTTTTTGTGCCAATAATGAGAAATAAGGGTGTGTATGTAACCCCAGTTGGAGAAATCATCTGCAAAATGTTGATGGCTCAGAAGCAAATTGGAAGCATGGACAGTGAATCTGTTTAAGCACATACAGAAAAAGGCTTTATTCAGTAGCAGCGGTAAAAAGAAGTATTTTCCAATGTAGTTAGGTGATTCAGAAGCCTGCTTCCACTGACATTCAGAAGCTCTAAAACTCTAATTACTGAAGGGCTGTGGTTAACTTTACTTTTTGGAATTCCCTCATTCTCATAGTGACTTTATTTTTTCTTATATAATCCATTACATTAAAGGTTCTGAAATAGAAAATCTAAACAAAACAGAAAAAAGAACTATACATTTGCTCATTTGTAATTTCTCTGAATTCAGTTAAATACTAAGCTACTAAAAAATTTCTTGTAATGTGTTGTCCTAAATCAAAGATTCCTGCTGAGTCAGAAGGCACACAGTTTATAAATCAGACCCTAAACATGGGTAAGAAAATCTGGGCAATATATAAAAACTCTGGAGTTAGCACATTTGAAACAGAAGCTTTAAAAGTAAACCTTTATAAATCAGCTCTCTAAATCAAAGAGAAAACAATGATTTTTCTTGTCTTCTAGACCAGGGAAAGTTACTCCCCAAGCAACTTGTGCAGATAAAGGCTCTGTTTTTAATATAGGTTGATGTATTTATGTATGGAGAAACTACAGACCAAAGTTAAGCAAGAAACATAAAAACTCTAAGTACCAATCCAGAAACATTTTGACACCAAATAGTTTAACAGTTGGATAATTGAGAAGAATGTTTGGACAAATACGAGGTAGGGAATGACCACACAGCAAATGACAGTCAGCAAGGGGGCTTTCATCTGCTATAAATTATGCACAATTTAATTAGAGAAAAGTCATTAGGCCTGAAGTGAGCATTTCCTACCAGTTTATACAATGTAGCTTTTAGACGCTTATTAAACTTTCAGCATCAAGGACTACACATTCATCCCTTGTTGGGAAAGTCGTTTGTAAGTACTTATTTAAGTTCACATTTGCACTGTGAGTTTAGCTCTGAGTTTGCAGAGTCTGGTACAGCTTTTATTTCATTACAACTCAGGCAGCTGTTCAGGGACTGTGCTGGCAAATGAGGTGTTAGTGTTCAGATGGAACATAAAGGTGAACCTTTTACACATAACCGTAACTGTACTGTGTAAATAATTTTCTTCTCCAATTTTAATAATCTTTTTGAAACTCGTAGTTCCTTAAGGTCAGAAATTCCTCCTTAATGTAGCCAGACTTCCACCCATTATTAGAGTCAATGTCTGATGAGGATACTTGCACAGTGAATAAGGAGGGATTATAATAAAATTATATAGCTACTGATCAGTAACAGGGAAAAACATATTATTTTAAGAGATTTAATAAAAGAAAAACCTTCAATATTTCTTCATATTTTACAGTGACGAGCTGGACAAAAATAATTCTTTTTAATTTGAATTTTTCTTCCAGGATTGACTTTGTCATTCTAAGAGCTGCAGTATTTCTAACAAGCTTATGTATATATGTATCTATGTGCATACATGTGTATATATATATATTTATATATAGCTGGCTACACCAGGCCATACATTAATAGACCAATCTGTTGAAACAACACAAACTTTTCAATTCTATTTATGTTATACATCAAACTTTATCTTCAGTGTGAATTATGGCCTTTCTGCAATTCCCAGATGTAAATTCTTTCATTCAAAACTAGTGATGAACCAGGTCTAAGCTTCATTTAAGATTGCATTTTCATCAAGGACCTGCCAAGGCTGAGGTGCTTGTCAGAGGCCAGGCTCATAATGGAGCCCAGAAAGAACCATGTGAGCCCGGAGGACAGAGTATAGTCATTTGAGTGTATCTGGCTGCTGCATGAGCTTCCAGAGAAGATTAATTGAATTTGGAATCTGACTGTCTTTTGGAAAAAAAAAACCTACAAACCCTTCCTCTTTGTTAACAATTTTGCTATAACCGGTGCTACATGCACAATATAAATCACATCTCCACTATGTTGTTTTTTTTCCAAATCACATTCCAGCAGAGAATTCTATATCCTAGTAAGGGAGAAGAGCAAGTGTACAAGAAATCGTTCACTTGCTTTACTATTACCCGGTTTTATAAGGAAGTTTCTGAGTAGAAGGTAGACATGCATATATTAGAAACATTTTCTCTGCGTGTGCAAGCATGCATATAGACACATATAGAAAAGGTTTATGAGAGTCAGAATTTAAGCTGTGTATTTGAACTTTATATAGAAAAATTTGATACGTGGATTGCATTTGAAGCCATGTCAGACAAAAGTGAATGTATGTATTAAATCATTAAATGGTTTGATACTATAGAAATGTACTTAAATATCCCTAAGCTAAAGTATATGGAATACAGATTTCAGAATAAAGGTGAACCATGAAACATGAATGTGCACTTTTAAAATGTAAAAACAGAAATAGAGAAATAATAATTTTATTTTTTTTTTAGGAATTGTTGTTTTCAAACTCTGCCGAAGTACTGTATATTCTGTGTAGAAATGGTCGCCATGGGACTCCTAAATTGGAAGATAATTCCCTTATGGAATCATAGAATCATAGGATCATTTTAGGTTAAGACCATCGAGTCCAATCATCAACCTAACACTGCCAAAACCACCTCTAAACCATGTCCCTCAGCACCACATCTACCCATCTTTTAAATACCTCCAGGGATGGCATAGTGTTGTTGTGACCCAAGTGCAGTACCTTCATGCCATATCCAGCTCACTGCTCCTCTTTGGACAGCAGATCACAAAATTTTGACTAATTATTTCAAACTGTTGATTCATTCAGCAGATCAGAAGATGCTGAGCTAGCCAGCTGATATCATGATTGTGTCAAATCTTTTACAGATGAAGGAAAAGACATTTCTGAATAATGACTTAAAGTATTACGAAGAAAGTACTTTGGCACAAAGGTATGACAGAAAACTAACAAAATCAGATGAATAAGTTTTTCTTATTATGTTCTCATCAGGAATTCTGCATGTTAACAAATATTAGTGCCCATTTTAGTGAAATTGCATGCCCTGCGGGTTTGTTCCCTCAGTCACAGATGACTTGCACACACTGGCTAACTTAAATAGGGCCAGCTCGCCCAGTGGATCAGAACAGCTAACTGTTAAATGATTCCTCTATAGTGCAGGAGATTTTGCTATTCCTATCGTTCATCTCTTTTTCCTTACATTTATTATATAGGCACTGTTCTGTGTTGTTTCCTTGAACCACAGGCCATGTTTTCTCATGTGCTTAAAAACTGTGCATAGCACAGTATCTTTGAGGTCTGACAGAAGATTTTGGACCCCTTCTTCATACAAATAATACCTATTAATTATTTATTTGTGATACAAGACTACTAGATTGTAAATTAGCCTCTGATCTCTGCTTCTGCTTGTACAATTTCTCCTATGTAATATGATATATAGTTATTCTTACAGCTACATAAGAAGTCTTTCTTTTTGTACTGGTTTTGAATAAATACAAAACCAGATAAATTTTAATCTTTGAGTAAAGAAACAGTGTTGACCCCTGAGAAATAGAAAGAAAACATCCTTTAAACCAGGACCTGAGCCTATGTCATTGAATGATTTATGGCAAAGGGAATTCATTTCTGGAAACTGTGAACCGATTTACATTTCCTAAGTTTCCATTTTCCCACTGGAACTAGCCTATTAATGTTCCTACTCCTCCAAGTTCTTTGGTGCAGTCTCCAGAGGGAGTCTGAATGACTCTTCTCTCACCTAGGTCAAGCCCTCCTCTCCATCTGTACCAGATGGACTGTTATGTGTCACAAAAAAATGGTGGATGAGGGGTGGAAAGATTAAATTAAGCTAAAGCAGTCAAATGATATACAAACTTGATATGATAGTGGTGAATAAAAGGTCTATCCACAGTCTGGAGAAGTGGACATAATGTGTCTGCAACCTCTTTCTTACCAAAAAACCTGTCTGCATTTTCTCCATTATTAACAGGATCTAAATTGTTCTCTGCAGATATGGCCCAAGCCTTGATTTTCCTTTTGAACACAGGAGAAAGACCACCTTTTAACAGGACTTTGCATCTCCAGACTGGTCTTTAAGCCCCGTGCTTCTGGTGGAGCTGAACTACAAAGGAGGGTTTTTGTCTGAAGTTGGTTTTGGACCTACCTTAGAAACAAGTTAGTCCCAAAATGAACTGATCCACACAAAAAATATTTTATTAATATGTCATCTCATAATAAGATTATAACCTATTAAGAGCCTATACCAATGGGTTTCTGAGGAAAAAAAGGTTCTGCTGAAATGGTTAATTCATCTTCTGCTTAGGATGAATAAGAACTTGAAGGAAGAGATTCTTCTCATACAGATTTGAAGACCACGATCTGGCCTGAGATTTAAAGGTTTGAGCCTAGAAAGAGGCTCCTTCCCCATATCAGCCTTCACACAAAAAAGCAGCCACAAAGTCCTAAATCCAACATGAAGGCAAAAAAAAGGCACAAAAAGATGAAGAGGAGAAAACAAGAACTGCATAAATCCATCTAAAATTGCAACGTACCGGAGAACTCATGTAAACATTGCTGACATTAAATTTCCACTTGCGTTATTTTATAGACTGAAACGGACTTAGCAGGTATGTCAGGCAGCCAGATTTCTGAGTGTTTATCTGAGATGAACATTCAAACATGTTGGGGTCTACCCTTCAACACCTAATATTCGAAATCTGCTGGATGCTATTGCAACCAGACAAATATATGTTGTACCACTGAAAAAAAAAAAGGTAGCTGAAATTAGACCCAGGTATTTCTGCTTAGTTAATTTATCTTGGTGAAGAACAATCTATTTTAATAGAAACCAGTGGAAAAAATATCACCCATATACACAGGCCTGGCCCTTCTAATAATTTTTAGCAGCTGAAAAATAATACAGGGTATACAACTCCTATCTGTTTTAGAAGTTGAGACAAGATAGAGTACAATATAATATAGCAGAACAAGATATAAAAAGATACTTGATATGCTAAAATTTTCCCCTTCTCTCCAGCATGAAGAGAAGCTGCCAAGAATAAGTAGAGGAGTTCATAAGACTTTCAGATTGTTAAAAGTATATACTTCAGCAAAGAAAGCTCATAACAGCCAAAAAGAAAGAAACCGGCCAAGCTCCCAACAGAAGACTGGCATAGTGATGATGGCAAATGCAACCAAAACATAATTTTATCTCATAGTCATAGAATGGTTTGGGTTGGAAAGGAACCTTAAAGATCATCTAGTTCCACCCCACCTGCCATGGGCAGGGACACCTCCCACTAGACCAGGCTGCTCAAAGCCCCATCCAGCCTGGCCTTGAACACTTCCAGGGATGGGGCACCCACAGCTTCTCTGGGCAACCTGTTCCAGTGCCTCACCACTCCCAGAGGGAAAAATTTCTTCCTAATAGCTAAACTAAATCGACCCTCTTCCAGTTTGAAGCCATTACCGCTCGTCCTATTGCTACATGCCCTTGTAAAAAGTGCCTCTCCAGCTTTCCTGTAGGCCTCTCTTAGGTACTGAAAGGCTGCTATAAGGTCTGCCTGAAATCTTCTCTTCTCCAGGCTGAACAACCCCAACTCTCGGGCTGTCTTCATAGCAGAGGTTCTCCAGCCCTCTGATCATCTTCATGGTCCTCTTTAAAATGTTCTATTCCAAGGTGAGGATTTTTTCCCTCAAAACTTACTTCAATGGACAGGGGTGCTTTTTATGAATGCACCTATGTTATCAATTGTATCTGACATCGATATGACACCAGGCATCACAATGTTGAGATGTGACAGCTAAAGCAGGCATAAAAATGTGGACTTTTTCATGATTCTGTGGAACAGTTGCTTATCTAGATGTGTGCAGTGTGGAAGTATGGAAGATGATCACGGGCCCTTCTCTGTAGGTTGGCTTACGTGGTAGCTAGAGTGCTGTGGTAGTGGTGATTTTTGAGCTGGACTTTATAGGCAACCATCTTTTCTGGTGGGTCTTCTGCCAAAATTTGATAGGTCTGATTTCTATGGGCCATGTTCTTGTCTATTACTAAACAGGGGAAATTTAGGTATCAGAGCTGCATTCTTCCACTGAGTAGGAAGCCAGGGTGGGACAGTGTAGACAGGGACTTGCTCATTGTCTCAGAAACAAAACTGGGTGCCTCGAGACTCTGAACATGGTCTTATAACTTTTGGTGTGTTTTGTTATCTTGGGGTCAAGAAAAAAAGGCTAAAGTTGTTTCAATTTATTAATGATGCTAAAGGACATTGACCTGAACTAGATGGGATATATGAGAAAACAAAGGAGGACAAAATGCACCGGACTGATAGATATACCACATAGTATATATGTGCCTTTTTATAGTGATGAAGAAATCTCAGAAGATTTGGATAAACATCACTAAAAAGTTTGGATTGTTATCCTGATCTTATCTGAATCTTAAGACCAAGCTGGAAATTACACAAGAATGGGCTTTCTCACAGTATTTCAGAGAGTTACAGACAGATCGTAAATACTCGTGGTATTTTAACAATTCTAGTTCCAACCCCGGCTTTATCCTGGTAGTGTAGAGAGGCACAAGATGAAAATTAAGAGTGGGAGGGGGAAGAAAAGTTAACCTTTTAGATATTAAGAATCATATCTAACATATCTAACTAAGGGAAGTAGTGGCTGAAGAGTCCATTCCAAGGATGAACATAGTTAATGGAAGAGGATTTATTTAGTGGAATAATAAGAAAGAAAAAAAAAAAAAAGACTAGGTTAGGAAAAAAAAAATTTAAGAGAAGGATGAGTGAAAGGAAAAGAACTTCCTGATAACATTTTCTGTTTAGTTGAAGAGTTGTGACCCAAAGGAAATAGCAAAGGTCTTATAGATTAGGACTTTCAGGGCATAAACCCAAATCCTTTGAAGTTAACAAGGGTCTCATGATACGTGAATACAATACATACTGGTTGCTAAGCATAATCAGTGTTGCTTAGTACTAGAGAAGCTAGACAGATGGCTTCCTTTAAAACAGACATAATTATACTGCATATTTCTTCTACAACTTTGAGCAACAAAAGGTATGGTTTTAATGGTTTCCATTCTAACCCCTTGCCTGGAGTCACTGACAGCTCTTTTGAGATGAAGGTTACCGTGTTGATTTCTAGTGGAATACAGTTACTTAGTTAATAGCTGCTAGTTATACACTGCTTAACATCTGAGCACAAAAAAAAAAAAAAAGTGGAAAGAGCATTTTCCCAAACCTTTAATGCAGAATGACTTGAACAATCTGCAGAACCAGAGAGATTTTGAGGCTCTCGGTTTAAGACCCCTGAAATACTGTGGCTTTGACCT
Organism: Larus michahellis; assembly: GCF_964199755.1. Taxonomy (NCBI): domain Eukaryota; kingdom Metazoa; phylum Chordata; class Aves; order Charadriiformes; family Laridae; genus Larus; species Larus michahellis. The sequence goes on from NC_133898.1 coordinate 119,688,272, forward strand.
CTGCTCTGATCTGTGATTTGTGAGCCTCTAATCCCATGGAGTTGAAGAGCTCAGCAGGATTTACACTTCAGTCCAGGAGAGCTCAGATCAAGCTGGACCTCGGTTTGCCAACATGAACAGATGCGATGGTTAGTATTAAAATTGTGCAGGTGTCTGTAAATATTGCTGTAAACACATGCTTTTCTCGACCCTTAAAAAAACTAATTTCTGATCAATTAACTGTGTGAAAGACACCACAGTTTCAGTAGTTTATTTCCTTCACCTTTTCAAAGCTCCTGTAGGTAACTAATAGCTCAACGGAATGTGTGTGTGTTATCCAAGGACATTCATTAAGTTAAAGGCACAGCTGAATGGCAGCCGATTTACTGTTCTTGTTTCTTCATCACGCAACTCAACTCTATCTCATTGTAAGTCAAATGAATTGCTTATGGTGTGTTCTGCAGATGAATCAGCACTAGTGATCTTACAGCTGGTTTGTATTTGACATACAGGTACAGCATGTTTGCTTGTAATTGCTAGCTAGCCAGCCAACAATGTATTTTTGGCGGGATCCTCAGGCATAGGTTTTACAGTCAGAAAGTGGTCTTCATAAATTTAGCTGTCCACATTGCCTTCCAGGTCATTCTTATCTGCCATGTATAACTATGAGGGGCAGAGATATACTTGAGATACTATGCCTACTATGAGTATGTTCATATGAAAAAACATAACAACCCAAAAAGCTATATTCATGAAGGATTTGTGTCTTGTATCATGCCAATGCTAAAACTGTAGCACTCAGAAGATACTGTAGGTGATGGCTAACAAACATAGGAATAAGTGCTTTCTTTTAAAGCATTCATTCCATTCTCAAGTACGACAGGCTTAGAGAGTTGGGGCTGTTCAGCCTGGAGAAAAGAAGGCTCCAGGGATACCTTATAGCAGCCTTCCAGTACCTGAAAGGGGCCTATAAGAAAGCTGGGGAGGGGCTGTTTGGCGATAGGACAAGGGCCAATGGTTTTAAACGAGAGCAGGGGAGGTTTAGATTAGACATTAGGATAAAGTTCTTTACAATGAGGGTAGTGAGACACTGGAACAGGTTGCCCAGAGAGGTGGTGGAGGCCCCATCCCTGGAGGCATTCAAGGCCAGGCTTGATGAGGCTCTGATCAACCTGATCTAGTTGAAGATGTCCCTGCTGACTGCAGGGGGGTTGGACTAGATGGCCTTTCAGGGTCCCTTCCAACCCAACACATTCTATGATTCTAAGTAAAGGTCTACTTTCACACTAAGTAAAACCTCTGTTTAAAACCAGGCAGCTTCTTGATAAATCTGATAATCAGATTTCTCACTAAGATTACATAGTGAATAAATGGGACATAGTAGACTAACAAGGGCCTGTATACATTCTACTGCCGGTTTTACATTGTTCTAGAGTTGTACAAATGTACTCTCTTTTGTACTTCTAGATTTATCTGCAGGTGATGTCAGAGAGGAAAACTAGCCTAAACCAGAGGCAGGCTTTATCTTAGGTATCTTTAAATGTCTAATAGCAATACATCTAGTCTAGATTAACTATCTAGTTCCTTTCTATAATCCACAAAGAGAGAAAAGAACTTTCAAAGTGAGATTCACCCCCTCTATATCAGATATATCCAGAGATGCCTACATCTGTTCATTAACATACATGATTTGGCTACAAGGTGAACTTAGAGAAAGCACCTAACTTATCAGGCACCTAAGGATGCCCATCAAGTGTCTTCAGACACAGTGCCTAACTCAGCAGGTGGAAAGGAAGGATATGAGAAAGTATCAGTCTGTTAAGCTTCATACAACCATCAGATTTGATTTGTCTTTTAGTCATTGTAGTTTTTCCACTGACTTTAAGTAATGGCATTGCTGCAGCACAGAAGTGGAGTCACAGAAGGATAAATATAAATCAGATTCCTACTGTTAGTTCAAAACCAAAGATATACAGAGTTTTTTCCCAATATATATTAGCTTTCAAACAGCTTCTTTCCATTCCTGATTTTGCAAATAACTTATAGAATAACAAGAATCAGACCTTTGTGACTGCAGTGGTTTCTTTAGAAGCCACTCAAGCAGAGAAAATCTTAAGTTTTGCCGCAATAAATCCTCGTGCTTCTGTTGTTCCTGTCCTCCCCAGTAATTGATTTTCCCTGAAGTTGAAATGGGATAACTGGTGCAGAGCATGTTTCCAATTTGTCTCACGGAAGAGTTTTGTGAGCATCAAGGTCAGCAGGACAGAAACATGTAGTTTCTCTCCTATATTTCCCATAGTGCTTCAGATCACTACCAGTATTTGCAAGCATGAATCCTTTGTTCAGAGCTAAAGTAAACCCCAAATTGTGTCTCTGGTAGTAGGTCATGGTACCTTGCTTTTTATCAAACCTTTCAGACAGACTTTTTGTCTCTTTCCTTTTGGAAACCTGGCAGCAATCTGAAAGACTTCCAAATGCGATGTGGTGGACGTACAATCAGGCATTAAAGCAGAGCTTTGCATACCTGTGATAGCAAGAGCATGACCCTGTATTTGTTGACCTGTTTTAGATCATGCATCACCTTTCTGTGTAAAATTTCAGAGAAGTTCCAAATAGTTTTTATCAAGTTTTGGTTTTTTTTTTTTTTTTTTTTTAAGTGGTCAATTCAATACCTGAATTTGGAAAGAAATCTCTTCTCCTTCCCAAACTGTAATGCTAATAGACAGATAAATTCTGAAATATTCTTATTACATGCAGTTATACGTTCTCTGCTATATTGTTTTTATTTTTATGAACTGCTCTCACTAAGGTTCAAACAAACTACAGACATTTAAAATACGAATACTGTATTTTGGTCACCTTTGAAATGCTCTTATTATTTTGAAAGTTCATGGAAATATTTTTCAGAGAGACAGAACCAATAGCATTGGTATTTCACATAGGTGGGAAACCACTGAACACTGGTATCCTTCATGTCCTCTGTAGCAGAAATTTCAGACAGCTCTGAAAATAGTCAAACCTCTCTGAAAGTGGAGGATTTTTTTCCTTTTTTTTGAGTGAAAAGATTGAATAAATTAATCTTCTGAATAAATAGCATCCACAGAAAAGATGTCAACTTGTAGAGAAACACGTATTGCACTATTCTTGCAGTTATTTCATGTTACTTATAACGGAAGAGATGGTCTTTTTGAAAAACTAGTCAGCTTTATTTCAAAAAAAGCTTTTTCAGGAGCCCATTTCGTCTTCCTGTGACTTCATTCTTTATTTTCAAAATGTACAAATGAGATGTGAAATTTGTTTCTCTATATCTGTAAAATGAGAAGCATATCTTTATCCTTAAAATGTAAAACTGTGAAATTAAAAATGCTTCCTACCTCATTAATTTGTGTGCCACTTCTATTCATATTTCAAATTCTTTTCCCTTGTGCATAATGGAATGGAGCCATCAGAAATTCTTAAGCCTGTGGCATCAATAACCAATATAGTGATGTAAGTACAAGTGCACCTACAGGACTTCCTGAAATGAGACCAATAGGAAAGTTAAGGATTATCTGTGACCCTCTACAAACCAGTTTTGACTTGTATTGACAATAAATGTCGGGAACTTTGCAATTCTGCTACTAATACTCTACATGTTATTTAAATAGTACATTACAGAGGTAATTCCTATAGAAAATGAAGCTTCAGAAAAATAGCAGTGGCCAGCAAAATCCAAAAAGGAAAACCAATTAATGTAAATTATATGGTTCTATAACTATAACTGCAGCATTTTAGTGGCAGGCTTCCAGTTTGGAAGGCAAGTCAGATGATTGCCTCTTCCAAGGATTTGCCTTTATTAGTACAAGAATACAGCTACATCTCAACACAACTAATTCCAACGCACCATTTTAACACAATAAAGGTAAGACACATCTGATTTACTACAAAATGGTACAGGAAAGGTTACCAGTATATATCCAAGCCAGTTTTATATACCTAACAGTCAGTGCCTTGCCTTTAATGCCCGCTTTTACTCCAGGTTTGCATGTATATTTTAGTTAATCTAAGTTAAAAAATCCTAATTTTTAGCACTGAAGATGAGGACTGAATTATTGTTTGAAAAGCTACATTAAATAGCTAATTAATGTAATTATTTCTTAGCACTGTCTAAGTAGCCTAAGTAAAAGTCTCATCAAGAAGTAAATGCTGCAAGAATCTGACTTCACAATCTGACTACTGCTACAGTAGTTTAAATGGTATTTCAATAGGTCAAAGTTGCCTCCAGTACCTCCATTTTTTTCATGTTCTAATTTCAAAAATATACCTTAAGAGACTTTTTTTTTAAAGTATCCTCGTGGACCAATTCATCTGCAATTTGCTATACTTTGTATGTTTAAAAGCCCCCACATGTCTAAGCTGCAAGAAAAAAATTCTGGACACATCAATAAAAAGGTAATATAATTCAAAACAGCTGCATATAACATGCCATTATACAAACTGATACCATATTTTACCCTCTGGTTTTTGTTATTATACTATGTTAATCTTCAATTCTGACTGTAAATGCTTTATCCCAAGAGCAAATAAAGAACAAAAATATTTGTATTTGAGAATAAAGCTACTTCTGACTATACTAAAATGTCACAACTGTTATACTATTGTTTTATCATATACCTATTACATGCATTCTAAAATACTGTACTAGTGTTGAAAGTACATTATCTAATAAGCATTATCAGTGTACATTTACATTTAAATGTGATTATTTACATTCTCTGATGATGTATGAGATATAGAGCTATAAAAAATATTGTCCATAAATCATTTAAGTCAAATATTTGGTGTTAAAAAGATTTATGTTAGCCATTCAAATTATAGAATCTTTCCTAAATTATTAGTTCTTAAAAATTTTCTGTCTCTCTGCAATCTGAGCCATGATTTGTTCAAAGAGTTATGGGTTAATTACTTGACATAAGGAAAGTACTAATTTAACTTTGCGATTTGTCTTTTCCGTAATTATTCAACCACAAAATTGTACGCTACATCTTTAGGAAAGACCTCTTCATGTTCCCATTCAACTCATCTGCAAAATTGCTATTGGCTTCAGTGCTTCAGAATTATAACAATTTAATCCCAAAATGAACTTTCTCTCGTGAACAAATTAACTGTGGCTTCTGGACTGAAACTAGCTTTTCATAAACCTTTGGCTGCACAAGTACCCAGGAACAGTGAATAAAAAAACCTCTAACAGACAGAATTTATTTTTCTAATTGATCGCATCCTCTATAGAAGTAATTTGAATTGTTTCTATAGCTAGTTATTGATTCAAACCAGGGGTTGTCTGTTCAGTATGATTACAATTTTACGGCTAGCCTAAGCTGACACCAGCATCCCCTTATGATGTCAATGATGAAGACTCAAAACTGCAATTTTTAAATGAAGGTAGAACTTCTCTTATTTACTCATTTTGCAAGATCTGGTGGAATTGATTAAGACAACGCAAAGTTGGTGAGGGCCTCTCGTTCAAGAAACTGTAGTACTTGGCGACCAAGTTATTCTGCTGCTAGCTCAATGTCCCTTTTAGACGTTCCTTCTCAGCAGAATCTCTCACAGCCCCAGCGAGCATCACAGGAGGCACGCTTAACCACGGAGTCTTCATGGTCTTCAGTGCTCCAGTGCAAAGCTGGTATTCCTCAAGCACTGTGGCTCATGAAGTATCCTCACAGAGCGTCAGGTTTCCTCCTATATCTTGATCCCACGTCAGACACAGGGAGAAAGGTGAGATATTGTGCCCAAGCTGGATTTTCCCCCCATCTTCATCCCCATCTGAGAGGGATCTTTCCCCCTCTCTTTCTCCTGTCTCTAACCCAATTGCACATCTCCCTTCATGTGCTGAAACACAGGCATGTGGTCTTAGCATATGCCAAGCTGTAAATAGCCTTGTGATGCAGGATGGACTTGCAAATTATACGTATATTATCCCACAGAAGACTGTGAGCAAGAGGCTCAGTTTTTCTCTGCTTCCCTCATCTCTACTGATATCAAGGAAACGTTTCTACCTCCATTGCCCAGTGAAACATGGCAGAACAAGTCTTCATTCTGCTGAATACTTGGTTATATGCCAGGAGAAAGACTATTTGTACTTGGAAGACTATTTATAACAGACCATCTTTGACTCTTGCCATAAAACTATAAAAAATACAATCTAAATAAATATTTAACTAAAAAAACCCAAACAAACAAAAAAACAAAAAGCACAAAAAAATCTGTTTAGCTAAATAAACAGTGATTTTTCCTCTAACAGTTGTATTAATGTTTGGGGTGGAAGGATTTTGTGTATGTCTATATATATAAAGAACACCTAAAGGAAAAGAGTCCAGCAACTTTAAATCATAATATAGACAAGCCATGTACTCAAGTTAATCATCACAAACTGGCACAGAAACACATCCTTTTGTTCTCTGCTCTCACATTCCGAGATGGATCCTGTATGGATTTTGCTCACAAGAAATATTAAAGCAGTAAACTTTTTTTTTCCCCTCCACATTCCTACAGACCCATAAATAGGGTGGCAAGTAAAAGAAGTGTATGTCAGAAACGCTCCAGCTGTTCCCCACACTCAGTGCTCATTCCTTTTCCAGCGTACTCCTCACCCAATTCTCTTTATTCAAAACACACAATAAAAATACCAGCTAAAGCAAATAAAATTTCTCACAGAGGCTTATATGCCTTCATCTCACACTCTTCTTGCTGCCACACCCTCAAGCAGCCCTTTTCTACTTCATCTGTAAAATGCACACAACATTGTTGTACAAAGAGCTGCTCTCTCTACCCAGCACCGCTGCCAGTCTGTCTTCTGGCCCTCACAACCCACCGAAGTCTGGCTTTAAGCGGTCAGTTGCTCTTGCCAATGGTGTTTTCATTTTTTTAATGCAGTTAGATCTATGAGGCCTCCAGCCTCGGTTTCTCACACCCTTGATAAGTGCTTTTTCTACCAGCCAGCCCCTGTTTTTCTGACTGCCTCCTCCTCTTCCATTGCATATATCAGCATTTATTCCAAATGAAAGATGTACAGAATGAGGAGTGACAGCTGAAAAATTCTTATTGGAAATATCCGAGCAGAGCACAGGTTTAACCTAAACTTCTGTGTCCTAAAGGTGTCTGTCTTCACAGAATCACAGAATCTTCAGAGTTGGAAGGGACCTCTAGAGATCATCTAGTCCAACTCCCCTGCTAAAGCAGGATTGCCCAGAGCACATCCCTCAGGGCTGCATCCAGGCGAGTCTTGAAAATCCCCAGAGAAGGGGACTCCACAACCTCCCTGGGCAGCCTGTTCCAGTGCTCTGTCACCCTCACCGTAAAGAAGTTTTTCCGTGTATTTGAACGGAACTTCCTATGTTCCAACTTGTGCCCTTTGCCCCTCGTCCTGTCACTGGGAACACTTCCTACACACTTTTGAATCCTTGGGGCTTGTCCCAGTGAGTCACGCGATAACGACTGAAAAGTACTACACTTTCAAATGATTCAGGTCACAAACAGTTTTCTTTTTCGTTCTTGGCAAGGGCTAGCACTAGACTTGGGAGCTCAGGTCACGTGTTTCTACACAAAGTAACTTGTGTTGTTATCTACCACACAGAGCAGCAGGTGGGGGAAAAACAGTAAATATGGCAAAGAGGATGGACCTCTTGGTGACAGATTTCTGCACTGGTCTGTTATAACCTGGCAGGTTGTACAGACCCAGGCAGTCAGCGTAGTCTGCCAGATGTTGCCACCTAAATGTCTGCCTGGTGCAGATGCTGCTCCTTCACGGGTCTGAGCTCCGGGGACACATACACATGTATTTACCCTGTGGATTCCTTTCAGGAGCCAAGGTTATAAATATTACCCTTGCACAAACTCCAAAGGCCTGGCCTGGAGTCAGGGCTGACCGGCATCCAGGGATGTGACTCAGACCATCAGGAGGAGCAGAGACTCCTCTGCCTGTGTGCAGCAGAAGTGGTGGTGGTGGGGGGGAGATTTTGCAATTAAAAGTTATTCTTAGAGCACTCAGTCAGAGGCAAAGCTATGAGTTGTTAAGTGACAACATGTTGTCCCAGCAACCATCAAAGCTGTTATAGTTGTCCAAGGCAAACACTTTTGCTTCCCTAGCTACTCCAGACTGTGGGCAAAGGACAGTATCCAGCAGTCAGCTTCTGAAGACCTGGATTCACAGTGGTACTTCAGAAGACACTGATGGCACTATGCAGAGTTTAAAACGGGGAATACAACAGGAACCTGGGTCATGGCTGCCCCAGCCCTCAGATGAAGCCTCCGTGACAGTTCCTGTTCATTGCTAGCCATCACAGAAGCCCACTGAACCGAGACCTCCAGCACAGATGGTACAGCCCAATCTAACACTTTATGCTGACTCTAATTTAAGGTTTATGGCTGTCTATTGGGGTAGTTCAGGCAACTGACCTGAAGAAAATTATAGTAAGCATACTGCTCCCTAAAATGTATCTCCAAAACAAAAGAAGGCTAGACAGTTTTGCTAAACCTTTTCCTCAGAGACATGCTTGCCTAGATGTGCTCCCGTTGCTTGGCCTCTAGTCTGTCTTTGAACTAGCTCATTGAATGAGCTGGATTTGAAATGTTCCAGAAAAGTCCTTGAAGGCCTCTTCCTAGGGACATGAGAGACAAAGTATCACCAACAGTGGACAAGTCCCAAATCCTCTGAACTCAGTTTGCTTCAAGTAGAAGTGATGCTGTCCTCGGACTCCTATTAAGGCCAAAGGTATCACAGAATCCCAGAATCGTAAGGGTTGGAAGGGGCCCTTCGGGATCATCTAGTCCGACCCCCTTGCCAAAGCAGGTGCACCTACAGCAGGTTGGACAGGTATCCCTCATGTTAAGTGATTCCCATAGCTTTCATCCCCTGGGAAGTCATGGAGACACCGTCAAAAGTCTGTTATCCTCCAGCAAGTCACTCCAATGATCTATGTATGGGTCAGTTTGGGATAAGACGTTATTGATGTTGATCCAGAATGTTAAGATGGCCAGAGGCCCACTCCTGAAGAGAGAGTGGGGAGTAAGGAAGGTTAAGGAAGGGCAACTCCAAGCCTACCTGTCTGCCTAAGTAACAGTCATTCAGGGACACCTCTGTTTCTTTAACCCCTCAGGTACCATATGTATTATTTTACATGATAATAAGAAAAACAGTTCTGGTTCCATGTAGTGGATGAGTGGTGAAGACACAGAATATTTCTGCATTACGTAACAGAGTTATTAGTGCAGATCTTGGTATTTCACTCCCTCTAAAAGAGAGTGAAATATAAACTACTACTGGAGTATATTAGATATCTCTATATAGTAACCAGGGAAAATGTAGAAGACTGAGCACACAGGGTATGGTGCGGTGCTGTATTGGTTACAGCACATGGCTGCAGTGCTCTTTGAGGAAAGGTTGCTAACAGGAGTCTTGCATATGGGGTGTCATTCTAACCTGCATTTTGATGGTGTGTCAAGAGGGTGCTTCAGGAGCCAGATGATCCTCAGTTTTCTGCCTCTCTCCTTTGACGTTTGCATTAAACTGAACTCAGTGTTTCCCCCAAATGCTCAGTGTGCCAGGGCAATTTAGGCAGGCAGTGAATTTGGCCCACCAATGCTGCATGGAGGTACTAAACTAGCACAGACCCGTTTTCTGTGCCAGGTCAATGTTCTCTAGCCCTGAGGCCAGCTGGCACCGTCCTACCACAGCCGTACTCTTAAACGTGCTGTCCAAAGAGAGTGGCTGCATCCAAACTGCCTATGCAGAATTGTTGCTGGGCCAGGATTAACTCCCACACTACGTCCAGCAGTTGTTCTGGAAAACTTCTAGTTGACCTGCAACAAAATCATTTTGAAAAATTTAACCATATGGATGAATGATGACCAGGGCCTGTGCTTGTGTCCTTCCTTTGCTAACATCAACATAAACTGGTGCTGGGAACACAGTAGTGTGTTAATGCTCACTTACTCTCCCAGCACTCCTGTGTAGCAGAAAAATACTACTCAACCATTTTCTTAATTAACGCCCAAGGCCAAGAATTCAGGACTGATGCACACAAACACATTGGTTGAAGGAACAGTCCTTGCTTTGCTTCTTATTCTGCTATTTGCTCTCTCAAGGGCCCTCTCTCCCTTTTGTTTTGAGCAGAAACTATTTAAAAGTTTTTCTCATACCTATCCTTTCTGCAATGCTACTGAAAGGTCAGCCTTTATTCCCACCAACATATTCAGGACTTCTCTCAAAATTTGTGCAATATCCCAGTAAGCAGCTTAAGGTCATAGAATCATAGAAGGGTTTGCGTTTGAAGGGACCTTAAAGATCAACCTTAAAGTTCCAACAGTCCTGCCATGAGCAGGGACACTTTCCACTAGACCAGGGCACTTCATAATACTTCAGATTTCTCCTGGAACCTGTCCTCTGCTTAGCTAATGCTAAGTAGGGAAGCAGTATGCTGAGATACTTCTTGTCACTGATGCATACTTTCCTTGATCTCCTGAGTGTTGTTTTTGCTTTTTGTCCATAATAATGGATAATGGACATTTTTTCAAGGAGCAGGGCTCCTTTTTCTTATACATGTGCTTACAGTAGGACAGGGTTTATGTCTGTGACAAAGATATTTCAAAACAGTAATGCGAATAATATTAATTTGATCTCATTGTTATGTTGGTCAATTCATACCAAAAAAGAGTAGTTTACAGCATTTACAGATTAACCCTTTCTATAAAATCCTATATGAGAGGCACAAAAAGGAAAGGAGAAATGAAAGCACACAAAAGGTTTAAAGTTATTAGAAAGTACTAAAAAAATTGTCTTTCCACATTCCCATTGTTCATTACTCTTAGTAATTTGTCTTTTTCTAAGATATTTGAAGTTACAGTATGAAAGACCACATATATTCCTTTCTCTGTGGCTCATTTATATTTTTCATGTGTATCCAAGACAGTAATTTCTGAATGTACAATTGAAAATATACATTTTTCTCTCTGAGAGGTTACTGGGAGTTTAACATGGTGTAAAATTGAAAACTCAGCTCTAACTCATGTTCTCTTCACCTCACTCTACCCTCCCAAAAGAAAAAAAATATCAGGATAGAGTGAGTTTAGTTTGACATCTCAGCTGGTTTGTTACTGCCTATGTTAAATTTGAGGAAAAAAATGCTGAATTCACAGGCTTTGATAAAACAGTCATTTATTTCCCTGTCAGATATAATGAAAGTCGAATGAAACAGTCAGTTACAAACACACACAAAAGTATACTCTAAAGCTCAACATGAACACTCACATCAGAGAGGGTCTGAATAGCAGTAAAGTCACGTAAAGTTATTGAAAAAAGTGCTTTAATTTACAACAGATTTTTGTTTTCACCAACAGCTGAGGACATATCAATGATTAACTTACAGGCTGGGTGCTCTTAGGTCTGAAGAACTTCAAACTTGTTGAAGTATCTGGAAAACTTGTCAGATACTACCCGTCCTTTCAGTCCCTGAAGGATCCGGACAACTACATATTGTGGTTGCACTAAAAACATTGAAATTTCCTGAATGAGCTCAAGATCTCCCTCTTGACAGGATAGCCAAGGGAAGAGAGTGCCTTTCTGTGTGCATGCTGAAGTACTGAAGAACAAATGTCCCGTCTGAACTTTAGTTTGACGAGAAGAAAAAGGCTGGGTGGAGAAAAACTGCCAACTTACTGTTCCGTAATTTTTGTTCATAAGTATTCAGTATTCAAAATACTAGCAAACTCACTGTCGCAGTGAGCATTAACTGCACAACATAATAACGACGTGACTACTGGAATTGGTGTATGAGACTGAGTGGTACCCATGCAGCCCGCATAATGTGGTGATTGTCATTTTAGGCTTTAGAGTGGGGTTATCTTTGTGGACATATGCAAGTATACATACATTTTCGTGTAGTTTTAAATCTAGCACACAGGTATATGTACATGTGCATGTGTGTTTGTATGTATGGCAGAATCTTCCACCCTCTATTTAAAGCCTTTTTGCATAGTCTAAGCAGCATCTCTTTAACCATCAAGTCAAAGACTTCACAGCGGGTGAAGCATTCTCCTGAATCACCGCAGCTACCTGCTGCCAGAAAGCAGCAAGAAGGATCATCATCCTTGCACCAAGGTGACAGCAGGGGTGGAGAAGGGAGTGTACAGTGCAGTAGGTGATTGCTGCTCCTTGACCTCCACATTGGCAAGAGAGATGGATGTGCACACAGGATTTATAATCTGTCTCAGTTTTTGAGCTGCTCCCCATTTGCATTTAGGTAGGTGATTATGAATTCAGGCCCCGTTCAACCTTTCCCTGGACACTTTGGTGTCTTTTCCTTTGGTGCAATGAAAGTTCTGTTAGAATAACGGAGCACGAGAGTAATCGTTCATACACAGCGATATGCAGGAATTTGAATGCAAGCATTTAAATACAACATAATGAACAGTAATATCTTAATGTTTAAAATAAATTAAAGCATTCTTTAAAGTGCTCTTTTTCTTTCTTTCTGTTTTTTTTTTTTTTTTTTTTTTTTTAAAACCACTAATCCTTTTAAGGAAAACCAACCAACATTTCCATTTGGATGCAACTTCACTAGGCAAACTTAATCTCTTCTGTTGGGCCAACATAATCCAAAATGACTTGTGAGAAAGGCTCACAATATTCCTTAGGCAGAGGAACGAAAGCCCCAAGATTTAAGTTGCATAAGATTTCACTGATAATAGCTTCTTTGGTATTCGGTAATGAAAAAAAATTTAAGGCATAAATCGTTGACTTTGTCAACATCTAGTACAGGCTGATGATTGCAAGAAAAGATAAAAGCTCTGATAAATGTTTTGTTATTTATAAACGTAGTAGGCATGGTTAGGAGTTCTTTAATTAAAGATTTAGTACTTTCAGTCCCAGGCCTCTTGCCCTTCTCTCCAGAGATGCAGATGCATCTAAAACCCATATAAAGTCAAACATCCCTGCCTGGTTTTAAATTTAACATAGCTGCCTAGTCAGGCTATTGGTCTTTGTCAGATAGTGGGTTACATCCACATTTGCTGAGCTTCCAGATAAAACAACAGTATAGTGCTGAAGCCTCCTTAACTACAAAGAATTAGTACACATTAACATTGTTATTTTTAGAACTGGGCAAATACTGGAAACAATTACTGCCCTAAATTTCTCATTATAAATAGCACAGCCTAGTTTCTTTCCAACATAAACCACAAGCAACTGTAAATATCATCATAAAGCACCCTCAGAAAGGGGAAAAGTCTTGTACTTTAGCATTGAGGATCTGGGAAGCAGGATTATATTTCAAATTCTACCATTTATTTCCTATGTGAGAACAAGGAAGTGATTTCACCTTGTTCCTGAGAAAAATACAATTTCTCATTAGTAATTAGTCCATCTGGAGTATCAGAGGATTGGGACTACAGAGTATCTTGAGACCCCTGGGTCTCACAGCAGAGGTGTCTCCTCTGGAGATGGTGCACCATGAGGCCTCCGAGCAGCACTCGGAGTGTTCCCCCACTGCAGACTAAAATTTTTGAGATCTCTCTCATAAAAGCTGCAGGTTTCTTTTGGATGCTCAAGAATCTTTGTACTGGACTTCCTATCACTCATGCACGGATATTACCGAGAAGAGTTGCAAGCATTCGAGATCCCCTCTGCCACTCCTGGCAATAAAGAATTTGCTTCAGGAATTTCACCCACAACACAGTACACATCCAAGTCCTGAGCACCAGTAACAGCTTTGCTGTGACTCCAGCTTTGTATCAGGAAAACATGTCAAACACCTCGGACACGGTGACTCTAAGTGTAGATAGAACAGTTCCTAAGTGCCAAAGCATTGCAGATACCCCAACACCAAACGCATAGCTCAAGGCATCCCATTGCAAATCTACTTGTAGCTCACATCAGACACTTGCCATGGAGCTGGTATCCAGTCCTGCCTTTCTGACAGACGGGCCAAGGCATGAGGAGCTGGATGAGAAATGAAAATGCTTGCCTGCACTTCAGCAGCACCTAATTACTGATACAAATTCACAAGCATAAAGCTGCCTGACCAATCCCTACATCCAGACTGCCATCAGTTCCCAACAGCTGCTGGATTTCATCTTATCCTGCCTTTAAACAAGTCTTGTCACAAAAGGAATTGCTGCTTTTCACTGTTCCCTGCCTTACCTTTCTCCTCAGTAACTGAGGCTGCCACTACGGTGCTCAGATCACGACATTTCCCCTTAAGGGCTTATCTTCTGCTGAAGATCCCCCTTGTCCTCCTTCAAGAGATGATTGGACTCCACAGTTTATAGCAGGATTCAGAAGATATCTCAGGACTTGCTTAATAGCCGTTTCCTCTTTTCAAAAGATGAGTTGTCAGCCTCTTCAAACACAGATATTGCCAGCCAATGACTGAGCATAGGTACTGCTCGGATATTCTGTCATATTCTTGCTTCCTGCTCACCATGGGCAAGAGAAAATATTAAAGTTAAAGGCTCTCCTGGCAGGATGCAGTTTGAAAGTAAGATCTCTCAGTTTAGATATCACCATGTAGCATTAATCTCTGAGTATCTACATTCTCGTTACAGTCTGTGGAGATTACGTCAATACAGTGAGTGGAGTTTGGAGAAAAAATCTTCTCCTCCAAAAGGGAGACACCTGATGTAGACACACCCCTATGGTGGGATTCAGAACTCTAAGCAGAACCCTAGTGCCATTTGAGACACCATAACTTACCCAAGCTTTCTGCATAGTGCCAGCAGATATGACATGGTTCCTATAGAAGGCCCGTATTCTTTTAGAGAAGCAGCTAGAGAATAGGTGCAATACTGTGTAGTACCCAAATTAAAGAAATACATACCTACAATAAGATTAAAACCTATGTTTTATACCTATACATTCTATAACTTATATGAGGAAATATATACTAATATATTAAGTGAACTTAATCCTATGTCCAAATCTAAGCGTTCTTAATTTCAAACAAAATCCTGTCCAAAGCACCAGATCTTTTCTCCAAACAGAAAGGTGCTTTGATTTCAGTCCAACTCAGTTCCGTAGTATTGATCTATTGAGCTGTGCAGGGGAAATTCAGGAACTAAGAAATTTGCTTGATATAAATGAAGTGTTCTGCAGATACGTCAAAATGTAGAAACTGTCCCAGAAAGATCTTGTGAAGAAGTGCATTGGTTAGAAGGGGATGCAGGGGGAGGAAGGATATTTTCGTTCAATTAGATTACTTGGATAGCTTGCAAAAACTGTTTATGGTTAGCAATGAAGCAACAGGGTAACCATGCCAACATATTAAATGTTGCTGTAAATGTGACAAAAATTATCTGTCACTATAGCCAGTAAAAATTACATTTTAATTTCTTAATGTACTTAAAATGGTAGAAAATGAATATGCTAATTTGAAAAGTAAAGTGTAAAAGACAAGATAAAGACTGATTCTTCTAAGCTGTCCTCAGCTGTTCCTGAAAGTCCTGTCACCATGCTTGTCACAGGCGATGCTGGAATAAACCAGTACAGCTGTGTTCTGATGTTAGCAATAAAGAGTGTTCCGCTGCCTAAGAAAACCTCTGACTTTCTGAAATAATTTGAGTGTTGCTGGTCAGAAATTAACCAAATAAGGGTAACGGGGCCTTGGCTAAATTCAGTTTAATTTGGTGGTCAACACCATGACGATCACACTCTGATCCCAGAGGTTTTACGCAGGTAAGGTGGGACTGAGCCAGCATGAGTTGTCTTGGAAGTTCTGAACTTGAGATGTCTCCTGCCTGCCTTGGTGAGCTTTGTCTCTCCTCCTTCACCACCTCTCATTTCTGGGGGCTGCAGTTGTGAATTGCTTGTTAGCTGTTTGCCAGCAGATGTATATCAGTTCCTCACCCATCAGGAAGATGTCTTTTCAGATTCTCCCCTAACATAATACCTTGGATACACCCAGGTTTTCCTTTAATTAGAAAATTAATTAAATTCTTTTTTTTTTTTAAAGCCTTATTTCAGGATTAGGATATTCTTCATACCTTGCATCCACAGAATTATTTCTTGCCTCAGGACACTTAGGAGCTCATCTCCGTGGTTGCTCGTGTCAGTATCTGAACTCAGATTCAGCAGAATGGCCATTTTTCTACCAATGAGAGTGGAGAAAGAACACAAATCTGCAACTGGCTGTGGTTAATTAATTAGCTGGTCCACTGCAATTGACCCAGTTCTGCTTGCTGTAGGACTGTCAGTTATGAATCTTTATTCTGCCATCTGAACATACCCCAGCCCAAATGCGAGTGCTAAGAACTCACCTCTGATACTTTCATTAAGCCCTGGTGAGCTTTTGCGCTGTTGTCTATGCATGATGCTGCATATCTGTTTGACAACTGTCTGTAGGAATCCAAAACTCAGAGCTAAGTATACTACGAGAACCACCCACAGGGAGCTTTTTGATGTCAGCTATCACTTTAGCACAGACAGTGAGATTATTGGCAAATACATTTTTTTAAGAGTATGATCTTCCCACCCTTCCTCCCTCTCTCACTGATACCTCAGAATCTGTGGCTGGAAGACCGAAGACCAGCAAGACATCCTATATACTTACATGTGGCATTCCAGCGGATGGGGAGCAATTGCTCAGATTACAGGTAAGAAGATGTATATAGATCTAATAAATGAATGGACATAAGGACAATACTTTTCAGAAAAGTCCAGTTATTGAGAAGTAAGATCTCCTGCATTAATTTCTGCTTTGAGGGCAATTCAGATGGCTACCTGCAACATAAACATGTTTCTACTTTTTTTAAGGCACTAACTCATTAAACACTAGATTTCTAATGACGTAGAAGTGAAAAAATGTTTTCAGTTATTGTTGCTTCAGTCTGTCTAAAAAAGGTGTTTCAGAAGGAGGAGGAAGATGAAGTGAAAGACCAGCTCCAGGGTCAGCGATAGCTGGCCCTGAAATATTCAGATGTAATTTTATTCACCTTGGGCCACATCTGAGCTGCAGTGGGAGTATAATCTCCTTTTGACTTGACATCAGTATGAAACCAAAACTATGCAGTCACTTTAGGTTCAGCGGTTCAAAATCAGTTTTCCACTAATAAACTCCCTGAAATTTTAGGAAACTCTGGAGACTTCTGTTCAGGCTCAATTCTTAGCTTGAACACAGAGGTGGGTTCAACTTCAATTCAATCAATTTATTCAGAGAGTTACATTAGAATCTGACAGTTAAAATTATCCAGATTCATTAACAGAGACAATAACGGTCAGTAATTCAAAGGGGGAGAAAGCAAAATATCTGACTTTCCAACTATGCTGCATTAAGATCTAACAAACACTGCCAAGAAGGTATCCACATTGCTAATCAAAATAAATCTGAGGATTACTCTGTTCTACAGTGTTTTAAAGGAAATAAGTCTCTTCAATTCCAAGCCCACATTAAAGCAGTATTTTGTGCTACAGCTCACTGCCCTTTAGTTGAACAGGACACCTTCTTAGTGGCCTTCCAAGCTGTAGCTTGGTAGGGGACATTGACAGATCCTGGTGTTGACAGAGACAGTTGCTGTGCATTCCCTTGGAACATGTCCAGCTGGGGGGCACGTATAATTCCCTGTCTCTCCCCCAGAACATCATGCCTTGGGCCTCCATAGAGCAGGATGTTACTTCTTGTTTATATTTAATAACCTCCTCCTTCCCAGTCTCCAAGAAGGGAGGTCTTGGGACTAGTACATTATCCTGTAGCTCAGGAGGGTTGGATTTAATTTGCTTGATTCACTACAGGCTTTCTGTTTCACCTGGAGCTAATCACTTTGGACTAAGGCCACAAGGGGATTTAGGTAGAACCCAGATCCTCGCCACTATTGCTTATCCAATACCTAATTTTCTGCTGGTTGGCATGTGCAAAATTGCCTCAGCCCTGATTAGAGCCAGGCAACTTTTATGGAAGAATTCTTTGTTTGCTCAAAAATGCACTTTCGTGTTGATGGAAACTATCTGCAAATTTGTACCAGATTTGGCCAATTGTTTCAGCCAAAAAAAAATATTGGAAATGTCAAGATGATTTGTTTGAACATTTTTAAGGAAAATATTTTTGAAGCTGTTCCATTTTGAATAAATAATCAAATATTCAGTGAAGTAAAACTAGAGCCTGACTCACCCTCATCTTAGGTAAGAACCCCAAAAAGAGTCACTTCTTGCTTACTCTCAGTAACATCTAAGGAAAGAAAAAAGGAACCATTTCTAAAAGAGAGACCAAACATACCTAACAGTGTAATGACACAGAGTTCTCTACGAATAAGAACAAAATTTAACTTTTTTTTATGATCAGACAGATAGAAGATGTTAAAACTGACAACACCTTCTAGGCAAAAGCTTGACGCGTTGGTCCATTAACAGCAAAGTTGATGCTCTGTCATGTCTACAAGATGGTCTAAGGACATTCTTTCCAGTTAATAATCCAAAATAGAGCATATCATCTGTCTGGTTTTTAGAGATAAGATTTATGGGCAGAGGCCAAATTTTTCACCAGAATTCTTATTGGCTACTTACTGTTCTCACTCAATTAACTTCTTAACCAGTTAATTAAATTATGATTGTTCAGATTGTTTCCAGTCACGCACTTTCTTTATCACTTTTATACGCAATATGAGTGCCTAATTCAGAGCTGAAAAGTCCACTGGATGGAATTAAATGTGAAAAGTAACTATTGTATTTTGTGAAGTGCCTCTGGATATTTATGCAGTTGGTTGGTTTCTTTGGCGCCACAGTTTTCTGGAGATAACTCTCCCTCATCTCCCAAAGACGCTGTATGCTCTTATGAAGCTTAAGGAGAATTTTAACTGAGTTGTTGGTTGCCAGTATATTTAAGGCACAACTCATTCACCTACACCTAGATGCCTGATGGCATTTGAGATGACCAGGCATATCTTCCTGGCTTCTGGCGTCGGTTGGGAAGGGTATGGACTATCTGTGGGAACCACGTCTGCCATCCCTATAGGGAGGCACTGCATTCCCAAGCATGTCTCAAATTCAACTGAACTAAACTCTAAAAACCTTCAGGGTTTTTCTTCACTGGGATCCTGGCATTCAAAGAAAAAGTTCTTGCTAGCACTGTGTAACTTCTAAAGTAAAAATAACACCCCTAAATGCTCTGGAGGTCTGCAAACAATCTACGTGTTAGACAATCTAAGCTCTGTTCGTCAAATAGTTTTAACTCATTGCAAAAGCCAGAAGTTCATTGCTTTATTTTGAAGAGACTAACAGGCGATAAAAGGGCAGGGGGAAGGGAGACGAGGAGGAAAGCCAAATTATTGCCTTCAGGTTATGAACTATCAGAAAAGTTTGGGGCTGACTCCTGGGCAAAAGCATAGCTTTTTTTTTTTTTTTTCCTTCCTGATAGCTTGTTCTCCCACTGCTATAAGTTTAGAAATTTTATTGTGCAGGATCATCTTTAGAATTTGTGTATCATCTCTTGGTCAGTGTAACAAACATTTCTTAAACTGACAAATAAGATAAAGGCTTAGCCTGAAATTCAAACGTTCTATAGTTCAGTGGAAATTGAGAAATTAATTCTGCTGCATAAAACAGGTTGCCCAGGGAAGTTGTGGGTGCCCCATCCCTGGAAGTGTTCAAGGCCAGGCTGGATGGGGCTTTGAGCAGCCTGGTCTAGTGGGAGGTGTCCCTGCCCATGGCAGGGGGTTGGAACTAAGTGATCTTTAAGGTCCCTTACAACCCGAACCATTCTATGATTCTATGAAAACTAAGCTGTCTTTAAGTTTTTTAATTCTTTTGATATTTCAGTCTCTTGCATTTTTTCCATTTTCACAATTTCTGATGGCTGAAAGCGTATGATTCCTTCCTGTTTAAGCATATCCGCAGTCTTAGAATGCATGGAGATATATATGTATGAACATATGTGCATGTGTCTGAGCGCTTGCGCATGTGTGATGTCCCTCCTCTGTTGCATGGCTCTCAGTAAAGTAAAAGGATAGTATGCCCACTCATAGGTGGAAGGAGCTTTAGAAGTTGCAGAACCTAACTTCCAGTCCCTGGCTACGAGTGATTTATATTCTAATCATGTCTGTTGTCTCCAGCACATGGATTCAATGAGGTGTGAGATGCTCTGCCTATAAAAATGTAGGAGTAAAAACATACAGTACATTTTTCCATTTCTTAATAAAGTTCAACAGGCATCTGTGCAGAGAACATACACAAGTGAGGATACTTATGTGTAAATGTGGTCTCTCTCAGTGACTTCTGTAAGCTCATAAACTTCATTTATCTACACCCAGTAAGCTATTTTCAATGAAAACTTCATTCTGAATGAACCCGTTATAGGCTGGTTTTCCGTAGCTGACAAATTCATAATTTCTTTTTTAATTTTAAAAACATTCAAAACTCCATAAGTTAATCACAGCTTTCTGACTTAAGATAAGGCTTGATAGATATCTTTTTTCCACCAAGTAGTAACAATCCTTTAAAATTCAGTTAACTTACTTTGAATTCACTGAATCATTTCGTTTGTCATAACACAGTCTTTTATAACCTTTTGTGTATAAATAGGGAAAATTAATTGCTTCTGGCAACATCAAAGTGTTGTTTCACTATACATTTAATCATTAGCTTTAAATGCTCCCAAAACTAATGTTCCAAGACATTGCGAAGAGGTAATAAGTTCAAAGCAATATGAAACATAAAGCAGGACTCCAGAGTGAGTTGAAAGGATTTTCTTTAAATGCATAAGAGCTTTCAAACCCATTGTACAAAACTTTGTAGGAATTTTGGCCAGAACTAAAAGAAGAGCCATACTCCCATATTTGAATGAATTACCAGATCTTCTAGATACTGTATGCCCTTCTGAACTCAAACAATCTGTCTCCAAGAAATAAAAATTACAAAAGTAAGCTTAATTGGTTCTGATACATGTCAGAAGTTGGGCTTGTGACATATTAATGAAGCTGATGAATGGCACACATGCTTAATATGAAGTCTCGCAAAACTCAGGAGTTTCACAGTATTGTTAATAGCAGGAACTTAAAATATTGAGTTTTCTTTTATATGTTCAAATTGCATTTGTTTTCCTTTTAACAAATGTTTAGGTCCAATTATTTATGAAGACACACATTTCAGTGAAAAGTTTTATTTTGAAGGAGTTATTTATCCAAACCATATCATTAGCCCTCAAAATATTTATGCTTTTGGATCCCAGGCACTCTGAATGTCTTGGAGGAATGCCTTTGTTCTGAGGAGAGTCACAACAAGGTGTGAGGCAGTTACAAGTAATTTAATAATCTTAAGAGACAACAAGTAATTCAATAATCTTAAGAGACACCAATACCACAAATGTGAGGCATAAGAATGTCTCATGCACTTACTTTGAGACTTAATGCCTGCTGTAAAGCCTATTGTAACCATGTCTTTCCTACATCGGATTTGGATCATGACTGTGGTGGGCTGACCTTGGCTGGGCACCAGGTGCCCACCAAGCTGCTCTATCACTCCCCTCCTCAGCAGGACAGAGGGGCAGAAAGCAAGATGGAAAAAAACTCGTGCGTCAAGAAAAAGGCAGTTTAATAAAACAAAAGCAAAGGCCGCATGCGGAAGCAAAGGAAAACAAGAGATCTTATTCTCTAATTCCCATCAGCAGGCGATGTCAAGCCACTTCCCGGGAAGTAGGGCTTCGGTACATGTAGCGGCTGCTCTGAAAGACAAGCATTCGTAATAATGAATGCCCCCTTTTCTCCTCCTTTCCCTTAGCTTTTATTGCTGAGCAGGTGTCATATGGCATGGAATGTCCCTTTGGTCAGCTTGGGTCAGCTGTCCTGGCTCTGTCCCCTGCCAAGATCTTGCCCACGCACAGTGTATAGGGGAGCGGGGAAAGGTTGGAGAGACAGCCTTGATGCTGTGCGAGCACTGCTCAGCTGTAGCCAAAACACTGGTGTGTCACCAACACCTTTCTAGCTACCAATACAACGCACAGCACTGTGAGGGCTGCTGTGGGGAAAATTAACTCCATCTCAGACAGACCCAATACAACGACCATGATGTTGTTCCACATTGCCTTCAATCTTTATCCATAAATGGTAAACTGAGAGCAGCGAGATCAAGGCCGTCACTTTTTTTTTCCAAGTTCCCATGCAAAACCGCACATGCGTGGCTTTCATGCTGAAAGCGTTTAGTGCTGTTGCATAAAATGGAAATTTGTGAGGGTGTTTGAATGACACTGTTTCCCTGTGCAATTTTCCCAAATGCTGCTCACCTTTTGGAAGCTTAATAGCACCTGCTCTTTTACTAGGCATCCTTTGGAGTTGCTGAGGATAAGATATAATTTGCCCATTGACTTTTAACTTTTGTACCTTTGCTGCATAATAAATACATGCCGTAAGCTCTTTAAAGAAATAGCCGATTATTAATTAAAGAGTAATCAAGAGCTAAAGGAAATTCCCTTTCCCTTGGCTTAGCCAGTTCAGTTCATATTGTTTTAAATCAAGAAATAAATCTAAAACTAAAACGTTCTCTATATAAATCTGCAGAAGATCATCTGAGATAGACAGCACCACATATGTTTATAGTTGAGAATCTGGCAGCCAGAAGATGTAACAACTGATGGTCAAGATGTTCTGGTTCAGAGTTGGAAAGTAAATAATTCCTGAGAGGAAGGATTCTACAGTTCTGGGCAGCTGATCCGGTAATAAAATAAATAAGCAATAAAATCCACTTCCTGTTTTGCGAGTTCACATTTCATACTGGCAAAATTCTCCTATTAAATTCAATTTCATGCTTCCATAAATAAACCTGGCACCTTTTTAAACACTTTTCCATCTGTTTTACAACTAGAAGTGTATTATTTAATGCACTCTTGGGATTCACACCAATGGGAAAAGGACTACTTGTGAAGAACACAACATTTTAGTTGGAGAGAGTACAGAAAAATAATCACTAGCTTCCCCAAATTCTCAAACAATTGTAACAGGACTCTGATGTAATCATTTTTATCAGGAAGGAGAAAGAGATATTTTTGTGTGTGTGTGTAAATGTTATTTTTATTCAACATGAAATGGATTTTGAACCAGAACAGGATATCTACCTTTTTTTTTTAACAACTGATATTTCTCCTTTTTCTTCAAGATATGCAAAATGGCTCCTGTATGCTCTAACAGTGTAAGGAACTAACCGAATCAGTTAATCACAGAAACTCTTTCAGTTGAAGCTATCTTTATTGACAAAAGAACTATAATGGCAATGTAAGTAGTCAATTTTTATTTCTAGTGACATTTGCATTTACAGATCCCAAATTACTGTAGAAAAGCTCCATTATCTTTATTTCATAAGTGATAGTATATCCATATCACATAATAAAATAAAAATATTAAATAATTTGCCCCAGTTGTCATGAAGCCAGAGGCAGTCATGTATCTTGAGACGCAGACAAGAGGACTAGGTGCTTGAGTCCTGTGTCTCCACCTAGGAAGAGTGAATGCTAAGAAGGACAAATTGCAGTTCTCAGGGTTTTTCCAGTTGTCCTTGATCTTGGACTGAGATGCAGTGGTGGAATAGAGTGAAAGCACTTGAAATGCATGCCTCTGTTCATTACTCACTGATTTTTCTGCTATTATTTCCAGTAAATAATTCAAAAGACATGTGGCTTAGCTGCTTATTTTCAAGTGTGAAATACAGCAATGTCAGCACTTAGGGCAGAGAACCTCTTAACCTCCCCAGCACTCCAATAAACACCAAAACATCTACTGAGCCTCCAAAGCCCCAGCACGTACAACTTCCACTGGGTAGAGAGAGCAAGCTTGTAGCCTTGCAAGGACATGGCAATGTGTCTCACGAAGGGGACACAAAAGCATTGGCAGAGATGAAGGAGGACTCTTGAAGGCATAGTGGAAACTAACACTGAATGATTGTCCTCAGGAAAAAGGAAAAAAAATGTGGGGTGTGACAAGGGAAAAACTGCCTCATCATAGATGGATCTTTGCCTTGTGTTCTTAAGACTGTACTTAGCTTCTTCATGCACAGAGAGACGCAATAATGTTCACTCTCCTTGAAACAGCAAACTGAAACAACTAATACAGTGCTCACGACAGTAGGCAGCAGCTTTGAATGGCACCTAAACTAGTCACATTGAAAACTGTGGAAATAACAAAGAATATTTTCTTTTGTTTTCCAGCTGGCCTTGTACCTGCTGCATAGGAAGGGTATGCACAGGCAAAGAGCACCTGCAGCAGGATGGGGACTTACAGGTGAACGTCCTGTCTCTCCTGTGACTACCTTTGCCTTCCCCACTGCTGCTATGGTCACAGCCATCCACTAACATCAATACAATGGGGACTTGTCCAAAGCCAGGAAGCGGTTTGTTAGTTGCGGTTCGTTATCTTCTTTGATGGAAAATGAAAAAAGCTTGTCAATCCCATTTCATTACTTTTCTGCTTGGGTGCCCACATGTACACATGCAAACCAATTACTCATGTAGTTAGACCCCTCCAAAATCCTAACACAAGCCACAGAAGGCATGCAAGGATCCTCAGCTCTAACATGTGCTGTGGATATTCTCATTAGTCAAAGGCCCTAATCCATGCGCTATGGGCTTTGAATGAGTTTGACCTCTTTTGGTCAGACATCTGTAGAGAAGCCTCTTGAAGTTTCAGATATGATGCATTTCCTCGGCATGCTGGATCCAGATGATTTTATTATTGCTGCACTGTAGAGAAATTTTACCTTTTTAAGTAATAGTTGGGAAAATTATTTAATACTGCTTTTCTGATTTGGCCACCACATTGTCTTTGTTGCTGGGGCAGATTTACTAGGGGATCAAGGGAACAAGGGGCAACAGTACCCCTTCATTATATCTGCACTCATAAATTAAACCGCTCCAGAGAACATTCCTGGGGTACTGGAAGTCACTCAGTCATATATATTGTTAAATTGTTAGCAGAGTCCTTGGCGTGGTTTTGACCTAGGTCAATGAGCACTCTCCCAAACAATTCCTGGGGTGGTGTGGGAGTAGGGGTGGGCCAGGGAGCCCTCTGAAGAGTCCACCTTGGATGCCCCGCACTGTTCTGGAGGGTAAGAGAGTTTAGCGGTATGCATATGGGCTGTTCCGTGCAAGTTGATTTCATTAGCAGGGAATAACGTCGGGAGTGAGTTTAACAGAGTCACACAACCCTTACAATTTCTGCTTTATGCATGGCACTATTGGGATCAAACAGCAAGAGCATCGCTGAGCCAATTTTCCCTATATCAACACTGCAGCTGCATCCAGTTGAGTACAGAATGACTTTCAGCTTAAGAACAAGACAAATAGACTTTGGTTTGTTGTATTTCCCCTTCCGCTCCTGCTATTTAGATTTTCATGTTTCCTATAGTGTCAATAGATGTTTTTAATAGAAAATACGTAAAATTCAAAAGCTTTGGGTCTACTTTGTTTCCAAGAAGCAGCTTGGTGCTTTCTAATTGCCTGGAGGCAGCATGCAATTTTGAATTAAGCCAGCGTCTCCCATCAGCTTTTCCTTTTTTGTCATTTAGGGACTAACGAGAGCCTAAAAGTATTTCCTGCATTCACAGCTTGTAACTGCTCACTAGGGATTTCAAGCACATAAATCTTTCAAGCTTTCCACAAGCAGAAATTGCCTCGTGGTAATCTCAATAATCAGTTTATTGATTCATATCATTTTCTTGGGCTTTATCGCAACGTAGCGAATATAGGAATTGCCTTGGAGTTTTGTGAATGTGTGTATATATGTGAAGGTGCATATATATGCTTACACACAGGCACACATATGTATACGAAGATACACATATATGACAGGATGATAAACATCATGTAGAAATGAACTGCTGAGCAGGCCACCTGACTGGCAATCCTCTATGCAAAAAAAGTGCCAGCGCACCTGGTATAAAGCTCTGAACTCCAGTTCAAGTGTTTGGTTTTCTGCTCCCATTGCTCCTGTTGCAAAGCTGTTCCAGGATCTAACTGCTGTAAAAGACAAGAATCTTCTGATTTCCAGATTGAATTTATTCAGGGACCAATTTATACCTTTCTGTTGCTGTGCCAGCATCATCCTTTGGTTTAAATCACTGTTCTTTTTCCGTGGTATTTATCTCTCTGATGTATTTATAGAATGCAATCATATTACTTCTCGATTTTGACTCGCTAGGCTAAACTAGTTCTCCTGACAAATTAAATAAATCCATTATTTTCTGATCATATCTGTAGTCCTTTTCTGCATCCATCTTTCTTCAGTATGGATTACCACAATCGTGTGCAAAATTACACCTAATATCTCATTAATGCTTTGTAAAATGCCACTAATCCTTACCTACCTCTGCATAATTTTTGCAGGAATCTTGCAAAGAATTCGTACAGTGAAATTATTCATCACCTCAGCAATTTCCAGCTGATAAGGTCTCATATCACCACCCCCCTCCCTCTTTACCCCACAAAATGTAATTTTTATCTTGTTAAATCCCAACCCAATCCTACCATTTGCAATATCCATTTTCACTGTCTTCGAGTTCTGTACCTCTGACAGGCTTCAGGGCAGATCTCTTGTATCAAAGCCATTAATGGAAACATTAATGCTCCATCTCCAAAATGATCATTAAGAAACAAAGCCATTTTCTCCTAACCTGGAGTTCCTCTACTGCCAGTTGCTCTAGTGCCCCTTCTAGTCAAACCCCAAGCAATGTTGCAACTCCTCTACTGATTCCCATCTACTTTGGCTTTGCTGATAATCTCTCAATGACCACCACATTAAAAGTTTTCTCCAATGTCCAGAAACTTATATTTGCCTTGTTTCCTCTTTCTAGAAATTCATTTATGTTAAAAAAGAAAATCTATGGTTAGTTTATCATAACTTACCTTAGATAAACTCTTTCAGTAATTGACCTCCAAGCCTTAATAATTCTTTTATTCAAAATTTGTTTTTAAGAGATCAGATTACTGAACTAAAACCTAGGTGGTCTGTAGTTGTTCAGACCACTTTCTCACTCCAGCTTCTTTACTGTGTGTGTGATGTGTCTCCAAACATTAGGCATCAACCAGGTTTTATGTATTTATTAAAAATACCTGCTGCTCCACTTGAAATTTTGTTTGCCTATTCCCTTTTGGGATTATATTTATTTTCCAGTTTTTCCCTCCTGAACTCCCTTAGACATCTCAAATTTTCCTTCTACCTTTACTGTGCTGGTTTCCATTTCTATATCTTTTTTCTCATCCTTGCTTCTTTTTCCCTGTGTTAAAAATCTTTGTCTATTTCCCTGAAATCTGAGCTAAAGCATAATTCAGTTTACAGCCTATACTTGATTTATTCTTAATTTCTACTCTGTCCTCACTACATTCTGGCCCTGCTTATTTTTTCCACCCTTGTTCTTTATATTCACATGGCTGAGGAATCTTCTGCTATGTGTTTTAATATCCTTTGCAAGGTCTAACTCAGCTTGACTCTTTGTTATTCTCACTTTATCTCCACATTTTTTGGCCTCTAAGGCAGTTTTCTTTGATGATCAGTCATTTTTCCCCTAATCAGTGTAGGCACTCTGCTTATTTCTAATATCCTTCTTTTTTTTCTTTGTGACTATTCATCTGGTCAGATCTGGAATCACTTCCTGCAGGTTTCCTTTTTTTTTTTTCTTTCTCTCTGAAACAGAGATTCATGATAAGTTTTGCACCCTTGACTTTATGCTACGTCTACATTCAAGTATCAAATTCAAGTCCAGCTGAGTTAACTGTCTAGTTTCCACTGTTTATCAAAATTTGCCCTTTGGAAATAAAGAATGTTAATGTTTATGATTTAAATTTCCATTTAATTTAAGATCATTGCCTTGTAGTAGCTCAAGTCCGGTGTCATTTTCCATGGAAAAGATCAGCTCATCTCATACCTAACAACATCAAATTTAAGTTTTCAGCATCTTGAATTGAATGACTGGCTAGCTGGTTAAGAGGTAGGCTACAAACTTGAGGATATTGGGCCATACTATTTTTTCTGTGCTTTTGACCTAGGTATTATTTATTACTTTTCTGGGCATTGGTATTTGTAGTTACAGCTATGCTTGTAGAGACTGCTGTGATCTGCTTTTTGCCTCTCAGAACCAGCAGGCACTGTCTGACCATGTCCATACTTGCCAAGTTCTCTTTGCCTTCAAAATATGGTGGCTACATCCAAACTCTCTGTCAAGGTACTTCTGTGCCCATGCAAATTCCTAAATGGAGAACTGCTAATCACCTCAGGCCAGAACCATGTTGGGCACCATTTTAACAATTTAAGAGTACAGTGACCCCATGTCTGTACCCGAGCACTGCTTAATTTACAAGGTAGCCAAATTTGTCTGGTCTGCTCTGCACTCACAGATGGAGAACTGGGAAGCGTGAGGAAGATTTCAGCTCTGCTGTTTGCCTATCAGAAAGACAGCACAAACTTGAGTTGCCATACTCTTCAAGTATACCAGTCTTTTCGCTGGGCAAGGAGACAGTGAACTCTAAGAGCTCCAAATGCGGTTGCCCTAAGAGCAGTAGGCTCTCTGATGTGTTATGGCAAGGCCTACCTCATCAATAGGATCTAGGCTGCTCACCTTTGATGGTGGACAGGCACCA
The DNA here is from genome assembly GCF_964199755.1 of Larus michahellis. Taxonomy (NCBI): domain Eukaryota; kingdom Metazoa; phylum Chordata; class Aves; order Charadriiformes; family Laridae; genus Larus; species Larus michahellis. Next base: position 119,716,822 of record NC_133898.1, read on the forward strand.
CAGGGGGAAGGAGACAACCACTTTACCAGTGGGTTTAGCATAAGTTTGTTCGGAAACAGAACGGCCCAAGTGCCTGAGTCACACTCCAGCATCTAACATGAGACGTTCTTCAAGAGCTAAAGGGCATTTTGATACCCCAAAGCCTGAATTGTTGGCTTCTTGGATATGAATTTCAGTTCCTTCAGACTCTCTGGAGGTGTTTTGTAACAAAATCACTGTAAGTATTATACTCTATTGAAAAAAATCGCTTTGTTTCATGTTCTTACCCAGGAAATTTAGCTCCAATTAATCTCACATTACACTGCAATGAAAATGGAAACTTCTCAAGTCAGCTTAGGCAAAATGATCATCTACTTTAGAATCAGGTGGAGCTCTAACAAAAGGATTTTTGCTTTCCTTTTTTTTAAAAATCTAAAGCTCCAAAGTAAAACTTAGTGGCAAACATTGCAGTAATGCTTTGTCTTCTGACAGCGATATAGATGTATTTTTCAGAAAGCCTCAATCTGTTTAAATTTTGGCTTGTTCAGTTGTTTGGGATTTGGTTTTCTTTGAATGCAAGAACATAGGTTTTGACATACTTCATCATACTATGAGTCAAAACATGCCCAACTGTCTCTGAGAAGCCATGAACAGTAAATAGCAAATTCTGAAAGATGGACAGGTTATGAACAATGGATAAGCTCAAAGTTTTTCCTAAAAACTAGACAGATTTCTATAAACTATTTCATTTGTGAATAGCATATTAACTTCACAGAAATAAAGATCACTTTCTGAAACAGAATCTTAACAAAAAAAAGACACTTGCCAGATATTTTATTCATAATTTAAAATTCTGAGAGTTTTCCTTATATCTTTTTTTTAATATTTCAAATTTACAAGATCATATATTCTCTGAAAATGTAAAAAAAAATTAAGGTTTTCAAACTCAAAATGTTTATAAACTGTACTAAACATGAGGTTGATACAAAAGTTAAGGAAGTCTCTTTTACTTGCATTGGTCCCTTGGGCTGCTGTGATATCAGGAGCGGGCATCTTTAATATATTGGGCAAAAAGTATGCATCTTCTAGTTAAAGGACATATAAAGTAATTAACCTGAAAGAAGTAACCCTCTTCCTAAAATGTTATCACTGCTCTGAGAGAAATAGGACTGATACACCCCAAAATTCTTTTATAGAAAGAATAAATGAACTGTTTTTAAAAACATTGGATTAGACCTAATCTTAAGAAGAGTTATTTTGATGTTGCTTGCATTGTCTCGTATTTCCTTACAGTAGCAATATTATGTGTACCAATGGTGTAAGTGTGTATGCACTTCTGGTGTAAGTGCGAATTAATTTATATCAACTGGGACTTCTCGATTACCAGAGATGCCTTCTTCAGAAAGAATAAATGGCTACTAGCTTTGATCTAATAACACGTTCCAGGTTCTGAAGAAATATGCACCCTCGTGTTTGTGGAATTTCACATCCCTGTTTCACATGTGATCCCTTGACTACCAATTCCCATACAGAATCAGAACCTTGCAATCATTTGTAAATCATTCTGGTGAAATACTAGATTCCAGGATAACATGATGTTTGCAAGTAAAAGAAGTAAAAGAAGAGTGGTCACCGAGTTTTTTAGTCAGCATGACTGATTTTGGGGCAACACTGTAAGTTAGTCTTTTCTGTCGTTGTTTTGCATTTGCTCTTAAACTGCTGTGCAACATCACTGTGACTGTGTTGTCCAGTTAGAATATGTTTAAGCTCCAGGACCAGGTTTGGGTACTGGAAGTGACAACTTTTACGATCTTCTGTAATATTTCTCCAAATTAATTCCTGTTTCTATCTTAGTAGGTGCAACTGACCTAGAGTACTGAGACAAATGTCTAATTAAAGTCTTATTTTGATGAAGAATCTAAACAACTTCTAAATTTCCATTCAATTACCTGAAAGTATGTTAAAACAAATGTACCAATTAGTCACCTTATCCTGTAGCATAACACTGAACTTATATATCTGCCTTCCTTGGAGGATCATGAAACTTGAAAGGCACAGATAAAATCAACATATTGAGACTATTCGAGACCTGAGCTTCTGGCTTCTGAGAAGTACCCTCTATCTCTTTTTTTTTTTCCTTTTTTTCTTCCCCCCCCTCCAATATCCTCTAAAGAAGCCACCACCTCATGAATGGCAATGATAAGACAGCTTTTAAAAAGTCTGTTTTCTGCTTTGAATGCATTCAGAAAATGTTATGGGTGAAAAGCCAAAATTAACTGAAGATATCTGTAAGCTACTTAAAAGCTGGTCTCAAATCACATAACTTGGGACCCCTAGAGGCATCACACTTCTACGTCAGACATTCAACTTCCGAAAAGTTTTCAAAAGAAACAGAACAGTAAAGAGAGCTGTAAGGACTGATTATTTAAAATGCTTCCGTAAGTTTACCGTCTGAGACATCAAACATGTAAATAACCTTTCCATTGCACCGAATAATTGGTACAGACCACAAATGTAGCTTCTTTTCTAAAGTAAAGGAATCTGAAGTTGCTTTTCAGGTAGTCTCTGCAGTCAAACATCCTGTAGCACTATCTCAGGTACATCATCAGACATTTTATTACCAGGAGAAACTGCTGTCCAAGACTCAGATTTTTTCTCAAACAGCTCATGTAAACTGTAAACTCCACTTTGACAGTCCCCAGAAAATAAGCATGATCAGAAAGGAGGAGGAAGGGTATATAATGTCCCCTCTGAGGCAACACGGCACATAAGTATTAAATTCTCATCAGACAGTTGATGAATTTTAAAAGCTTTCTGTTTTTCTAGGACATGTGTCTTTCCTGGCTGGTATTCTCAGCAGGAATGGTACATGTTGCTTCTGGGAATGGCACCACAGCTGGCCTTGCTCTAACAGTTTCCTACTTCCGTTGAAATGAGTTTGCCTTTTTGTTCATATTTAATAAAACTTGTTTTTCCCCTCTCTCTTGAGTTCTTTTTCTTCTCTGTTATTTTTTCTAATCTGTCTCCAAATCTTGCTTGACTGCTCTCATATCTTTCAACCCTTATTTCTCTCATTTAATAATTTGTGTTGCTCTGCAGGTTAACTTTTCTGTCTACGTCATTCATTATATCAAATCTTCCTCTTCGTTTGTGATAACCTTGATATATCAATCATCTGCTTCCTCCAGTTTCCCTAGCTGTTCTAACAATGCCACCTATAATGTTTCCTAATACTGCTCATTGTCATACTTAGGGCCTCATTTTTTCCAACAGCCTGGAAGTCTTATGTTTTCTATTTGTCTCTGGTCTGAGTGTTATTTAACTTGTCACTGCAACGAGAGTAAGACTTTCGTCTGCAAAAGTGGCTTGTCTTTAGATAATCTCATTTGATGTTTCTCAATTACAAGCTTTTTAATGGTTACTGCTGTGATATCACTGATTTGATGATTGGCACAACATAGAGCTTTTTAAATTAAAAGGAGCTGTACAAACAAACTTAGCCTTTTCACTTCTACCTCAAGACTACATATATCTTTCATATTATGCTATCTAGTTCCTATTTATTAACTGTGCTGAATTGAATGGGCACACTGACTTTTAAAATATTACGCTAATACGATTTAATTCCATTTTGCAAGAGCTTCAACTGTGTCATGCAATGGTTTGAGTCTTGCTTTTTGTTTTGTCTTTATATTCACACGGAGCATTGTCAGTAGAGTTTTCCCCTTACTTGTAACCTAGATGTAAAACTTTTTATTTTTACAACTTCCTCTTTCATCACCAATGCAAAATTTTGTTAACTAAAGCATATATTTGTAAACTGTGAAAGGTAGGAGAGATAGTTAAGTAATTTTCTCGTTGGCACTGCTATGATTCACGTGTTTCTCATATGGTGGTGTAATTTCCCTAAACAGTAGAGTCAGACTGTGAATTGGAAGAGGCAGCTATTGTGTTTTTCTGTTTTCCAAGAATCATGTGGCAATGCAACAATGGGAAGGGGAAGAGCATCCAGCCTTGGAATTGTTGTCATTGACAACTGTTGTCAATGACAATGGCACCATGATGAGATGATGTGATCTTTTGTAACAGGGCACAGATCAAGGTACTGCATGATTGTGACAAAATGGTCTTTCTCAGCAAACCAATTGAACATTGAGGGGTGCGTGTGTATATATAGATAGATGTACATATATTTCTTTTCTCTTGTGTCTGTCTTTTCTTCTTATCAAGTTATAGTTTTTCATGTGGCAAAAGACATTTCTATTCAGCATACTTTCCCTGGAAATGTTAGCTTCTTGTTTGTTTCTTATCAAGCTGTGATGGTGTGCGGTTAAACTTCTGTTATGTCAATGGAGATTTGAGTGAGGCCCCGTTCTGCATACATTTTATGCTGAATATGCTTACGGTAGCACTCTATTCATTTGTGTAATTTGCCATAAAACTGTAGAAGAAAAGGAGGCTTAAGAACTCTCAGGTGATTCCACAGATGCTTGCTTTAGAGACTTAAAAAAACCCCAATGAGGTAAGTCTTTTGGATGTTCACCTATTAACGCAAAGGATTTTCTAGAGATATTTTTATGAGCTTTAGGTTTGTCATGTCTGAAAGGAATTCAGAATGGAGCTGGGTTTCATCAGATTTTTCAGGCTTTTTCCTAATCCCTCCTTCCCTGTAAGGCCGCAATTCTAACAAGAGATCTTTTTCTTTCCTACAGATAGGCATAAGCTACTCGTTTGCATCAGCAGGTCGGATTTTGCTTTACTTCAGGCATGTTTGGCAGAGACAGCCCTTTTGATACTGGACTTTATTTATTTAAAAAATGTGACATCTGAGATGTGAGATTCACGAATTTTCATGGATTATCATACTTTTACGTTAAACTTTGTGATCTCTGAGGTCCTAAAGCCATACTCATTGCAAGTGTAGTCTCCTCTTTCCCTTAATTAGGAGTAATGATTTGTTTTCCCTCGCTCATGTACTAGGAGAAGCATCTTTGTCTCAGGCCTTTACCCTGAAATTGCCCTGTTTCAGATGGAATTAACTCTGAATTAAGTCAGAAATGGGGTGATTCTGTTGCCTAGGTCTTGGGACATACATGTGGAACAAGAGAAATGTGTGAAGAAAAATTTAAAAAGTGCTCCTAATGGGATGGGGAATATATTTTAGTCTAGGTTGTCATAGCTGGGGTGCTACGATCCTCTCATCATCAGTGCGTGGGTGCACCCTCCACAATCCATTTTGTAAAAGTAATTTGAATTACTTTAGGAAACCAGTGAATTAACCATTTTTTAAAGTTTTTCATTGTGTCCAGAGTAGTCACTAACTTTGACTAATGAACTGGTTCCTGAAGTTTCAGATCAACCAGAACAACTTTTGCTGCAGAAAAAATCCTCACATACACACACAAAATTGTTCAGCATTTTGTCTTCCATGCATAGATCAAAAAACTGGGAACAAGAGGAGACAGGAGAGTATTTGACTGCATCATTTGCAGCAGCCTCTGCACTACTGCAGCATACGCCTTGTCCAGAACAGACAATGTTTGCTTTGCTTAGTGCTCCTGAGGTTGTGCCATGGGAAAGAATATGTAGAATAGACTTGCAGAAGGGCAAAGGAAGGACAAGATCCGAGCAGTCCTGGAGAGCACAAGGCAATATGTAGAAAATCCTCCAAAGCGGTTTGCTCAATAGTATCCCAATAGGCACAGGCGTAACCAAATGACCCAATGGTCTGCCTGAAAAGCTTGGGAGTGAATGGAAAGATAGGCCAGCAAGGACCTTGAAAATAAAAATTAACATAACAGAATGGGAGGATGTAAAGAGAGGAATACATCAACAGTCAACTGGTGTTTGCAGAAAGCATCCGAACAGCAAGATTTTCACAGCCCAAAAAAAGAATTCATTTTTTAAATGAGGTGCAAGATGCTGGGAGCAGACCTAAGTGTGTGGGTGGCAAGGGAAAGATCTCTTGGAGAACTTCTACAGAAAGAACACACCCAACTTAGACCTACACAGAAACTTGGGAATAAAAGGTGGCTTAGGGTTCAAGCCCTGATAATGGTCTGTAAGGTGATGCAGTCTTGAGGGGATGGACGGCCGAATGGCAAATCAACAAAGCATTGCGGTTTCTAAGAGAGAAATTATTTGACGAATATATTGACAGCTGACAAACCTCTTTTATCTAACTCTAGTCTCACCAAAAAAAAAAAAAAACAAAAACCAACAACCAACCATTTTTGCTAAGCTAGACAAAATTAAGATTTAGTTTGAGAGAAACATGAGATATTTTATGCCCATACTTTTAAAGTTCAGAAAAGTTGTAAGCAACTGGAAATAGTAGTATGCTGCAGAAGATTTTTGGCAACCTTAGCTCTAGGTATTGCTAACTGTGTAACCTGTAATATACCATTTTGGCGGAGGCACAGACTGAGTGTACATAAAAAAGTTAAAAAGATATTAAAAATAGCACAGAGAATTAGAGAAAAATATGGCTGACAGACGGTATCTAACATGTACAAAAGGTTTCCACAGAGACATATGTCATGAACTATTCATATTGAAAGAGCAAATATACTAGCATTCTAATTATTTTAGCATTAGAATTGGTTTTATGCTAGCCAAGCGAAAGGGCCCTGTAATGGTACAGGGTAGGATAATAAAAGAAGAATGTTTAACCTTCCCTCCAAACTCATTCAGCCAGATCCTCTCCTAGCAAAACTCAATTGGCTCCAGAAGGGCTGCACCAGAGAGAAATTCATTCCAGTTTGATTTTTGCAATGTGAAATTCAGCTCACCCATTCTTCTGCGCTTTCATTCAAACTGAAAAAATAACGACATGTAGCAGACTACCCTTCTGCTGAGGAAGAGCGATTCCCCAGCGCCCATAGCTGGGTCCTAGCCTGTCAGGGACTGTCATATACGGAAGATTCATCCACCTGCTGCCGTCTTATTCCTGGCAGCAGGCTCCGGTTTTGTTCTCCGTCAGCATCCTGCCCTGCTGTGCAAGAGGCTCCCTGGTAACATCTGTCATTACCAGCGTTGAGAAACGCAGCAATCTCACTGCTGAAATCTTTTGCGTTCCCGTGACGATTGTATTGTTTTCTTTTGCCATTAAATAACAGTCAAAATCCAATTTTTTTAAATATTTCACAACTTCTGTAATTCCAGCACAACTCCAACTACCTCATGAGTCTGGCAGACAACCAGTTCATATTAAATACTGCTAAAAACAGACAGGGTAGAGATGCTAGCTTCCTTGGTGTGGGATATACTGTTATACACAGATGTTAGCTTAAGAAATTCCAATTCCTTACAAAACAGATAAAATCGGGGGCAGGGGGGGGAACAATTTATATGCTGTGCTTTTGAGACAGAATATATAATGTAGGGATTTTGCCAGCAAATGGCTGTGCATAAATAAAACCTTTCATCTTTTCTAAAATTCAGAACTACATAGAATTTTAATATTTTTAGAACTGTCTTATGATAGATACCTGAAAATTCTCTATTTGTTTTCCTGATAGCTCTGTAATTATTTTCAACAATGATTTTCCATCAGGCATTTTTTCTGAATTTTCTGTAAGTGGAAGGATTCTAAAAAAAAAAAAAAAAAAAGATTTTACTTTCTCAGTTTGGGGAACAGAAAACTTCTCGGTTCTTGGGGTTTTACTTTGACAGCAAAAAACATGAAAGTTTGAAAAAATGTGTCTGTTCTTTTTGAAGTTTTGGGATGGCAAAGGAACATAATTTATTAGTAGTGGTTCTTTTCATGGTGATGGAATAGTAATCACCAAAAACTTATAAAACAGGAAGCTTGTCACCGTTCTCCAAACTAAATTAGCATTAAACTGGGACATAAATAGGTGGGTTTTTTTCTTTTTTATGACTGTTTTCAGAATACGTGATTCATTCATACACATTCCTTTAAAGGAACATTTTTATTATATATTTGTTTGTTTATATTCATATTGCAGATCTTTGTAAAGCTGCCCATAAAAATTTTAGATGCAACGGTAGAAATACTCAAGTTGTTTGAGACTTCATGCATACTTTTGGGGTAGACTCAATACCTTTGAAAGAATTTAGTGAAAAACAATGAAAATACATGCCCTAAACCCCAGACCAACAAACAGCAGAAAAGGGTCACATTTTCTAGTTTTCATAAACTACCTATTCCCATCTTCCACATTTCTACAGTTCTAATCTTCTGGACTCTGCTAAACACCCTCATATAAATTGAATTATTCTATGACAATATAAACAGTTGTTTTACAGTTTTTAAACTATATTTCCACCAGATGTCAGCAATGCACTCCCTAAACTCAAGCTGTCAGAGGCCTCAAGCTTTCCCCAGTGTTACAGAAATCGCATAACATACTACACCATATTTAAGCAACCAGAGAAAAACAAAATGACCATCATTGCTTCCGAAGAGACTCATGACATTACTAAGCTTGTCCAGCTAATAATGTGATTCTTTACTTAGTTTCCTCTGGGAAGGAGGTTTTATTACATATTGGACCGCGAACATGCTCATTGTTTTCTTTCTCATCGTTTCTGTACAATGCTGACTTTCTCATTTCTGTCCATGTTTTCCTCTATTAGACTATCAAGAATAACGTATTTGGTTTTATTGCGTTTTATTGTGAGACTATAGAGGAAAAAAAAATAATGAATGTATTTTGGACACTAGTGCTGTAGTGCTAATTTACCTGAAAATTTTAGGGCAAAACAGAAGTACACTACACCATGGGGAGTGGTAGAAATGCTGGGGTGAGCAGTAGAAGTTGCTGTCTTCATGGCTTCTTCTTCACCAGGAATTCAGGCATCCAGCTGTAACATCCAAACCAAATACATAACATTGGCGGGCTCTGGTTTGGTTTCACAGGGATAACTTTGCTGTTACTTATTAACTTAAACCTCTTAAAGCTCACTCACATACAACAACAAAAAGCTGCAGAATGACCTCTACTGAGGGAGAAGTGTGTGTGTGGTGCCAAAGTAGACATGATAGTTTTTACACTATAATGTCCCTGGCACTATGCTCACACATTTCAGAACACTGGGGTTTTTTTGTTTCACAAATTGTTTCACAAATTCTTTTGGAACAGCATTGATCTGTCAGAAGCTGAACTTTCAGATTTCGCCAAAACTGCGTAGAAAAGATTCCTCACGTCAGGGATAAAATTTCTGGTTGAAACCACAAAAAAGCAAGCCGCACTTCTGAGTGAGAAGGGAAGCCTGGGAATTCATTTAGTTCATGATCAGCCTAACTCTTGACGGACTTTTAGCAGTCCAGGGGAGTCTCCTGACTGCCGGACTAGAGATTAAGGTCTGGAACCATAAAAGCATTTAAGCATCAAGCTTCGTGAGAATGAGACACCAGATTATCTTTGTGTATTGAGCTTTAGAGGCTTTCTCTGGATCAATGGGTAATAAATATACAAAGTGAAGCAGCTATAGCAGGAAAAAATAATGGAAATTCATGCAAAGACCTATAGTCAGGGTTCATCCCCAGGAAATGGATGGTGTAGGTGAATTCTCTGATCACCAAGTAAGTAGGAGCAGGTTTGTTCTCTCTTTTTCCATTAAAACCTCAAAAGCTGTTGGGTTTGTGCCAATGCACAACTGAAAAAAAAAATGTTGGAGGCTATGGGAAAACTGATTCCTGCCCAGTTCTAATTATAGGTCTGGCTGGTAGCACTCAGTATTATTCAGGTCGTCTGATATGTGCCATTATACAATACAGTTTTCAGCTGCTTATAACTTTGCCAGAACATTAACCATTTGGACTGAAATTTTCCATGACTTTGCCTGCCTCAGGCTGATTTTTTGGTAACTGTCAATCAAATCATTCACGCCTTTCAGAGTGTGAGTTGGGGAAAAAAAACACAAAAAGTGTGGGGTTTTTAATGTTAATAACTTCTGCTCGTTATTTTGTTTAAGTAGCATTAGCCTCGTTGCGCTCTGTACGTGGGGAGTCAGAAGGAGTAGAAGATCACGTGCATCTGTACATCTGCGCAGTGCTTGCTGACCTCTGGAGAATCAAACCGATTTTTCCCAAGTGATGAGTGACTGGAGACATTCAAGGCCAGGCTTGATGAGGCTCTGAGCAATCAGATCTAGTTAAAGATGCCCCTGCTTACTGCAGGGGGGTTGGACTAGGTGACTGTTAAAGGTCCCTTCCAACCCAACACGTCCTATGATTCTATGAAAAAAAATAACAACAACAAAATTAGTTCACAATTCTCAGTAGCAGTATCTTTAGTTTTAGATTTTAGGGTCTCCAGAGATTCTATACTTATCCATCATGCTTGAATATTTCAGCTTGTACTGACAGGAGGCAATCCTACAAACAACTGATTAGAAAGACATTGAAATAAATCAATGAAAGATACTTCCCCACTCTGTTTCCTTGCCCAGCAAGAAAAAACAAAACTGGATTCCACCTTTCCCCCGACTCCCATCCTCATGGCTGCTTCCGGATGGGGCACCAACCTCCAAAAGCAGGAAAGCCTTGTTGAGCTCATGGAAAGGTAATCAGGCAGAGTGGAAGAGAGACCCTACAGATGTATGATTTTGAATCACGAGAAGATAAAAAAACAAATAAGGTGGTGGCAGGGGGTTATGAAAAAATGACACTAGGGAAATTGTGATGAGTTGGTGAGAATTGTGGCTGGAACTGACACAGAAAACAGACTGAAATATGATGAATGAATTTGAAACAGACCTGAAAACCAGGCAGGTGGTTAGGAGAAATCAAAGATTAGAGGAAGGTGTGAGAAAGCAGAAAGGAGGATGTAGACCAGGAAAACAGCAAGCTGAGGTTGAACCTGCAAAGAGTTTACTTACAGGAGAAACCTGTTTTTGCTGGTCAAGAAAAGAGAGGAGTGAAGCAGTGATCTGGTTAGATAGGTCCTTTCTGCAATGTGTAGTTAGTCCTGAGCCTGGTCTTGCCTGATTTGGGTTTGGAATGAGAGATGATGCACACCCGGAGTTCATCCTTTAATGGAGTCAAGGCAGAACCAGGGCAGGCTCATGTTGTCAGTATCAGTCTGGGTGTCACAGCTCATTTCGCAGAATTTCCCAGTGTTTCAATTTAGAAAAAAGAGGAACACAGTTACTGATCAGCTGTGAGAAGGTGGCAAAAATTATTTTCCCTGGCATCACTGGAACTGAGAGAAGTGGTAGAGGAAAATTTAACTCTGGAGGAAAATTCTCAGTTGCTTTAACAAGTCCACTCTATGTGAAAACTCATCCCATTCACTGCACACCTTTCAATGTCTAAAAAAATGCAGAGATCCCACCAGAAAATACCTTTATTAATTACATAGTACTTATCTGTGCCCAGAGCAGTCCTGACACTGAAGGAATAGGCTTTGTGAGAAAAAAATAGCATTAGCTATGTCATTAAAGTCCTCCTCATGATGTGTACAAACATGACTGAGAGCAGGTTGTGAAAACAGTCTGAATTTGGTCTTTCACCAGTTTTTGAACACAGTTTTCTTTAACTTGTTTGTGTTTAATACGCATTAGTGGAGATAGATTTATTCAAGCTCTTAAAAATAAACTGTATAAATTCAAGCTACTGTACCAAAGTCCAAATTCTGACTCAGTTTTTGTTTTCTCCCTACTCAGTCAACTCTCCCTCTAACTTTAGTAGGATTAGGCTGGGTAAGGATTTAGCAAAACTCATCAACGACTTCATGATTTGGCTCAGGGCTCAGTGAAAAATGAACTCTTTAAAAGGACTGTCATGGAACTTACATAAATTTACCAAGTCAAAGTACGGAATATTCAGTGATTCATGGCAGTGTGGTTTCTATTAGAGCTTCTCTGAAACACAGCGGGCTTGCTTAGCAAGGGTTCACGCAAACATTTTCTTTGGTTTCAAGCTGCAAAGGTTCACACGCTCCAAGTTTCACTTTAAGCTTTGGGTTCGAGTCTTGGAAATGCCCTACTTGCACTCAATTTTTGTATCCAAACCATAGTAAAATAAATCTGGCGTGAACATGAACCAAATTCAGGCTGGCTGAAGTCCACCCAAAGCTGTGAATGCAGTTTAGAGGCTTGGTGTGCTAAATAGCTTTTTGTTGTTCTTAACCCTACCACTGACATCATGTTGATATTCACCTTCCTTCTCCTAATGTGCCCCAGATTGCATGGCACCTTTGTGAGACTGCAGATTATGATGAAATGAACGCCAAAGTCATGAAGAAGGTAAACGGATACCATTACATTTGAAGGTTTGCATTAGCAACAGGTTTCAAAAGAAACATTTGAAGAGTTTCTTCAGTGGTATTTTATCCAGCATCATAAAAAGTATGGTGCTATTGTACCACATTATACAAACTGTCCCTTTGCTTACCACTCCCTTACTATGTTAGGAGTCCTCCATAAGCATCTGTGAAATTATCTTACTGACCACCCTTGAGTTCCCAGAGAAAATACGTTTTTGCTATGTTCCTGTCAGACACCTCGTATATTAAGACCATTGCTTACTAAGCTGCCCAGTGACATTTCATTGCTTCCTTTTTTCTCCTTTACATGCATTTGTTACCATATTGGTTCCTCAGTTTCTAAGAGTTCACACTCTGTCTTTTTTTTGTTGTTGTTGTTCCATCACTAGGTAAGCAATTATTAAGGCTCTTTTTCCATTTTCTTTTCTGAATTGAAGTTTTCACCTCCCTGCTCCTACTGCTTTCCTCGTTTCTCAGATATGCTTTTCAACCTGATCTTGCCGAATGCTAGCATCCTGCTGTGCTTTCACCTCTCCACCTCTCAGGAAAGCCAGGGAAAATTAGACTCACTTCAGGACGATTCTGATTTGATTGGAAAGATTTTTAAACACTTATAGTGAAAGCATTCACTGACATTTTCTGGAAGGAGGACAGTACCAACATGACTTGTAGAATGAGGGAAATGTAACAAGTACTTGCCAACAAAGATGCGCTAGGCTGGACAGTAACATAAGCTGACTGAACTTTATAGCAGGAGACACTTATGTTAGCTCTGTATTTCAGATGTCAGGCTGATATTAACACTCAGTTTAAAACCCACTGAATATACTTTCATCGTGACCCTTAATTTTGAGCATATAGACACTTACTTTAGAAAAATCCTGATGTTGTAGAAGATTTTCATGCAAAACTTACTTTAATCTAAAGGTAGGGATTGGAGCCTAATAAATTGGAAGCTAATTTCTTGGGGTCAGGAAGGCCAAGATGTGGCTGGAGCTGAAATTGGCAAGGGACGTAAAGAATAATAACAAGGAATTCTACAGGTATGTCAGCCAGGAAAGGAAAGTCAAAGAAAGCTTACCCTCCCCAATGAACAAGACTGACACACTGAGCAAAGTCCCTCCCACTGTAAGAGAAGATCAGGTTCGTGACCACTTGAGGAATCTTAACATACATAAGTCTATGGTATCTGACGAGATGCATCCCGGAGACACATGGATTTGATGGGTGGGACTATTTGGTGGATATGGCATTGCTTGGATGGTCACATCCAGAGGGTAGCGGTCAATGGCTCAGTGTTCATATGGAGATCAGTGATGGGGTAGTATCCCTTAGGGGTCCTTATCGGGACCAGTACTGTTTAATATCTTTCATCAATGACATAGATGGTGACATCGAGTGCACCCTTAGCAACTTTGCAGATGACACCAAGCTGAGTGGTGTGGTCGATGTGCCTGAGGGATGGAATGCCATCCAGAGGGACCTGGACAAGCTTTAGAAGTGGGCCCATGTGAATTTCCAGAGGTTTAAAAAGGCAAAGTGCAGGCTCCTGCACCTGGGTTGGGGCAACCCTGGGTATCAATACAGGCTGGGAGATGAAGGGATTGAGAGTAGCCTTGCTGAGAAGGACTTGGGGGTGCTGGTGGATGAAAAGCTGGACATGAGCTGACAATGTGTGCTTGCAGCCCAGAAAGCCAACCACATCCTGGGCTGCATCAAAAGAAGCATGGCCAACAGGTCAAGGGAGGTGATTCTGCCCCTCTGCCCCACTCTGGTGAGACCCCACCTGGAGCACTGTGTCCAGCTCTGGAGCCTTCAGCACAGGAAAGACATGGACCAGTTGGAATGGGTCCAGAGGAGGGCCACAAAAATGATCCGAGGGCTGGAGCACCTCTCCTATGAAGATAGGCTGAGAGAGTTGGGGTTGTTCAGCCTGGAAAAGAGAAGGCTTCAGGGAGAACTTTCAGTACTTAAAGGGACCTAAAGAAAGATGGGGACAAACTTTTTAGCAGGGCCTGTTGTGATAGGACAAGGAGCAATGGTTTTGAACTAAAAGAGGGTAGATTTAGACTAGATATAAGGAAGAAATTTTTTACCATGAGGGTGGTGAAACACTGGAACACGTTTTCCAGAGAGGTGATAGATGCCCCATCCCTGGAAACATTCAAGATCAGATTGGATGGGACTCGGAGCAACATGATTTGCTTGAAGATGTCCCTGCTCATTTGCAGGTGGGTTGGACTAAATGATCCTTAAACGTCCCTTTCAACGCAAGATTCTATCATGATTCTATGATCCTTAGATCAACAGAATTAGGAGATACAGAAACTGGCCTCAGTGGTAAAATACTTTAGAGAAATACTAGTTGATGAGGATGAAATTCAGCCAACTTAATTCTTACCAGATTAGGATGCCCACTTGTCCTTTCTCACAGTCAGGACAGAATAGAGAGGAATGATATCAGTTATTTCACTTGCTCTGTTTTCTATCTGCCTATCCTGACGTTTCTGGCAGTATCCAAACCACCACTAACCAGCCCTTTACCAATGCAATAGTCTTTGTAGTTGCCCCACAAGCTCTGAGCTGGTCTAGTATCTGTATCTAGTATCTGTAGGTATGTTCCTTTTTCTGAAATAGAGAGCAAAGTTTTCTCTTTCCCCAACAGGAATCAGAAAAGCACAGTCCCATGCCATCTCTCACTGCAGAATATGACCAAGAGCTCGACTTACTTGTCCCATGCATGGTCTGAGGCCACCTGAGCTGGTTTGGCTATCCCCCTGCCATTATAGAAGAGTTTCCTCTAGGTCTCAGGTCACAATAGCCAGCTCCATAGTGATGTCTTCAATATCCCTGAGGATATAAAACGTCAGTAGACAACTGCACTTTAATCACTTCCACCATGCAGCTATGGGTAGGATGTTTTTCCTTGCCTATTCAAAGCAGCTGCTGCTTAAAACACACAGTAAGTGGAACTGCTTGCCACACTCGGGCTAACAGGAACATTAGTGGTTAAGACTTGAAGCCTGAAATACGTTTGGTTAGTGGGGACAAAATGTAATTATTAGAAGGACTCAAGGATTAATGGAACAGTGACACAAATAAAGAACTTTTATGCAGTGCTGTCAAAATAAATGTTTCAAAGCTAAAAAGCCAGGATTTACTACAGGTAAGTGGAATAGTAAGGCCTAATTGAGCAAAAGGACTTAGATACAAACTCAGCACTGCAAACTCTGGAGTCTCTGTAAAATGGCTGGGAGGACAGGCACCTAATAATAGACTAGGCAAGACTGCAGTGAGTAAGAAACACTGGAGAGAGGGATTTGTGTAAAATACTGCCTCTTCCTTTAACAGCTTTTGCCATAAGCACCTTTGTAAAAGTCTGCCTAAGACTGCCTCGTTCTTTGAGCATGGTTAAGTATAGCTGATAGAAACTGCCGGGGCAGCCTGCTTAGCAAAGAACCCACTTGGGAAGAGAGAGACCTGGTCTGAAAGTTTCAAATCTTTTCTCCTTACATGGGAATAAATGAGAAGCTGGGTGAATATCTGTTCATATTGTTACAGTTGAAAATGCCAGGCTCTGCAGAACAGAGAGGGCTTGCAGGCACGACCCTGGCTTTGACTGTATCTCTGATAGCAGAGCAATGGACTCCAATTCCAAGGAATATTCTGTATCTTTAGGTCCAAGTAGAAAATATTTATAATAGAATATACCAAAATCAATACTCCCCCTCAGAGGAACAAACACCCATCAGTGTGTTACCAAGTCAAGTTTTCCTCGTTTGTATTTTCTATTTAGGTTATTTTAATGTGTGGTGGTACAACTTCGGTAAAGAAGGCAAAGGGCACCTCAATGTCTGCTATAGCTTGGTAGTTAGGACATTCATGGCATGAAGATGTATGTTTGAGCCCCAACAACTTGTGAACACTACGTCTAGATTTCCTGCTTCCTCTGTGCACAGGCTGAGGTAGGATAAAACACCTGGATCCAGGAGCTTAATTTTTGGATGGCTGTGCTGTGCCTTGCATTCAGTGTTGTAATTTTGTTGTATATTTTCACATTTAGGGTTCTTGTCCTAATCTTTGAATTCCAGATGTTTATAAATAGGAGCTAAATGCTGAGTTACTTGTCTCAGTCAAGACATTGTTAAGTCTGAGTATACCAGTGGCAGAAAAACACGTGCCTGAGTAACTACTGGCCAAAAGAAAGTTTTCTACGGGCTTACACTATTACATGGACCCTCTTATCAGTCACATTGTTTGATTTACACCTCTAAATCCCATCTAAACTTCCCTCTAAGTTCCTATATTACTTTGTTCATGAAGCCCAAATGAACTTCATAATCTCAAATGCCTTACAACATAGATGTGAAGCTGAAAACAACTATATTCTCAATTTAACAGATGGGGGATTAAGACACAGGTAGATTAACTAGCTTGAAGAAAATCACGTAAAGAGCCTGTGGTAGTGCAGGCAATTAAGCCTTGCTTTCTCATACCCATCCTCCAAATAGTCCTTGCTTTCTCCTAAAGTGTGTAAGTATGTTGGGGCGAAAGGAAAGAACGTCTGATACAATAAAAGCACATTCAAGAGGAGAACGGGTAGAAGAGATCTATTTGACTAAATGAATGAGCAGGATAGGTTATAACATGGATGCCTGTACATGGACTGAAGGTGGCCTCTGTGTCTGTGTCCTCTGTCTTCAGAAGCCTCCAGTTTAACATGTAAATTGGCTCCAGGATTGAACAAAACAAATGCTAGTGCCAGCTTTTGTTCAATGTAATCTGTTCCATCTGCTTCATAAGAAACTAAATAACTTTCTGGACCATCCCAGGTACACAATCATGTAATGTATAGTAATAAATCATTCATAAAAAAAGCAGTATAACATAGCTGAGAGCTCAAGATTTTACAGAAAGCCACCATATTGTTACACTACAGACCAGAGGGCTGCTGTCATAGCTTAGCAATTCTAGTTGAAAAAAATCAATGCCTGGATTTGTCCCAGCCACCTGAGGAATCTGTGTGGTCATTCTGGCTCCATAGATTGTCAAAAAAATAAACAGGCAGCATGAAAGAACGGCTGCCAGGAGATACCTGTTGAACTCCATTGGTTAGATATGGCACCTGAGATAGCAATGAATTAAACTTGGGTGCTCTGGGAAGATGCCTGAATCTGGAGTGAATCTGTTGCCTCCAATGACAGTGGTCCAGGGCTGCGTGCCAACACTCTCCTTGGTCTCCTTGCAACTTTCTGCATCTCTGTCACTCTCCCATTTACTAGTAGATGAAATGGAGCAAAGGCAAAATAACAAACAAGTAACAAGAAGAGGAAAATCTTCCCAGGTCCCAATGGGTGCATTCATACCTACATTGAGCATGCAATTCTGGAGTGAATATGGGCTTTGTGTTCTTTGTACACACTGTAAAGTTGTAACCGGCTTCACTTTTGACCAGCCACCTCCTTGTCAAAAACATTGTTCAGAAACTCTAACAATAATCCACTTTACCCTGCTTTTTTTTTTTTCTGAGTTTGAACAGGGTTAAGTTAAGAAAATAAGGCAAAAAACTGAACACAAATTTTTTAGCATTTCATTCCAAGTATCTTTTCCCAGTTCCATCTGCAGATCAGTTATGAGAACAGCTAGTTCCTTTCACTTCAGAGCTAACTGGTATAACCACCTGCAGATGCTGTCCCAAGCCATTTGTGTCCATGTCTTCTCTCAAAACTTAAAAGACAAAAATCCCAACTGTATGCAAGGGTCATGGGAGGGAAGACACTAGTCAGCCTGTTCTCCATCAGAAAGACTGTCTAAAATGAAGATTCAAATGCTAGATGTGGACCTGATTTATTTATCCTTTACCCCTTCCTTCCCACGCACGGGTGAAGTGGTCAGCTTGGTTGGTGCATAGTCAGAAACCCAGTCTTCCTGTTTGCACATTGCCATCTTTGCAGACGATATGAGAAGCATGCTCTGTTTTAGACTCATAAAATGAAGAGGGTCATTAATCTCAGCTACCCTGTCTTATACAGGCAGGAATATTCTCTGTTTGTATTGAAGTGCTATTCAAATGTCAGGGACAAAAGTAGTTCCTTCTTGTTCTACAGTCTTGACAAAACAGAGCAAGTGAGAAACATCTCTTTATTCTGCCACAAAAATATTACGTCTGTGGAAAATAATTAAAGGGAAAAAAAATCCTTGTTTTCTGGAAATCTCAAAAAAATGAAAAAAAAAAAAGCAGCAACTAAAGCAAACCACATTTTTTCCTCCCCCAAAATCCTCAGTCATTTGAGGAAAGCAACCCTATACACACACACACAAGCATGGATACACATATTCTCGAGGTGAAAAATTAATTTTCTTTTGCTTAAAAAGTATTGAGAACATTCTGACTGATGCTTGAAGTTAGAAATACTACTCTGAAAAAAGGACTGTTCCTAAATGGAGAAGAATGCAGTTGCCATCTGCTTAATAGCATGGTAGTTCTTTCCTCACATAATTTGCAGCACATGCTATGTGACCAATTCACCCATTTGTGGGAAGGAAGGGGTAAAGGATAAATAAATCAGGTCTTCATCTAGCATTTGAGTTTATAACATAGGACATTATTACGCCTCTAATGTTTTGTTTACATGATGATAAACTACGCCACACTTTTAGTGCCAGATTTGCCAACACAGCAGCAGCTTGGTGTGGAAGGTGTTTTTTTCATCCTATTTTCCTGTTCCCAGTATAAAATGGAGTCCTTTCAAATGTTTAAATGAAATCTGAATACTCCCTGAAAGGCACGTTGCACTCACTCTTAGAGCTAAGTAGACTTACCAGCAGTCACTGTGCTATTGACTTTTCTAATGAGGGAAAGTATTTGTGTCTTTGTTACATCTACCAGGTGTTCCTTCCTTGAGCAGACAGAACTTTTTTAATTGCTGTATTTCTGTAAAAATCTCAAAGGCCCAGAAAGTGAGTGATTTCTAAGAATAACAAAAATATTCTGCCAGTAAATTCCTAAGATAACATCTCAAATAATTTTAGCAGGGCAGAAGCCAAATGTAATTTACCAGTTCTTACTAATGTACTCTTCCTGGTTCAGGTAGCCTGAATATCGTAGCAAGCAAGGTCAATAATCAGAAAGTAAATGAAACTGGAAGAAATATCACATCTCACCATAAAACCCAACCGAAACATCAATTGTCTTACATCAAAACCTTGTATGATGACATTAGTGGAGTTAGCTGCCATTCAGGGTCTTTCCCATGTAAACTTCAGGAAATTTAATCAGCACTTGCACTATGTACTGGAGTGAAATAATATCCAGTTTTAAAGATGCCTGTTTGCTTACATGCTGTAGGTTGTGTTTTAAAGGTACCTGATTGCCCAGCTCTTCCTAAGGTGGTAGGAATCTTCTATGAGAATATAGAATAGGTCTGAGACAGAGGAACTGCACATTTTTCTGTCTAAATTCATCCTTGTAAGTGGGTGTAAAATGATACCATTATGATCTGGTTGAATTTAATTTTGTAATTTGCCAATCACCACATTTTGTATCTGCTTCTGTGCCTGGTCTATAGGGTATACACATTAAAGCCCTAATAATGCTGTAGGCACAGCATTTGCAGAGATGCATGTTATATAATCTGGTGAGGTATATTTGATCCCTGCTTTTAGCTCTGGTAGTGGTAGTCCCAAATTGGGATAGTCTGAGAGGTTTTGAAGAATTACATTTTTGTGGGGAAAAGTTTTCAAATAACATATGCCCAGGTCTTGTGTTTAAGTGTGTGTACAAGGTACTTTTAAGCCCTGTGGCTGGATGAAATCAATGGGCACAAATCTTCTAAACCACTGCAATGTTTTTGAAAAATTCTAGTATGCCCCTGCATTTTACTGCAGGATCATGAACGGGACATCTAGCTCTAGTTAACCACCTTATGTGTATCTTCCACACTCGCAGGCTGTTAGGTTTCCTCCCAATGCAATGTAAGGCTCTTTCTGCAGGTTAGCAACCCTCTTGTCAATGGGTCAATTTTTTATCATCCCCTTCCAGAGAATATCCTGTCCATCTCTCCCTGACATTAATCATAGAATTGTAGATTCATTTAGGCTGGAAAACACCCTTAAGTTCAGTGAGTCCAACCGATAACCTAACATTACCAAGTACATCACTAAACCGTGTTCCCCAGCACCACGTCTACACGTCTTCTAAATACCTCCAGGGATGGTGAATCAATCACTTCCCTAAGCAGCCTGTTCCAATGCTGACAGCCCTTTCTGTGAAGAAATTTTTCCTAATATCTAACGCAAACCTCCCCTGGCACAACTTGAGGCCATTTCCTCTTGTCCTATCACTTGTTACTTTGCAGAAGAGACCAGCCTCCTTTCAGGTAGCTGTAGAGAGCGACAAGGTCTCCCCTCAGCCTCCTTTTCTCCAGGCTGAACAGCCCCAGCTCCTTCAGCCACTCCTCATAAGACTTGTTCTCCAGACACCTCACCAGCTTCTTTGCCATTCTCTGGACCAGCTCCAGCACCTCAATGTCTTTCTTGTAGTGAAGGGCCCAAAACTGGACACAGTACTCCAGGTGCAGCCTCACCAGTGCTAGATACAGGGGACAATCACATCCCTAGTCCTGCTGGACACACTGTTTCTTATACATGCCAGGATGCTGTTGTCCTTCTTGGCCACCTGGGCACACTGCTGGCTCATATTCAACCGGCAGTTGACCAACACTCCCAGGCCCTTTTCTGCCAGGCAGCTCTCCAGACACTCTTTCCCAGGTCTGTAACACTACATGGGGTTGTTGTGACCCAAGTCCAGGACCTGGCACTTGGCCTCATTAAATCTCATGCCATTGGCTTTGGCCCACCAATCCACCCGGTCCAGATCCCTCTGCAGAGCCTTCCTGCCTTCAAGCAGATTGACACTCCTGCCCAACTTGGTGTCGTCTGCAAACTTACTGAGGGTGCACTCAGTCCCTTCATCTAGATCATTGACAAAGATATTAAAGAGAACAGGCCACAATACTGAGCCCTGGGGAACACCACTCATGGACAAGTGGATTTAACTCCATTCACCATAACTCTTTGGGCTCGGCCCTCCAGCCATATTTTTATCCAGTGAAGAGTACACCCATCCAAACCATGAATTTCTCCAAGTGAATGCTGTGGGGCATTCTCCATCATCAAAGGCTTTATTAAATCTAGGTAGACAACATCCACAGCCTCTCCTTCATCCACCAAGTGGGTCACCTTGTTATAGAAGGAGATCAGATTAGTCAAGTAGAACCCACATTTCATAAACTCATGCTGACTGTGCCTGATCACCTGGCTGTCCTGTACATGCTGTGTGATGGCACTCAAGATGATGTGCTCTATAACCTTCTAAGGCATCAAGGTCAGACTGACAGGCCTGTGGTTGCCCGGATCCTCCTTGTGGCCCTTCTTGTAGATGGGCATCACATTTGCTATCTTCCAGTCAACTAGAACCTCCGAAGTTAGCCATGACTGCTGGTAAATGATGGAAAGTGGCTTGGTGAGCACTTCTGATAGCTCCCTCAGTACACTTGGGTGTATCCCATCCAGCCCCAAAGACTTGTGTCCATCTAGGTGGTGTAGCAAGTTACTCACCATTTCCCCTTAGACTACGGGGGCTTCATTCCGCCCCCCAATCCCTATTTTACAGCTCACGGGCCTGGGTTGCCAGAGAACAACTGGTCTTGCTAATAAAGACTGAGGCAAAGAAGGGATTAAGTACTTCAGCCTTTTCCATATCCTTGGTCACTGTGTTCTCCCCTACATCCTTCTAAGGAGATTCTCCTTAGTCCTCCTTTTCTTGTTAATGTATTTATAGAAACATTTTTTAATCTGTATTGAAAAAAAAAAAGACAAAACCAACAGCAACCCCCCCAAACAAAAATTAAAAATCACAGAATAACTTCATAACTTTTGAGAATGTTAAAACGCTCTTGCCATTGGTGACTGTTACTCACTGAAGCAATGCAGCTGAGGCCACCAGACTTGCCTCTGCGAGTAGCTGTGCATTCATACTCCCACTGGTGAGCAATTGTGACCCATGTGTAGGACTCTGTTTGCTTTCTCTCCTTTAATGACTTCTCTGAGCTGACCATAGGGAAACAGCTTATCACAAGAATGGCAGAAATCTTGCAAATTTGATGGTGTTTTTGTTTCCCATCACTGTCAGGGCAAAAAAGGAAAGAAAAACAATGAAAACATAGAAACATTTCATTCTGTTCATATACTGTGCAATAAACCTTCAGTTCATGTAAAGTAGTAAAATTGGTGGAGTTTTGCTGACTTGCCCCATCTGAGAATTTGTTCCGGTGTATTTATATGTAAAATCACACAAACACGCTATGTGGATGGGGTTATATGTGAAAATCAATATTAAATTCATCATATTTAGCTGCTACAGACCACAGTGAACACTTGCTCTCCAATGGTTAAATGCCCTTTGGATCTGAAGCCCTTTGATTTATTGGAAGAAACCTGCTGGGCAGAACATACTGTGGAGCTGATTAATGTCAGCTTCTGTCATCAGTTTCCACTTAGATTCTTGGCCAGCTCTGACATCTCCTCCCTTAAGGATCCAGAAGAATTTGAGGACTGATCCAAGAGCTTTACTGGCATGGGATTTGCAGAATGTGGTGCTTGCAAAATAAGGAAGATGAATGGAAGTAAAATTCCATGTTCTCTACTGGACTTGTTTCTTTAACTCATTTCTCTGGAGAAAGAGACCAATGCCAGGACCACACCAGCAAGGGAAACAAATCAATAGCATGTTCACTGGTTTTGTTACAGATGTCTTGCATTTCCTTTGCTGCTTTATATGCTCCCTCGTAGCCTGTCAAACTGGAAAATGACTGCAGTGAGAATGCAGAACTACCATAGCTGTCTAGATTTACACTCACCATTGTACAAGGAAACTTATGAACTACAAACCAGTTGGTAGTGCATACCATTTTAGAGAGGATAAGCCCTTATCTGAACGGGGCCAATAAAAAGTGGCAACCACTGTGATTTGTAGGTTGATCATTCACGAGCAGCGTGAGCTTTTTTAACAGTAGAACACGATCGCCCTTGTCCTTTCCCCTCACCCTCCCTCGGGAATGATGACTGTTTATGGCAGATAATTTTCTTATGTTCATTTTGACACATTTCCCTTCCAGTTTCTCATTTGGAGAAAATGACTCTTATGTTTCTTTTGAGCATAGAATTCTCCTGTTGCTCGTCACACACATGGATAGTCCTGCTATAGGAATCATACATTGCTATAAAAATCCTAACAGTGCTGTACCCATTGCTGAACGCATTCTCACTGGCAAGAGGGGAGCATGAGCAAACAGTCAAATGTTGAAATATTAAAAACATCAGAGTATAATTATACAAAGTATTATGAGGTCGTGGAAAACTTAAAACAGGAAAATGAGCTGCCCTAGAAGTCACATTTAAACTTCCAAGAAACCAGACTACAACCCTTCTAACTACTTAAAGGTAGGATTTCCTGTCCTGCATGTCACCAATGACAACCTGATTTCTCAGAAATACTGTCATCTGAATTAAGATTATTACACTGCTCCCCTTTGGAGGACATAATATTTTACTATTAGCAATCCAAATTGATAAAGTGAGTCTAACCTGTTCATTCCCTTTTCCTTCTCCCCTCCTCATGAAGAATTTGATGCTTTCCAAGATGAGCTGTAGAAAAATGGCTGCACAGAGCTACAAGCCTTTATTTAGTTCCTTGCTTTCATTTACACCAAATGTCCACATGGAAAGCCAACACAGTATAAACTTCCACAAGGTTAATGTGACCATTACATTTCTACAACACAAAGTGCTTCCACTTTTGTATGCATCTCCGGTGACTCAATGCAGAGATTAAAGGAGTTGGGTATTGCTGGCTATCAGTAAGATAAGAAGTTAACTTGATTACAGTGCAACATTGGGGAAGAAATGTCAAATAATAATTACCAGGGAAAGCTGGCTTATTAGCTATAAGAACAGGCTTGTGGATAGAGCCAGGCCAGTCCAGTTTATAAACAGGGGGGACACAAGTTTACAATGAGGTAATAAATGAATGGAAAGAAACACCAATGGAGGTGACAGATTTTCCATCTTTTGGTAGCTTCATAGCACAAAACGGGAAGATATATGTTAGCTGAAGACTCATCCTTTAGCTTGGTATCAGGATAACTGGAGAAAATCGAATAGCCTGCTACATACAGGAAGTTAAATTGGGTAAATCCACCTTGCCCTATTTATGAAATCCGTGAAATTAGAAGTGACAGTCATAACTAAAAAATAGCTAGATAAAGCTTTGTCAGTATGGTTAAAATAGTTTAAAAGCCATTATGTTGAACTATGAAACATATAAACCATTCTCCTTTGTGTACTACATTAATGAAAAGGACCAAGTGCTCATTCCTGCTTCCATTGACCTAACGCAGCATCTACCACTGACTTTGTTGTGTGTAATAATAACCCCTTAATCATTACCAGCATAGAACTTCAAATCTGATTTTCTCCATACAGCTTTCCTTCAGTCAATTATTAGCAGCTGGATCCTGACTCTTTAATTAGGCTGAAGCTAACTACTACCTGAAAGAACGCACCAAAATCCAGCCCTGCCCAAGTGTTATTTGCTTGACTTATTTGCATGACTGGGTCTGATGTTCACAGCTGATCTTCCAGGGTGCTGCATAATTGAGGTTTTAAATCATTTGAAATTATTAGAATACCCCTGAGAGACCCCAAGCCATCCAGCTAGCCAAACACAGAAGGCTGTAATTCTCCAGAAGAGTCCTGTCAAAACGGCATCCTCATCATGCACAGAATATACATACACTACACCCATACGCTTAAAACTCCTAATTGTAATAATGACTCTGGCACCAAACCTTTCTGGAGGATTGATGGTTAGCTGAGGCTAATGGCTCTCAGCTGAATTTCAGGCCACAGCTCCTCCCAAACAGTCATTAATCTTCAGGAAATGTCCTGTGCTTCCATCAGGAGTCTTTAAATGTCTCTGTATTTTTAACTAGACTATCCATAGCGTGTTTCTGAAAGCAGCTGGATAGAAAAGTTGAGTTTTCTGACCAACCTTAAATGTTGTCATTAATTCATTTTCACAGGGCTGTTTTCTTATGGCCCTGCCCCATAGTCCTTCACCTCACCGAAGTTCTCAGATTGAAGACTGGTCTTTACCTAAAGCTTAAATATCAAGCTTGGTAAAAATATAAAGCAGGATTTTCAGATTTACTAAGCATTGTCCCAGCCTAACTTTCAATGAGGTCACTGGGTATGTCTAAATTATTATTTAGTTTAGTTTCCTGGTTCACTCCTTGACCTTTGTCTCCTGCAGCCCCATATTGTGTTGTTAATTTTCTCATAGGTTCACCTCTGAAGCGTATCAGTCGTCCTGTGGAAACAAAACCTCATACAATTGTTGGGATAGTTAGATTTGGGAATCACTCAGAAAAGGTTATGCAGAGGAAGTCACGTTAGGTTTGGCTCCGTCTGTCATGCATAGTCTTCTAACGTGTTCTACCAGGCTTTGCATCCTCAAATATGCCCTTGCCCCATAGCTCAGTTCACACAGTTCACACTTTCCATTTCATGCTAAGAAAACACAGTTCTGTCAGACTGTAACACAGTCCTCACTATTCCTGACACTATGAAATGAACTAAGAACCATACACAAAAAGATTGTTATGATTTGAGGTCACAGGGGAATCACATGGGGCCCAGCTGAGGTCCAGGACTGTGTACTACATAGCATTGATGCAGACAATCTGAGCTAACTCGGAGCAACATAGACACAAACCACCCTTCACCACTTGGACTGGGGGCCAGGAATCAGTCCCAGTACTGAACGCACATAGCAGTGCAGCCAATAATAACATTTCCTGGGAATAAAGTGAGACCATTGCTGAACTGTTTGGAAAAATTGTCCTATCATCATTTTCACCATAAATCATTGACTGTCACACCAAACCTTTAACAATCAGAGAGTTATGCAGGGCTCTTCCTGGAGCGACTCTTTTAAAGACAGTTCAGAAAAGCCACCAGGTTTTTCTTTATTCTGGCATCACGGCTGTACTGCACAAAACCCTCGAAAGCAAAGGTTGTGCCTTATTTGTCATGGCTTTCAGGAGTACTTAGGTAAGGGATTTAAGGGGTCTGAAAGGCCACAAAGCAGTAAATTTCCAAACTGGAGAGTTTCTGACAAGCAAGTCTGAACATTTAAACAAATCAGACACAACAATAATCTAGGAGAGGCTCTCAAATAAAAATAAATGTGAACAATTGCAAATGTTCAATGTTCGACAGTTGCTGAGAGTTTCCAAAACAGCATTTGTTTACACAGCTTTAAAAAAAAAAAGAGATTTGATAACAGTACAACATTGACTAACCTTTCCAAATACTTACACTGGCTTGGTTGTTGGCCTTCTTTTCAAGGCTCTATACTTTGAAAATGTATAAAGGTTTTACTTAAATTAGGACAGATATGAGCCTTCTGTATACCAAAATGTGTCAGAAATAAGAATCAATGTTTGAGTTTATAATTGCACTTCCGAGCCCAGATACCATCTCTGCTTACCATTTCCCACCAACAATGTGGCATCTGCAAAGAGCAATAAAGTATAGACTCCCATCAGTTGCACTAGCATAGAATTTCCCTTCGTAGTAATGTTATGAAAGCATATGGCAGACCTGAGCAACTCTCTGAAATCAGATCCAAGGAAACCTGAGAGTGCACTTTCTTACTCATATATTAGTTCACCCTTCAAAAAGTTTAAGGCCAAGAGCAATCTCAAAGGCCAATCCTTACTCAAAAATCAATGAGTGCTGTTAGAGCAAGATAGCGTCACCCTGCCTCGAGGGAATTTGATGATGAAAAACAAGTAAATAAATACCCTCCTTGCACCGTGTGATAAATCTAAAACCCTCTCAGATGATGTTTTTCACAGAACTGTTACAGAGAAGGGAGAAGGCACACAAATGCTGAGGTAGTCCAGCAGTGGTGATTCTTTATTGACCCACACAACAACCAGCTTTGAGGTCCTGCTTTCAATGTCCCTGTGAGTGGACACACATCATGCTCAGGCTTCTCCGGTGAGTGCTGCAATCACAGGGCAGATGATTCTCAGAGTTGAGGGGGGTTTCGGCAGAATTTCTAATCTTGGTTCCTCTCACTGTCCCCATGGAAAGATTCTGTTTTGGCAAGCCAGTACTTTCCAACACAAAACATTTCACTGAAAAATTCCCAATTAACTCTACTAAATGACTAATTTGACTCTGTGAAACACTGCAACATGGGAAAACTAATATTCCCATTGGTGATAAGGGTTTAAAATATTAATGGAGAGATTTTTCTGCAGTTGTTAATGCATAATTCCTTACACAGTTAATGTGAAGGACAGAATATACTGGGATATGCCTTTAACTCTCAAACATCCAAACTATATTGTTTTGGTTAAGGAAAAATACTCGTATGTATCTTTATTCTTTCAACATTTCCTAAAACTTTGCCTAAAATTATAGGTGGGTGATGGACATTTAGCCATTTGGTTCTTAGCTTAAAACACATTGAAGGAAAGATGAATTCGCTAAACTACAGAATGGCCAATTTTAAGGGGATTACCCCTATCAGAAAGAGTAATCCATGGTTTACAACAGCAATATTATTTTTTAAAGCTGGTGGATGGAACAGCTGGTTTGTAAAGTTATTAATTTCCTGTAAAGAATACTGAACGCTTAGCAATCAGAACGCAAGGCAGGATGTAGTTATACAACCATGCATGTGCATCTTTTATACATTAATTCTGCATGGAACTCCCTTCCCTTTTAGAAGGATCAATACTGGTTCTGCTATCTGGACCCAAAACAGCATCCACAGGCACAAAGAAACGAACTCTGTATCTGTTAGAAGGGGGTAGGCCACAATAACAGATATTTTAAGGACAGACATTTGCAGAATTTCAAGCAGGATGATTCTCAGAGTGGTCCCTACTACAGCTGGCACCCATCCCACCTGAGGATGCAATTCTTCATCCATTGGCAAAGATGTAGTTTTTTGAATGGGAGAACTCTGAACATTTCAGGAAGCCAAATTGCTCTCCTATCTGGCTCAAATCCAGACTCAGGCCTTGTTCTTCCCTCAGACCATGGACCGGCTGTGCTTGCTTATCCCTGCAAGCTCTCATATGCTGTCTTTACATACCGTCAACGCTGTCATGTTCTTGGAGTTCATACGTGTGCAGGGGTTACTGCATACCTGGATTTCCCTTGAGGCACCTGATTTTTTTCTGATCAGAAAATTCATCTGAGAAATGTTTCAAGGTTCTGAGACTTGTCAGAATCCTCTTACCAGATGAATCTCCTGTGCTGCTGGAATTCAGCCTCAGGTCACATGCACGACGTTCAGATGTGCGCACCTCTTGGTGCATGTGTAGTAAACCCAATACGTTCCCAATGCATCAGACTTTCTGCCTATCCACACACTGACCGGGGAGCACTTGGGCATTATTTCTGGGCAGGAAATCCTGGAGAGAAATTTGGTAATTCTGCCTACCTACAACCGTGAACCAGAGCTAATTTTTTCCCCATGGCCTTTAGTGAGCATAACTATATCCTACATCCAAAATAGTTTCCATATTTCACTCACAGTAAAATCTTAAACAGTCTTTACCATCAACAGCATCCTCTGTCTCCCTCACATTGTACTTCTTTATAGAGCAGGGGGTGAATATTTTTGGACGTATATGTGTGTTTAAATTGTATGTCTCACCCATTCTGTCCCATCCTTTTGCTAGAGGATTGTTGCCAGCTGCCTACATCCACGATGACTGTAACAGACACAGGGAAGGAAAAAAAAGTGTCCAATTTATTTGGAATTGAGGAAAGAAATCTTTCCTACATTTTCTGCTGAAAGATCTGCCCTTCAAGCTGGTGATAAATAAACAGTTATAGCAAAGTTACCTCACCTTGCTTTACTTTCCCACCTGTTAACGATCACTGCTCTCCTTTTCTCCCAGGCAGTGCATTTGGAAGACACTGGAGACACACAGTAGGAAAAAATAATGGAAACTGGTTTAGAAATTCCAGGACCCAAAGACACGAAGTCCTAAAACCTCCTTATTTCCAGTCCTGCTCCAGACGGGTGTGTTCCTTCCTGCAGGGTAGGAGCAATGAGAGTGAACGAGAGCCCATAGGGTCAAAGTGGCAGATGGAGAAGGGACTAAGACGTAGAAGTGGAAAGTGTCATGTTCACTTACAAGAGGTCTTTGTTCAAAACAGAACTTAACATGCTGGGGACGCTTGAATACTGTTTAAGGCATGAAGGGAGTTATAGGTTGTTTCATGTATTTTTTTTCTGATTGCAGAGTCCTCGTAGGCTAAGGAGCATATGTAGGCTTGCTTCCCAACAAGTCTTTATGGTTTGCATGGGACAGACTTCCGTTTAAATATAGAAAAAATGTGTTAATCGAAGCTGCATTTCTGTTTAAATTGATGGTCTTGAACAAGGCAATCAGCTACAGCAAGCGCTCACTCCCTAGCCCAATTTAGCCCATTAAACCACAAACCCTGAGCAGCTTGGGCCAGATTCCCCAGTGTGTTCCAACTCCTCTGAGTTACTGGAACCATTCAAAGAAGCTGGACATCAGCCAGATGTGTCCAGCTGAGAGCTCCTCACAGTGTGGGAGCCCTCAGTGTGCACAAAGGCAGCACAGATGGTTCCTTGGTTCCTGCGCTGCCACCCCCTGCTCCTACCTCGCTTGGCCCTGGCACAGGGACAATGTCACAGGGAGGGAGAAAACGCTGCTGGCTGTGCTCATCTGACATGCAGTCCTTCAAGAATTGAAAATAGCAGGGGGAAATCAGAGCAACACACGAGCCCCAGTACAAAACCAAATAGTAGGGAGCTCTGCTTGACAGCCCCTTGGCAGCCTTCATTCACCCAAGTCATGCTGAGCAGAAGCACAGGAAAACAGACCTAACATTTTAGGCCACATTACTCCAGTCACCAAGGAAACTCAAATTTTGTGTTCTTTTATGGGTTTTTATCTTAGTTCCTGA
The DNA here is from genome assembly GCF_964199755.1 of Larus michahellis. Lineage (NCBI taxonomy): Eukaryota > Metazoa > Chordata > Aves > Charadriiformes > Laridae > Larus > Larus michahellis. The sequence continues at coordinate 119,747,127 of NC_133898.1, forward strand.
AACCACACTGCAAAAAAATTAACTTCAGAGACAAATCCAAGGCTGACTAAAGAAGAAACAAGGTGGGCAAAATTCAGCTCCTAGGCTGAGACATCTCACTTTAAGCATCTCCATGGACATGTAGTCAACAAGACCAATGGATACCAGGGAGCTATTCATTTCATCCTGAAGCAAATATGAAGGATGTGATTCAGTTGTCTAAATGCAGACATAGGGGCTCATTTTAGATGCCCTAACATACCTCTCTGGCCCCCAGACACTGTGCCTGAAAGGCATTAGTCAGCTGCAGGTAGTGTGCCTGTGTACTAATTTGTGCTAATGTCTTAGATGCCCTGAGATATTTTAACGGCACTAGATGCCTAAGAGTGGGCAAATTACTCCAGTCCTCGATGGCTGGTCAGACAAGTTGTTGTCTTCGTTCTTCTGACTATATTCCCCGTGTTGACTATGACTCTGTTGACTATTGACTAAAGTTCTAGCTTATATACCAAGCATGTCCACAGATGTCCACAAGCAGACAGTTGAGTTTAAGGGAAAGGTTCAGTTCCATACACATAGGTGTCTAGTATAATTTCAGATGCCCTCTAGCATTTTCCATCAGATTCCAGCTGCAGCTCCTGAAGATTGTAATTCCCCTGTATGTCCTGTGTCATGTCTGCCAGCCCTGTAAGAATTCTTGAATTTCCTAAAACATTTCAAATGGCACTTGGCACTTCTGTTTGCGCAACTGAACTGATCCATAGGGCTCTTTAACTGGATCTGAATCCCAATGATGAATCCTCAAACCGAATCTTACCTGTGATGTCCAAATGGAATTTTCCTGTATTTTGATGGGATGGCTCTAGAGGAGACATTTAGCATTGCTTATTCCCAAGTATTTTTGAATGTCCTTGGGTTTCCTGGAGAACACCTGACACTGCCCATTCACATCTCAATAGCTTCTGATGGCACTAGGACAGTTGCAGCTGTGACACAGTCACTTCAAAGCACTTTATGTCAGGTCAAAGACCACAGTAACTACATCTGCAGTAACACCACCCATTTCTCAGGATAAATTATTTCACGTTACAAGAGGTGTTGGAACACTACAGAAGCTCACAGAAAAGGCTCTGCATGAGAGCACTGAACGTGTCCACAGCGGTTCAGGATGGAAATAGTGAATTGCAAGAGCAAAACCCCTTTCTTATGAGGAAACAGGCTGGAATGGTAGATCCTTATTGCATTCATGTCAAGTGAATGAAACAAATAGGAGCATCTTTCCTTGACACCTCTGTTTCAAATTTCTCCTTGAAAAACAGAATGCCCTCCCCCCAACTTCGTAGGGCCAATAAACCTCTATAACACCATGCCCATAGTTATCATTGCAAAGATGCTTGGATCAGAGGGGACACTTCTAAAATGAGAATGGTATTTATTGTAGCCATGGCAGTAAAAAATCTCTGCTAATCTAACTTGTCAGCTGCCTAGGGCTGCAACACTCAAGTCCACTTAGATGAAAAGATACGTGAAAACTCTTTGCATGCAAAATGAGATTGGAAATGTGAAGGAATGTTCAGCATAATAAGTAAAGTAAGTGACGGAGAGATTTGAAGGGGAAAAGTTTTTGATGGGAAAAAGTATTGCTAAAATGAGAAGGAATATCTGCAAGCATTGCTTTTCTCATTAATGCCTTAGGGAATGTTGCTGCAGACCTTTCAGAGGATTTCTCTCTAATGCTGTACTAAAAATTGTGGGTTTGTTGTTTCTTTTTTAATTGAGCTATTCAGGAATTCTTTTCAGGTCTAAGAATTAAACTTTACTTGAAATTTAAGCAAAATCAGATTTGCCTGTGCTGGTTTTTACATGTTTTCTGTGCCTCTGAAAGGAAGCTACTGGGGCTGTAGTAGGAACCTTCGATCCTTTTAGAAACATGAACCTTTCCAAAGCGGACATTCATTTCTCAGAGGTGGGAGCTGTGGCAGACTGTGTGGATCTGACCCACCAGGTCAAAGGGAGGCCCAGGCTGTGCCACACGTGTGACTTTTCAGATGCATGCTCTCAAGAGTGTGTGCACCTTTGTTTACAGAGGGCTCCGTAGTGCCTATATTCCCAGTGCGGTTAAACATCAGAGTTTAAACCAGTTTCATGCATTGTCTGAAGACAGGACTGTCATGACAAAAAAAAAAGTAAAAAAAAAAAGTATCCTTGTCCTCCTTGTTCCAGAAAAATAATATTTTCTTAACTTACACCAGCAGTGATCATTTGTGACTTCGCCCCCACACCAGGGCCTCCCCCCACCCTGCCCACTGCCCAGGACCCCATGTCATCCTCCCTGGGGTGATCAGCCCCTGCCCCAGCGATGCTGTGGCACTGCACTGCACTCCAGCTGCCACCAGCCCTTGTGCCCCCCCGACTGCCCTGCTTCTGGATGGGGGTTGGAATGGGACGGGCTGCCCGAGGGAGCCCTCACTGCTCCCTGTCCCCACCCCAGGGACCCCTTGTCCCTGCTGTGCCCTCACACACAGGTGTATAACTGGAGCCACAAGCCAGACTGAGTCACACAACCAGAGTTTTCAAAAAAACCTTGGCATCTGCAATACCTGGTGTTGTCCTGAGAGTCAGTAATTTCCTGTGTTCGGTATTAATGGGAATGGCTCCTTAATCCTTCAAAGCGTTAAATGTACCAAATATTTTGACGGCGGCAAGTATTACTATTAATAAATGGCAGGGAACAGTGGGTTTCCTGTGTACATATGCCCCTCTGATGAGGTACACATAACATGTGGCTCCTAATACCAAAGATGGTGTAATCCTTCACTTGTCAGCACTGCACTAAAGGTCAGTCTGGTTTTTCTCACTTTGCAAACTTCCATCTGTCAAGGGATGCTTAATTCACAGCTTATTCTCACATCTACCCCAAGGCTGTCTAAATTTAAAAACAGCCGTTTGTTTATCATGTTCTGTTTAAAAAAAGGAGATTTTTTTTTCAAACCATTGGTTTGTCGCAAGAAAAGACTTAGAGGAATCTTTTAACATAAAATCTAAAAGGGTGACTATAGTCTTTCATGGGATTACAAAAGCTGGTGCTTCCATAAACTGAACTAAGCATCTCTGTATTTAGAAGGCACAGGACATCGTTGATGTTCTCCATGAAATGACACCTTGCTCACCAGCTAGTTTTTATTACCTAGTAGGGTAAAGATGCATTAAGGCAGTTCAGCCAAACCAACAGGCAACAGAATTGGGCCATATGAAACATTGTGTATAAATATCTAGAGATATAGACAAATACACATTTTAACAAAAATTATATTGGCAATGAAATAACAAATGGCACTTGTTTAATAAAGCGCTCAAGCATGGGCATAAATTTTGAACACACAAGAAGCTGACAACGGCTTATGGTTGACCTCTTGCTCCAGTGCCTTGCTGAACTTTGTAGTCTCCCTTACAAGGCACGTTCACTTACTTAGCAAGTTGTGTTTAAATACGGAGTTATCAGATATTTTTGAAATAAATTTTGTTGTAATGACAATGATAAGTGGATTACCTCTACTCAAAGTGGCTAAGGCACAGGGAAATGTTTAAAACCACCATCACCTCTTTTTAATATGAAGGGACTGGATGTGAGAAGGAAGCTGTGTGTTGATGGTGGTACTTGTCATATGAAACATCATATTGAGTTCAGTTTCAGAACAAATGTGGCAGTGACTTTTTGGTTAACTGATGTCTGGCACGTCTCTCTTTTCACATAATCCAGTGTACAACTGTCAAATAAAATATGTATAGCTTTGGGGTTTTTCCTTTTTATGTGAGGGGGGGAAAAAGCATAAGAGGAGCTGAGGAGCATTCAAAAGTTGTGTCTACAACTCAAAGTGTGAGGTGATGGGCAGGGTATTAGATCTTTATCATTAACATTGCTTAATCCTTAGAATATTCAGTGGTGCAGTTTAGGCACAGGCCAAGCAGGACCATCCCAAATAATTCCTGGGGACATTGAGAGTTTGGACAAATCAAGGACCATTCCTAATCACCGTTGTGGCTGTAACCTTGCCTTGAAGGCTACAAGAGTTTAACAGTCCTGGGCGTCCCAGACATGCCTGTTGCCATCCAGGTCAGAGCACACTTTTCAGCTTACGAGGCTTAAGTGTAACCTAGGTGTCCTTGAAGGAATGAAGTGATAGTAAGGTGCTATATGTCCAAGAAGCCTGCGAGATTTAGATAAATTGCCATGCAACAAAACAGTGTTGGATGCACTCACTCCCAGCCTTCTGTCTCCACAAAACATGAGCACATGTAACAGCTTTGTGGTCCAGGAAAAGAAAAGACTTGAGTGGACTCAAGTCCACTTTCAGGACTCCCTGAAAATTCCCAGGTACGTGGGCTGTACTGAAAGGACACGCTGGAAAAGGACTTACTCATCAAGCTAAAAGAGACTCTGTATCATTGCAATGACCTGAGCCACCCATTAGCCACAATCACTTTTTTTTAAGTAAAATTTCAAAAACGAGGAGAAATCTGTAAAAGTTATTGGTTTGTTTGTGGTTTAATTCTCCTGAAGTTATATGGGTCCTGAAGACGTGACTTAGTCCACTCTCTAGACCTTGATGGTCACTGTATGCACAACGTGTCCTGCAACAAAGGTAAAGCACCAAAAAAGCACTGAAGTACAGGGTATTAAAAAAAATTCCTGCAAAATTCCCTCAAGCAAATTAGCTGGTAAAAGTTAGCAATGCTTCATGAAAGTTAACAAAGTCTACGTCAAATATTGCTTGCGGAAATTATGTATATAGTTTTTCATATATGGCCTTTCCTCTGGAGGTAAAATATTCATTACTTCTCAAGTAAGCTGACCAGGGGGGTCTCACCTAGGCACTGGAAGATACCAACACAGAAGCCAGGCTCTGACAGCTCAGGACAGTAGGAAATCTGCGAAACCTGGTGTGGTTGAAACACCACACTAGTTATGACGCCCAAACTGTGCTCAGCATGCTTGACTTCATGTGTGCAGTAGGCACCCTGAATACCGCAGCCTCAATAGGAACTGGGTGATTGTAAACCTGAAAACCAAAATAGAGACCTCTTTTGCTCAAGTATTGGTACAAAAAGCCATTCATAGAAAAGGTTGCCAGCGTGGAAATGGAGCAGAGTTGCTTTTGCAAAAGTTCATCTGAATCCTTTCTCTCTTTGCCATTTATCTTGTTTTAATCTCTATCATGTCCTCACAAACACCCACAGTTATGTACAAAACAACACCCTGTACAGCAGCAGGCCCTCTTTTATATTACTGAACTGTCAAGAAAAACCTTGTGCTTCTACTTTTTATAGTCACTATGACTTGACCCAGCTGAGAAGAAAGGAAAACACAGTGACAGTGCCAAGAAATATACTGAGTTGCAGTCATCATCAGAGGCTTCCATTAATCATGGACAGAACTACAGCGAAATAAGGAACATCTTTTTTAGGTTTTCTTTGTTTAAGTCTCCTAGGAGATTTATACAGCTCTGATGTATATCATGAACCTAGAGGATATATTTTTAAGGGCTCACTTACCCCATTTGAAATTGAGCAAACAAGTAAAAATAAATAAAATAAAGCTGGCCTATGTTAAGTGCAAATGTTACAATAGTGTAAACTGCGTGCTAAAGAGTTTTCATTTTAAAATAAAAGCCAACCCCCTTCTCTCTTTCCATTGTTTGCAGTATCTTCTAAACTTAGAAAGAAAATACTCTCTCTGCTGACTTCATCCTTCCCACTTGGCAAACGCTGGTATTTCTGTCTTCTCATTGGAGCGATACCAAATAAGCCCATTTTGCATTTCTTTGCTTTTGCACTGGGACCATTAGCAGTAAAACTGTCCGTGTTCCTACGCTCATGTAGCACTGTCACCCGCAAACAAAAGGACTTGAGTCCTTTCTGCTGGGCCACATTGCTACGGAGGAATAAATCTGTCCCTGCCGACCTGCTGTGCACCTGGTGCCTGCCCAGCCTTTTGGGAGGCAGCTTATGCGCAGCCACTCCTCCGACTCTTCCTGGCAATGCAGTGGTCCCCAGTTTCTTCATGCATTTTGGGTCCTACGTACTCCACTTCTGCCTCAGCCTGTATTCACTCATTTCCTGCACCAAAAAATTTGGTGTGGAAGGTTGTCCTGAGACTTATTCCTGCGTGAAACATGCTCACAAGCGTGGTGTCACGAGCCCTGAAAATTAAGATGGAGCTAAAAGAATTTATTGCAGCTGAATGTGTGAGGTAGCATTTTAGCTTTTTAAAGGTTAAATTCAGTTCTACACAAGGGTTATGTCATGTCTGACTACTTCATACAGTTAAAAGTTTTGGTGAAATTTGCTACAGTAACATTTTGTCCTGGTGTGCTGCAAATGAGTACTTTAGGAAAAGAAGCCGAATCCTCACCCTGAGTATCTGAATTCTACCCCAGTGTACTTTCTTACAAAAATAGTATTATTATGCATTCTTCTGTATCTGTAATCATGCAAAGCAAGGAATGGAGCCGATTTTAGTTTTTTTCTTATGAATAGTAATTTGTCAAACACGAAACTTCACAAGAAGATGCTTATTATTTCCAAGTCATTTTCATTGGCAGGCCCTTTCATGTCAAGGGTGAATTGTGTGTTCAAATCTGGGATGAGGTCTATGGGACCTATACTGCAAAATCCAGTGCTTCAGTTCACGACAGGAATTAAAATGAAGACTTCCTTTAATTTTAGCTAAATACTTGAATTGCAGTGCTGTCAATTATTCTGGTGGCCTGCTCTCATTTCAAAAAAAATAAAAATAAAAATAAAAAAAATAATGCATCCTTTGGTTTTCTTCTGAATCAGAACAAAAATTAATGTGAAAACCTTGAAATTTTTTCCTGAAATAACATTCTTGTTTTCTGGCCAGCTCTTTTTTTAAAAGCCAACTTTAGAAAACAAACAGAAAAAATCTTCACTGCTGCCTAAAGTTGCACAGCAAGCAAGACTTAGCTTTTGGAAACACATGACAGAAAGGTATTGTATCATTCAGTTTAGCAACCCTGTTGAAAGAATTTAAGTTCTCTTTTTGGGGGAGATTGCCCAATGTTTGAAAACATTACACTGCAAGCTGACACCAGCCTCAAAAAAGCTTGCTTTTTTTTTTTTAAATTTATTTACAAGTGTCTAAAACCCCACATCCAAACACTTTGATACTGACTACATATCCTAATATTGAAGAAACACAACCCAATACAGTGTTATACAGATATTAACGTGCCACTCTTCTGTGTTAGCAGTGATAAAATTAGGGCACTAGCAAAATGTACTGCTCTGCTCGAACAAAAGTCACCTTCCAAGACCCTGAACAGACACAAAAACACGAAGCTGGTTCTATGCACAGACTAAGGAAAAGGGAGTTTGGATCACTATAAAGTCATTACATATGATTATCAAGGCATGAAGAATTATTGGGCTGTTGAATAACATTTCTACATGAAAAACAATGAATATGAATATCTCCTTCTTCATACTAGTTGTCTTTTCCCTGTTCTTCCAAAGCACTGATGTTCTGTAACAGGTTTTTTAGAGGAAAATTAGGAAATGGATTGAAAAGTCTGTTTTCCTGAGGCAGCAGGGACTGTACTGGATTTTCGGTTGGTTGCTTGGTTGGTTTTGCCCCAGTCTTTTGTCTCTGGTTAAGAAACTAATTCAACTAATAACAAGAAATGTATTTTTTACAAGCATTTTTCTGTTCTCAGTGAAATAAGAAATAGAAGGAAAATCCTATTTCAAGTCACACTAAGTCACAAAATATTTATTTACTTTGTATTATAGAATGCTATGTACTTGTTCAGATGTTAGGCAGCCCAACGCTGCTGTTCAGAAGATGTCATAAACAGTACTATTCTCATTTTGCATTTGGGAAAATAGACTTATATTCAGTCACTTGCCCAGGGCAACATAAATGTTCAGAAACCACCTGCAAAGAATAAGTAGAATAAACCAGAATTACAGAGAGGAGTCCCTGGCTCCCAGCCAAGAAGGCTGTGAAAGAAGCAATGTATTTTTTATTTAATCTAAATTTCTGTTCAAAAGAAAACTTAGATTCCCCAATGGAGGAAGAAAACTCTGGTTTTAGACTCATGAAACCTGAGACCATCCCTCATTTTGCACCAAATGAGTGTAGACAAGCTCCTTTTGTGGGAGTAAGATCTGAATGGTGTGAATGAAATGCAATTTGCAGCCTGGGATCTGCTCTTTATTAATCATTTGTTTGACTCTTAGGAGTACTCAAGGGCTCTACTGAGGATCATGCCCTACTATGAAGGCTCGGCACAGAATGCATCACCCACGACAGCCCAGGTCCTGAAGAGAGCTTGAAAGAGAAACTGCCAAAGGGAGCAAGAGCAGGACATGTGATCAGGGTCTTGAGAGGTGAAGTATTTGCCAGTTACAATTTTGCCTAGTTTCTCAGTAAAAACTGGGGGATGTGTTTTTTCATGGATTTCCTACAATATATCTGCCTAAGTGGATTCTGTCGGGGAGAGCTTCTTGGTAACTAAAGCTCAAAGACTGCCTTTTTTGTTGCTTTTGAGAAAGACAGAAAACTCCGCATGACCTCCAATTAGGTTTGAGCAAAACTGAAACAGGTTTCCGAACTGAAATGCAGTCCTAAAGTGATTTACATCTGCTCAGTGGGAACCAAAGGAGGAAGGAAATACTAGCAGTACCATCTTCCAAGACATGTCTGGTCCTGTTAATATTTGTTGAGTTGTGGTATAGTTAAAAAGTTCCAATACTGTGAAAAATGATGTGGCAGAATATGTTAGCAATTAACAGCATATACCACAGCAATGGAAAGCTCTTAGTGCTTCATACTATCCACACTGAGATGTGGTCAAAGGAGAGAAACTAGGTTTCATTTTGGCTGTAAGGCAGAACACAAGTAATCTAAAATGAAAGGAAAGAAAGATGGTTCACAATAGCTAATCCCTATGGAGGACCTGATTCCTGCATGGACATTTGTTTAGAAATTAAACGCTAGCACAAAGTGACGGTGACTAATTTTTATTGATCTTAATAAAAGAGAAAGAGGCCCTAGCCTGTTGGAAGTATCTGTGATTGTATGCATTTTTAAGTCCAATGAACGTAAGTCTCAGACATCATGCAATTAGCTTTAAAAGTGCAAGCAAATAATGAATGCTGTTTGCTTCCTGATTCACGTTTTTTATTTGCTCTCATGCAATGAGGACAGGCACTGCTTTGTAATGGAAGATGAAGCAGAGCAACATCTCTCCAGAAACTGAAAACTGAAGCAAAGACCATCTATCCCACACAAAATGTGCACTAGTTACAGAGCTCTGCAACTTAAGTCAGTAAGCATAATATCTTGTGGGCACTTAGAAGAGTCAGGCTGCAAGAAACTAAATTTTAGAGCGAAACTCACTGTTGATGCAAAGAACTGGATGCGCTGATGCAGAAGGGTCTCATAGTCTATGCTTACATGAAGACAAACATCACTAATCGCAAAAACTCTCTCAGGTGTATTCAGGGGCTCACTTCAGATTCTAGCATTGCTCCTAGATAAGAACATCATGTTCTCACCTAAGTATACATCTACATCCTTCTAATTTGTTGCTTCTTCAGACTGCTCCCCTCTAACTCCTATCACTGTATTTCTCATTTTCCAGGATTTTGCTTTGAAAAATGAAATCTTCCTACACAAAGACTGAAATCTGCATCCACAGATCTTTATTAGAAAGGCAACTGTTCTAGTTTGGAAACATGACATGATGTGAGAAATCCCATCTAACTTCAAGGAGTCCTGAGTGTAGACATGTGGATGCATGACCATTTTCTAAAGTGCTCTTACAGAACATGGGCAGAAGTAGATCTGGGATTTTCAACATCTACCTGAAGTTGGAAGACTAGTGTGCTCAGTTGACAAACTCAGACATCTACACATAGAAAGATGAATGCATATCTTTCAAAGCGATGTGCACAGCTTTCATGGTATAGATGAGTAAAGCAATATCCACTAAAATAAATTATCAGTGTGTTCCTTATGCCCTAAGTTTTATCCACCACTAGAACCTCATCAAAGCAACATATATTTATCTATGTCTTGAATGTTGCGTGTGTTCAGAATACACAGACGTTTAGACATGCTGCCTTTGTTTGTCCATATCTTATTCCCTCTCAGTTCCTGTGTGGGTTTTTTTTTTTTTTCATGCTGCATTTGTTGAAAGAGAAGGACATGAAAAATCCTGACATAGAATCTGAGTGAGAAATTTGAGTGAACCCCTAATGTAGAGGCACTAGAGGAAGAGAAATATGTATAAACTATTCTTTTATCAGCATAACTGTACCCACACTAGGGGTTTCACTAACATAAATTCTGTTAGTTTCTATGTCAATATTGTCAAATTGGTACTAGAGTTGGCCAGAAAACAAGAATTTTATTTTGCAAAAAAGTCATGGTTTCAGAAATCATTTTCAGTCTGCACTGGGACAACGTTGAGACCATTCCAGAAAAATTTGCAGCAAAAATGCATGTGAAAAAGTCTTTTCTCCTTGTATCTTATAACTCCCCCATGTGCTCACAGGGACTACTGTATTGCAGCTGTACTAGTAAATGAAATTGCCCAGGGACTGCTGTCTGCCCTGAGGCCAGCTCGCATGGTTTGTGTTGACACAGCTAATTGCTTTTACCCCCCAAAACATGCTGACTGCATCTATACTGGCTCAAACTATCCCCTCAGCTGTGCTGGGATGTTTTTGGGAGAGAGGTAGTTAGCCCAGGCCAAACTATTGCCAAGGCCCATGCTAACAATTTAACTGTACTGACAGTCATCTGCCCGTGCTCAGGTTGGCCCTGGCCCTGTTTCACATACTGAAATAAGATTGCTTAGGAGACCATATTGAAGTCCTTGCTCTTTTTCATCCATGCCAAAGGAGTTTCCCATGCCATTAGCTATTTTAAGAAGGGATTCTCTCTGCCTGGTTTTGATGAGAAATTCCAGCCTCTGCTTGCAAAACCGTCCTGACAAAAATTTAACAAAAACACATGCACTGGTGTAAAAAGTTCAGATGAATCTGCATTTTTCTTCAAAAAATCATGTTGTTGACAAATTCCACCAGTGCAATGATTGATTTAAGACATGCCTTCATTGAAGTATTCATCTGTACTTCAGACCTTGAATGTATCTGGCTGGTTTTCCAAGGCTATAGTTGCTAATGCAGTTCACTCCGTAGCAATTACATTGTGGTTTTATCTACGTAAGAGCTGGATTAAACAATCTTGCAGATATCAAAGGGTTTAACTATTCTTTTTTTTTCCCATCTCTTTTTGCCTTATTATCTTCCTGACTGTAGTGGCTTCACTCACTCCTAACAAAGCTGCTAGATACAGTGTGTATGGAGACTATTAGTGCACATATGCTTTGTCCTACACTAATTCCTAAGAACTGTACCTCCTTGAGCATGCATCAATGCAAGAACCAAGTATTTGAATAATGACAGAAAAATAAACAAAGGGATTTGACCGGACTGAAAGTTCGTTTGAATTTTATGAAGTTTTCCTCAGATATTGTTATTCTGTCACTCTGCACGCATCTTCACATTTTTCCTTTTCCTTTCTTGTTTATTCAACAAGTCATTACTTTGGTAAAGAGAAGCATGTCCTCTTAATTCCAGCTCACTTCAGAACCTGCTTTCACACCACGGAAAAATGAATAGGGAAATCTTGAGCATGTTTGAAGTGGTTTTAAAATTCTTCCCCTCTTTATAAGACAAGTTATGTTTATCAGTAGCTTTAACTTTAGGGGATCTACAAAGGGACTGGTATGTCAGCAGAAGACTTATAAGTCTCCCTAGCAGTATCAAAGACATTAGGGCTCTTTCAATGGTAGGATGCTAGAGTTGCATACTAAAGATAGCAGACACATGCTTCATGGAAGTAGCACTACTGAAATATAAACAAGCCCCCTTCATCCAGACATTTTTGGTTATGTTTACAGATTAAATCTCAGGATGTGTATATTAGATGTTCTTGTTTCAGGATATTAATGGCAAAATGAACCTGTTTTTGATGTTTAAGTCACATTAATGTCTGATGGACTGTTAAAATGTTAAAGGGTACACCAGACATGCTGTAGTATGTGACATATGTTAGTCATACCATACTAGCTAGGAATTTGGATTTGTTTATAATGAACATAAATTGACTGAATTTAACCCCCTTCTACCTCCCCCAACAGTTAAATCACATTAGGTTCCATTTCCTCTGAAAGACAGTCTTGAAAAATTAGATGAAACTTGAAAAGCAGTTGTATTCAGATTTCAACAGTAGTACATAAAAGTAACCTGCTTAGCAATATGAATTTATATGACCTGTGGACAAATAATTAGATATCATAAGAATATTCAGAGGTGGCTGGTTGCTCTTCAAGCAGTTGGGCATAACAATCATCCTAATCATCCTCTCAAGCGACCTTCAGAATTGTTGCAGTCATTACAATAAATCATTTTAATCCTGGACGCATTTGTGTGTAGAGTCATTTAATTCACTCTCAGTTATAAAAATGCTGAGCATGAACACTGTCAAAACTGAACTCCAGCAAAGACAGACATACAGGTAGGAAGGTCAAAGGAAACAAGATAGTTTAGCTCAGGTTTTAGAGATGACGCTAACACATTTCACAAAAACTAAGGTTGCCTCATTATTTCCTTATTCTTCCCACCTGCATCTATCCCATGTTTCTTTCTTTATACTAGCACTAGAAACCTTTTGGTAAAAGACAGTGGTTTTTGCTTCTGTGGTGGATTTTCAGCACATGACCAGATCATTATGACATTGAATAAAAGCTGAAATGTACGGGTTTTTTTTAAACGTTGTTAATTCACACGTGGGTATGTGTGTTGTGGGTGGAGGGAAGGATTTTTTTGCTCTTAAAGGCCTTGGGTTTTTTTGATACGGTAGATTTTGGAGTGGTTTGAGTAAAGGAAACCTTAAATAGCTGTCAAAGGTAACGAGCCGCATATACACTGGAGCTGCTATAGCAATAGGAGCTTTCTTCACTAGGCTCAGCCTGCCAGAGGACCTCACAGGGAGGTGCCTGACTCTTTTCAGAGTCCAGCTGTGGTCAGGGCGACATCTCAGGGTAGGAGTCAATCACCTGTGTCGACCCACACCCAGGAGGAAACCCTAAGTGGTGACCTGGAGAGCAGGAAAAAGCAAGGATGTCTAAGTGCTAGGGAGCAATTCTGGGCTGAGTTCTAGTCGGCTAGTGAGGGAATCAGGGGAGACAGTGGCTGAAAAGTGTGGTCAGCTCTACAGCACCGCCAGCATTTGAAAAAAACACTGCTGAGAAATGCTTTAAAATATTGCCAGTGAATTGAACTCATCGCGTCTGGGAAAATCAGGCAGCGAAAATGCTTTTCTCTCTACATTCTCCGCCTTCTCTGTAAATACACCCCTTTCCCTCATGCCAGGCAGCACAGCAGAGGTGTCACAGATAGCGAAGACATCTCTGCTGGCTTTACAACAACCAGAGAGCCCATCTTCTCAGAGGGAATGTTCAGGCGGAACCTCCAGATGGTACAGATCATTTTCCATTGCAATGAAGTGAGCTATGAAGCAGCACAAAATGAACTCAATAGGCTGAGGGATCTGGCTCCTTATAGCAAATTTGTATTTGAAGACACTGTTACACAGACGGATGCTAATAAATAAACATATCAAACCTGATGCCTCTGAATGCATGTAGAAGTACTTCCTTTCTGGTTTCTTGAACCTGCCCTTCACAGAGGCAAAACAGAGCAACCCTGAACTTTAACCAATCAGGCATTTTAATTTTTTAAACTAACACAACTGTGTTTTCAGAGATGATAATATGTCATTTTATGTCCTCTAACTACTTTAAATTTTGCAAGGTGACATGAAAATATCATCAATTTCTTCGCATCTTCACTTGAAAAAAAAGTGTTTTGGTACAGGGTATTCTTACAGTTGTGGCAACAGATTTTAAGTCCTGGCCCAGTAAGTGTGAAGTTCTCTCTGAGGAACAGCGAATCTCTTTTCCTTTCATCTTTTTAAGAGGTGCATGACTGACACACTCTTGGTGTAATATCAACAATAAATCATATCTATGTATAAAACATATTTGCAGAGGATTTTCAGATTTGGTCTTAGGCCAGTTAGGCATAACTTCCGAAAATTTTAAAATTATCTGGAAGAAAAAGTTTTAAGTAAAATGTCTCATATCAACCAAAACGTCTCAGAGAGAAACATTTGATTACGGTTGACTTCTTAATTGTATTGAGAACACAAAATGAAACACATCATAAGAACATTAAACGTGAAAAACTATTTTGAAAGGAAATATTAGATGCCTGGTTCCAAAATTATAAAACAGGACATTTTGGCAATGGAATATTGGAATATTTCTATCTGCCAAAATTTAATTTCAGCAAATCTGATAGGACTCTGCAAAGCTTTGTAGTTTCAGAACAACTGCATTTTCAGTTCTTCATCTTTTTTTCTGGCCAGCAATAACACAGTAGTGATTCTAAGAAGATATGACTAATTCACCTGTACCTGAACATCTTACTAGTGAACTTCTAGCTATTGTTGTTAAAATTGGTTTCTATTTTGAGAGACGTTGAACAAAGTTTCAATTAAATGCTAAAGAGTTCAACTTAGATGCAATTAAAGTAGTCAAGCAATTAGAAAATGAGTTCTTATGTGTAATAATATGACAGACATAAAAGCTGATTCAAAAAGTTCTGGTTTGAATCCTGATATCAAAAAATAGGATTTATGTCACCTTATTTTAGTAGTTTAAACATTATTCCAGGGCTACTTTGTGTATAGTTAAACTGGGGAGAGAGGCACTCCCACTGGAAGATTCATCCCATCCTAAATAGGTGCCTAAGGTAGGTGAGATAAATTCCCTCTGTAAATTTATGCAGCCCGGGTGAGGCGTCTGAGGAATGCTGTCACGTTTTGGCTCAGGATTCCAGTATTTGTAAACTGGTGATATCACTAGAAAATGAGACAAAATTTTATTATGAGAAAATGAAAACAACTCACAGTCAGAGGTAGGGTAGTTCTTGATATTTCATAGGACACCACTTATAAAACATCTGCGTAGACTGATGTCCCACCCTTCTCACCCTGGGATAAAAGAAAGAAGACGGAAAGTGAAGAGATTCAAAGCGGACCCTCCTCAGGACAGGTCTCCATCCCTCTGCACAGCAGCAGTGAAGGCAGCACTGCTGATGCTCTCAGCCACCAGGTTGTGATGATGAACGGGGAGTCAGAGCTAATCCTCGAGCTGATGGGCGATACCTGCCTCATTATTTTCTCCGTACATATAACGATCTCCTAGAGAGGTTGCGTTCACTTTATACAAGATGAGAAAGACTTGAAAACAAAGAACTTCTGTTTCCTTTGTTTTAGGCTTTCAGAGGAATTGCAATGTAAAGAACAGCCATTTTAAGAGCAAATCTTATAACACAATGTGTTTTGCCCCAAAGGAACACCCTAGCCCTTCATTATCTGTTAAGCACAGCCCTTTGACATGTCTAGGATAGGATTTAAGCATAAATGGTTGTCAAATCGCTCTTACAGTCTTATGGTATGCTGTAGGTCTTATGGGAGTAGAGTGGAAAATTTGTCTTTAAATGAATCTGAGTAGAACTTCGAGAGGCTATGTGGATCTCAAATTTGTCTTCAGGGTATACAACAGTTCCTAAGACTGCTACTTTTTTGTGACATAGCTTTTATGGGGGTAGAGCCAGAATATTAAGCTCATTACTTCCAGATGGAAAGGTTGGACAAGACAGAAATCCTTGGCATTGGGACCATGGACGGAGTGGTGCGATATGGACATGACATATTGAAGTAATCTAGATAGAAGATACGATGTTAGCCAAGGTTGTCAGTTGGATACTTTTTAAAACATTATATGGTTTGTAACAAGGTATTGTGTATCCTTCGAAACCCTCCAGATTGAAATCCTGGAAAGACTGTGGGGAAAATTGTGATTATTTTGCTTAAGTTACTAGAGTTCATTTTATATATATTAAGAGCTTGGCATCATTTGCCTGCAAGAAATTTTAGGCCAGCAATTTATACCGTACGAGCAATGTACATCATGCTAGCAGTGCTTAAATGAGTCCAGGTGCTCATTTGTAACTTGGGATCCTGTGTGTTCTTATTCATGGGCTATACACCGATAATAGTGCAGTGCCTCAAATGAGAATGCGACTCAGATACGTTTCGTGAACTACACATCTGTTTACAGGAGATGTTTTTCCACAAGATCCTTACGGCTACACTGAGGGTTTTCCACCAGGGGGCATGTAAAGCCCACAAGATTAATCACTCTTCCAGTGTATTGTTCTTTGGATGCTTTGCCAACCAAGATTGCTTAAAGCCCATTTAGCAGTCAGAATCACCATCGTACAAATTCAAAATGTATGTCAGCTAAGCAAAAAGTAGGAACAAACAGGGACACGTTGCAAAGACTCCAGGAGAAGTGGGTACTGGATACAGTCCTTCATGCAATCTTTATTGTCCAGATGAGCTATATATCCACTGTTGAATGCTGTTCCTATTTGCAAAATGCTTGTTCATATGTATGGGACACTTATGCTTCCCTCGGTTTCAGAGAACTTTTATCCAAAAACTTTTCAGTGGAGCTGAAGGATCGGGATCTAACCCTTTTTGTTGGACAACACAAAGCCTGAACATAATGTACCTCAGTACCTCCAGAATGAACGGTTTAGGTACTCCATTGATATTTCTTAGGACACCACTTACAAAAGCTCCTCTTGACAGGATGTCCCAGACTCATCTGAATGCATGAATCAGGCAGATAAAAGTGTTTAGAACAAAGCCACACTGTGATCTTTTCCCTTCATGTGCAGGCCCAGTCATGAGCACAGAAGTCTTTGTGACAGGCTTGGATATATCAGAGACAGCTAAGTTCCTAAGAGGTTTTTCAAGACCACCTTAGTGAGGTATAGTAATTCTTGTGGATTCCCCAGTATTTGATAGCTCATCTCCAAATCTTTAAAACTTGGGTCATCTCCAGTCAGTGATAAAATAACTCAGTACAAATTGGTGCCTCTTTGCTTTCTGATCAGCTGCGGGCAGCTGCTTTTTGCCATTGCAGGGTTTTACTCTTATCCATGTATTTCACCCTTATCCATTTATTAATGTTCTCTGGTTCTACACTTAGTGTTGAGAAAGGCTTGTTAGATGAAATTGCAGTGAAAAGCTGTTACTACTTTTCCTACGTACACTAAATTTACAGAATAGGAAGATCTCAGAAATAGATTCAATAGGCTCCTGAGAAGCACAGGGATGCAACATCTGCAGTCAGCCTGTTGTGCAACAGCTAAAATCATGCACAAGGAGTTCCAGGGCTCTAGATTAAAATATTAGTCACAGGTAATCTCATTTGTTTTGTAGTCTTTACCACTCTGCTCATTAAGTACAGAGCACATCAAAACCAAAGGGCAGAGGGACTCCATTTTTAAAGAAAACATTAATAAACAGACTCATGTAGGGTCGCAGGAAGATCAGAGGACCCCGTGGCAGCAAGTAATAGCCATTTCACTTTCAGGAACAATTAGCTCTGAAAGCTTTTCAGATGACCTATTTTCTAAAAAGACTGTAATGCACTTAAAATCTGGCATTCTCTTTTACCTAATTGGCTTCTACTCACATTAACTGAAATCTGTATCACCTCTTTCACAGTTACAGAACTGGACAACAAAAAACCAAACAAGTGAAAAACTTATGAACTAATTAATTTTTTTCTAACCCAAGAAGACATCAGGAAATTTGACCTGATACACACTGTTATATAATTTAGTTATATCTGAATTAAGGCCAATAGCTTGTTCTTAAACAAAGCATATCTTTCCAATGGGGTCTGAGCCTTTATTTGAAAATAGAATAAGATGACTGTTTTTGTCAATCATGTAGACCCATGGCTTAATCGCAGTTCAGGCATGAAAAACTATTCTACATTTTTTTGAAGCAGAACCTACAATATATGCCCTTATTAGGGTAGTTCACAGACTATGGAATAAATGAATCTATGAACAGACTTGATTGTATAAATTTGAGAGAAAGGAAAACTCAGTCCTCTTGAATCAAAAAAAAAAAAAAAGATATTTGGAAATAGAGACTAACATAGATGTGATTTATCTGTCTCATAAACAGAAAATAAGACTGCAGTAAGAACTTCTTACTAAGGAGTGCTGAAAGGTCGTCAGACGTTGTTGTCCATCAGGTCAAATTAAAACCATATTTGCCATATTTATCACCTCAGATTTTGGATTTAGAATGATTAAGTATAAAGGAAACAAAACTGGCAACAATAGTCTTTCTTTAGTGTATCATCACAGAAAACAAACAAACAAACAAACATTGGGTGGAAATGCAGAGTCTGAAGATAATGGAGGACACGCAAGGATAAGGCTCAGGATCTCAAAACAGTAGGCTAATGATGTACTGGTGGGAATGCTCAACAGCCTGTGAACTGGTTCATGGGGCAAATAACTGAACCTTGCTCACTGCAAGCAGGTTCTGGTATGCAAGTCTCAGGCACAAAACTCTTTAGACTGGAAAACCTTCTTCAGAGTTCCCACAGACATGGGACTCTGCACTGGGAAGAGTATGCAACTACGCACCTGAAAAAAACCCCAAACCAGCACTGGCGTCAACGTACACCACATTTTATGCTTCAGTGAAGCATGGAGCAAAACTCTGCAGAGCTCTGTCCTGAAGGATCATCATTTACCTCCAAACTGCAGGACTGAGGGAATAGCAAGTACTGCCAGCCACAGAAGAAAGAGATGGAGTTTCACTGAGCTGTGAAAAGAGATGGCCAGTCCACAGGCAGGGAACCTGTGCTCCTTCACAGTCTGTGTGGTTTCACTATGTCTTAATTCCCTGGAACCATATTATTGTACCTCGCCACAGTCTGCTGCTTGGATGACACCGGTTCTGTAAAACTCTGACACAAAAAAAGTGGGTTTAGTATCCTTGCACTTCCTACGGTGCTGCTGGGTAGTTTACAGACAGCAAATCTTTAAGAAAATAAATAGGAAATGAACAGGGACTAGTAGCCTTTCCAAGAATAAGCATGTAGGACCCAGATGAGACAAAGCCAGAATGTTCAGGAGGAGCCACCACAACCACTCAGCTGTTTCTCTGGCCTTTGTAGTCCTAGTAGAGGCAGTCCTAGTAGGGTCAGTCTAACCTTCAGGAAATCTGTCCCTCTGAAGCATGAACATGTCAACCAGAAGCAACAGGCTTTCTACAGGAATCACTGAAATTGTGGTGTGTCTTATCCTCAAGGTCAGATGGGATGATCATAATGCCCCCCTTGACCTAGAAGTTTGTGACTCAATGGTGGTTTGTCATGGACAAATACAGTAGCCAGCAGATTTAGAAAAAGATAATTTTGACCAAAGTGATTTCAGACAAGTATCAGCGATAAACTGACACTGAAAGGATTCCCCTCTACAAGCAGATACTTCAAATGAGAAGAGACATGTACTTACAGGAAACAGAAAGATTCTTTCAAGACTTAAAACTTGGGAAAAGCATCAGTTACAGACAGATTTCCTGCAGCTTTTTAAAATGTTTTGGTAACAGCTGTCTCCAGTCCTGTGGAAATATTCCAGAAGGGAATCCTGTCCCATGACACATGGACTGCTTTGATCACATTGATTATAAAAGCAGACACAGAAGGTCACAGTGACAGAAACTTTCTATTTCTTTTCTGAATGTGGAACTTGACCTATTAACCAAGACTTTAGCTACCTGTGTATCTGAAATTGTTCCTACTCTCACCCAGAAGAGTCAAACGACTTTGATGAAATGTAAATTTGCCACAGTCAATGTAATAGTTTTCCTTTAGTGCATCGAGCTCAGCTAGCAGTGAGATCAGCCTTCCTTGGGTTTGCTGAGACACCAGTAGGTGTAGGGGGAAACACATAGGTTGAAAATGCTTTGGTGAAAGTGAAATTATTTGCCTTGATGTTTCTGAATTCCTTTGTACTTGCCCACTCCTGTCAGCAAATACCAATTGCTGAAATATTCCATTTTGAAATATAAGCATACACCTTTACTAAATTTTTTCACATGTTTTGTATGGATCTTTTGCTTATTCCAAAAACAATGACAAGAAAATATATGCTTTAAAGGGAGATTCACCACTAGGACATTTTTGACTCTCAGAAACCTAATATACTTCACCTTTGTGATCTACCGCATACCTGAACATTCATATCCTTCCATGCAGAATGAAATAAACCACGGCAAATGGAGATATCCAAGAGAGACTGAAGCGGAAAGTATGCTATTTACTTTCAACTGACTTTACACAGACACAGCAGATTGTGAATCCTGTCCAAAGCAGTTTCTGAGTTATGACCATACTACATATTAAGGAGAGAAAGAAACGCCTGTAAGATCCTTTTATCATTGCTATAGCATATGGAAAGCTAGAGCGAATATCCATCCTTGGCTCCTCTACCTACATTACAGGTTTATTACTTCTTGCATTCCTA
Organism: Larus michahellis; assembly: GCF_964199755.1. Lineage (NCBI taxonomy): Eukaryota > Metazoa > Chordata > Aves > Charadriiformes > Laridae > Larus > Larus michahellis. The sequence continues at coordinate 119,767,680 of NC_133898.1, forward strand.
TTTTGTGTGTGAGTTGTGAGACTATGTACAGCATGGACTAATACAGGAGGATGGAGACAAAGATTGTTCTGCTATTGCTATTTGAACTTCACAAGCTGGGAACAGCAAAAAGGGTCCATTTTTCAAAGCTGTCTGAAATCTGGAGGCAACAACACTTAGGTGCTTCAAGTTTACATGCTTGCTTGGTTGCTGTGTAAGTTTCCTTAGGAAGCTGATTCCTGCATTGGCAAACAAGTAAACGCTTATTTCATTCCTAACCCTGATACTGAAGCCCAAGGATCAAAGCAAGAAAAGGGGAGCTCTGCACTTTTGCTACAGTTCAGCTTCACAGACTGGGGGCAAGCGAGGGCAGCATGCCCCTGCCCCTCTTTCTTCCCACTTCCCTTGGACTTTGGGGAGGCACATTTGAGCTCTGAGGCTGAGGGCCATGGGTGGGCAGAGACCCATCTGGAACATTTCCCAAACCAAAACCACTTGCCCTTGAGAGAGGTGCTTGCTCCTGGTTCTTTTTTGACCCAAGCAGAATGTCAAGGCCCAGGAGCCCCTGTGTTTCTCCAGTTAAGCCTACTGACCATGTCACTCTTGGCATCTTCTGCCTGCACAGATCCAGGTATCACACCTGAGCCTCCTCTCAGGGATGAGCCACTAATGAAAACTGAGCAGAAGCTAGAAACCATGAGAGGCAACAGCTCCCAAGACTCCTGTTCCGCAGTGCCCATGGGAGGTCAGGCAGCAGCTGATCCCTTCCATGCCATCTGCTGCTTGTTTTCCATGAGGGTTCAGAAGATGGTTATCTCGCCTGGGGCATGGTGGCCTGCTGGTGATCAGAACTGGAAAGTGATGGGCCAGCACACTGTCAGGTTGGGGGTAGCCCTGGCTACAGTCAGCATTCCCGCACGCTTGTCCATCTGTGAATCTGCTGCTATGCCCCTTTTGGAAAAGGGACTCGGATTTGTAACTCATTTAGGAGCTTTAACATGTTTCTCCCAAAGTAACTGGCCCAAGGTCACAGAGGAAATCTGTAGCAGAACTGGGAAATAAATCAAGATCTGAGTCCCAGTCCGGAACCTCAGGCACAAAACTACCATTTTTCATAGGAGGCTTAAATATGTGATGAGTTCTTTTATAATCATATAGTTTCCTTTCCAATGCCTTAAAGTTTTCTTGTTACAATCATTAAACTACTAGCTGTCCACTTTTAACAGTTCTGCAGGAATTCTTTCATGTCAGTAGTGTTTGATAATAGGCCACATATGAGGTTCCAAACTTACTTTTTCCATTATTAACCTTTCATTTACTGATGATATTTCCCTTAGTATGTTTTGTTCTTATACCGTCCTGCACCATATGTTTATAATCATCTGAAACTTCTGAGTAATCCCATTATTTTTCAATTCTCTCACACATCATAAATGTGGGCTGTGTTCCAGGACAATTTATGCAGGATTAAAACATGGAATTGGCTTCAATGCTTCATCAATGATGTCTTTAGAGTTTATCTCCCAAATTTGTATCCTTCTCAGCACTAAAAGTCTAGGAGGTGGAGATCACAAACACACGGTCACACACACTCACATGCATATTGAATACCAAAATGAGGGAAAGAACAAGAGGAAAAAACATGATTCATCAAGGAAAAATACCTCATTCAAAGCTTATTGAAATAAAGAAGAAGACTTCCTTTCACTTCTCTGTGCCTCACACTAGCTCGCTATGTCTAACAGGGAAGCCTGAAATAATTATTGTGCTGATGAAGTGCAGGACTGCAGAAAAGTTTTTCCAAAGGGCAGGCACAAGCAGTGGGTGTATGACAGAAGAAACAGTGAGTATGTGACAGGAGAAATAGTAACTGAGAAAAATCTGGAAGCCTAAAGAGAACAAGGTTCAGCCTATAAACCCAATGTGTGAGGCAGCAGCTAACACCTCCCCGAGTTCACTGGTTTTAATTAGCCTCTTTTCCTTTACCCTAAAGGGGAGAAAGCATCAAAAGTCCTCTCTCCGGAGGCTCCAGTGCCTGCTACCTTCCAGTGAAGGAGCTGGTCTGTCTGCATCCTTCTTCAAACTCGGTGGCAGGCTAAAGGGTTCACAAAGGCTCTGTCACCAAAGTCACAAAAGACTTGGAGGTGATGAGAGAACTTGAAGTGCAGATGGGGCCATAGGGTGCAAGCAGGGACTCCAAAACCCAAGGACAAACAAGTGGGTGGCAGTAGAGGGAGGAGCAAGTTCTGAAGATAATGAGAGAGGACAGGAATCACCAGGAGCAATGTTTGCTGGAGGCAGCTTTTAGCAGCTGGATCAGGACTTGGCAGTCAATTCTAACAACCATTCTACCAAACCTACTGAACCATCTCCAGCTATAGAGCTGTGGCTTCAGGCTGTGGGCCAAACATACATCATCAAGATAGATGTGTTCCTCTCAGCATGTGGCCTTTGTTCCAGTAAATGAGGTAGTCTTTTAGTAGGACAGAAGACATAAATGCAGCATGGAAACCCTAGGTTCCTTCAGGCAAGTGTAAGCTTCTGCTTAAAAAGAGAAAATCAGATGTTTGCTAGAAACTACCACTATTCTAACTTCTTTATGATTTTTCTTAAACTGTCAAAATCAATGTTGTGATTTTCAATGCTGGGTATTAGTCTGAAAGAAAATAATATTAGGAGATTGTAGGTGAATACAGCAACTATTTTTTAAAGTAATGAAAGCTCATTGCTTTTCCCATGCTAAAAATTGCAGGTTACTTGTTCACTGAACAAGTGTAGCATTCATAGGCTCTTGGATATGGGAGAAAAACTGACAACAACAGTTAAGGGTAGGTGAAGGAAAATGTTTGGTGTGTGGAGGCAGAGTGGGATGCCTCATGGACTACATGGATGGGGAGCAAAATGAATCTCCCCAAATCCAAGAGGAAATGGTTAGCCAGCTGTTACACCACTTAGACAGACACAAGCCTATGGGGCTGGATGAGATTCACCAAAGGGGTACTGAGGAAGCTGGTGGAAGTGCTCACCAAGCCACTTTCCATCATTTACCGGCAGTCCTGGCAAACCAGAGAGGTTCCAGTTGACTGGAAGATAGCAAATATGATGTCCATGTACAAGAAGGGCCACAAGGAGGATCTGGGGATCTACATGCCTGTCAGTCTGACCTCGGTGTCGGGGAAGGTTATGGAGCACATCGTCTTGAGTGCCATCACACAGCACGTAGAGGACTGCCAGGTGATCAGGCCCAGTCAGCATGGGTTCATGAAAGGCAGGTCCTACTTGACGAATCTGATCTCCTTCTATGACAAGGTGACCAGCTTAGTGGATGAGGGAAAGGCTGTAGATGTTGTCTACCTAGAATTTAGTAAAGCTTTTGACGCTGTTACCCACAGTATTCACCTGGAGAAACTGGTTGCCTGTGTCTTGGATAGGAATACTCTTCACTGAGTAAAAAACTGTCTGGAGGGTCAGGCCCAAAGAGTTGTGGTGAATGGAGTTAAATCCACTTGGCAGCCAGTCATGAGTGGTTCTCCCCAGGGCTCGGAATTGGGGCCAGTTTTCTTTAATATCTTGATCATTGACATGGATGAGGGGATCAAGTGTACCCTCAGTAAGTTCTCAGACACCAAGTTGGGTGGGAGTGTCAATCTGCTTGAGGCTAGAAATGCTTTGCACAGGGATCTGGATCGATGGGCCAAGGCCAATGGTATGAGGTTCAACAAGGTCAAGTGCTGCATCCTGTTGTATGAGGAGAGGCTGAGGGAGCTGGGCATGTTTAGCTTGGAGAAGAGGAGGCTGAGGGGAGACCTCATTGCCCTCTACAACTACCTGAAAGGAGGTTGGAGAGAGGTGGGCGTTGGCCTCTTCTCCCAGGTGAATAATGACAGGACCAGAGGAAATGGTCTGAAGCTGCGGCAGGGAAGGTTTAGATTAGATATTAGGAAGAATTCCTTTACTGAAAGAGTGGTCAGGCACTGGAACAGCCGGCCCAGGGAGGTGGTGGAGTCACCATCCCTAGAGGTATTTAAGAAACGTCTAGATGTGGCACTTCAGGGCATGCTCTAGTGGCAGAGGTTGTAGGTTGTTTGGTTGTTCGATTTGGTTTTGGGGTTTTTTTTGTGTGTGTTTGTGTACGGTTGGACTCGATGATCTCAAAGGTCCTTTCCAACCATGAAGATTCTATGATTCTATGATCCTGCTTGGGCCACAGCAACCCGCTTCAACGCTACAGGCTTAGGGAAGAGTGGCTGGAAATCCGACCAGCAGAAAAGGACCTGGATTGTACCAGGAATAGTGTGGCCAGCAGGATTAGGGAAGTGATCGTCCCCCTGTACTCAGCATTGGTGAGGCCACACCTCATATACCATGTTCAGTTTTTGGCCCCTCCCTACAAGAAAGACATTGAGGTACTGGAGCATGTTCAGAGAGGACAATGGAGCTGGTGAGGGGTCTGGAGAACAAGTCTTATGAGGAGCGGCTGAGGGAACTGGGGGTGTTCAGCCTGGAGAAAAGGAGGCTGAGGGGAGACCTTCTCGCACTCTACAACTACCTGAAAGGAGGTTGCAGAGAGGTGGGGGTCGGTCTCTTCTCCCAAGTAACAGGTGATAGGATAAGAGGAAACGTCCTCAAGTTGTGCCCGGGGAGGTTTAGACAGGATAGTAGGAAAAATTTTTACACCAAAAGAGTTATTAAGCACTGGAACAGGCTGCCCAGGGAAGTGGTGGAGTCACCACTCCTGGAGGTATTTAAAAGACATGCAGGTATAGAGCTGAGGGACAAGGTTTAGTGGTAACTTGGCAATGCTAGGTTAATGGTTGTACTTGATGATCTTAAAGGCCTTTTCCAACCACAACGATTCTATGATTCTATGATTCTTTTGTGCAAATTGACTTATATGTGTGTTAAACCATGGCAATGACTTGCTGGGGTACGGGTCTAAAATCAGGAAAAAAGCAAGATTGGCATGTAGATATAAGTGAAATAAGTGGAAAAGACAAGAGTGGGGAGTATGGTAAAACACTAAGTCTGCCTGGGAGAAGGGAGAGAAGGATCTTTGGCCACAAGTTCAAAGTCTTCTCTGCAGCCCAGGCTGCACCTTAACAGTGGGATTCTCTGTGTCTCCTATGTTTTGAGACAATTCCAGCACAGAAAAAAGGAGTATACAAATTTCTAGAAGGGTCCTTCAGCAAAACACTTCGGAGTAAGCTGAAAGGTGTGATGCAAATAGAAAAAGGAGGTGCATACAGCTTGTGATAACTGGAATCAGCTTCAATATTGGTCCAAAATACCAACTGGGACTCATCCCCGATGAGAGAGGTATCTTATGAGAAAGGTTTTTATTTGGCAATTAAAGAATACATAGTACTGACTTCATATGACAGTTGTAAATGTCACTTTGCTTCATTTTGTAACTTGTGAGTGCAGGACATCAAAACCAAAAGCCTTTTAGCCCAGTCTTTCTCTGTATATTTTTTTTGTATCTGATGGGAAATAGTCTGTCCATTCATTTATTACTTATGGGCCTTTCCCGTCCAGACTGAATACTCTCACAGCACACTCCTGAAGACACCTCACCCCTCACAGTGCCCTTCTGGGCAGTCGAACTGAGTGTTACCTGATGGGATGGGGTTGTGCTGCAGGATTAGGATGAGAGGCAGTGACAGGGTGCCGGCAGAAAGTCCGGATAACAAAGGATTAATCAGGCAGTTCCAGAAGGATTCATAATGATCTGATGCACAGTGCTAGGGCTGCAGCAGCTCATTCCTCTATTTTTAATGAAAATGAGGTCTCAAGTCCACTATGGAGAGAGGAACAACATCTGTACTAGGAAATCTAATGGGCCAAGTACCGTTACTTGTCCCTGAGGCCATCTGGCATGGCATGACTCACATTCATATTGCGGGGCTTTGCCACCTCTCCAGAACAGAGAGGGGTGGTCCCTAAACCTGTGCTACCTGAGTTGTGCTCAGGCATTATGTGAGAGGGTGGTTGGTGCCAAAAACAGTACCGGAGAGCCAATTTAACTCTGAGGATGGTTGGGTGACAGAAGTGGGTCTGTGTCCAGGCCTTGGTGAGTCTGCTGATGGAGTCACCGCCAATTAGTTGCTGCCTTTTTCTTGATTACTACATACTCTACTTTCCTTGATAAAATATTTATTGAATAACAACAACAACAATAATAACAACAAAAAACCACAACAATATACAACTATTACCTTAATAATTATCTAGATAGTATCAGGATGGCACTGGAACATGCACTTAGACAAAGCAGATAAGATGGCACTGCCTGGACTATGTAAGCATTCTGATTTGGAGAATTAGTATGGTTTTGAACAATTCATTGCCCATTAGCTCATTTTGTGGAATGATTTTCTTGAGTGCAAGTTAGATTGCTTTTGAAGGCTATTAAATTAAACCCTTGTCTCCCGGAGTGCAATACAAACTTTCCAACTCCTGCAAATGAAAGTCTAAAAAAAAAATCATGTTTTTTTTAATAGCTTCAAACGATTATTATTAAATGCAAACTAAAATTACAGCAATGAGCAAAAGCAAATTTTTTTTTGGAAAACTGAAATTGCAAAGATGCAAACGTGGGGAAATGGTGAATACATACTGTGCGTACTATACATTAAAAAAAGAAAAGAAAAAGAAAAAAGGAAAAAGGAAAACGGGGCAAATACTATGATTTGAACTTATCAGTGACAGTGCAATGCAGACAGCTCCCACAGCTCTGAACATTACAGGCTACAGCTGTTTGTGGCTGTGGGTTTTCTGCCTGATGACCCTTCAGGAATCCGAAGAGCTGGAAGCAATATTGTTGCAGCAATAAAGTCTTATTTGGGTTGGAGGGATCTGGGGTGGGTACTGCTGTGGTCAGTGCCTTGTGAGATGGAGCTGTGGTTTTAGGTCCTTCAGGACTTTGCCTTTCCAGCCTGATGTCTCTTTGGAGGCCTGGGGATCCAGAGATGGAGCCACTTGAGGCTGCAGGATGGTGCCAAGGAAAGAGGAGAGTGGGAGGGAAGCTCCAGCGTAGCATGTTTTCCATAAGGGCTGCTTCTCTGTTCAGAATCACATTAATCTCCCTGTCCTTTCCCACCAACTCCTGGGTCATTGCAAGGTTTCTGTCAACTCCCCACTCACGGAAAGACAGTTCCTGTGCTGCGTTTTCACATGTTTAGCTGCAGCTCTGAAAAGTTGTGAGTTCTCCAACCATTTCCTCACTCTCAGATTTTGCAAGACATTTTGATAAGGGAAACGTCTCTGAAAGCTGCTTTGTTAAATGTTGCTCATAGTTCAAAAAGTAACCAAGGCTTTGTTTTCCCCACAGTTTCTATCACAAATAAACAAATCCCTCCTTAAAATGTCATCCTTATAATCTCTTCTCAGTCTCAGGAGAATGAAGGTAGTAAGTCCTTTCCAACCTATGTTCATATGCCTGGAAGCCCTGCTGCAATGAACGATCTTTGCATTCCAACGGTCTTTGCAGTGAGCAGCCAGCTGTTTCAAGTTGCTGGCTTGGTGTTTTTCCTATTGGTTTCTGTCACAGCAGTGGGTTGGAAAGCATAGACCAGCCTTATCTTTATGTGCAGGAAATGTTGAGGTAGGATGAGGGCAAGAATATTTAGCCAAATAGGGAAGCAGGCGCTAGTTGTTCTGGGCTGATAAGTCACTAATGGCACCGACATCTCTGCAGCTATAACTCAGTTATAATATTGGAGGATTTGTCACTGATCCATGGGCTTGGGGAGCAGGGAAAATGATTGCTTAGGAGGTCTAAGGGGAGCAAAGCAAGATATTTTCTGTTGTTAGTCGCCTGCTGTTTTGAGTGACTGAGAAAGTTTAGCCGTTTATTGCGGAATAAGTGGAAGAGATATAGTGGAGCATTAACTGAACTCACATGTCCATTTTCTAGACTTTTCAGACACAAGGTTTGGACACTGGTGCTCGGCCCATTTGCGGTTAATATGGCTTGAATACACTGTTGCCTGGTACCTGTGGTATAAGGAAAACACCTTCCATGGTCTTGCACTAGTAGGTACTATAGGATGGACTTCGAAAGCACCCCCAAGGTACCTTAAAAGCAATGTAATGTTTTTAAATGTTCTTCATAGTCTCATTTATTCCTACTTTATGACATATCCAAGGAAGGACACCGTGGTAAAGTTACCTGTGTTGGTTCTGGAGCAGAGCAGGGGAGCAGAGCAATAGAGCCAGAAGATCCTGCAGCAGCAGGAACATGAAAGGGTTGTCAGGCACTGGAACAGGCTGCCCAGGGAACTGATTGAGTCACCATCCCTGGAGGTATTTAAAAGATCTGCAGATGTGGTGTTTAAGGACACGGTCTAGTGGTGGACTTGGCAGTGCTAGGTTAACGGACTTGATGATCTTAAAGGTCTTTTCCAACCTAAACAATTCTATGAAGGGTCAAAGCACTGTGTGTGTAGCAGTGGGAGGAGACTTGTTAAAGCCATGGGGTGCAGCAGGGTAGATATAGCACATCCCAACTAAGAGCACAAAAGAAGGGAGATGTGGGGAGGGTTGTAAGCAGGGTGACAAGGAAGGGATGGCAATAAGTAGGACTGAGACACATAATTATATTGTATAACCAATGGCAAAGTTTCAGATAATGTAGTGAAGGAGTCACAAGATTTCCCTGCATACATGCGGGGGCTATGGTAGGAATGACTGGTCCCAGCCACACTCCTGTCATTCAGGAGTCTGCAACTGTTTTGCTGGGAAGTCACGGTGTTAAGTCTGGCTTTCTGGACTAATTCCAGCAAGAAACATCTGTGTTTCAACCTATCCGTGGCTAAGATTTAACTGTGAATTTTACAGGTATTTGAATTTATAATCAAATATTTACAAGTTACAGACGTTACGTAATATTTAATGCACAGTAGTAAGTAATGAAGATAGCAGGAACAGACTGGGATAATCTAGGTAGGCTATTTGAAAGTCATAGTGATATAGTCTCTGAAGTCTTAATCTTATACTATGGCAACTACCATAAAGATGCTGATGACCATCTCCGTGCTGTTGCCAGGGTGCATTCTTGCCAAAATGCCGCTTGTTGGAGAAGCCAATGCACTGAGAATCTAGGACAAAATCAAGCAATGCCATTGTTCACTGGGATTGTCGACCCTGATAGAATGAGACTCATCGTTGCTTGGGCTTCAGTTGCTAGAGGAAAACAACATAAGGACAGAAGGTATGAATGAAAGAAGTCCACCTGGCAGCTCCAATATTACTTAGTTTCACTGTAGAAAACCCTTCCTATAACAAGGTTTTGTTCAGAACAGCAAGGAGACGTTTTCTTTTCAGTAGCATGAGCTTTTATGAAGAACGACTGGATGCAACAGTCCTTCCTGTCTTGTTTTGCATAATATGTGAGGGTTGTCATGTGTACTTCTTCCCCATCCTTTACCTGTTTTCCTTCTGTGAGGGGCTCTCCATACGAGTGCAAGATACTGGTGTTAAATTAAAAAAAAAAGGCATTTTTTCAGTCTGGGTCATAGCCTAACCCTGTTACAGTGAGTGCTCCCAATATAAACACGTATCCAGATCCTACAGGTTGAGGTCTTTTAAAGACAGAGATTATCTCCTCCTGCCTAGCAGATAGATGCTCTTTAGAAATAGAAACCAGAGAAAAATATTAATCTTTCTATGCAGTATGTAATGCCTAGAACCATGTGTTCAGTTTTTGGACTGCACCACTCTCCCTGCCTAGAACCATGTGTTCAGTTTTTGGACTACACCACTCTCCCTGCCCCGGTATTTCCCCATCTCTCTTCTGGAGTCCCTTCTGTGGTCAACTCATCATCCACCACTACCTTCTCTTACCCTTCCAGCCATGGAAACATGTCCTTGTGACTGCAGAACTAGTCTTTTGGAGTTAGCAAGCAGAGTATCAAGGATTTCCAGTGAGAGAAGAGGATCCCTATTTTTGCAGTGTTTGGGCTTCTGAACTTCCTCTGGTTGCATATGATTAGCAAGGGTAGGTGAACTTTAAAAGAGATTCCTGTGGGCAAGCTGAGATCAGAGATTGCCATCTTCCTGTGGGCAAAAGTTTGGTGTCTTGGTCCCAGAAAAGGAGTTGTGGAAGCACTGTTTGTGGACCTTTGTTCTTCATTGTGGTTTCAAGGGACCTGAATTTTATGGACCTACTTTTTCTCATGCACTGTTTACATCTATACCGGAAGGCGACCTTGATCATCTAATCATTTTTAATTTTTAGAACAGTCTGTGGTAGATCTTCCCAAACAAACCTCAGCCACTGTTCAAAGTTTAGCAAGGACTGAACACCACTCTTGGTAGACAGTTTGATGTACCTGCCATGCTTTGCAGGCTATGAGAATTCAATACTATAGACATGTCCAGAGAGTGTCTCAGAGACAAAGAATGTGCTTTAGCACTACTTAGTTCAGCTGTACAGAGATATCTAACCTCTGGCAGTGGATCTTATCAGGGTTCAGTTAAAAGTGAATGATATCGTGCACAGCACTGCAAAGCTGAAATGTTTCTTTTGGTCTGGTGATCAGGAATGACGTGGCACACAAGGGTCATGCAGAAAAATATGCAGGACAGTGAAAAACTAAAACCAGACTTTCTCAGTGATGTCCTGGCCAGTGGAGGCGCCTCAGAGCTAAGTGGTCCAAGCCCTCCTTTCTTGTTTTCTGCTTTCCACCTCTGACCACAGTCTCACCTGGTTCTCTGGGTTCTTACCAGACACGCAATCTTAACTTGGTCCCAGAAAAAAGGATGGAGGCAATGGGATACCAGTAGTTCTCTTATATCATCAAAGTGATGATATAAGTAATGAATTCTCTTATATTCATCAGTGCCATTATGGCACTGATGAAAGATGGTGATCTATATCGTGTTATGATCCATGACTAGAGTCTGTTAAAGGTCATTTTATACACAAAAACATTTTTTAAATAATTTTAGAATTTGGCATGCGTAAGTGTTAATACAATTTTGGAGCCAGATACTATCTATTGGCCTAGCATAAATGACTTCGTGATGCAATATGTGACTAGGGCTCTTCAGTGATATCATAATGAAAACAACACTAGTGCCACTGTAGTCCAGGGCATTGCTGAAGACAATAGGAAATGTTTTAACAGAGGAAGACAGCCAAGGAAAAGCTGGGCACGTGCACTGTTATGCAGAACACGTTCCCCTCTCAGCAAACTCCATGGCAGCAATTTAAAACAAAAAAACAAACAATCAAACAAACAAAATGCCTAGATAAAAGCTATGAGAGGAAACGATATAATAATGGGGTTTTTGTGTGGGTTTTGTTTTTTTTTTTTTATCATAATAACAAAAGGACTACAGGGAACTACAAATTTTTACAGTTGGGATGGTCCAGGATGGAGATGTATGAACAGGTTGATGGGGACCACTCAGGAGAAGCCAGAGTGCTGCTCTCTGGTGTACAACAGGAGCACAGCAGAAAGAAGGGGACAGAGGGAAGGACATCGGTGAACACATCCATGCACACCTGGTTTAGTTTTTTCACTTCTGGACAGAATGCTTCACAGTTTTCATAGCTGGAAAGATATAGCCTTGGAAATAATACGTATTTTCCAATTAATTTACAGTACAAGGTTGAAGACTAATGATGGAAGAAAACACATACCCATGGATGAGTCTCTTCTGAAAGGCTTTCAGGACAATCCTCTGCTATGCTAGCTCCAGACACCAATCTCTTGGAGACTGTAGATGGGAAGTTTGCCTCACATGACTGTGAAGACATTGGGCATTCCTCATGGCAATGAAGATGGCAAAGGTACATCGCTTTATGGGTATTCTCACAATATGGTTATTAAGGGAGATGATAATAAAGCTATCGTGACTGTATAAAACAGAATCTTCTTTATGTCCTGCCCACCATAAGGCTTCAACGATGATACAATTTATATGTTAGTGGGTGTAAAACTGTTATCATCCCAGTGTACAAACGAGAGACAGTCCAGCATCACAGCAGAAGAGAAAATCCCAAAATAAAAACTAGCCAGCTCTGTTCATCCTGAATTATACCTCAGTACTTATAAATGCAACAACATCTTCTTTCCAGTAGCTGCCTCACCTTTATATAAACAAAGCCCATAATCCTCAAGTCCATATTAACGTTCCCCAGGTGCCTCAGCTTTGGTCCTCAGCTCCCAGCTGCCTCATTTTTGGCAGCACTGAGCAACTCAGTGGTTAAATCATCCCTGTGCCCTGACAGAAGGCACAAATTAAACACTCTTCTCCTCGACCTGCTCTCAGCTCACACCCTACAGAATGGGCTCCAGGCAAAATGTGGTCATTCCCTGTCTTTTATCCAACACCGCCGTTGTTATAGTGCTTACAGAAGAGGTGAAGGCCCCTGGCAGTACTACCCCAGCCACCAGGCCTAGCTTGTTTTGTAGGTTATGTGAAGGACCGATGTGGGAGGGAGGATGGAGGGGATGGAAGCAGAGTTGCTGTACTCAGACAGCATACAGGCAAAACCAGCTACGTGAGCTGAAGAGTGAGCACGAGGGGATTCTCCTGGAAGGGCTATTTTTAGCTTCATCTGGATCATATTAAGTATTCACTGGCATCCAAGACTCCCTTTCTCCCACTCAGTGATGCTACAGGACCATATTTGATCCTTCCAAAAGACCTACTCGGAAGAAAGACTTGAGCAGTGATGGCCTTGATCCCAAACAATTACTGTAACTAATGTGTTGTCAGTAATGACAAATGAGGAGGAAATTATATTTTTTCAGCTGTGAAAAAAGGACTGGTCTGGATTCAGTGTTGAACTGAGCCCCGGCTCCCCAGCTCCACAGCAGCGTTTAGAAATGCGAGTCCTAAAGAGGAGGGATGCTTTGGTCCCAGAGGAGGAGGATTTTAGACACATTCCTCTTTGTTCACCCATTTTCTATTAGCCTTATCAGCCAATTGTCTGTTAAGCAGCTTGCATTTGACAAATCATTATGATCCTGTGCACCACTTGGACTGAACTGCCTTTTCCAATAGTGCAGGCCAGTGTTTTTCTGCAAACCCATCTTCCTTCACTGTGGAAGAATATTTCCTGTATCTCTATAAATACTTTTTGCCCCCATACTAGTCTGTATTAATTAAGAATTTTGGATGATGTTTCCTGTCTCTCTATAAATACTTTTTGCCACCATACTAGTCTGTACTTATTAAGAATTCTGGACGATCCTGGATGGAGCTTGGCAGGAGGAACCTGAATTTAGCAGAGACAGAATGACTACTGAGTAAATCAGAGACAAAACACCCTTTTCTAGTATGGTCAGATATTGCGTGTTTCCCCATGACAAGGTAATAATTTCCAGTGATGCAAGAGAGAAATTAAGCAAAAAACCAACCAACCCAAAACCACAAGGTGTTTTTAAGAAAGTTTTTCAAAAACACCCAAACCTGTTGTTCCCTGGTCACTGGCAGGTCACACATTTTAGTTTACTGCATTGCTGCTCAGATATATGATAAAGTGCAAACAGATCAAGGCAGAGAAAGGTGCTCCAGAGCGTAAATATTTTCTGAAGCAGGAACTTTAGACGCTGCTAACAGACTGTGACTTGTATAACTCTCCTGCAGGTTTCTAGAATTCTGGACACTCTATACTTTTTAGTAATACACAATGTTTTCATAACACAAAGTGCTGAAAAGTAACAATTACTGCAGTGATATGTATTTACATGGTTTGGAGGGCATTAGGACTATGAGAGGGGTTGACAAAGAGTGGCAGATGAACTTCTTTTCCAGTATCTGTAAAGTTGGGTTATTTGGCACTTGCTGGGGATGAATATTCCACATGGAGAATTTCAAACTTTCCGTAATTCTTACATATATATAAATTGAAATTTCGACACCTGCCCTGTAAAGTGCAAGTGCGAGGAAAGGACTCACAGGCATAATCATCTTCCATATATTTTTTGAACACTCATATGGCTTTTCCAAATAATTGCTCTTTGAGTTTTATACATTGTTATACCAGGTGGCAAACTGCAATGGAATAAACTGCGTAGTACCTTGTCATGTAATGGGAAAGCATGCAATATCTAGCGATATAGCCAATAAACTCTACACCTATCACCTCTTGCTTTTGACTGGGTTGTTTACTAGAGTATCTGGGCTGGGTTTGTGTTTTCTGCCTGCAGGCTTCTTGGGCTCTCTCTTCGTTGTGCACACCAATTTGCAGCATTCTCTCATGCCAAGATACTTGTGTATGGTTTTATCAAGGGTGACAGTGATTTATTCAAAGAAAAATTTCTGCCTACGTTTCGTGGTGGGTTTGGCAATCCCCTCTTTTCCAAACTTGCCGTATCCTCCAAGAAAGAGGAATTAGGTTTAAGAGGCTCTGCAGCTGTTTGGCATCTGATATTCAGAGCTTATTATTATTAGCAATTTGTGATCTCTAACCAATCAGATCAGTCCTTTCTCTAAACATTTTTTACTTTATTTTTTTCACAGGGAACGTAAAACTTTCCTCCTTTAAAGTCCAATGAAGGGAGGTGAAGACATTTATTTTTCAAATGTTAATAAAATGAACTTTATATTATTATTTCAATGACTGATTAAAAATATTATTTATAACATATGAGTGCTTCTATGCATATTATAGGGTGTTTCATTTGTGATCCAGTTGAGATATAACAGCTCCGTTTCACTTAACAGTCCTACAGAACGAATCCAAATTATTCACAGAACCCTATGTAATATAAACAGAAGTACCTCCGAGTAACATATATGTTTATGGTTTTCCATTCTGTGGAAAAGAGACATTTGTGTTTGCAAGGATTTGGGGAAGTCCTGTGGCTTGTATTAAGCAGGAGGTCAAAATAACTGATCAGACTGGTCTCGTTGGTCTTGTACTCCATGAACCTATAACGAGCTACACCTTGCTTAACTCATGCAGGCTCCAATAGCAGCGAACCCATGTAAACTGAGGGAGGACTTTGCCCAATACTCTCTCTTTCCAAAATGGGCAAGTAAATCTTGCTTATTGAATTACCATGGGTAAGTTCTGAGCGAGCTTTCCCATACATTTTGTTAATGCAAATCAACTGTTTTGTTCTGGTCACGTAGATCAAACCCCGTGTGCTGAACTGTGCCATGCTCAGCACTGGCTGTAAGCCACCGGTGGGTAATGTAGTCATGGAATTGAACAGAGGTCAGCAAGCTCAGTTTTCTAAGCAAATATTTGTACAGATCTCCAGCTCCCAAGGTCAGAGTCACCAACTGTGTTATTTGAAATCGCATTTCGTTCAAACTTTTTTTTCTCAATATGGATCTGAAGAAATGCTTTCTTTGCCATGTGCTTCCTTGGAACATACTTGTGCTGGAGCCTAGAGCTGGTACTGGGGTCATGTACTTAGGCCAACAGTTTGCCTCAATCTGGATTACATATTGGGTGATATTTACTGCTGCAGATAACTGCAATATTTTGCTCTTTAACACATCTTTCCTCTGGAAATCCTTCAGGAACTATACAAATGTTACTGAGGTATGAAAAGGCTCCTGAGAAGTTGGGGAGTATTAATTTAAGTATTCTGCAGGTGAATAAATAGGGCAGACCCTACGGTTATGGAGCAGTCTCAACTTTGAATCTCTTGCCATAGCAACTAGGTAATATTATGGAAAAGACACCAGGTTAAACTAAAAACTCATATTAAAAACTCTTTTTGGTTGCATTTACATCACTGTGATGCTGCAGAATTCAGGAAGCTTTCACTGGAGACATTTCGTTGGTTGTATTGTAGTGCCCAAAACAATGATCGTTGTGTTAAAAATCCTCGTGGAAAACTGGGCTAAAAAGGAGATTTTTCTATCTGTTTCTTTGGATTTTTCACTTCTTTTCCAGGACTCTGTTCTTTACAATCCGGAGGTGCTTCCAAGATAAGTCTTGTGCTCAGAGATGCTCACGGTGCTCCTGGTTTGCCACCAGTGGGCTTTTGGCCAGTTGTCCCAGACCACAGAACTGGCAGAGGAACTGGCCAGGAACTCAGAGCCATTCCCAAAGTAGAAAAAATAGTCCTTAAAAGATGGTGATCTGGCCCTTACAGCTGAGGAACAGTTTCAGTGCCATGCTTGTGAGAAGCAATTCTCGTTTCCACTAAAAAGTTTTCTATCTAAACAAATTGGATTATGGCTGCAATAGGGTTTGTATCCACTGCTCAAAGACAGCCTAGCATGACCCATTAGATACAGTTTGGGAATCCAGCAAACTGGTTTCTACTACTGGCATATGAGTGTTCATGGGAAAAAATACTCTGAGTTTTTCATTCTTTCAAATCCTGTGTCTGTCCAGAGTGAATAATTACATGGACTTCATTTATAAAGCACCTTGAGGTCTGCAGAGTACTAGTCTAACAGCTGGGTGTTATTATTAGTCTGTTCAGTTGATGTTTTATACACTATATCCATGGCAATGGTATATCTGAATGACTTCCAAAGGTAAAAATAAACAATGTGGTTATTTAAATGTTATTTCTCCCATAAAGGAAGATGTGTACTTATTTTTAGTTCAGTATTAACAAATACTAGCAAGATCCAGATTGGAAGGACATGCAGAAAGGAAAGTGCAGGGAAAAGGATTGGATTTGGACTGAAAAGTGATAGTGAGAATTGTATAGTTCCCAGTGGAATTAATTTTATGATTTTGATTTATAAATCTTAGTTTATGTAAAGGAGTTTCACTGAATGAAAGTTTTCCAGAGAAAGGAGCTCTTAACAATGGTTAATATCTTGATGGGGGCCAGTGTCCATCAGGTGCTTTAATCTCCGTATGCAAAAAGAATAACATCATTATTCTTGCATCATTAATAAATGCTTAATATTGTGGGGAGGACACTAGACTTCAAGAACGAAAAGTAGTTGGTAGGAAGGTTTGACATTTGACTGAGGACAGCTGCAAACTCTTTTTCTCCTGTGTTTTGAAAAACAGTTAGAAAGATTTACCTGAGGCCTCAGACCAGTGCTTTCGCAGGTTTTTAACACCACTTCAGAGGAAGCTACATTTATATGTTTATTCTTTTGTACTATATTGCCTCAGCATCAGTTTTAAAGATTCCTGGAAATACTACGTGAAGAGTCACCTCCACTTCTAGATCCATCAGGCTTAAAAAAAAACAAGCCATGAAGTACATGATGTCCCTAGTGATGTATCCGATTTCTCTAGTTGTACTTTCACAGGTCCCTTATTCTCCACCTTATCCGATGAAAATTCATGTAGCTCTGCAAAAACCCTTTGAAGGAAGGATGAGGAACTAAGCCACAGAGGCTGCTTCTATTGCTATTCTGCATGCTAAAAGCATTTGCCCTGGGGAGTGATTCAAGCCCAAGCAGTGCAGTGTGGTCACATCCAGACCATACCCACACAAGACAGTACTTGGTCATGGGTCTCCTCTGTCCTGTGTCTCTGTGGCCCTGAGACTTGATTATTTCATAACTTTTTTCAATTTATAGTGTTAAAAATAATTTCTGGGCTGGCCTGCAGACACTAGAATAACACTTTTACAGCATGAGACAGATGTAATGTGTTGTATACCTTTGCACATGGCACCAGAGTATATGGGAGTGCTTGAAGTCTCCAAGCAGCCTGTTAGAAAGCAGTGTAGAGCAGAGATCCAAGCCTGGCGCACTTGTCTGTTCTGCCTACTGGGAGCAGTCTGTGAGCAAAATTTTCCCAAGAAATGCATCTGATGGTTTCTAAGGGAGTTAACTAACCCATTCCAGAAGGAAGCCCAGGAGTGAACTGCATTACATTTACACAAGGTAGACTGCCAGGGGACCGTGATGGATGAAGGAAGTGAGGACATTTCAACCAGGCCAAGTGCAAGGTTCTGCACCTGGGTCATGGCAATCCCAGGCACAAATACAGGTTGGGCGGAGAATGGCTTGAGAGCAGCTCTGAGGAGAAGGACTTGGGGGTGCTGGTGGACAAGAAGCTCAACATGACCCAGCAATGTACGCTTGCAGCCCAGAAAGCCAACCGCATGCTGGGCTGCATCAAAAGAAGTATTGCCAGAGGTGAAGGGAGGTGATCCCACACCTCTACTCTGCTCTGGTGAGACCCCACCTGGAGCTGCATCCAGCTCTGGAGTCCTCAGCACAAGAAGAACCTGTTGGAACTGGTCCAGCAGAGGGCCACAAAGATGATCAGAGGGCTGGAACACCTCTGCTATGAGGACAGGCTGAGAGAGTTGGGGTTGTTCAGCCTGGAGAAGAGAAGGCTCCAGGGAGACCTTATAGCCCCTTCCAGTACCTGAAGGGGCCTACAGGAAAGATGGGGAGGGACTCTTTATCAGGGAGTGTAATGATAGGATGAAGGGTAACAGTTTCAAACTGACGGAGGGTAGATTTAGATTGGATATCATGAAGAAATTCTTCACTGTGAGGGTGGTGATGCACTGGAGGTGAGGTTGCCCAGGGTAGCTGTGGATGCCCCATCCCGGAAAGTGTCCAAGGCCAGGCTGGATGGGGCTTTGAGCAGCCTGGTCTAGTGGGAGGTGTCCCTGCCCATGGCAGGGGGTTGGAACTGGATGATCTTTCAGGCCCCTTCCAACCCAAACCATTTAATGATTCTATGATTCTATAATCATTTGAGAGTACAGACATATCCAGATGAAAAAAGATATGTACTCATGAGCTGAGCTAAGTTATGATCTGACCTTCAGAAGAGTCCATAGAGACAGGACAAAGATAGCTCCCTAAAGCAGACACTGGGACTATCCCAAAAAGCCTGTGGAAACACAAGAACTTCAGCTGAAAGAGAGAATGATGCCAGAGCACCCACTTCTTTGTTTCTTCTTCTACACAAATGTGGCTGCTTTTTTTCTCTTATTACTGCTGATGTCTTAAGTGTCAAACACCAAGAACTGAGTCTCCATAAACAATTATTTTGGAAGATGAAATATATGTGGTTGGTTTTGTCGATGAAAGGTTCTTTTGATGTGCAGCTACAGCAGGGAGCAGGAGTCTGCAGCTGCAAGCAGGAGAGCAGAAAAGGA
The DNA here is from genome assembly GCF_964199755.1 of Larus michahellis. NCBI lineage: Eukaryota > Metazoa > Chordata > Aves > Charadriiformes > Laridae > Larus > Larus michahellis. The sequence continues at coordinate 119,786,675 of NC_133898.1, forward strand.
AGATCCCGATTTTATAGATTTATTTATTTAAATCAAAGCGCCTGCTTCAGAATTGCAGGCAGCTCTGTCAGATGTGCAAGTCACACTACATGAGTGAAGGCTGAAGTGCTGATTCTTGCTTAGAGTTATTTTGCGGCCTATTGTCACTTCTGCCATGTCAGGACAATAGCTTCTCCCAGCTGTCATACTTTGGCAGTGAGGTAAATCCAATAGGATTCACCCAGTCCAGGGCAAAATGAACGTCACAGGGATGTCCTTCGTGAAAGATTCAGTTACTGCTCATCTTTAACTGTAGTACATAGGATACAATACAAAGATTTAATAACAAAGCCTATGGAAGCTCCATCTCAGAATACCATATAACACAACGAATGGTAATTGTTTAGTTTAAACACTCAAATAGCTGGAGATCTGCCTGCAAATCTCATGTCCAAAACAGACAGAACCTCAGTCTGAACTGTCTAAGCATTTGGGTATCATAAGGGATTATCTTTTTCAGGTTTTTATACCCAAGGTAGTCCTGATTTAGACATCTAACTACAAGAAATTGTTAATAGTTGTTAAAATAGCATGGGGGATGGACTCAGTTCTGTGTGGGGCAGCTGAGAGTCAGCTCAGCCTCTTCAGCATTTCCTTCTGACTGTTGTGGTGGTTTTCCACTCGATTGTTGAGCTCTGTGATCTCACTCTTTCATGCTCAAGTTCTTCTATTAACTGTGCAGGGAGACTGAACAGACTATTTTTGCCTTCCGATTTTTGTAGTCTGGAACGTATCTGAAAGTTTACACTGAGACTTTGTCCATGCAGCTGAGAGTATCACCCTAATATGCACTCCAGCCACAGGAAATAAGTCTAGGGGAAATCTAGTGTGAAGTCAACCAGAAATACACCCTTCTGTGCCAGAGGATTGTCACGGGCTCTTCTCCTGTGACCAGCCATGCAACCCTAATCATACATGGCCACCATGGAGAGCATAGTTCCCATCAGCGCAGTGTCTAGCAGGTGAGCAGGGCAGTATCGCAAATGTTCTCTTACCTGGGGTGCTTTCAGTACAACAGCTGGAAAAATAAGGTTAAATCACAGCTGAAACTACTTGAAGAAGACTAGACATACCGGTAACTTTAGCAAGTTTCTTACCACCTCTCAACAATCAGTTAGTGGCTCTCAAATGAGAACAGAAGCCTGCCCTGTAAGCATTTCTAATCCACTTCTGGGTACTCGTTTACAGTCGCTTGTTTGCCTTTTCCCTGGATGTGGAGTTCCCAGACAGCTGGTTATGGATCGAAGGCAATTTAAGGAACCACCAGCTCCAAGTTAGGCAGGTCTCTGGCTGTATCAGAGTCCTTGGCGTTAGCACACACCATCACACTGAACGTGCCAAGACAGAAATGGAAGCATGACTGAGCTAGTGCTGGGACATGTACACACCGTAACTCGTTAACCTACAGGTTTTATGCCCAAATAGTTCTTGAGATGTAGCCCTGATGACTTCTCTGTTGAATTGTATTAATTTTTTCACGGTGCCCAGCATGCAGACCACAGGATGTGTGTGGCCATCGGGACAAATCACTCACCCAGTGACCTTGCCTTGATCACCTTTTTTTTGGCATTAAATAAATATGAAACAGACAGACATTCACCTACATACATGTATTATATTCCTAGTGTTTCAGGAAAACTTTACATTACTGCATAGGCACTGCTAAATTTTCTTTATTCTAATGAATAAGGAAAACAATATTCCACAATGTGGCCTACTTAGTGGGAAGGTCTATGCTCAGCCAGTGTAGCTGAATTATACTCGACCAGTAAAAGTGTAAAGCAGCAAACTAAGCAGCAGTTTCTTCTAAATAATGACACCAGAATTAACACAAGTGTTTCTCCATTCCACTACAATATAGCTGCTTGTGAAGTCCACTTATAATAATGACATCTGATGACTTGCAGGCCAAACACAAAATAGTTAGTTCATTGTTTTACATGAAGTGGAGGATAATTATTTTTGGAATCTTTATTAACAGACCTAGAAGCTGCAGTAGTTTATGCTTCCACTGACTCAGATATATCTGAGGCATCAAAAATGGTGGATAAAGGAGCAGTTGGGTTTACATTTTCTTTCCACTCTGCTACTGCACAGAGCTGGAGAGAGCTGAGTCCCACTGTTCCTACAAAGTGTTGTTATCCTTACAGCTACTTGTGTCAGCCAAGCCATATGGACCATGCATTTGGAGACTGACCTCTGCTCGGGTTATGTTTTCCTAAAATTTTAAAAACAACAGGATCGTTTCCTTTTGTTTATCTGTTCCCTTGTTCAAATAAAAGAAGTTGAAATAATATGAAACATGTCGAGTTTTGCTATCAGTTGGACTAACTTACATAGGCATAGAACTATTCTAAGTATTTAGAGCCTTTAATTAGTATGTTTTCATAAACGGACATTTCTAATCTCTTTGGACTTTCAAGCAGATGTTTTTGAATTAAAATCATTCTATTTCAAAAGACATCACCAGGCTTATTATAATATTTAAATAATACATTCCTTTTGATCACGGTATTGTGACATACCTCAGACATCTTCATTGTTTGTGCTATTTCTTCCGCGAACCAATGAAAGATGATATTGTGTTGGCACTGAATCAACTGGTTGTGCTGGGCACTGCTCTATGTTACGCAGTGTTTATTAAAATCAACCTTATAAACAATGTCAAGCTATTATTATTATTATTACACAAGAGGTCCTTAAATTAATTTGTGCTGACAGAAAAACCACAAACTCTGACCTGCTTCAGCGGTTTGCCTGAGAAAGCGAGAGCAATTTTTCAAATATCACACATAAAAGAATAAAACCCTACATTTTATAGTACCTGTTCCAGAAATGACATTTGACTGAAGAAAATATTCAACCCAAATAGCAAGTGTGAGCAGAAAGAAGATACCAGGTACATTTCAAAGGGACTGGCCGGTTCATTTTGGTTTTACTTTGGCTCCCATCTACACTATATGTAACATATGACACATTTCTATAGATGTGAGATTCCTCATCACTGCCACAATACTATATTGAATAGAATTATTAGCACAACTGGGCTAAAAATGAAGTGCCATTCCTGAGCTGCCATTTGGATGCCTCCATTTTCCACAGGAAGCAAATATATTTTCTGAGGAAGAGAAGATACAAACCTTTTCAAAATAAAAATGTTTTGGTTTTTTGACTCTTTTGATAAGAGTCAAAAAGACTCTTATCTTTTTGATAAGAGTCAAAATCCTTATACGATAAAAAAGTATTCAAGAAAGGATACTTTTCATCTGAAATAAGCTTAACTGTCACAAGTAGTCTGAGCCTTAATTCAAGAAACACTCATGTGGTTGGTCAACTTCAGAGGAATTTAGACATGTCTGTCAATACCCTGCTGGCTACATTTGTGGGGTTTTTTTTGTCTTGTTTAGAGCATTGACAAAGCTGTGGATTTCAGATCTAGAGACTAGAATGGGTAGAATGTCCACACAGTAAATTTAGTCAAAGGGGGTGTTTCGCTGTAATAGTCCCGACACAGCTTGCAAATAGAGCAATGTCTTCAAAGATGTGAAGGCACCAGTGGAATCTGACCTCTGTCACGAGTGTTTCTGTTTGCCAACATATTTTACACAAAATGTATAATTAACCATTCAAGGCATACAGGACATTGTACTTTCAATTTCTCCCTGCCTTTTTAAAATGTGAAAAAAGGGTTGGAACGCACTCTTTTTTTTCTGCTTTTTTCTGAACATTAGAAATATCAGAAACAGGACATTTTACTGGAAAATAAGTTAAGTGTATCTGTTTAGCAAGAAGTTAAACAAAAAACTTCCTTTGTTCAAAATGTTCATTTGTTCAGTCTTTGTTAACAACACAGTTTAAGCAGTCTGATTAGCATCCTTTACTTTGAAAACCTCCCAGCATTCAGTTATTCCTCAGGCCCTCATTTCATTGCCTTTCCATTCATTTATCAACTTTTCTAGGCAACAGAAGACCCGTGTTTCTTGTGAAAAGGGTGTAGAAAAATAAAAACATATTTTGTGCAACATATTTGGCAATAAAAAAACTCCACAGATAACTTTACAGGGTGGGGTTTTTTGCTGGTTACCTTCAGAGGCTGGTTATCGTTATCAAAGAGCTCAGCAGTCATGGCAAACAGACATGAAATTATTTCATTTCTTCCTTGAAATCTCACTGGATCCTGAACTAACATCAAACTCAGGATGAATTCATAGGGAGTAATGAAAAGCAATTTTGTAATTTATGAACAGAGAGCAGATCCATCCTTGAAGCATATGTACAAACACATGGCTGTGCCCCAGTGCAAATTTCAAACAAACAGTTATGTTTCATAAGAAACAGTCAGTTTGCTCATTTCTAGAGAACTGGCAGCCACTTTGACTTGCTGAAAGATCCAAAAAACATAATTTAAGTACTGTGTTTAAAGTTAATCTAGCTAACAAAAAACAGGGATAAACTTTCCTAGACCAAAATTGTAAATTAGATGCAAATTGACAATAGGAGTGGAACTTTAATGAAGTACGGTATTCCCCATTGCTGAGGAAGTTAATTTGATGGTTAATGCCATTCATTTACACATGGGTTCATTTGCTGACTTCCTCCGGTGCAACGGCACTAGCTACCCTGTTGGTAGTTAGCAATCAGGAAGGAGATTTTAAAAAAAAAAAAAAAAAACCCTCATCTAACAGAATTCGGAACAAACAAACAACAAAAGGAAAATCAATGGGGCTGACACTTCTGAATTCCGCCCCCCCTCCCCCCCCCGCCAGTGCGCAGTGGAAAGTTTTGAGCAGAAAGACTGAAACTTGAGTAAGTATTTCTCTGAGGCAGATGGAAGTGAACGTGGCATGCTCTAAGGCTACACAGTGGCCTGTCTAGTGGGGTGCCGCACGGGCATATGGGGTCTGTCGGTGAAGAATATTCAACTCATTGGAGTAAGCCTGGCACAATTTGGAGGAGTTGAGGAACAAAGAGGAGGAGTCTGACTTTTACAGTCACAAATTCCCAGGCTTCTTCCAAGCCAGCCCAACCATGACCTCCTCATTACCATCTTCTTCCAGTCATTCTGTACAAGCCCTTACAACGCACTCAACAAAGCTGTGACCAAGCCTTTAGCTCGCTCTTGGCAGAGATCAAATCAATAGCACAGCAAATAAATTACTGAGTCAACAATGTAAATGGATTTCTCACTATATTAACTGCCTGACTATTGACGGTGCCCTACTTTATGCTATTTCAATCATCTCCAGGCAATGAAGCTCCAACTTGCTTAGCTGCTCAGTTTCCCTACCAAAAAAAGAAAGCATAGAGTTTATTAATATCTCTGTGAATTACATTGGATTTTGGACTGTTTTCCATGCTATATTATTTATTGTGCATAGGGTGAACAGGAACCTACTGGAACGGAGTTCCAGCATTTTAACAGCAGCAGCTGAGGAGAATTTAGTTTTTTCACAGATGGTAAAATACATGTTTTCTATTTTTTTTTATTTGAACAAAACAAAGGGAAGATTGAGAGAGAGGAAAAGCTAAAAATGAGAAAGAGAAAGACTTTTATGAGAGTCTTATGAAAACAGTTTGCCATGCATATTTTGTTTCAAAATATATTAACTGTAGTCTACCAAGATCAGATCAAACTACAGCATAAAAAGAGTGCATTTGTTTTCTCTGTAGTCGGCAGGATTATTCATATTTGTTGTTTCATCAGACATTGTTAACATAATAAATTGCACATGTTACACTAACTGGCCTTTGCCAACATTCCTAAATTAGTCTTCAAAGAAACATCCAAATGATCTTCCACTATAAAGGGAAGAAAATGCTGAATGTACAATGCATTAAAAATAACAGAGCGGCATCATAAATGTCATAAATGCACATTCATTTTTTCTAGCCCAGCTGGCCCAGAGGCCTTCTGTTGCCAGGGCTCTGTAGAGCCAAACTAGACTGAGGCTGTTGTATTTGCCCAGGAAGTCCTTGTTTTAAGTAATCTCACCACTTTGATCAGCTGCAAAACTGCCAATCTGAAATCAACGGTGGCAGACCAAACTTTAGAGAACAAAGGCTTGCCAGATGGGCAGGTGCTGAGAAATATTAGATTGCTGTTGTAATGTTTAACCCCCTTAGATGGTGATGAAAGAAACGCTGTATGTGTCACTGAAGGCGATGATAATAAAACCTAATGAAAGTAATAATGAATCCCCACTGTATGTCTGCAACAGGCTTTGCTCTGGTTTATGCCAAATCAGCTACCATTTCAAATTATTCTGGAACATAGGTGCTTTGTGAGGTAAGAATGGCAATTTGTGCTTTTTCTGTGTTCACACAAGTTAATATTAAAGCTGGTTTATAAGTAAAAAGAAACTGAAGGCTTCCGTTCGTGTTTGCTCGTAGATCTACCTCGAGCGATTGAAAGTTATTAGACCAGCCATTGGTTCCACTCTTCCTGAAGAGTTACTGTCCTGCAGCAATGATGGCTGAACAGAGCAGGAATTCAGTCCAAAACTACAGCAATTCACAGCACAGTCTACAGCCAAAACTGGTGACACTCTCTGAATATGAGTCTCATATTCACAACTTGAATATGCCATGCTCAACACTCCTTCACAAACACCTGTGTCTTGGAGAGGGTGAAGATCAGTTGCAAGTACCACCCGTAGCTCTTACCTAACTAGACATATGCACAAATGGAACTCCTTTATGTTGACTACAGCCTTTATTTGACAAGACTTTAACGCAAGCTGTAGCCCCCAACTTAAGAAGGACATGGAGCTGTTGGAGCAGGTCCAGTGGAGGGCCACGAAGATGATCAGAGGGCTGGAGCACCTCTGCTATGAAGACAGGCTGAGAGAGTTGGGGTTGTTCAGCCTGGAGAAGAGAAGGCTCCGGGAAGACCTTATAGCGGCCTTCCAGTACCTAAAGGGGCCCTACAGGAAAGATGGGGAGGGACTCTTTATCACGGACTGTAGCGATAAGAGGAGGGTAACAGTTTTAAACTGAAAGAGGGTAGATTTAGATTAGATATTAGGAAGAAATTCTGTACTGTGAGGGTGGCAAGACACTGGAACAGGTTGCCCAAAGAAGTTGGATGCCCCATCCCTGGAAGTGTTCAAGGCCAGGCTGGACAGGACTTTGAGCAGCCTGGTCTAGTGGGAAGTGTCCCTGCCCATGGCAGAGGGATTGGAACTAGATGATCTTTAAGGTCCCTTCCGACCTAAACTATTCTATGATTCTATGATTTTATCTCAAAAGGCATGTTTCCAGTGTTGAATAAGAAGGTCAACCTTGGTCCCAAGAGTAAATAGTGCAGACTAACGTGCCTCTATACTACTTATGCTTAGTTCTTTCTAAACTGGATGAAGACAGTGTGATTTTACAGCATTAAATGTAGCTATAAACTCTAAGATGCAGGATGGAAACATTCAGAAACACTTAAGGATGCACAACTTGCTGGAATAATGTTGGAAGACAACATCGGTCAGCCACCAAGTCTTGTCCACTCATCCTGTCTAGAGACAGTTAACTCCACCTGATGGCGTGGAAGCAGAAGTTAGATCCAAAACAGTCAAGGTACATGCTAAAAATAGGCCAGGGTGGACAATCAGTGAGACAAAATTATGATTTTGCGCATCACCTAGTACTGTTGCCATGGGGTTTGCACCATTTAAAAAAAAACCCTTTAGTATGATGCCTCTAAATTAGTATGACTGAATACAAACAAAACAGTAACAAATTAAATGGTCAAGGTGCAAATACCCTTACAAAGCAAACCAGCTATGCTGTAAGCATATAGGCAAGGAGGTTACTAATGAAAATGGACTTAGGTATATACTGAAAATATTTTGCTGCTTCTGCTCTTAACCTCCCATAAGTAAGAAAAGAGATGCAGCAGGTTTTTCCATTCCATACACCAGAACAAACTGGATCTTTTCAGGCTATTCTGGGAACTTGGAGGTTTAGGAACTGGCACCACTTAAAGTGGTGAAATCCTTCAGCTAATTTCATGTGGTTTTATTTTTTTAGATTGGGAGAGAAAATATTTAACACGCTATTCCCACCCATCCTGTCTGAGGTTTAAGGACGTGGGCCCAGACTATCCTCTTTGCTCAGTGCTCCTTGTAACCTTTTCTGGGAGGAGGAAGGTAGGAGCAGAGAGTCTCAATCAGCAAGACATCTATGTCATGAAGACACAGGTTAGTCTTGGGAACGGCAAATGTGGGATCTGTTGATTGTTTCTTGCGTTGCTGTATCATGGGAAGTATATTAAAGGGAGAGTCAAAACCACTGTTTGAATTCTGAAAACTCAGGATAGGACGTTTTATTTCATATTCAGTTGCTACAGTAAAAGTCAGAGAAAATTAATTAAAAGTCTATTTATCATATCCATGCAAATATATTATATGAGTACTATTCTTTCAGAAAATACTTCTGTGGTTCTGATGCATAAGCGCCATGGACAGGAGTCATTCCCATAGGAGTGGGAGTCGTAGCACAAAAGTGAAGCTGAGTAGGAGTCATTTCACCTAAATCTTGTTGTGAAAAGTTAGACTTGGGCTCTTAATCACCCAAGTACCCCTTATCATCAGCAGTGAGGCGCAGAGAGAGAAATCCTACCACATGGGGAATCTGTTAAAAAAACAGGCGTTTAAGAGAAATGGGGTGAATGGAAACCAGGAGATGCTTGTCTCTAACTGGACTATATCTTCACCTGACTGAGGTGACCAGTTGAGTCCACATATCTGACTTGTAGGTTCGTAAAGCAAATAAGAGAAACACGTATTTTTTTAATATTTTCACTGAAGCTAAAAATATCAGCGATACTTCGAGCATAACTGGGAACTCTTAGACTACACCACTGAATTAAAATGACCAGGAAATGTTTCTGGGCATTAGTCCTTGAAAATCTGTACCATGGGGTGGTTATTTTTGTCCCTGGCATGATTTTGGCCTCTGCCAGCATTTTCCCAGATAATTCCCAAACACAGGTGATGTTTCAGAAATTGCCAGGAATCATTCCCAAAAAGTAGTTTGGATGCAGACACCCTGTCATGGAAGATAAAGAGTCTACAGATGTAGACTATGATATTCCAGCTGGCCTCAGTGCCAGGGAGCAGCCTCAGGCATGTTTAAATTAGTGATTCCCCTTAGACAAACAGAGGGAAAGCATTGAGAAGTACTAGGATTGCCTATAAATGGACACATGCTGGAGTATTACATCCATTTCTTGTTTCCTTATTTCACAAAAGAGGTAAAAAATTGGATAGGATGTGGAGGAGAGCCACAGAAATTATCGGAAACCTTGGAAAAAGGCCTTGCAGTAAGAGATTAAAGGGGTTCAGTCTGTTGAGTTTAATAAAAACATCTAGCGATGATTTCAGTGATTACAATGTGCGAGTATCACTGCAGGGAGAAAATACTGAGCAGTAACAGCAGCACTCGCATCTCACAAAAAAAGGCATAATGAGAGGTGATAGCTGGAAGTGAAAGCCAGACAAATCCAGGCAAGAATCAAAACACACATTTTGAAGAGCGAGGGTGATAACCATTGGACTGCGCTGCCAAAGGAAGTGATGGATTCTCCAACTACCGATGGCTTCAGATCTAGACTGGACGTCCTTCTAGAAGATAAGCCTTAGCCAAACACAAATTGCTGGACTTGGAGCAAGGCTAACTGGGTTAAATTAAATGGCTTGTGTCATTCAGGAAGTCAGACTAAATAATCTAAGGGCCTTTTCTGGCTTTAAAAAATCTATGGATCTATAAAGTGCAACTGTGTAACTGTGAATTCTGGTCCAAGAATAACACATTTTGAAAAAATAAGATTTCCATAGTCCAGTGCTATGTTAGTGGACACAATTCCAAGAGATCAGACTATGGTTATAAAATTGAAAATGAATAAAGCATGACGACATGGTGGTATTAATAACAATACCGATTCTCCATCTGTTTACAGGGTCAGTCAATAGAAATTGCAGCAAAGTCAGTGGAATTTTAGTGCTATAAAATTAGTAAGAGAAAATAGGCTTCGGTTTTCCAGAACGGTCTCTGAATGTTGTGGAAGTAAATTGAAAAATCACGTCTATTCTGTTAACACTTGAGGGAGGAAGGGGGCATTTTTTTGGCTGGGCTTATTCCACTCAATTAAGGAGTGACAGGGCGCCAGCCCAGGCACTGAAATTTGATCATCTGCGCCGTTTAATAGTCAGGGCAGTTCTTGGCCAATGCAGGCTTTTTGAAACAACTCTTTGCATCATTCAGGAGTCAGCATGGACCAAGGACACTCTTAGCAAGCAGTTTGGATGTACCCATGCCTCTTCTGGGGGGAAAACAGAACATGGTAACGTGAACATTGGCCCACTATTCCATTCAGCCTGTGGTTCTGCAAACAGGTCCTGGCATCATAGAATCGTAGAATCATAGAATCTGTTGGATTGGAAGGGACCTTTAAAGGTCATCTAGTCCAACCCCCCTGCAGTAAGCAGGGACATCTTCAACTAGATCAGGTTGATCAGAGCCTCATCAAGCCTGACCTTGAATGCCTCCAGGGACGGGGCCTCCACCACCTCTCTGGGCAACCTGTTCCAGTGTCTCACCTCCCTCATTGTAAAGAACTTCATCCTAATGTCTAATCTAAACCTACCCTACTCTAGTTTAAAACCATTGCCCCTCGTCCTATCGCTACATGCCCTTGCAAACAGCCCCTCCCCAAATGGTGAGCAAGACAGATGCAGCCAAGAGAGTTCGAAGTGTCAGCTGCTCTGCCGGAAAAGATCTGAGCTCTCAGTTCCTTCCTTATCTCTGCTACAAAATTATCTACGCTCTATATATTTTAATTTCACATATGAATTATGAATTGGGTTATCTTTAAAGAAAATCAGCACTTTCAAAACTGTTCAATTGACCCTAAAATCAAAAAGTCAGCTTCCAAAATGGACAATTGCAAATTGAACCATAAGATTAGCTTTCTGAAGTGACCTATCAAGGTCAGATCCGATTAAAAACCAGAAGTGACGAAAATAAGGCACAGCTAACACTCAAATTTTAGGTCTTTCGACCTCAGAGTTGAAACTGAAACCAAAATTAAAGGCCTATTAGGCACACAGAGTTAGGCACTGTGGAAAATTCACTCAAAAATCCCACACATTGAGAAGGGAGCCATTATATTTCCTTGAGCATAGAAGAGCATCTGAATACCAACCCCTCCCTAGAATTTAAATACAAGGGTATAAGTGAATGCCTCCATCTAGTCATAGCTTGGGATCTGCTCCTCAAAGCATAGTCCTCTAATCATTTTTCTTCCTGAAATAACCACTCAAGACTCTTTCTTTCATATTACATCAAGAAAAGGCAGCCTAATATTAATATAATAATGAAGAAGATAGATTTTTTTGCCTGATAAATGGGAATATCCTGATCTGGAGACAATTCTGGCTCAGGTTATGAACTACGAGAGTTCCTTAACCACAAAGCTACTGGTTACAGCATACAGCTGTCCTGCTAACGCAGCCTTATTTCCCAGCATGAATACAAGTTTCATGAGGTCAGGAAGGGATCTTACAGGAGCAAACACAGCTATCATCAGGGCAAGGATACCAATCTAGGGATGGATGCCCAATGCTCTGGTCCCACCTGAGCTTTGAGGCTACACGTAGGCGTTGAATTCAGTGGCTAAAGCCCAGGTAGAACTGGAGTGAATAAAACCATGAAGAGAAAGAAAAGGAAACATCAATCTCAGTCTGGGTAAAGAAAATGATTAATAAAGGTAAAGTCATGATGAATTTGGCATATCTCTTTCCTTCATGCTGTTCTAATTTTAAACAGTCTATTGTACTGTGCTGTTGATAGCCTTGTGTGAGCCATCTAAGGTTCAGCCAACTCATCTGCATGATCAGTAAAGAGACAATGCTACCACACACAGGGTTATTTGGATTAGTGAATACCATACGCAAGTAAATCATCTGCCAGATGGCATTGGAAGAAAGCTGCAACTCTCTCACTTTCATTTCCACAGCAGCAAACAATGTTCCGTGTTTAAAATAAACTCTTCCAGATGAGTAAAAGATAAACTTTGTGGTGCTTTTTCTTCGTCTTCTCTTTGACTTCAGCTTTTTTCCTTAAAAAAAAAACAACCAACCCACACAAAACCAAAAAACACCCCACCTACTCTGATTGGTTACATTAATGAAAAATCTCAGTTCAGACCACCACGGTACAAAGCTGTCCCTCTAGGCAGCATCAAAATTCCGTGCTATTTACTGAACAAAAGGCAAAAATGAAATACAATATTTTCACTCATCAACTTCTGTCAACAGAACCCTTAAAAATGAACACCTACCACATTAAGCCATTTCCTGTCATTTTATGGGTTTTCCACAGTGAAGAACTGTGCCGCTTTGGTGAAACATGGCTATTTCCACATTTTCTGCAGTTTTAACCTTTTTTAAAAAAGATAGCAAATATCTAGAATTAATCAAATGAACAAACAGAAGACCCTCAGGAATAGAAAGAAAATAACTGTCATCAAAGTTTTCATTATTCCTTTCCAGTTTTCAGGTTACCTCTCACATCTCTTGCATCTACAGACAACAACTCATGACCTCAGCCTTATCTGTGCTTCTGATATAATTAATTCATATAATCTGGACACTCTATAAAATGCGACATTATGATTTTTTAAAGTCTCTGCTTACAGCAAAATTTTATGGACAAATACTTCCATAAAGCAGGCTTATGTTGGTTTTCAATATCTGTGGAGATGCGTCTGAAGCACATTTAGGCTTCTGTGCATTTCCAGGAGGGCAGACTGAATAGAAGGAAAACGATGCTCCGGCCTCTTTCTCCTCTCCCCCCCGGCAAGTATCTTCAAGGCCAGGTGAAGTCTCAAGCAACTAGAACTACCAGTGACTTCAACTGGACTTGTAGGACCAGAAGAGCAAATGAAGCACTTTTCAACCTGCTGGTTTACCCATGGGCTACATCTACAGAGCTACATAGAAAGATGTCGGGGCAAGACGAAGTCTAAAATACCTACCCATATACACCAGAGAAGGTGAACAAAGGCCTGTGAATGAGTATAGAAAACGATACTAAACCTACTGTTGCAATGCATGTAGGTTCTGGGCCTCCAGGTGTGTCACTTGCCTTTCTGCAGATGCCATTCATGACCCCTTTCTTGAAGCATCTAGAAAGACGCTGACATTGATTGTCTTGAGGGCAGATGGGATTTGGAAAGTGGATGCTCATGCATTGACCTAGGAGGGGCCCAGGACAGTGACCTACTGTTGGGGAAGAATGCAACAGGATTTTATCTAGGTAAACTGAAATAACAGCACTCATCTCCAAACTGTAGTCCAGGTGGCAAACTGACAAACATCCCAACAACCACAGATATGGGCTGACAATTGTTTGGGGAAAAAACATGTTCATTTCTGGAGAGCGCTGCAGGATATATAATACACACAGCACCACCACCACCACCCCACCCCCCCTTAATTTGTGAAGTATTTTTTTAAAAATGCCACACGTACACAGAAATGCATAAAGCCTCATTCATCAAGCTTGAAAGAGTCATCACCCAGCTGGCCGTAAGAGTCCTGCTGCCCAAACCTAAAGCCAGGAGATCAAGATCAGCAAAAATATTTAGGTGTCTGACTCCCAACACTTTTAGTGGGACCAGGATTTCAGACTGCTTGCTTTGGCCATGAAGTAGACGGCAAGAAATGCTCAGTATCTTGCCAAAATGACTGTTATAGATTTCAAGCATGTGATACCCTCCTGAATCATTCATGGCAAATAAACTATCGATTCCTTCCCTATCCAGATTAATTAAGGTTTTTTTTTCACATTACCTGAAAAGTGATCATTCTTAAATGTGAAAAACAAGGGCCATCAACCTTGTTAGGTGGTCAGTGTGCCAGACTTCAGCCAAAAAAGCAATTAGGAGAGCACTCCTTTCTCCATGTTACATAGGACATTTGGAATCAATTAAATATTCAAACTAATTTCTCTGATCTGAATCCAGTTGCGACAGGTGTGAGGCTGCTAGTGGTAGCTAAAGCGGCAAGTAAAAAGTCTAGAGGGAGGTCGTCATTTTCTGTTATGAGAAATAGCAGCACCATTCTGGGACGGATCAAAAATAATAATCCAACTGTGGAGGCCTCCTGGATCGTTTTGCAAGTCAATTACTCTCTAAGTGATTAGTTTGGAAAAAGTTATGTGAAAAAGGGAACAGGCCTCCCATTTTAAACTTATTTGTATGACTCCTGCAAGTTGTTTATTTTCTTCATAGCCTGAGGTGGAAAGAAATTAAGTGCGCTTGAAGTGGGAATTATCCACATTTTTCAGCAAAAGCATAATCACACCGCACATTCACAGGGCTCAGGCTTTGAAGCCTGTGAAGCGTTCACTTAGTAGGAAGCTTAGGCAAACCAGGCAACCGCTGAAGAAAGAGAGGAGAGTTTAAATACTTCTGGTTTTATTGCATCATGGAAAAACTGATCATTTATCTCATTAAGATGGAGAATTTTTACAGGAGGGCCCCCACTGGGTTTATAAGCTCGCCTGCTGCTTTGCCTATAGTAACTGAAAGAGCAGTGTTGTCCCTTTACCTGGGGATAGATGCTGGACGGTGTGGCAATGTAAGGAAGGTAAATTGGTGACAGATTCAGAGTTTTGGGGGTTTTTAAACGTACGTAAGTCTCCCTTGACTTAAACAGATGTGGCATATAAAATAAATACATGCAACTGCAATTTAGTTCACTTGCGGAAACCTCAGCCGTAATAGCTACATGACTGGCTCATAGCTAGGGCCTGGGACTGAGAATCAAAAGAAATTAATTTTAAAAAAAAAGGAAATTATTTCTTTCTTAAACTCTTGTCTATCCGTGAAGACTGGAAGTTGGTTACAGGGGCACTTTTGAAAGCAGCAGAGCCAAAGACAAATAAATTATGCTGAAGCAGTTAAAAAAGGTTCCCCTGAAGACAGTTGAAGCCTGTTTCTCTCGACCTTTACACAGGGACGTTTCCTCCCCTCGGCCATGCCCGTGTGTTCTCCCGCTGCAAAAGCAGGGTACGTCTACCTCGATGCAACTCTAAGCAAGCGAGCTCAAGCCCAACGGCTCTGCCCCCAAGCCCAATGTCTCACCTCATGCCAAAGCATCGTGGGAGTCGCTGTGCCCTGGACACATCCCAGCCAGTTTTTAAATCCCCAGGGCACAGGTACGGAGCGTTGGTCCAACGCTGTTGGTAGACCCAACATCAAATGCTCAAATTCTAACAATTTATGTAAGATAGCTGAAGGTATGTTTTGGCTCTGGAAAGAGTTGCCTCATAACATTTATCACAGACCTCAACAAGATCTTAACCTCAGCTGTGGCTTCCTTGGATATCTATGACCCACTTGCTAGCAATGCGACCAGTGTCTGTACCTGCCAATGAAAGCTGCACTTCCATGGGCTTTACATGCTATCCCTGGTCACTGTCTGACTCTTTCACCCCTTACTTTTAACTAGTTTAATTCTTCATGGGAAATAAATAAGTTTAATTTGAGGGTGGTGGTGTTCATATGGTGGTGATGGTGGAGGGAGGCCTCTGGAATGAGGCCTGATTTTGGCTGCACACTCTTGATATAAATTGTCTATACAACAGTAACATACAGAGCTTGCCACATCTTTCTGGAGGCACTGTAAGAGTGGGGTGAAGTGTGAAGGTGCTGACCTCCTCTTGGAACATCCTCTACCAGCTCCAAGAGACTTTCAGCAAACAATCCTCCAATCACACACACGTATTTGAGCTTAGATCCTGCAGAGTGGAGTGGAGTGGAGTGGAGTGGAGTAGAGTAGAGTAGAGATACTTCCTTAGCCAAAATGCTTGGTTCTATCTGAGACTGAGCTGGCATTACTGCTTGTTGAAATAAGGGCTCTTCTTTGGTTTTGCACTTACATTTTGCAAGATCTGTTGACCTATGAGGTCTCCAGTTCCTAGATGCTAGTGGCATCTATGCCTTAGTAAGGCATCACGTAACCAAACAACAGCACTCTCAAGAAAGTACTCTCAACAGTAAAAGTTTCTGGTCCACAAAGGTTAAATTACATTCAGCCTCAAAAGTGATACATTTTACTGATTTCAGATGTTGAAAAAAGCTTACCTTTTGCCAAGTTCCTAACAATCCATCCTTTCAAATTGTTTTCAGGCAATATTCATTCATTAATATTGCATTAAGCATGTCATGTGATCACTCTCCTACTCTGAAACAAGGGCTGTAATCTAGTTATGACTGCAGGAATGTAATCCCTTTCTGACAATGGCTCTTACTTCTGCAATGTTTTAAAAGAAAATAAAAACAAGCATCTCGTAGATGTATGAAGCAGGTTACACAGCCATACTACACGGCTGGTACTTCTTATTCTGCACCTATTTCCAGTACAAATCCACCTTTGCTATTTTGGAGGCTAGTGCACATCCCATGGTGGTCATTCAGTCTGAAAAATTATATATTCTTCTGCTCTTCAGAGCAGTGCAGAATTTCAGTGCAGTTCTTTACTACAGTATTTTCAGACTAGCCATCTGCTCCAATCTCCACCTTTGCATCCAAGGCTCTCTTTGCAAGAGGTATACACATCTTTCAGCAATGAAATAATACAGTAGTGTTCCTTTCGTGTTGCTACAGCAGGATGAAAAACACAAACCTGAGTTTGGCTCAGCTTCTCTGTACTTCTTTACAGAGAACTTCATGTTAATGAAGTTCTAGTTCTTTAGCCAGCTGTTTAAAGGTGCTGCATGCAGCTATTTACAAGTATTTAGATTGAAAATTTGACAGGCAACAGTGAAGATCAAAGCAGAATCTTCACTAAGCATGTTACACACCTCCCCGTGGCATTAGAGAACTCTGTTCAACGCTGAATATGCTTTGACAACACACCCATCACTACACCTTGCCTTACAGTGAGCAGCGCAAAGCTCAACATGTTACAAGATCTTAAAAACCTGCTCCGTTTTGCAGCTTACCATCTGATTTTCTGGAATGCCACCTCCCGCCCCCACCCAGAGCACAATCTTGCAGGTGAAGGGCAAGGACAGATCAGGTTCACTCCACTGTGCAAAAGTTAAAATACGCTGAGTCCGAGTAAACAACCAGAGAAAGAATCTCAAAAAGGTGGTTGGTTGCTACCCGAAGTGCAGAACTGACATCTATTTACAAGTAGGCAACAAGGACCTACTGAATACGTAATTTATTATTGATACTCCTTCCCTTGAGTAATATTTAAGATAGATCAGTTCAAATTATTCTTCCATATTTAGTCTGTATAACTGCTACAACATTTTACTCATGCAGAGCAAAACAAGAAGTCAGTATGAACCCATAAGTTATACGAATTAAAAAAAGAATAAATCAGTACAGCTTCACATAATGCCCCTGTATTTATTTGGACCACATTTTACTTCTACCAACCCCACCTGACAGGCTCCCTAAACCAATACAGGTGAATCTTCTGCTTTGACACAAGGCTACTGTATCAAGACTGCTGGTTTCTGATATATCTTCCACAGTAAAAGAAAGAACGCCAAGTCTTTTTTTAAAAGATGTTTATTAAAGAATATTCAGTAGGCTGTATTAGACAGATTTAGCTAATCTCATTGCTGAGTTAAAGTGCCATCAGTCAAGCCAAACACATACTGAACAGCGTATTCTCTTCGGTCTAATCTGGGTGAGGTCTTGTGAACTTTGTATGCACACAATTCCTGACATGCAAAGCCCTATCAAGACCGTAATACATCTGTCAACTACGTTTTTATTGAAACCCAAGGTGTCTGCATATCAAGAAATAGCAAATTCACCACACACGAAAATAAAAATTCAGCTTGCACAACCAAGTGTATTTACTCACTGAATAGCAGCGACATCACTCAAAAAAGTTGACTTTGTGCTTCACAGCTCAACTGCAGCGGCTCAATAGTCTTGTTCACTGAACCATGGGGCTGACAAGTCTTTGAATGGCACTCAGAGGCCTAAACGGTTACAGTGTAAAACATCGGTAAAACTGTTCCTTCCAGTTTTCACTGTGGTGGCTCAAAAAAAATACAACAATCCTATTATTAGGATCTATTTTCAAAACCTTTTTACAGGAGAAGCGTTTCACCATCAGTACCCTGCATCATCCAGCCCAACTACAAGTAGTGGAACATGACAAATATGCATATATATTGCAAAACACAGTTTTGTTTATTTTTAAAACATGAGTTTCTAAGCAGATTTAACCAGAAATTATATTCACACCCTCAAACTCTACTTCAGACTTTTTTTAATGTCTCCATTAAATTAAAATTGTCCTTTATTTCAAAACAGAGTTCCAGCATAAATCACTCCTTTATTTAATACTTATCAAGCAAAGTAATCTGTATTCCCACAGCATTTAAAGTGAGAATTACACTGTTGCAAACATGTATTGCATAGTTATCTGCATTCTTTTAGCAGATACCCCCTGGCACTTATTTCAATAAGCCAACCATCACCTCGCTGATATCCCACAACTTTCTTGCAACCAAGTCATCCATAGCTTTGGGCAGAAGTTCTTCCTCTTTGCAGTCCCCAAAATATTTTCCCGACACGCCTTCGACATCAGGAGAAGAGGCCAAATAAATAGAAGTCTGGGCCCCTTCCAGAGGTGTTTTGAAGAAAGCCCATGACACCAAGTTGAACAAGGGTTTTGCCAGCAAAGGAATATTCACATATCTGCCTAGATTTGTTCTGACAATCCCAGGATGAAGCGAATTGACGGTGACTCCTGTCCCTTCTAACCGACGGGCTAGCTCCCTTGCGAATAGTATGTTAGCCAGTTTACTCCGACTGTAACAAAAGCTTTTATTGTAACTTATTTCACTGTTCAAGTCTTCAAAGTTGATCTCTCCATATTTGTAAAGCTTTGAGGACACTACAACAATCCTGCTCGGAGCAGAATTTTTGAGGAGGCCCAGAAGAAGGTTGGTGAGCAAGAAGTGACCCAAGTGGTTTACACCAAATTGCATCTCAAAACCATCCTCTGTCTTCATGTACGGGCACTGGAATACCCCTGCATTATTTATCAGAACATCCAGCCTTGGCTCTTCCTTCAAGTAGGAAAGAAAAAATATCAATTCAGTTTTAGAACTGTCATGCAAAACACGCTACTATTCTTAATATTTCTCATTGTTAGAAATAATTTCATTGCTAGTTTTCTGAATTGTAACCTCCTGATATTCTCTTAAAGCATTGCTGAAAAGAAACCTTAAGATGAACCACTAAACTTGACCCCAGTAGGATGCAGGTACACAACAGCAGGTCTGTATCTACTTTTAATGCAGGCAGAGAAGACAATCATCTGCTGCTCCAGAAGCAGCTTGTTCTATCAATTCAGTGATAATTTACCTTTCTGATGCATTTTGTTTTCCTGTAGAAAGTAACCTGTTTATTGCACTGCAAAAACACACGCATTAACTTACGGCAAACCTCAGCCAAGGACTCCACAAGCAAAAGCGCTGCAAACGTGGAACTAAAATTTTAGCTCAAAGGATCAACCTCAGGGTTGAAGAGAAACTGTTGTGTTGTAGAACCACCATCTTACTGGGGTGATGTCATGAAAAACTTTGAAAATGCTGTTCTCCTTACTGTAAATACTATCTTATTTTAAAAACACTACATCTCATTGTGCTGCTTGATGAGAAATATGGAGCGGAACTCACCATAAAAAGTAACATTCATGCTTCATGCAATTTGAGTCTAATAGGTCTACTCAAGAACTAAGGTGCATCTACAGGACTGAGCCTCGAAATATTTGTGACAGGCTCAGCACGCGCTATTTGATGGATCAGTATTCTGGTTCAGGTCAGCAGAAAACAAAGACCCAAGGAGGTATGTTATACTCTATAGAATCAGGAAACATAAGTAATTAACAGAGAGAGTCGTATGGATAATTTAAATATATGTATAATATATCACGTACTTCATGCTTCAGCATCCACTCAGAAATTAAGAGCTCTCCAATTTACCCAAACAATAACTTCTTCAAAACATACAGATTAAAGTAAGCCACCTAAAGAGGTTCCGAATTCAACACTTTCACCCACCTCTTACAAAAGATTGTGAAAGCATCAGAGGAACTTCAAGCTTGCATGAATCAGAAGCAAATGTATTCACTTTATAGAAAGAACAGTATGAGTCTTTGCTGCTAATTCTTTAGACCCAATGCAGGGACTGGAGGGCAAGCTGAGATCATTTTGGGTCATTTTGATGATAAAAATAGAGAATCTCCAAATGAATTTTGTATCATTTGCCTTTTATTTGACTGCCATTAGCAGCAATGGTACAAAAAGAGCAAAACTCAAATCTGCACTTGGCATTCAGTTAATGACGCTGCCATCCGATCAAACAAAACATGAAGTACTTCAACCCCAGACTGATTTCCCTGGGACTTGAGGTTGCTCAGTGTTTCGTGTAATTGGGTCCCTGAGGCATGATCCGAAGAGCATCAAACTCACTTCTCTCCACCCAAAGGGACATAATGGTTATTGTCACTAAACCAGGACAGGACTGAAGAAGTACCAACTATAGATCTGCTCACTGAAGTGATACTTTCTTCTTTAGAGAAAAACATTGCTTTAGAAGCTTTCTGTAGCATCTGACTGGAAGATTTATTTTGCAGGACTGAACACTTCAAGAAGCAAGACCTCCACGTGTGCTATTTTCTGAGACTCCTGCGTTTAATAATCTAGAGTAATGTGATCAATGCCAAGCAGGCAGACACTATGACCAAGTGCAACATAGTGCACAAAACATTGCTTTGATGGGCAATGCTATTCCTTGCAACTTCTGAGCTCACTTCCATTTTCCCACGGAAACCTCCAACATCTCAAAGTCTTTTATTTTTCACAGTAAGACTAAAGAATGGAAGATGCAGTCACTTGCAGTTGTGCAGAGGAAAGCTCCCACAAATTAATTTAGGCAGTGGGAGTACATGTTTCCCCATCCTGCCAATATTTCAGTTTTTCATCTCAAACAAAAAAAACCACAGAAAAACCCAACCAACCAAACCCAACAAAACCACAAATAAACAGCTCCAAGAAGGAGTCCCAGGTCAGAGAAGATAAATAACATGAATGTGGGTGGCACAGCTCTTGAAAGTATTTCTTGAGCTCATATCCCTTGTCATTCACCTGCTTTTGGAATTATTTTGAAAATGAAAGTTAAAACGCAGGTGTCAGGAGCACTCTGCAGCTACATGCACTCTCTTTTTCATCACCCATTTCTCACCTAAAGTCACTTGTAGTGGCTTTACCAACAAAGAGATGCTAACAAATTCACAATTTTGGGTATTTTGTACTATAAACAATATAATTCTTAGAAGTCAGACAGTATGTTTCTTACTGTGTGTTTACTATGCATGTTTGCATATATGCAATATATGTTCATACATCTGTTCATAATCTGTTTCATATATGCATATGTTCGCAGAACACTGAAGTGAGGTTAGACATTATAACTGGATTCATATATATGAATGTATATGACTACAAAAAGCTCCACTAGACAACTTAAAACTTGACTTTTTCCAGATATTTAAGTTTTAGAAAAGCTATTTGAAAATTAATGCAATAAAGTCCCTCTCTGTTTCTTTCCCCTCTCACAACATCATCTGAGCATCTTTCAAGTACTATACAAGCATTTCTCCAAGCAGTAGCAGAAATTATTAAGCCTGGCTTCCCATGACTTTGTGTCTCATGGCTTGAGTAGCTAGATGTGGTGAAATGAGAGTCCTAACCGACACCTTTCATAGGAATGGAATAATGCCTCTAATGGTGCCTCCCTCTGCTCTCTGGTGTCTAATAACACTGCTGAACGCACCTAGGGGCATTTCACAGAATCACAGAATGGCAGGGGTTGGAAGGGACCTCTGGAGAACATCTAGTCCAACCCCCCTGCCAGAGCAGGGTCACCCAGAGCAGGTCGCACAGGAACACGTCCAGGCGGGTTTGGAATGTCTCCAGAGACGGAGACTCCACCACCTCTCTGGGCAGCCTGTGCCAGGGCTCTGCCACCCTCAAAGGAAAGAAGTTCCTCCTCATGTTTGGGTGGAACTTCCTATGCTCAAGTTTGTGCCCATTACCTCTTGTCCTGTCCCCGGGTACCACTGAAAAGAGCCTGTCCCCATCCTCCTGACATTCACCCTTTAAATACTTATAAGCATTGATAAGATCCCACCTCAGTTGTCTTTTTTCCAGACTAAAAAGACCCAAGTCTCTCAGTCTTTCTTCACAAGAGAGGTGTCCCAGTGCCATAATCATCTTCATACCCCCTTGCTGTACCCTCTCCAGCAGTTCCCTGTCCTTCTTGAACTGGGGAGCCCAGAACTGGACACAGTACTGCAGATGTGGCCTCACCAGGGCAGAGCAGAGGGGGAGGATGACCCCCCTCGACCTGCTGGCCACACAGTCCTCTTGATGCATTTCTGTCAGGCGAATCAACTGGATGCCCCTGTTCCCTTTCAACTCAGGTTTTCACAAAATCTGCAGTGGGTTTATATATTCAAAAACGTCTACCTACTAAACTCGGCTAGCACTGCCTCAGAGATGGCGGGGAGGGAGACAGTCTGAGAAGGTGTCAGAAGGATGGCTGGGCCTGTGAGCAGCGCACTCATGCGAATGATTTCTTTGGAGACAAAGCTGAGCAGTAACTCCAATTTGAAGCAGCAGAGGCAGGTTAAAGTAAGAGTTAAGAGTGAAAGGAAGACAAATCATTTGTCTTATACAGAAACAAGCGCTTCCTTTTCATAACAGAAAAGGACTAGAATAATTTGGACTAGAACAAACCAAACTAGTATGAACTTTATGCTTCCAAGCGCTAATTCACGGCCGATTTACCCACACCTTTCTTCCAAACCCTGCGGTGAACTCAGCAACACCCCGTGTCCCCAAACCGGGCTGCCAGCGGGAGGAACAAACCCTGTAAAGACCGATCCTCAAGGTCGCCGGTCTGTCTGCGTCCACCCCCCGTCCTCTCACAGGGAGGGCTCCCGGGGCCTCCGCGCTAGGCCAAAGCCGCCCCGCACCCCTCGGTAGGCCCGGCAAGGCCCGACGGGCCCCGGCGCCCCGCAGCCGCCCCCGGCCGTACCTGCAGGACGCGGTGGCAGAAGGCGCGGACGGAGCGGAGCGAGGCCAGGTCCAGCTCACGGACCACCAGCTCGCCGCCCTCCCCCTCCGCCTCGCCCTGCTCGCCCAGCTCGGCCCGGATCTCACGGGCCGCCCGCTCGGCCCGCGCCCGGTCGCGGCAGCCCATGATAACTCGGGCCCGCATCCGCAGCAACTCGGCCGCCGCCGCCCGTCCCAGCCCGCTGTTGGCCCCCGTGATGATCACCGTCTTGCCCCGCATGGAGGCCCCGGCCCCGGCCCCGGCCCCGGCGGCCTGGGCCGCGCCCCGCAACCAGCGCCAGGCGGCCAGGAGGAGCCCACCGCCCAGCGCCAGCGCCGTGGCCGCCGCCGCCATGCCGCCGGGCCGAGCAGCGCTCCGCCCGAAGTGGCCGCCCCCGCCTAGCCGCCCGCCGGCCGGCCGGCCCCCGGGGTGCGTTAGGATTGGCCGGGCGCGGCGATGGGCATTGTGGGGAGTGTAGTCCGGCGCCGCGCGGGGGAGGCCGGCCCTGGAGCAGCTTAATGAGCCTAAGGTCTAATTGAGACGTCCACCGGCAGCCCCGGCGGCCTTCCCGGCCCCCAGCCCCGGGGGCTGCCCAACTTCTGCAAAGCTGCTGCTTCCTTCCCTGGCTCAAAAATAAATATGCAGTAGGATGTCGCCGCAATAGGATGTCCCAGCGGTAGGATGTCCCATTAATAGGACGTCCCCACAACAGGATGTCCGAATAGTAGGATGTCCCCCCAATAGAATGCCCCCGCAGTAGGATGTCTCAGCGGTAGGATGTCCCAGCAGTAGGATGTCCCATTAATAGGATATCCCAGCAATAGGGTCTCCCAGCAATAGGATGTCCCAGTGTTAGGATGTCCCTGCAGTAGGATGTCCCAGTGGTAGGATGTGCCTGCAATAGGATGTCCCGTTAATAGGATACCCCAGCGATAGGATGCCCCAGCAGTAGGATGTCCCATTAACAGGATATCCCAGCAATAGGGTGTCCCTGCAATAGGGTGTCCCTGCAATAGGATGTCCCTGCAATAGGATGCCCCTACAATAGGGTGTCCCCACAGTAGGATGTCGCTGCAGTAGGATGTCCCAGCAACAGGATGTCCCAGCAATTGGATGCCCCTGTAATAGGGTGTCCCTGCAGTAAGATGTCCCTGCAGTAGGATGTCCCAGCGGTAGGATGCCCCAGCAATAGGATGTCCCTCCATCTGTCCAAAGGCCCTTTTACTAATAGCAATGTCCACGCTGGTAAATTAAATGCACCATGGGCTGCAGTCTGGTGCTGAAACGAACTGATGCACAACAGCCCTTTTAACGCCCAACACGTCATCCCATGCTGACTCCTGAAACATGGATAGGTATTGTCTGGGAGAGAGCTACCTGGCCTGGGCCAAAACCAGGGGCTGTTCTGACAATTTTAAAATTGTTGATGACAATAATAACAACAATTTAATGACATAGAGATGGTGGAGTTCTAGGGCCCAAGAGCATTTCCCAATAGCATTTAGTTTGCTAGCAGAGATTCTACCAAAATTTTGTATTAACATTTATCTATCTCACAGGGGTGACTCCATCACAGGGAAAATAGACATTAAGGGCTCCTATAATATTTCATTGCCAGTCTTTGAGTCTCATGGCAGATAAAATGCTTCTGCAAAAGGCACGTTCAATTCTCTCTGCCTTGAGTCTTCAGCTTGAGATGCAGAGGCTGGAGCAGTAGATAGGGAGGTGCCAGGGCAGATTCCAGCACAGGAATGAACCATCTCTGCTGTTATACTGACACAGCAGCCGGTGGCACAGTTTTGGCCCAAGGCTGGGAACTGGTTAGGGCTCTCCCACGGCTCATGAGCTCCAACTGGGCAGTTTGGAAGTGGTTATCCTGTTCTGGAGAATTAGCATGCACGTGGACTTTTCCATGCCAGATGGCCTCTGTGCTGATGAAATGTTCCAGGAAAGTTCAGGTACAAGTATAAGTGGAGTGAGAGAATACGTCAAAGCAGCATGCTGAAACCTACCCCATGCTGCCTTCAAGACCAGATTTCTTTCTTAGGTATTTCAGCAGGTCCTGTGGCTCTGGATCAAGTTGGATTGCGTGTTTGAGTGTAGCAGAGATGTTAGCACATGGCCAAGCATGTCTTGATAACCTAGCTGCATGTTGTTAGCAGAAGTGATGGTTTGGGGGGAAGTTACAAAAGTCATTATGCTGGTGTCTGCTCCAGAGTCTAAACATACTGGTGAGCTGACAGTCAGACCTGCTGAATGCTTGCTTCTAGGACCAACTTCAGCTGAGTAATATTAGCTTAGAGGTAGCCTGTTTGAGGCTACCGAATTTAGTGGACTTCAGGACCAAGGGGGTCTGTCCCATCCCAGCCTGGTAGAAGAGAGGCTGCTTGCAGAATTTATGCGTACGACTGCTCACTCACCTCACAAGCACACTTACATTCACTGGTCTCTAAAATATCTGCATGCACCCGAGGTCCCTCCAGTATCTATACTCAGAGACCCAGGCACCAGCTCTGACGCTGGGTTTTCCCAGATGCTGGTCTCTTCCTGTTGTCCAGTTTGAATTGCGCTAGTGGCTTACACATGCACATAATGTGGGTCCCTTGAATAGCTCGCACCCCGACTGGACCTCTCCAGTTGTTGGGACTAAAACCCTTGGGCTCCTCAGACCTGCCAACATAATTTTGAATCCTTAACCCAAAACCTGTTTTCAGCCACCCTCTTCATGTCATGTCTCCGGATGACACCTTTACTAATCCCAGACTTTGACAAACCCACCCAAGGCAACATGAACACACAACCAGGGAGTCAGGAGTGGCCACTGAGGTTCACTCACTCAAAATCCTTTTCCTCCTAACCCTGGGAGAGCTGCTGGTAGAAATGTACAGAGAGACAATTAAAAGGTAACTGAATTTTTATCAAGAGTAATGTAAGTTAAAACAAGGTGTAGGTGTTTCACCAAAAAAAAAAAAAAAAAGAAAAAAAAAAGAAGGCAGTAATAGGGTTCAGTGCAGATTTAGGAATAAGACAGGGACAATAAGGATAGAACAACATGGATTACAAGAAGTTCAGGATCAGGACTAGGGGCCAGCATGCAGATGAGTAGAGTCCAGGGAGACAACAGTCTGTGGGGGAGATCAGAAACAAGCTTGGCTGATAATGAGCATGTCTGTCTTGAGTCAAGACCTAGCACTTCTGGGGAAATGAGTAAGAAACCTAAGAGGAAACCCATGAACCTTTCGTCAGGTCTCTTGTGGTTGGTCTGGACGTGATAACCATTTGCAATAGTAGCCTCCCCTTAACTGTCACGTGTTGACACTACCCACAGTCTGTTCGCGTTGCTGCAGTCTGTTCTGAGGCTGACTTCAGCTCATGTTATAGCTGAAGAAATGTATCCGATTTTTCTGGAAGTACCCTTAGCATCTCTCCTCTGACCGTCTGTTGTACTTCTCAGGCAAGTTAAGGGCTGTATAGGTACCACATCTAAACACATTGGATTCTCTGAGAGACCTCTTCTGTCTTCGTCTGCACCACAGAAAAGTCTTTATCTCTTCATTCTTGGCTCTTCACTTGATTTTGAGACTCATGACTACACCAAAGGGTATTTTAATCAGGCCACACCATTACATCTGCTTGTGACAGAGATGACTTTTGGCATCCTTAACCTGATGTAAGACCCATAAACAGTTTGAGGTGTTCTTCCATATACCCTGCTCATAGTAAATCAGATCTTTAGGTGTTGGAACTGTGCCCACCTCTGCTGCCTAATGACCCTGCAGCCAAGGACCATGAGAAAGGGACAATGGTTGCCAACGAGATGCCAAAATAAGAGAACCGGGAAAAGCCCTGTTAGAGAAACAGATTCATCCTGTGAGAAATTCTCCTGGTGGTGGGTAAAGAATCTGATATTCAGTATCTGGCAGTGGGGATTCTGGCAGTCATCTCTGATACACCTACTACTTCAGAAGACTGTGAATGTGTTGGAGAGGCCACTGCCTCAAGGGTCTTGCCTGGGCTTATCGATGGTCAATACAGCCTTCAGTGCAAGGAGCTCACGGGTGATAGTGACCAGAAGCTGCTCATCTAGGCAGGGATGCCATATGAATTCAGATGTTGTTGGTCCCAGATACTACTGAGCAAGGTAACTCGAAGTTATTTTTTCTCCTAAGACATTGACCCGCTTCACTGCTTTCTGTACCCAGCTGTTGCACTTGAGGAGACGGGTGTGCTCTGTTTAGCAATACCGCATGCCAGCCAGGGTTACAGGATGTAGCAGAGGAGCCCAAAGGAGCATAGCTGAGGATTCTCCTCAGGATGTAGGAGCCTCCTGATTCCTGACTCCTTAGAACAGATCACAGTCCAGGAACACAGGAGGATACATGTTGGAAAACCTGCGATGATGACCACCTCCAAATCTTCATCTGAACTATTTTGTTTCCTCCAGATGTCTGTTTCCCCATGCGTGACATGCTAGCCTGGAAACTGAAAGGATGTCTTGGAGGTGTGAAGGAACTGAGGAACATGGGTTTATCATGTCTTGGTAGCTGGCAAGAGGTATCCAACACACTCTGAAGATAAGTTCTCTTATAAAAAAAATAAAATAAACAATAGTCAAGTCACCTTCAGGATCTTATTTCCAATATTTTTCTCCATGAGGATTGGTAGCAGCAGGAGACATTCACATTTGTCTTACCAGGACTCTTCCCTGTGATGTGGTGCATGAACCTGGAAGCTATGGGAACAAGGACTGGCTTTGCCTGACAAGGCTCTTGTTTCAGCGCAGAATTTGATCTGTGTTATCACCAATCCTCTTCCAGGTTTTGGCTGGGATGACAATTTCTTTTTCATGAGTCTGTCTTCCAGTGTTAGAAACAAGCTGATAGACAGGCCAGTCCAGAACCACAGGACTCTCCTCTGTTCCCCCCAGTTGTAACTCTGACTTGTTTAGGATTATGAGGTGCTAGGGCATAAATTCATGGTATCCTCATAAGTATGAGAAGCAAGGGGTTTTGTTTTTGGTTTTTGGTTTTATGTTTGTTTGTTTTGCTTTGTGGACTAGAATGCTATTTAGAGACCATTCTGGTCTATGTCTACAAAAAT
Organism: Larus michahellis; assembly: GCF_964199755.1. Taxonomy (NCBI): domain Eukaryota; kingdom Metazoa; phylum Chordata; class Aves; order Charadriiformes; family Laridae; genus Larus; species Larus michahellis. The sequence goes on from NC_133898.1 coordinate 119,814,969, forward strand.
AGAAAACCCTTTCCCTCAGCCCCTGTCCCATTTCAGAGAATTTTCTTGACAATTATTATTTGGGTCTGCTAGCCAATCTGTGCCTTGGAGCAGAAAATAATAATGTGCAGAGACTACTTGGCAAGCCCGAGTCTCCCTGTACATCCAGATCAGTCTGGAAGGGCACTTGCACGAACAAATGAGGCTCCACTCACCCAACGTGCTGCCAGATGGATATGAGGAGAAGCAGCCATCAAACCTGGGGCAGTTGCCTCACAATTAGGAACAAACATCTAAGGGCGTTTTGGTCAACTGACTTAGGAGAAGTGATTGTGGACCTTAACGTCAACTTCTGGACTTCAATGTAAATTTGAATTCTATGACTAAGAAACCCTACTGTGTAAATGTAATATCTGAACTCCGTTTCTCTTCACGCATGCCTTAGTGCTGCTGTCAGGAATGACACTGCAAGAGGTATACTGACAGGACACCGTCACTGTGTGTACAGATTAAAAAAAAAGATGTTAAGAACTGGAAGCTCCTAACTATATCCTGGCCAGTAGGTTTCATTTTTGCTGTAGATGGATGGTTGATTGGAAATAAAGGTAAACATAGTAGACCAGATGATTCCATTTCAAATTTATTCACTGATTTACATGCTAACCCTGTCAGGCATGAGACAGTCACCTTTGGAGTCCCACAGGGATCAAGGATCCCATTAGCCCTTTCCAGTATCAGACCTGAATTGCTCTGTTCAATGAGAGTCAAGTGCCAGCAATCTTCGCACAGCACATATCCTTCATGTTTTCCTCCACCCAACATCTATAGCTCTAACAGCGCATGGATGAAAAACGGCTGATCCATGTTCTGCTTCAGCAAGGCAGCACCGACCGGTGTTCCTGAAACGTGCAGCCATGCTTTTGTGATGAAGGTGTACACGCAATTTATATTCCACAGCTAAGGAATATTTTTGGATTCCTTGCCGATTCTGAGCTCTCACATAAAAACATCTGCTAATAACATTTCTTATAATCTCCACTTGGCGAGGTAACTCTATCCCATCCTGGCAGACAATGACCAGACCTCAGTTATTCACGTCTTCCTCACCTCCTGGCTGGGCTGGGAAATGCGATACGTTTTGGACACAAAGCCTTTAGCACTTATGGAAGTCCAAGTACACCAGAACTCTGCAGCGCACCTCATCAACAACGCGTGCTGGTGTGAACACAAAAAAACCCTTTCTAATGGCCTGTATTTGAGTTTCATGAAGGATCAAGGCTTTTGTCTTTGTTTTCAAAGGACCTTGTGGCTTAGACCCAGAATATTTAAAAGACTGACGATGTTTCCGAGAGGGAAACCACAATTAATGCAATGAAGCTTTCTGCAATAACAGGACAGTTCATCCGGACAGAAGAGACCAAACTTCCTCAGAGGCTAATGTGAGATTCTGGAGTGAATTCCCCCAGGAACCACAGATCATCACAAGCCTTCACTAACTTCTACTCCCACTGCAAAGCACATTCTTTTGGTTTTGTCTCTTCTGGTATAAATACATAGCAACATTAAAAATAAAACAGGACACTTGTTCCACTAGGGAAAGAAAGAGAACAAACACCACCTGACAGATGTTAGTTGTGTCTTTTGGAAGGCACTCGGATACACGGATGACACTGAGATACAGGAACTTAGCATAAAAGAGGTAGAATAGAACTACGGTGTAAATTTACATGAATTCACGTTGCAACAGGCACCTCTCCCCTGGAAACTCATGTGAGGTTGCCAAACTGAGTTCACACAGGTCACAGAACAGCTGTAAATCCTAAGTGAACCTAGTCAAGAAACAAGGAGTTCCATCATCAGCATTATTTAGGGCAGAATCTCTTCTGTTACAAAGGTATGTTCTAAAGCTTCAGTCTTTGTCCCAGTCAAGATACTCACGGCACCTCTGACTTCTGCCCAACTCTATGAAATCTGTTAGGACTTAAGTGTATTTGAGATTTCTCTCTCTCTCTCAAATTTGGCTGAAAGTGGTCACTTCTGGTTCTAAATATCCAAAGGAGGCAAGAGCCACAGAGACACTGATTACACAAACCACACAGGAAATTTTGCTAAAACCTCTACATAGAAAATGACAATGTTCTGTAAAGCCAGCTTTATTAGAATAGGAAAACAATATAGAAAAATAAAGGGTTCCTGTAAACACAAGATCAAATAAGCTAACATTTCACTGGAAGCTGAAACCTCGTGATAACAAACCTACTGAACACACACTTAAGCAAACCACCAAGAGGTAAACACTTATACGTAAACTGTGCTTTTGGTAATTGCAGAAATAACCGTCAAGGACTAGCATTGCAGCATGATTTTTGTTATAAATAACCCGTCAACAGTTTTTAAAGAAAATATAACTGTTCTCTCTGTCTCTCAAAATATGCCTTAAGCTATAAAAACAGTACAAATCTTTTCCTAATATCAAACACAGTGTTAGACCCAGATGGGTAAAAAACCTAGACTGCTTAAGAACGCTATTAAAATAACTCTATTAAAAACTTACCTATATTAAAAATACTTCCTTTAAAGGCTGTTCTAGCCAGAAGTTAAATCTTTAAACATGGCGCTTACAACATACAAATGTAGAGGTTTTCAGACACAACTATTGGTATGGTACAGGCTGGCTGAGTTAAGAACCTTATCGTTAATGGTGCCATTCAGTCATGCAGGTTTGTGGTATTTCTGAGCAATGCCGTAGGGAACATGCGCAGCTATGGTGCCCAATTTCTGTGCTCCTTCGATGTGAAACATCTGGTCATCGAAGAAAATGTGAGGGCGGATTTTCACCAGGATCGGTCCTTTAGGAGCTCCTGCTAGGAAGAGTGCCTCATCAATCTCTAGACCCCAGCTACGAAGTGTCTTCAGCACTCTGGCTCCTGAGCTCGCCGCGCTTCTGGCTGTGACCAGGAAGGTCCTTATAGGACAATTTAATCGTTCATTTTTTGCATAGAACTTCTTCTGGAGTTTCCCTAGGTCTTCCAGAAAACCTTTCAAAGGACCCTGAGTATGAAATACCAGAAGCATATTTAGTACTTGCCCACAGCTCACAACATCATTCTTTTGCTATATTCTGGTTTATTGCCAGTTACAGACAGGATTCCTTCCCTAATGCTATGCTACTCAGCAAATTCTCTATGTAATGTGTCCAAACGGGTCTGCCCCCTCACCAGGAATTCACAAATTGGAAAAAAAGTTAAAACTATAATCCTACATGGTATGAGCCATAGGAAACTGATTCTCACTAAAGCTTACAAGATCTCTTATAAACTTACAAAGTTATAACTATAGTCCTTAACTTTAATAAAATGTTCTTTAAAAACACTTAGCTCTTTCTACTATGAACCACGAGGTGCATTTTTTTTCTGTGCAAAAACCAGTAAGAGATCTAATTACATAGATATCACTGAATTCTTCCTAGACTAAAGACAATATTAGAATTACACTTCGATTAAAAGAAGTAGATGATAGTTTGGATCAAATTGCAATATATTGCACTGTCCAGTACTTTCCCACATCAAGCTTTTATTCTGAATTTATACCATTTTTAACAATAGCAGAATTGGTCTTTCAGTTCAAGCTAACGTTAAAATATTTGTGATTTTTAGACAAAGGGCACAGTTCTGCTTGGGAATAAGCATCGATATTACAGATTATTAGCAACCTGATCTAGTTGAAGATGTTCCTGCTTGTTGCAGGGGAGGTTGGATTAGACGACCTTTAAAGGTCCCTTCCAACCCAATTCTATGATTCTACAGTTACCCTGTTTCAATAAGCAGAATATCCCAGTGCTTGAAATAAGGATTACCTACGCAATCTGGTAAAAAAAACAATGAAGGAAATTAGTTGCATCTTTCTCTAATGATACAATTAAAATACAACTGTAAGCCACTGTCTTATGTATGCAATTCTCTCAGTGAAGTAGGAGATCTGGTGAAAGGACTCCAACGGTGGGCTCTTTTGTATCAAATATCCATTTTAAAGATTATCCTTGAAAAAGGAAATAAATAGGGCAGCCAGCTTCCGCAAAGAAGAATACATACACCGGGGAAACTGGAGAAATGCAGCAGCAATTAATGTCAACAGACGTTTTGAAAACTCACCGATTCAAGAAGTACAAACCTGGGCAAGAGGCTTATTTTCATTCAGCTGTTCATGTTCAAAAAATCTGTCTAATCCTTGCTCTTTGACAATCTGTTCTGATTCATCAGAAAAGAGAACCGCGTCCCCATCGAACGCCACCCTCAACTGTGTATCTGAGTAAGCAACGTCTTTGTTGGCAGTGAACATCGTAGCTGATGCGATGCCTGAAAACGGATCAGAGAACCTCAGTTACCATGTCCTGCAAAGTCGTTCATTAAACTGCCAGCAGTGCGGTTCCAACAACTCATTTGTGGTGACCTTTTTATACCGTGAGCAGAAACAATCACTAAAGCTAATTAGTAATGGTGGTTCTTTAACACAAATGGATGGAAGCTGTCCCGTTGACATAACTTCTTAGAGATGCTTCCTTCTGCTTCCATATAAGAATATGCAACACCGGTCCCCAAGGTGTGCTGCACATGAGACAAAGCAGGAAATTCCAAGGAGACCATTGAGTCAAACCATTTGTTATTTTTTAACTCTTTACAAAACACAGAAGTTGGTTTTTGTAAGTTGTATGAAAGATATGTCTCTATTCGAATAGAAGTTGAATAGAGATGAGTAGTTTTGTATGGGAATTCATTTCTTATAGCATGGGAGAAGACAGAAAGGTGCAGCAAAGGTAGAGGCTGATTAAATTGTCATTATCAGCAGGGTGAAGGGTCAGAGAGAAAAAATACAGAGAAATAATCTGATTTTATTTGATTTAAGTAAAAATAAGTGATGTCTGCACCATACACAGTTGTGACTTCCTGCATTTGATGAAGCAGCACCACTTTCTGTCAAAGACATACAACATATTATTTTTTTAACAAGCTCAAGAGAGAAATAACAAAAGAAAGTCAGTTCAAACCTGCTTCTATAGCTTCTTGCACTTTTTCCGAGTCTGCTGAGAGGTACAAGTTCGTAAGATACGCAGTCAGGTAACCAATAGGGCTTTTTCCTCCCGTCATACAGAAACGTTCAATTGTTAAACCTAAAGTAAGAACAGCACAACAAGGTGTGACTCTGCCTTGACACTACAAACCTGTAAAAGGAACCCCTAAAAAGGTACACTAGCCTACAACCGGCTGTGAACTTAAAAAAGAAATAGCTGTTCACTGTAATTCCAGCAAGTCAGACAACTTAAAGTGACTACAATGTTTGATCAGTCCTTCCTCCTTGAGAATTTCACACAAAATCCCTCCAAGGCAGCAGAATAACTGCCGTGAACGTATATGTATAGGGGGCACAAATACCAAAGAACAAAAAGTTTAAAGATTTTTTTTTTTTTTTCAGAAATTAAGATTCACACCCGACAAGTTAAATCCAGAGTTTTGGGCCAAATTCTGTTTAACGCTATCTCACTTATGCTGACACCCAAAAATAAACATCATCCTCCGAGGGATGGGTGCCAGTATCAAAAAAGCTTTTACCAAGGTTCGAACAGGAAAGCTAGAAGTAATTCATTTTATTGTATAACAGCAGGCAGTTCTACAAGGTAGTATTTATTTTACTTACCATAGTGATTGATGCTGTTTATGAGTCTCACTCCCACTTGGGCGTGGTTATTAGTCATCAGAACAATATCAAATCGTTCTTCATCATCAGGGTACAGCTCAAGAAGCCGGGCATTCACATGCTCCAGCGCCTGCAGGTGAAAAAAGTGGATGTCAACAGACAAGTGGAATGTGCCCCAGTTCTTAATCCCTGTGGGTTTAGTGATAGGACTGTCTTTAGGGAGAATGTGAAATACCTGATAGTTTAACTTGCTGAACTTGTTTTATTCCTTTCTGCTCTGCTGCTCCCAGGAACCATTTGACTGGGTTCATTTGAAGGGAAGCAAGTAGGTTTCTTTTGCTGAGTTACGGAATTTAGCTTTATCACAGAAATCCTTTTCCTTGGGACACCATTCATCCAGTATAAATCAATGCATCGCTGAACATTATCACAATCCCTGTTAATCTTTTTCTTTTCTTTTTCCTCCTCCACTTGAAATTTGGACTTTCCTGTCCACGTGGAAATTGTTGTTGTAAAATCAAGGAGAAGGTGTTAAGGAATGTATACGTGCAACTACTTGTTTTGCATGCACAAATGTGAATATGGGCCACATCCTTATGCAAAGATCCACTGACACAGTACAGGTGGTCAGGTGCCAAAGACTGTCCGTAAGTAATGAGTACAAAATCATGCCCTGCCAAACGTGATCACCTTCGCGATTTCTAATTGCGGTAGTGAACAAGACAGATTTTGATTCATTTGAGATCTCTTTAAAGGTAATGGGCCAGAATGTTATATCAACTGTTTGTCACTAGTATTTTCCTGACCTTTCATCTGCTCGTCTCTCTCTGTATCCAGCTGTTCTCTCGTGTTATTTAGAATCTTATCCCTTTGGAGTAAGACTTGCTTTTTGCTCTAGGTTTATACACAGACCTCTGCTTTGGGATCTTGGCCCTTGAATGGAATTCCGTGGGATTACGGCAATAAAGTCAACAATGAATCATTAAATGAATGCAAGATGGATTGATTTTCATTAAGGTGCTTTAAAAAGTCAGGCCAGTTGTTAAGAATTAAAACACAGATTTTATAATTAAATTCTGAGAATCTCACTTTAAAAAGCAGGGCTATGTCATGTGGGAAAACTCTAAGTGAGAGCCTGGTATAAGACCTAGGAAAAAACCTTAGTATGTGTTCATAACCCCTTTGTATGCCTTTTTTCTTTTCATACTCTCTGCTAATACCTTAGTGCACTAGCAATCTCTTAAAGTATTAGAGAATAAGGGGGAGTGAAGGAGGGGGTGGCATTTTTTTGTCCAATGCCTGTACATTTTGCAGCCCAAGGAGGTCCTGGCCTGGGATTAAGATTCTTAAGTGCTACAAGCATGAGATACAATACTTTAAGTTAATGTCTTAAAGATTCCAATAAGAAATCCAAACAAAAATATATTATTTCTTTTTTCCTCCTTTGCCTCCAAATAGAAAGTGTCACCCAACAAACCCTCAGTTCTCTAGTCTAATGATTCCTGTGACTAAGCAATTTATGAATCTCTTAAAAATATAAAGAATTCAAACCCAAATACCATACTGGAAGAGAACAGAGGTCAAGATACATTTAGCTGGGCATAGCTCATTTTCAAAATGTGAGGAGTTAAACAGTCAAATCTTGCTTATATTCAAAGTGAATTAGACACTGAACTCTAACAAATCTCTTGAAAACTGACTGTGCTAACAGGGCTGCTATCTCTAGCTGCTACAGATATGAAAAGATGCAGCAAATTCACCAGTCAGTGCAGCCTCCCTGGTGTACAAGGCGAATTATTTTACAGCAATGCTTTTATCATAGAATCATAGATTCATAGAATAGTTAGAGTTGGAAGGGACCTTAAAGATCATCCACCAGGGGGTTTCAAACCCCCTGCCGTGGGCAAGGACACCTCCCACTAGACCAGGCTGCTCAAAGCCCCATCCAGCCTGGCCTTGAACACTTCCAGGGATGGAGCATCCACAACTTCTCTGGGCAACCTGTTCCAGTGTCTCACCACCCTCACAGTAAAGAATTTCTTCCTAATATTTAATTTAAATCTCTTCTCTTTGTTTAAAATTGTTACCCCTCGTCCTATCACTACACTCCCTGATAAAGAGTCCCTCCCCATCTTTTTTGTAGGGTCCCTTTAGGTACTCGAAGGCCCCAATAAGGTCTCCCTGGAGCCTTCTCTTAGGGTTTTTTCTTTTTCTTTTTTTTTTCCTTTTTTTTTTTTTTTTGGTAATTTCACTTGCTTTCAATGCTGGAGGCTGTTTACCTTGGCCATTTCTCTTATCTTGTGCAATGAAAGTAAAATATTCCATTTCACCTCCACTTAAACCCTGATTCCCAACTAGGGGCTCTGTTGCTTTTGCTGGGTCCTCAAGAACAATTTCCAGGGTGACAATGACGGTGAGGAAAAATCAAAGCTGACCAAAATAAAAAAAAAAAATTGTTCATTTCTGAATAAAATAATTTTAATAATATTGGATCAACGCTGCCTTTAATCATAGTAGTTAAGTGAGACATAAAAATGGAATGAGGAACTAAGACGTTTTTTAGGGGGAAGAGCTTGCAACAAACTTGATTTGGGGGCCTATCCTAAGTGAAATCAGTCTTCAAGAGGGAAGGCGCTTCGTGCAGCTTCGTGTCCAGCGGAAAATGCAGGTTGCTCCGATGGGAAGCAGAGAGCCGGGGGATGCAAACCGGGATGCTGAGGGTAAAACTCCGCTCCCGGTGACGCGAGCGGTACGTGATCTCCCGCAGGCGTTTAGCATTAGTGCCGGCGGGAGGGGAGAGGAGAGGAGAGGAGAGGAGAGGAAAGAAGAGGAGAGGAGAAGAGAGGAAAGGAGGGGAGAAAAGGGGAGGGGAGAGGAAGGGTGGCCGCAAGGACGGGGCGTCGCAGCGCGATGCGGAGACGATGCCGTGCCCTCCCTGGCCGGGGCGAACTGACCGCTGGGGGAACGAGTCCCCAAAACGTTTCCCCGGGGCAGGATTATCTCCGCCCAAGGAGGTTTCGGGCTCCTCCTCTTCCCGAAATTTGGCCGGGCAGCATCCTCCGCGCCCCGCCGCGACCCCCTGCCACGCCGGGCCAGCCCGCCCCGGGTACCTTGACGAAGTGGAAAGCCGGTCCGGGTTTGAGGGTGACGTTCTCGTTCTCCTGCTGGTACTCCACGTACTTCTCCACCCCTTGCTCTTCGTAGATCCGCCGCTCCTCCACCAGGTCGAAGAGGGCTCGGGAGGAGACGGCCACCGTGATGGCGTGCTGGGGCTTGGGCTGCGGGGCGAGAGGAGGGTAGCGCCGGCCGGCAGCCCCCAGCCCTCGCCCCCCAGCCTCCGGACACCCCCCACCACCACCACCCCCATCCCCGGCCCGCTCTCCCCGCCCGCACTCACCGGCCGGGGTCTCTTGGAAACCAGGTTGTCGTAGAAAGCCTTGGCCGCCGCCCAGTCCTGCTCGGCCTCCTGCAGCCCGGCCTCCGCCGCCTCGCCGGGCTGGGCCGCCTCCGGCCCGGAGCCGCTCATGCTGCCTGGCGCGGCGGGGAACGGGGCTGCGGGCGCGGCCGGAGACGGGGCGGGCAACCGGGAAGCGGGTGATGGCGGCCACCCCCACCACCACCCTCCCCGTCCTGCCCCGCCCCGCTCGGGCAGGGGGAAGTCACCCGGGCGCTGGCTTTCCCTTTCGCACTGTTGTGCCCGGGGCCGCCCGCGCTGGCTCAGCCGTTCCCCGGTACGGCACGGAGCGGTCCTGACCTCCCCCGGCACGGCTGCCCTCCCCCGGCACGGCACGGAGCGGTCCTGACCTCCCCCGGCACGGCTTCGCCCGAGGCGGCGGTACCGAGGGGCACCGCAGGACCGGCCCCGGGGGTGCAGCGGGGCCGCCGCCTCCCCGCATCTCGCACCCCGAGGGTCAGCAGGGCCGCAGCATCTCCCCTGGGTTGGTGGGGGAGCAGGAGCCGGAGCTGCAGCCCTTCCCCGCACCCTGTAAGGGACAGCGGGGCGCAGAGCGGCAGCGTCCTCTTTCCAGCACCCGCTGTGACACCCCACTGCTGCTCTCATAGAATCACAGAATGGTTTGGGTTGGAAGGGACCTGAACGATCATCCAGTTCCAACCCCCTGCCATGGGCAGGGACACCTCCCACTGGACCAGGCTGCTCAAAGCCCCATCCAGCCTGGCCTTGAACACTTCCAGGAATGCTTCGAGTAGTGGTGCACACAGCTACTTAACGTGACGCAACAGCCTCCAGCACTGATTTTATCTACAGCATTAGAGATTTATTATTTAGATGCAGTGGCTTAACTGATTTCCTGTTGACTGCCACAAATCTCCAGGAGATTTCTTACATAATATAGGAGTAATGTTTCTAGCAGTCAAAATGGGGTGGGTGTCAGTGACCTGGGGTCTTTTGTGCTACTCAGCGAGGCTGAAAGTACCTTTTAGAAACAGTAATGTGGACAGCAGTGTTGAGGTCGTATGCAGCACGTGCAAAAAACTGCTATTCTGGCATCTGGTTTGGATGATCCTAAACCCCAGAAGCCCACACAGGGCTGTGGGCTACTTATGCACCTCTCTGAAATGCTCCCAGCTGCCTCTGCAGACAAAGTTCCCCAAGGAACTTTGGGGAGCTGGAGAAGAGAATGGAAAGTGAGGCAGGATGCGGCTTTCGTCCTGAGCTGGGATGGGGTCTGGTGCAGCGGACTCACAGCCTTTGCAGTTGGTGGTAGCCAGTGGCTCAGTGGTATCTGTACATCGTAGCCCATGTAAGGGCTCTTAACATTTTGAAGGGAGGCTCTAAACATTGCCTCTGACCCTGATCACTGCATAATCATTACCAAAGTGTCAAGTCTTTCTGCCTCCATCCAGTCTTGAAAAAGAACCATAATTATTTTTGCTTCTTTTGCCTGTTTTGTTTTGTTTTGTTTTGTTTTTAATGTGGATTCCCACTGAAAGGAGGCTTATGTGATTATACCATCTGTCCATCGTTCCCCAGTGATGTCCAGTTCCAAATGAATTTGACAGAAGGATAAAGTTCTTAAAGAGATTTAAATTCTTAAAACATTTAATGAGAATCAACAGCAACATGCAATTTGTTGCCCTGCTGGGGGAAGGACCGTAGTGCAAATGCAGAGTATTTGTCTGCTTGTTCTTCTGCTACATAATAGCAAACTCCCTGGCTGATCTGACATCTCCAAATCTGCCACATTGCCTATTGCTCAGATAGCCGGGGAAATACGATGTAAAAGGAGAGGTACTGAGAGTAGTTTACCAGGAAGACAGATATGAAAAGAGGAGTTAGGATCATTGTAGGTGGCTGCTGTCATGGGAAGATGTAAAAGTCGTAACATAAATCTGAAAAACACTGATTTTAGTGGCTCTGCTACTTATGGATATTCTTGTTTTCCTTTAATTTTGATCCTGAATATTTCATTCTAGTGTTTGTACTCAGAGCTGGAGCATGAAAACACCTACTCCCCTTCCAATGGTCAGGTCAGGTACATCCCTGCTTTCCAACCATCTTCTCCCTGAGCGGTGGCAAGCCTGTCACCAGGCTGTGCAGTCAGGATTGGGAGAAGCTGGAAAAAGCCGTCAGGCCACAGAACAGCTGCTCCTGGTCCCAATCACCACCACTGTCCTCCTCAAAGCCTTCAGCATCAGTCTAAGAAGGTCATCTCCAAGAGGCTATTCCTGGTTAAATACTGCAGGTAGTTCCATTGCCCTTGGAGAAGAGGGGAAAAGAACAGGAGTCAGGAACCAGTTCTCTGGTGGTTACCAAGCTGAACTGTCATGTCTCTGTGTTAGCCTGTGGCAATGCATTGCCCAGAGCTGTGCCCAGGTTGAATGCTTGTCCTGCTGTGTTCGTCACTACCCTGCACGTACTCAGGAGCAAAATCAGAGCTCCTCAGTCATGTTCTTTGGCTTTATTTTATATTTATTTTTATGTTTATTATTTTATTTCCCATCCACCCTGGAAAAGAGTCATCACTCAAGAGATGAAGACTCCTTTTTAACCTTTGTAAGACACCTGAAAACTTAAAAGATGGTGACTTGGTACTGGGCCCGAGCAGCGCTGTTGAAGTGCTGCTGCTGAAAGCAGTGCTCTGCTAACCTAAATATTTTGCTCTCCAGACCCACATGGTATCTCTACATAGCACTCAGCTGTGCGAACATAGGCACTGAACTGAGATGTCTCTGTTCTGCGCTCGGTTGCTTGCTGCTGACATACACTCCGTTTCCTCTTCTGCTGGAGATTGTGAACCGAGGGCCCAACATGAAAGCCTGCCAGCTTCAGCACCTTATAAATGAAATCTTGACTTTCCAAATGCAGAGCTGTAGCAGCCTTATCTACATCTAAAAAATGTAGTAATGCCCGTGGGGTTCCAGGAAAAAGCTTGTCTTGCTTCTACTAAATCTCCTGGGGAGTCTGGGAAATAGGAATGGATCCAAAATTGAATGACTTTGTGGTTTCTGAGCTAAGCTAGAAAGGAAAGGAATTTTCTGACATCATCCATTAATTTGTAGGGCATTTGCATTTAAACACATAAAAAAGAATGTGCGTTGCTATCTTTGTATGTATTTTTTTTAATAGTAAGATAGTAAGTATGCAGCAAAAGTACACATGTAGCAAAAGTCATGCACATACTCTGAATTCTGTTTTAAGTAGCAGAATGAAAAGAAACTTCCTCTGCCTGAGCTGCCAATATTTTTCCTATGTTAAGAACAACCATTAAGTAAGACTTCTTGTTCGAGAAGGAGCTCAAAGTGCTTTACTAATGAAAAAAAAAAAAAAGTTGTTTTTTTTTTCTTCTTTTGATACCTACTTCTATCTGGAAAGATGTGAAATATTTCCAAGCTTTTAAAATAGTGAGATCAGAATCAAGGAAAAGACTTTTGGTGGAAGGGATTTTCTCCCTTTAGATGTATGGATCCTGATACGTATTGTGCATGATTATGTCACAAACATGTAGACTCTAGGGCTTAGCTCTCCCAGAGCCAGATCAGGGTCACTTCAGAGTGTGATTGCATTGATCTTTATGTCATATATGCATTGTGATTTTTCATGCTGAGACCCCAAGACCCATAGAATAAGTATGGTGTTCCCGGAAGGGAGGAGCCTAAAAAGGGCTGTGACCTAGGTCAGCCTCCTACGGCAAAATGTGTGTCAACACTGACACATTACAGCTGACCGGCCAGACAAAAAATTTGGAAAACCCTCCTGTTTGTGGATAATATAAATACTCGTAATGCAGTCCTAGGATTCAAGACTTGGTTCATTAAAACAGTTAAAAACTGATTTTCTATACGTTTCCTACAAATCCTCAATGTGGATCTCAGGTAGTCATGACGTTGACTAAAGAGGTAGGAAAACGGTGCTTTAGCTCCAACACTGAATATCTAGTTTACCACGGGAAGAACTAAGAAGCATTCGGTCACTTCTCTTACAACAGAGCAGGGGTCCAGCTTCAAGCAATCCAGACCCTCTCACCAAGAAGAATGTGGAATATCACAAAGAAGACAAGAATACAGTCTTGTTGAAAGTCTGAGATCAGAAAAAGCTCAACAAAAGGCACATACGCTAGTACAAAATAATTACATCGGTGTTTTTTGAGCCAGAAAAAGAATCAGTAATAAAGTCATAACTTCTGTAGTAAATAAAAAAAGCGAAATCGACAATAACAATAGCAATAATAATAGGTTTAGCGGGTCAGGATTTGACTTTGCAGTGCTGGAATTACTTACAGAAAAGACATAAAGACAGCACCGGGGGAAGAAAAAGAGAAAAAAAAGATGCGCTGCAGGAAGGTTTGTCCCTGTTCTAAGCTTAAACAGAAGAATATTTGCATTCCAAGATAATCACACATAAGATAGAAAGTGGATAAATTATACACGAAAACCCTATGAGGTTCCTAGCTCCTACTGAATAAAAGGGACAATATAATAAAAAATTTTAAATTCAGGTCTGTATAATAGAGACAGTTGTTTAAGTATTTTTCATTATGCACCAATTATCCCTTTAATAACAGAAATAAATGGAGGCTCCAGTCACGCAAACAGCTCCACACAGGGACACGTCTGTGCAAGACCAAGACCTAAATGTTGATTCATTTAACAATAACAGAAGAAGTTGAAGTATTCTAAGATTCACTCTGGCATTTACATGTTCTATTCTGCATTAAATACCCATGATTTAGCTATTAGGCTGTGCTAACTTCCACGAGGGTTCAAGTTAAGTATTAAATTAGGTAAAAATCTTTAATGAGAAAATCACATTGAAAAAGATTCTTAGGTCGTATTTTTGTGTGCTTGTACAAAAATACCACAGATATATCACTTAATCCCTGTTGCACTGTGCTAGTTATGGCTTAAAAAAAATGAGAGAACAAGCAAGACTGTTAGATGTGTTTCTTCCCCCCTCGCCCCGAGGTATACGTGGAAAACCCATTCAAGCAAAGTGTGGTTTCCCACCCGTTTCCTGAATGGAAGATGGCATCAAACAATGTGGGCGCTCGAGTGACACTGATGGGGGCTACTGGATGGCCCCGATGCAAGGGCTGCGCGGTCCCACGGGCTTTGGGCAGCAGGAGCAATGGCAAAGCAGAGCCATTAGGGAAAGAAAAGGTCCACTGTTTGCGTTATGGAACTGCCTTTCACACATATATCGGGAAAAATGGATCCACTGTTTTCCTAAAAAAACCCATCTGCATTTCCTCTTTATCCTGCCTTTCTCATTCTAGCCTTACTCCATGGTGTAACTCACAAATAATGGGACCTACATAGCAGGTTATTGTTTATTTTTGTTTACATAGCCAGCCCTCCTCCTACTGTCCTTGAGGACAAAGCTTTTTTGTTTGTTTCTTATGAGTATGTGGAAAAAAAAAAAAATTACACTTTCTAAACTCCTAGGCAATGAATTCTAAGCTCTAAACCTTCTAAACACTCCTAGGCATTGAAGGATAGGGGCATAGGCAGAAAATGTACAAATTGCTCCAAGCAAGGGGTGTGGAATGGTGTGATGTGATTACACCTATTAATAAAGGAGACAAGCTTTAATTGCAGCCAGAGTGCTTTTGACTGTGCAGAGTTACCACCCAGTTCCAAGAAGAGGATTGTAAGTGATTAGTGCAGCGCTCCTGAGGGGGAAAGAGGAGCCAGAAGTGTAAATACAAGAGGAGATTTAGGGCTTCTCTAAGCTATGGCTTCAGACCTGTCAGCAACCTGCACACAACATCTCTGTTATTTAACTTACGACGTGATTGTGTTTTGCAGGGAATGGGTATCCCATTTCTGCTTCGGGTCCCCTCCCTTAACTTTGGTGAGTTAAGCATTTGGGAGAAAGCGAGTAAGGACGAAAAGTGATGACAACGTATTATTGTTTGTGTTGTGCTAGTTTCCAAGAGCCTCAAGCATCGGGGGGCTGTTGTGTTTGATGCTGCAGGAACACACAGGAAGGCACTCCCCATACTACATCCCTCCTCCCCACCCAAGACCTCTCTGTAGAAGGAAGATTAGTTTTGCAGACCTCTATGAGCTCAAGCCTGCAGTGTGAGGCTCACACGGTTGCCCTTCTCCGAGCGCTTTCCCACAGCCGGGCTGCCGTCTCGTGCATTTGCTTCAATCCCTCTCCTGCACTTCGCCCCCAACACGGCCAGGAAAACTGGGCTGATCTAGTCAGTGCGACCGCTAATGGGAATTTTCTGGTGCAGAGGGTCATGAGACGAGGTTGTGGGACTGAGCTGCAGCTGAAGGTGAGGCCCACGCTCAAAAGCTCCTTGCGCTGTGGCTTCTCCTTTTGTCCTGTGACTTAAAACGTTCCTCAGACACGTTCATCAGTTCACAACACCATACAGCACCACGCATGCGTCAGGGTAGAAAATACTCCAGCAGTCTGCTTTTAGTTCCCTTGAAAGGGACTTTCAAGTTGCATTATTTACAACAAAGCAGTATTGACATTTCTCTGTTTTCAATATTTTTCTTGAGGGCATGGAAAGGTAACAATACCAGCAGCAATGACGAGAGTAACAACAACAGAAATAACATAAAAGCAATGTTTCCAGTAGGAGGCTTTTACGACACATAGTTCCATAAATGTCTACATCACAAAATCCAACCCTCATTTTACATGGTGCTATAAAATCACAGAACAAAAAGATAAACTCAATGGGATTTCAGTAGGCCATGGATCATATAACTGGGCGATTGGAGTTATATTATCAGCTTCAGCTCCTGACTTTGAACAAAACACATAAACTGTCCTGCTTTCATCCTATTTTCCCTCCTGTACCGAAAATTCCAGGTTGGATATGGTCATTATGGTCTTCCTCTGTAGAGAAAAAGTTATGCGTAGAAGGCAGTTCATTCCAATTCCACTGAAGGTTTAACCTGCAGCCTGGATGCTCTTCTCTTTCGTACAGAGAGCTTAAGCCGACTGTATTGCTGGGGTCAGTGCCTTGGCTGAATGTGTCTGTAATGCTGGCGCAGTCTGGGGAAGTGAATCCAGACCTCTCAGTCCAAGACACTTAAATAAGATTAATGTTCAGTCTCTGCAAAGGTACTGCAGGCTTTTTAACCTGCCTGGCAAGCCCTGTGTAGGACTCAAAAGCTAGAAGCTACAGGCCTACCAAGTGATGGAAAGTCTGTGAGAACGGCAGTCGAAGGTAACACAAGGATCTTCACCCAAGGACCTTCAAAGTGTCTATGCTGGGTTCTCGTGTGTTAATGTGGCAGCAGTAAAGAGCACA
This sequence comes from Larus michahellis, assembly GCF_964199755.1. Lineage (NCBI taxonomy): Eukaryota > Metazoa > Chordata > Aves > Charadriiformes > Laridae > Larus > Larus michahellis. The sequence continues at coordinate 119,831,378 of NC_133898.1, forward strand.
GCACAACTGTCAAGTGTTTTTACAACCTGGGCTGGCCCAGTGCTGCTGTGCATGTTCCTGTCAGTATCGGATAATTCAGGTTTGCCCTCACAGGTTGAGGTCACAACCTTGCAGCTTCCTGCTGCACGAGCATACCTCAACAAGTAGTTTCCATTCTTCTGAAATACATATTCTGAAGTTTTATTGGGCTTGTATGTCCATCACTGTGTGAAATTCAGTGGTCTGTGGCATGAGGAAGGTTATACAAGTTGATAGGAAGGGTTGTTCGTGTGTTTAAACACGGTGAATTACTGTGAGACGGGACTGAGTGGAGTGTTTGGAGAGACTCGGACTGAGAGACTGTGAACGTTCTCTGGTGACAGTGCCTACCACTGCCTGCATTTGGTTTTAATTAAATTGCACTGAGTGTTTTTGTGACCTGCAGCCATGTCCTTTTATACTGCTGTCTGCTCACAGAGGCTGAAAAGATTATTGTTAATCAGGACTTACGTGATGCTGGGGTGCAACTGTTGAGTCAGAAGGCTGATCTGGTCCTAACACACAGTCACCCCCTAACAACATTACTGCAATACCCACTGCTGGCACTCGTCACAAAATTAAGGCTGAAAGTCTGGTGCCTGGCTAAATTTCCATTTGGGTAATTAAATTTTGTAATATACCGTGCTGAAAGGAGCAAAAGCAGTGAAAAGTAGAAGAGATTTCCTGAGTCTGTTTCCTTGAATTCACAATAATGTGAATACATACACCAATGTATGTATTAAAACCAATTAGATTGTTTTGTTCTCCGTTGAAGTCAGAAAACTGTTATAGAGGCTTTCTCAGATATATTTTCTCTGCTTTCCAGACTGAAGCTCATGAACATCTGTCCTACCAGAGCTTTACGTGATGTTACCGTTGTCTCCACAGTACATGGTGTCCTTGTCTCCATCTTTACAGCCTTTATTTTGGTGACATGTTTTCCCCACAGACTCAAGTTGTCCTTCTCTGCATCTGTTCCAATTTCAATAAGACTTCCACAAACCAAGAAACCCAAAATTTCAACATCTTACCAGGACTTTTTGGAATTACATTTACCAGAATACGGAACGCGTTATTTGACTTGCTGCTGGTGGTTATGAACCACCCATTCTTCAAGGTTCAGGACAAACAGATATAGGCCAAATGCTGTGCCTCAAAAAGCTGTCAATAAGCAATTGAACAGGAATAAGAAATTTAGGCTCCTTCTAAGCCTTGACTTGTGTGCCACTCGTATTTCAGCCATATTTACTAATTATTTTTGTTTCTTTATTAACAGCTTTTGTTAAACACTGGGATGCTAGATTTCTTGTTCTTTTTCTTATGCTCATGATCTTGCACCTTGTACCATTACATTTCATCTCATTTTTCAATCTGCTAGCTTTCAAGGTCACTCATTCATTTCAAGGTCATGTTTATTTGTGCGTGACCTGCCTTTTTTATGTAAATGAGCACAATTTTTATTTCTTTCGAGCTTTGATTTAAAGCTTTGAATACTGCTTAGTATCTTAAATTTATTTTCAACTGACGCAATTAATAGTTGTTTGATAAAAAGCTATCTATAGCTATCTCTGTAGATATTGCTTCTCTGATATTCTCACCATTTATACTAATCAAGTAAAAATAACATTACTTCTTATCCAGCCAGGAGGTGTGTGATGAAATCTGTTGTTTATCAAATCCAGAAGTAATTAGCGCTTATCGTTACTGGTACCATTAGTTCTCCAGTTTGTACCCATTCATTCCTACCAAAATGAAACAGTTACCGGTAATCCTTACATCTCAAATAATAACTCAGGTATTTGGATATGGTATTTCTCACTGTCTTCTCTAATCGGTTTTATAATTTTTCTCCTATTGCATGACCCTTTTCCACATGACATCTTTCAATTAAGGTCTATAGTAACAATTCTGTCTTCCCTGGAGGAAAATGGTACATGGTTTGTGCTTTTGGCTACAAATTCTTTTGAAAGGGAAAACTCGCACTATATCTAGGCAATAGGTTTCTTCTGGTCGTGTTAGAATTGTCTAAGTTAGAAACCCTGCGTATAAATCCCTCAGATCTCCAGTTCAGCTACATTTCATCAAATTATTAATCTTCACCAGTCACGAACATCAAAAAAGTACCACTGAGAGAAGGGAAAAAACCAACAAATCCTGTATTTTGTTGCCCTTTCCCTCCCCATAATAGCTTCCGAGTAGTACAAAAGCATCGGCCAAAAAGCTCTTAATACTCTAGAATAGATTTTCATTTTTTTTTCTTTTTTTTTTTTTTTTTTTCTGGGAGTTACAGCATGTTTGCAGGAGGTTTTTGGGCATCCGGGTGAGAAGGGAATATTCTCAGTGCAGATTACATGCTCAGCAAATTCTTGCTAACCCAAATCTATCTCTCCTGAGCATGTGTAAACAGATTTTCCAAAGTCTCAGAACTTGGCAAATTTCAGTTGATTTTCAGAAGTGCAGCAAAAGTTACTTTAAAATGTTAATGTGAGCCAAACAATATATTGTTCCCAAAGTGCACTCTAGGAGGCAGATGAACAAACTTTGCTGAAATAACTTTTCTCAGTCCAGGTTGAATTTAGAATAATAATAATTAAAAAAAATTGCAAGGAATTAAAGTTTGGCAAAGCGGAAAATATTAGTCAGCTTAAACTATAGCTATTAAAACATATTCTGCCAACAATTTATTAATTCCAAAATGGGAGAACTCTTTGCAGCTGAATAAAAAGCTGTGAAATAACTGGTAGCCACATTCTTGGGTTTTATTGAGGGCCAAGAAAAAGACTCTAAAGAGCAGACCATGCACTGCATATGACTCTGATGAAATGCAAAAGAAGGTAAGTAGTCAATTAAATTATAGTACAAAAACATAGATAAAATGAATCTTTCAGAGGTTTTGGACACCAGTTTCACAATATGTCGCAATAAAGATAGATGGTATTGCAAAAATATTTGAAAGCAGCAACCATAAGGTTTGTCATACTGACCACTCTGATATCTTACAAAAAAATAATAAGCCTAATAGGCACGTGTTTTCCTATTAACCACTCTGAGGCATTTTTTGTGAGATGGTCTCATGGTCGGTTGCAACAAAAGAGAATTCAAATCCTGTTACCATTCCAAACCACTTCTTCCTATTTCAATCTATATAATTGCATTGGCATCACCAAAATTCCTCATACATTCAGATATTAAAAAAAAAAAAAAGAAAGGTAAGTATCACCTTGTGTCCCAAACAGACTTTTTCCAGTTTGTCCTAAAAGTCCTTCTTTTTTAAAAAAAACAAACAAACCAAACAAGTCCCCCTCATGACTAGTCCAGATGCGCCCTGAAATGACACAACTACAGGTTTGATTCTTGACACAGGGTTTCAGGGCAGCAGCAAATGACACGTTCCCAACAAATAAGCTACCCCATTCAGTTCATAATTCGGTTGAGGGTCTACAAATGAAGTCATTTATGCAATTAGCACAGAACAGTAATGATTTGCTTGCGTAGGATCCTCTCCATCTGCCACTAAAGTCACAGCGGTGCTACAAGTCTCCATTTCTCCCCCTGCAGCTGCCAGGGGCGCTGACTCCAAAGCCCCCATCTCGTGCTGGGATAGCAGCTCCTCATCCCATGATGCCACGGAGAGGAGCCTGGCTTCAGGAGCTGCAGGACGCCTGATTTCAGCTTTTGTAACTGTTTGCAATGCAGTGGCCACTCTCAGTTTTTGCGGATGTATGTTGAGTGCCAGGTAAAGTGTATGTAATGAGTAAGAACACTGGAAAGTGTTCCTTTCCAGTATGGGTGAGAGTGGCATTCCTCTTCGCTCTTGCCATTGGATTTTGGAGTCTTATTGCATGACTTTATGGAGAATGAATGAAAAAGGCATCTAACATCTTTTAAAGTGTGTTTTTCTACACCCTGCCACTGCTAAAATAATAATTATATGTTTTTAGTTTCAAATTTCCTGTCAGTGACTTTCCTACTATTCTAGAGCTGGCTTGGCCTTTTACTTTGTATTTATTTTGAAAGGTTGCAACATACTTAAGGAAAAGAAAAAAAAAGCAAAAATATTTATATTATAAAGTTATAAATGTGTAAAATATGATATGTACGATATAAATCATGAAGATGAGATGAATGGTTATTTTTTCCCTAGAAAATATGTAGACTTAGAAAACACAAACAAATTATTAAGGAAGGCACATATGATAAATGGCTTGCTCACATTCAGAAGAAAATAATACATTGCATTACTAATGGAGAATTCTGTCTTTGAGTGGTATTTTTTCCCATTGTTTTTTAAATGTAGACATCTAAAATAGCTGGAATATAACTGTGAAAGGGAGGTAAACTGATGAAAGGATTCCAAGTGCGGAGCTGGACGCGAGTCTGCAAGGCCATGGTCATGTTAAACATATTGAGAGAAAGATCTTGCAGCTGGTGCTAATGAGAAGAGAGAGGAAAGCGAAACCCTCATCAACCTGTCCATTAAGAAATGCTCTTGTAGCACATAACATACTGTACAAGCTGTGGTACTTCTGCTTACATTGCCTGGCTGGTAAAAAAGCCCAAACCAAAAAGTTTGGAGGTGCTCCATTTTCTAATCATAGAATCATAGAATGTGTTAGGTTGGAAGGAACCTTTAAAGGTCATCTAGTCCAACCCCCCTGCAGTAAGCAGGGACATCTTCAACTAGATCAGGTGGCTCAGAGCCTCATCAAGCCTGGCCTTGAATGTCTCCAGGGATGGGGCCTCCACCACCTCTCTGGGCAACCTGTTCCAGTGTTTCACCACCCTCATTGTAAAGAACTTCTTCCTAACGTCTAATCTAAACCTACCCTGGTCTACTTGATAACCATTGTCCCTCGTCCTATCGCTACATGCCCTTGCAAACAGCCCCTCCCCAGCTTTCCTGTAGGCCCCCTTCAGGTACTGGAAGGCCACTATAAGGTATCCCTGGAGCCTTCTCTTCTCCAGGCTGAACAACCCCAACTCTCTCAGCCTGTCTTCATAGCAGAGGCGCTCCAGCCCTCTGATCATCTTCGTGGCCCTCCTCTGGACCTGCTCCAACAGCTCCATCTCATTCTTTTGCTGAGGGCTCCATAGCTGGATACAGTACTGCAGGTGGGGTCTCACGAGAGCCGAGTAGAGGGGCAGAATCACCTCTCTGGATCTGCTGGCCACAGTTCTTTTGATGCACCCCAGGATGTGATTGGCCTTCTGGGCTGCAAGTGCACATTGTTGGCTCATGTCCAGCTTTTCATCCACGAGTACCACATGATGCTTATATATTTTACTGCTAATGTCCGCAGGAATACTCATTTACTGCTATTTGTTAAAAAAACTTACTTTGAATAGTGTACTCATGCTAGGATCAAGGCTTTTGGGCAGAAGATTTCTGCATTCAGGTCTCTGGAGGCACTTGCTTATGCATCTTCAGTAGTTAATATCAGGGTGAATATGGAGCAGGAGCCATATGGAGCAATATTAATTTATCGTTCGTGATATCTCCATCATTTAAGCAAAGGTAGCCTCAGACTCTTTGACATATCTCCCCTTTCTCAACATGTCCAGTATTTACTTCTGGAAAAAAATTATGGAGATAACAAGGTGGTTTTATGTGACTTTTTGCTATATCTCTTCCTAATCTCCTGACACTGAAATATGTCATCTGAGTTTTACACTTCAACAGAAACATTTTTTCGAACAGGATGTTTTACTCCTCCGTAGCACTGAGATGATCAGAGCCCTGGCAGGGCAGTGGTCTTTCCAAGTGCCAGCAGAGAAGCTCCAGCCTGATAGCAGACTCAAAACTTCAGGTCTAATGGATGATGGTGGTGCCAGCACATGTGTCTTCCGGGAGATAGGAATGTCGATCTCACGCTGCGGCAGGATTTCTTTCCCTTTACAACTGCGGTGAGGAGCAGCAGTGGTGGCATTGAATCCAGCTGCTGCTGCCCAGCTGAACGCCAAGACAGATAAACTGTGGGATGTTCTTAGCAGCTCCTCCATGAGGTAGTAAGATAAACAAGAGAAACATGAGGAGATATTAAAGAGCAGATGATAATCCGTTTTCAGGAAACAGCATTTCTCCAGCAAAAGAGGCTGAACTTTATCAAAGGGAAAACTTCTCCTGGAGGACTTGCCAAAGTAAATCTCTTTGATGCAAATGGTTTAAGCAAAGACATTCACCTTAATCTACTGTGCGGTGACCTGGTCTTCTGATACAGAGAATAATTATGGGTGTTTTCAGAATTGCTGTGGTCTGCAAATCCTCCAAACCTAAAATAAGTACTTATAGTGTTCCCACTTCACCACTCTGATCTTGAAGTCACCTACATTTCTCTTGAATTTAGTAATGCCTAATGCCTTTAGACTTTGCTACTTAAAAGGGCTTCGCTGCCTTGTGAAGGACAGATTAAAAAAATGCAAGTCCTCATTAACAAATTTCTTTCAGCTTTACAGTTTTGTTATTGTGCCTGTGCTAAAAGTGATAACATCTAATAAAATGAATGACCCACAAATAACTTGCCCAAAGGGTAGTACAAAACGGAGAGGAAAAGATGAATGTTTAGCTGTTGAAATTAGTATTTCCACGTAGATTGATCTTTGTGCCAGTTTGCCACCCCGGACATTTTCAGTTTAGTTTATTTGTGTTACAGTAGTAGTGACAATGTAGTTAAATATAGCCTCTGAAAACAGGATCTCTGCCTGTTCCATTTGTATTCTACTGTTCTTTCATTAAACATTTCTTCATCTTTGCAGAGCCAAATTCTTACAATAATAAATCAGAGACACCTAAGGTTCTTGCCAAGTCAAATATCTACAGTTTCTGGCAATTATGTAATTTCCAGATTTGCTACAATGGCTCTTGCTGATAAGTCAATTGTCATAAAAAGAAATGTTCCAGACCAATCTTTATTAGGGTGTCCTTCACTGATCTGTGTAAAATAATCCCCCTCCTGCCCCACTCTCTTTTACAAAAGAGAAACATAATTACAGCTTTTTCCCTTGCTTTGAATGACTCTTCATCATAACAATTTATATCTGGAAAATGTCACAAGAAAATGTGAAAAAGGTAAGTTTAAACCAAAGAAATCAGGCACTGCTGTTATTAATAGAACAACTCAAAAATGTTTCCCATGATGTGTTATAATGGCTCTGTCTTATAATAAAATTTAACAGTGATGTATTTCCCTTGTTCTCAGGTTGATTTTGTATTAGAAGTCCAGACAAAAGTAATTTGTAGCAAAGGTCCCTGATCCAATGTCTGTATATGGAAAAGACTCAAAGGACTTCATGCCCATTTAAAAGCCCTTTAAAATGATTAATGGCTAAATGCATTACAAATTATCAAGTATTTCACACTGACAAAACAGAGGATTTCTTATGAGTTTTGGCCAAATTTTCCTTCCTTAGTACTTGGAGTATAATATCACATAAACACTAATTGTGAGCGCCCATTCGGAGTGGCGATGAAGTAAGGGCAGATTAAAAAAAGCCCTGTATTTTATTGCCAATTTTTGCTGCTTTCAGTGTAGTTGTTTTATATTTAAAAGGGCGCTTGCAATCCTCATTGGCACCTCTACTGTAAAGCATTCTCTGAGTCCTTCATCATTTCGATGGCAAATTAGGAAGAACAAAATGAAATCCCAGGATTTAGCTGCAAGTTCCCAATTTCTGGTCATACCTGGAAGTGATTCTGGCACCAACTCTGAAAAAGAAGCCTGTCCCTTTCTGCGCTTAAAACCTAATGATTTATTTTCCAGCTCTCATCATCTTTTTTTCTTGAGTAAAAAGGCAAAGCTGGGATATATAGAAATGGGGCCTGTCCTGGCTGGTGGAGTTGGCCAACCTCATTCCCCATGGTTCGTTTGAAATGAAGTCCTAAAATATTATTGTTGGGCTTGCACAAGGAGAATTGCGTAGCATTAACGCAAAAACAGACAAACACAAACCCCATGTCTTTCAGCACTAGTCAAAAAAGGGAACTCTCATCACAATTTGCATTCCTTGTAGCTACCATGTTTGCCTCTGGTGGCGTTTTGGACTCCTCAGTGCTGGTGAGGGCCACAGAGGAAAGCAGAGGTATCTAGGCATGCAGCAAGCCCAAACACAGCAGTTCACTCATTTGCGTGGCTATGATGGCATCCCCAGAAGGCACGCGGAGGGCATCGCTCCCTTCACCTCTGAAAAGCTCCCTCTTCTATCAGCAGCCAGCACTGAGAGCTGGCAGCGCACCTTCCAGGCATCTGCTGGCCGCCACCTCCCCTTGAACCGCCACGTAGGAACACCCAGAGCCCAGTCCAAAACCTGCTGACAGCTAAGAATATATCGAATTATAATAGCTATTACATATATTTAATGACAGTGTGTTTACACAACTTTATTAGGTCATACGCTTATTTTCCGCAGAGAGCTGCTAGCTGTTAACAAATGTGCGAAACTGCTGATCTTATATGTAAGATCACTGGTATCTTTTTTTGCAGTTGCAAGAAGTTTGAAACACGCACAGGAAAAGCAAATAGAACTGAATTGTCTACCGCCTCAGAAACATTGTGGCGGTCATAACATGGAGGAGACTAATTAATCATGCACAAGACACGGCCAGCCTGTGAAATATCACAGAACAAAAAAACGGACCTCTGTATGTCTGTTTAGCCATTAACATATTATTTTCCAGTTTCTGTCTCTTTCTGCAAAACATTGTTTTTTCCTCTATGTGTGTCGTGCCTTGATACTGTGCATATAACTCAACAACTGTTCTGAAGTTTGGCAGGTTTCCAACTGCCCTCATGTCATCTTTATGAAATTTGAAAACATTAGGGTTGTACATATTATCTTTTGAAGTGATGATGTGATTCATTATCCCGCAGCTCTCATTAGCCACAAGGGGCTAAGAAATTTATATCATGTGCAAACTCGTCTGTTTAGTGGTTTGTCCAGGGGCAATGCTAGGGTCAAAATTAAAAATGATGAAACTCTCTCTTCCATCTTTCACAGAAGAGAGACTTTCATGCCCCCTCTTTATTACAAAGTTCTCTGTAATAAATAAATAAATAAATAAATAAATATATAAATAAATAAATAATTTTTGCTCTTAGGTATTTTTAAACTTAAGGAAAAGTCTCAGCCAATAGAAACAATCCCAGTATTCATTCAAGCAGGCTGAAATTCACTACAGTGCTAATATTTTAGGAAGCGTGTGACGTAATTCCAGTCAGGTCTACCATGATAGCAATGCCAGCAAAATATTGCAACATTATCAAGCTTTGCTATTTATTGTAAACGAGGGCTTAGTGAGCTTTCAAGGGGGCTGGCGATAAGGGCAGAGGTGTTTCTTCACTAACTGACCCCCTACTCTCCAGTTGGCCAGGGACTTGTCTCTGGGGCTTAACCTCCAGGCTGGCATCTTCTATGCTCCTGTCAGTAAGCCTTTCTTTGCTGGCTGGGAGTCCTGGAAGCCTTTTCCAGCAAAATTTTCTTTCTTCTTACCCTTGCAGACATGAGTTGTGCCATGCTAGCTGTCCTCAGAATAAAAGAATAGCCCCTAAATTGTATTATTTTTTTTTTTTTTTATTGTAGATATGCCATAAAATCCCACTGAAGGGTACTCTCTTCTGCTGTAGCATCGTGCTTGGGAAAGAGAGGAGCACACCCAGCTGGGGGAAAGGAATAAAGTACGGGGTCTTTTTCAGCTCTTCCCACATCCAAGTGCTGGAGCAGAGAAGGAATTCAAGCAGTCTTATCTGTGCTCTGAGACGGAAACTGGGGCAGGAACAAAGAGGTCACAAAGGGACTAGGAATAGGACAAAAAATTAGCAGAGTGAATACAGCAAATCTATTAACATCTAATAATTCTGGCATTGTTTGGAACAGGGGATATTTAAGACCATTTCCATGGTATTAGTGCATCTCCCATCACTATATTCAAGTATTAAAATATGGATTATAGTTAACATTAAAATTGCCCGCATGGGACCCCAGAGACCCTTTGCACTTTGGTGACTTACAGGAATGCTTTCAGTGAAGTAGATTCACTGTTGCAAATAGGGGAAAATCTACTCTTAAATTTATGGATAACACCATAACACAAGCTAGATCTGAGGGATTTTTGTGTGTGTGTGCAAAACTATATATCTATGGTTATCCTAGCAAGTAAAAACATTGGTTTTGCAGAACAGTTATCTTTCGGGTCTGTGGAACTGACATAAAGTATCTCAGCAAAAGCAGTCTTACAGTTGCAGTAGAGCCAATATCTTACAGCTGTGACTGTGCTAGGAGAACTGCCATCAGTATGGTAGTAAAAAAGAAACAGGCAGGAAATAGGTTTCACATTCTGGCCAAATGTAACAGTATGGAAAAATGTTTATGTCCTGAATCAGGACAAAGAAGTCAAAATCTAAAAACATCATGGGCTGTAAATCCAGAAGATATGGTTTTGGTTCAGATCAGCTGTAGCATTTTGTTTTGCCAATTTGGAAACATTTTGGTTGTTTTCAATATATACTTTGTGATTTAAGTTGCTTATCTTTCTCTATGAAAAGTAATTTTGAGCCATGGAATGGTCATTTCTGGAGACAAAGTCTCAGTTACATCAAAAAACATTTGCAAATGTTTTTCAATCCATTTCCCAAAACCAACATTTCCCCTTGAAAAAAATGTTGTATGAAGTAATCAATATGTTCTAATTTGAAAAGTAGAACAAAAATGTTCCTGACCAACTCACTGATGTATCCGTAATGACAGCAATTTTCCTTGGTAAATGAGGCTTGGAACAATTCATATAAATTAGACTCATGTATGTGGGTGCTGCAGGACTGGCAGTGATAGTTTTATATGTTTTGGTAGTTTTAGAAGCTCTGTCTTCATTTGCTGGACTTGATTGTTACTTTTTCTTTTCTGACAGTATTGGAGATTCTTTCTACCGCACTAACAGACGTCAATGGGCAGAGCTATTCCCACTACTTAATAACAATAGGTTTAAACTGGACAATTACGGCATCCTAAATACTAAGAGAAAGAATTGAAGGATGTAGGGTAGATGGGAAATAAAAACTGGAATGGGAACTGTAAACATTTTTGCAAAGTTGTATCCCCTTTTTGTGGCTTGCAATATTTAAGAAAAACACATCTGAGGAGGCATTTTGGCAGAACTTTCTGATATATATTCATTTTGCTCTGGAGGATGACATATTCTGTCATTAATACATGTGCAGAACACCCTCGAGTCTGCACGCAAGACATTCGCTGATGTTCACAGCAGAATTAATATAAGCTGAACAAAGTGCCACGTAATTAATAGAGGGTAAATGATTAACAAATGTGATAACACAGGCTAAATCTGCGATAACAAAGGCTAGCTCTGGACACAGCAAACCGCTCTTCTTAGTTTTCCTCCACGGCTGGCAGAGAGCGGTAGATTCTTCTCGGGGATGATTCAAAGCAGAAGCCTCCCATGGGAGCTCTTGGCTGAGCCGACACGATAGGACTGACAGGTCCTACAGCGAAACCTTGCAGGCTCGGTTCACGCGGCACCGTGGCCTCCTTCCAGCCCTGCGAGGGGAGTAGACGGGGGTTGTGTTTCAGGATTGTGCATCAGGATTTCCTTCCAAAGGAAACGCAGGCCCGCAGGTAGAGGGAATATCACATATCATTCCAGTTTCTTCCCTGAGGGGAAAAATTGTGGGGCAAACTGCAGAGCGTGTCTTCCCTGGTGTCTGGGTGCACCTGGGGTGCGTGTCCTGGGATCAGGATTGAAAGGGGCACCGTGGAGTCCCCTCATGGTATGGAAGAGTAGCCTCTTGCTCTCCAGGACCTCCAGCTCCCTCAGTCAGCTACAGATGAAGTGTAGGGTGAATAAGTACTTACTTCTGAAGTTATGCTCTGGAATATCTCTCCCTCCATACTCTGAAAAACATAAGGTGTGAACCAGTTATTGTTTCTTTATCATCTGGAATGAAATCTAAGTGCCATTGAGCAAAGTCTTGCCTCTTAGTTCTGACAACGCGTACCCTTTAAAATATGTTATCTCCTGAAAGTGAATTATGGAATTGTTTGCTGATGCTTTTTAAAGACCAGTTTTAATGATGACTGTCAAAATAAACCTCTGGAGGCTGCAGATATTTAAACCCCTGACCAAATCTGTGCTGATCAAACTGTTTTGCTTGATCTGGAAATATGAGACCTCCCCCTCTGTAGCTATCTGTGAAATGCTTGTTTTTATGCACACATTAGTAGAGTTTCTGGAGTATTACTTAAATAGTGTTATTATTCAGCTTAGTTTACCTCTATCATAATTTTCACTGTATGGTCCTTTGCTGCTGTGCTGTAACAGCTAAAAGCAAATGACTTTGCAAAAATGAAGAAAGAATCTTGAGGCCATTATGCTTTCTTATTCCAAATGTTATTTTATATACCTATAGAAATTATATGTTAGCTAAACCATCTGCTAAAGTCATGCACAAGCTGTTATTTAACAGGGTCTGCAAATGATCAGATACAGCCTCACAAGCAGGTCACTCAGTCGCAGCAAATTACAAATGCGTTTCAAATAGGATAATTTGACCAGCTGAAAGATATATAGAAATACTTTCTGAGGAGAAAAACACTAGAAACTGCTTGCCCGTTACTAGGTTTTAACTTCGAAAATATCTCTAGAAAGAGACTGGGGTCCAAACCACAAAATACAGAGCTGGATTTTAAAATCCTTGAATTTGGGGAATCTGGTCTGAAGCTTTAGTTCTGCTCCTTGTTGAGGGGGATCTCATTTATGAAATTCAGAGCTGCATCTGGGTTTGGATTGGAAATTAGTGCAAAAATGGGGTTATTTGCTTCCAAGAACCTTGGTTCGGTCCCCGCTTCTAATTATTGTCCCAACTGAGGAAGCACTGATGGCTGATGCACATCATTCAGGAACTCCGTACAAGTATACTTGCACAAAAGTTTTACTTTACTCAGTTGGAAGCAAATGTAGTGCTTGCAGCCAGACCTGGTTTGGCCATGAGTGAAAACCGCTTACAGCTCTGCAGAATGCAAAATTGAATCTTTAAGGCTAGCAGATCATGCTTTCTACAAGCAGCCGAAAGGACATCACTTGTCCATTTGAACTTTGACTATGACAAAACAGGCTGCTATTAGTCCATTTTCCACCAAGCATTGTGACAAACAAATCAAAACTCAGGAAGTTCTTTGAAAAGTTATGATTTGGGGTTTTTTTTTACATTAGTTTTCTATTTATTACCAATAGTAGCAAACATTATTGAATGACTCGTTTGTGTCTCTGAAAGCTTCTGAAATTCTTACCTAATTTCAGCCAAATGTGACAGTGGTAGATGTACTAAAGATACCATGTTCATACAGGTTTCAGGTAGGGGCTGTTTGAGAGTCCTGTCTGAGGAGAAGGCTGCAATGTGATGGCCAAAGAACCTGCCTTAGAAGTAAAAACATGATGAATGGAAGAGAGTGTCAGTCATTGTTAACCCTTTCTGAGACACTGTAGAATCCACCCGGCAAGTGCCCAGACGTAGGAAATCAGATTGAATTAGGTTTGTTGCTTTGAGGATTATTACTTTTTGTTGTTGTTGTTGGACGTTTATGTAACTATTTTGTTCTGTTTTGAACTTTATTCTTTGCATCTCTCACAAGCTTCACATGACATTTTCACTCCAAAAAACCTAAAGCTATAAAGTAAAGTCCACTTCTTAGGTGGACTCACAACAGATCAGGAGCTGATTGAATAAGAAACACAAACATTTGTGAATAGGTTCCTAAGACTCTGAACTCATTCCTGAATATGATGCTGCCGCTTGATTTGTTTATAGATATGTGTATATATAAAATATAAGGTTTCTCAAGAACAACTGCTTTAATTCATTCATCTGTTTGGGGAAGGAGAATTCATTAATGTGAATGGGAAAGGGGATTCCACTTGTGGAAGGACCTCTTTGAGCTTTCTGAAGCAAATAGTACTACCTTACCTACTAGGAAGACCATAGGAAAAAAAAAATAAAGGCAGTACGTTTCAATTAATTATAAATGTAGCTTACCTCTTTCTTCTCAGATGAGATTTTTTCCATTTGAAAACTCTACTTAACATACTTTAGGAAGAAGACTACAAGTAACTGCCGCAATGGATCAGATCCATTGTCTATATCGTCCAGCAGCCGGTAGCCAACAGTGATTGATGACCAGAAGGAGACGCTTCAAGGGAAATTATGGTTCATCTCCTCCTTCCTCAAGATCTCCCAACATAGATCTGTTTTAATATAATAATTACAGATGGGTTTGTGCACAAAATAATGAGGTTTAACATGTCCGTTATGTGAACTAATTCTGTGCAAAGGAAGAGAGAATGCAGGGATATTTTAAAGGGCTTAATGCTGACCTGATGATTATCCAGACAGAGTCAATGGGTTTTATTTTATCATTCAGCAATAGTAGAATCACAATAAGAATGATGAGGTTTTTCTGAAGACTTCACCCCAGACAGGCCAACACTCAACATGCCTACTCATTGCTCACTACTGAGATTCCATTATGGTTCCAGGATTTGTTGGAACCACCGCAGAGTATGCAACCTCCAGTTAACTGGAATTGCTTTTTTAATTAAAGATGAAAAGTAAAGATGACCTGAATAGAATTGTGAATCCTACCTCTCTGTACTTTATTTTGTATACCTATGTTTAACATCAAAACAGCAGATGGATCCAATACCGGAAGGGGCCTATTCTCTATTTCAGACATTCCTGAATTTCATGAAATCAGCCTCAGGATATTGCTATTAATATGTCTGAGCATTTGTCCAATTTGCCCTCAAACCTAAGTTACAACCCTAACCTAGCTCTGGACACTATCAGCCCATTCCTAATAAAAAATAGATGTTCTTTATCGCAATGCATAGTTTTGTCAGTCATGGTCCTTTGAGGCCAAATGTCTTAACATAATGCTAATTCTCTGGTCTTTTATGGCGTGTCTTTTGTAATCATCTGAAAGCACTTTACAAAAATCACTTATGACATATCTGTGAAATACATAGTTGATATCATACTCTCTATGGACAGTTCAGTGCCCAAAGGCATCTGGAACCCAAAACATAAAACTTGCCTATTGCACCTAAGAAAAAAAATCCTGAAATCTAGCCATCCTATTTCTGTGACCAGAAAAAAGTTATTTCACAACAGCTGAGTTGCTAATATGATTTTTTGGCAGTTTTTCAAGCTCCTGTGATTTCCCTAATAGCCACTTGGAAAATGAAAGGCAGTGCACATTTAAATCAATGAGCTTCTCAATACAGAACGCGCAGTGTAGGAAATAAAGCTATGTGGCAATGGTACTAGATTAAAACACAGGACACAGAGATTCACCTCATCAATTAACCACAGCTTCCTGGGGTGACCTTGGAAGTCACATAAACTCTTTGTGGGTAGGTATCTTTGTTGGTTTGGGGAACGAGTGGCACTTCTGATTTTTCATTTCTTATCAGTCTGATTTTAAAATCTTTGAGGACAAAGCTGCCATTCATTAGAAAACACAATATCATCTCTGATCATCAGGCTTTGATCTCAGCTGGGGCTTGTTGATACCGCTAGAATGCAAATTTGAAATAACATTGTAGGAACATTATATATTTCTCTTGCACAGTAATATTCCTGCTCGCAGATAAATTGACCAATAGGATGACTTATGTTAACATTTTTAAGTCTTTCATCTCATGGAAGCCAAAATATAATCAGAAAAGTGTAAAGTGATTTTGCATCCCGTACTATTTCTGCGAATGGATTCTTTCACAACTTCCAAAGAACAGCCACAGCAAACGCCCTGGGCTCCCTGGAGCACTCGCTGTGTAACTTCGCGCTGAATGGCCACTGGGTGGCTACACTTCCCTTCGGCATCTCCGAGCCCTCGCTCCATTCTGTCATCCCAGCATTACAACCTTATTAAGATGAACAATGGAAGGATACACCCAGAAATCTGGAAGTATTCAAAAACCAGGCTTCACCGGTCTCTTATTTGTACACTATGGCCCATTGGCCTGTACATAGAAAAGTTACAGTGCTATTGGAAAACACCATCAAACAGCAATAAATGTGCAGAGGAGAAAGGGAAATACAGAGATGAGTTACCAATAAAGTGAGCATATTCTGCACATTTATCTTGTTAGTCTCCATGTCCTGGCCACTTCCCAATTTGAGTGCTTCTGCTGGATATCCTACTGGTTCACAACTGTTTCAGATTTTGATTCCCTTTCCTATGCTGGCATTCACCAAAAAGCCTCCTGCCATGTTCTGGGACGATCTCCTGGTTACTGATACAGAGAAGAAGGGATTCTGGCCTCCGCCACCTGACA
The DNA here is from genome assembly GCF_964199755.1 of Larus michahellis. Taxonomy (NCBI): domain Eukaryota; kingdom Metazoa; phylum Chordata; class Aves; order Charadriiformes; family Laridae; genus Larus; species Larus michahellis. Next base: position 119,847,732 of record NC_133898.1, read on the forward strand.
TGTCTTCATGTCAGCCCTACCAGGAAGATGATCTGTTATATTATGGGGGCTACATGTGTGAAATCATCAGCGCAGCTTCACAGCATTTCCATTTTCAGGGATGAAACCTTCCAAACCAAACTCATAACTGAAGGTCTATTTAAGCTATCTCCAAAGAGCTTTTGACACCAGGCAATTACTGGTGCTACAGCAAGACAAATAATATTAAATGATAAACAGCACCGATGTGAGCAGCAAAGCAAGCGGCTCAGCTACAACATATCCCGTGGTACTGTGAGCTGGAATAGCATGTGTTATTTTTCTTAATAATGATTGCTGTAGACTTCCACGAACAGTCCCATTGGAAACGGTAGCAGGGAAGCTTTGGGAAGACAGAAAATGTTCAGATTAAATCTGTTCCTGTGCTTATGCTGAAAAGTGATAATCATGACTGGTTCTGCCTGACGCTCACTAGTCTTAAATATCTCTTGGAGTTTTTTTCCTATCAACTGAAACAAAATAAGGAAAGGACATAAAATATTCTTTTTTTTTCAGAGAGAAAAAATAAATGAAGGTTGCATTTCCACAGACAGGGCTTTACTGTAAACAGAAGGTACAGTATCTTGGAACTGGCAAATGTTTAAAAAGAAGAAAGGAAAAAAACCTGTCAGTAAACGTGAATGTGTCATTAATGCTCCAGCATGAATGGATAGATGTGCCAATAAAATACCCACCCACCACACTCCCGTCTCAACTGGAGAAAAAGTTTTGTGTTGTGTCTGACAAACGTCAGGATGTTACAAGGGAAGGAGAAAGTAAGCAATATGTGAACGGAGCAAATGAAGTCAAGGACCTAATTCTGGGGTTTATATGCAATGCAATTTCCAGTCTCTTGATGCAGCAGGAGTGAAAGAAGGCTTCTCAGTCTAAATATAGCGTTGGCTGATTGCTGTGCGCTGTGCAGTCATGCTGAAAGGTTTCTGTCCTGATGGCCATGTGCGTGGGAGGCAAGCCCGTTGCAACCAGGCGCTACGCTGTCAGGCATTGCAGTGTGGTAGGATTTCCTGCTGTATTGAGTAATTTGTGCCAAGAACTTGCAATAGGTAAAGGCTTTGTTTCACTCTCTGAAATCTCTGCAGTCTTGGCAGTCTCTGCTCATGGCCTTTAAAAGAGAAAGTTTCAGGTGAACATCTGACTTCTTTGTGATTTAAAGCTTTCCTGCAGGCTAAGTGTTGAGCAGCTCTGCATTTTTTCATTTTTCATTTTTCATTTAGTTTTTCTGCATTATTAGTCTGCAGGACCAGGCGCAGCTGCAGTGTGGATGGCAGGAGGGTGCCCTGGACAGTCCTGTGGTCTCTCCCTCATCATCTAACACGAAATATACCGCCATGGGGACAAGCAAGAGAAAGAGTGAAAGGAAGAACTGGATTTAGCTTCTCGGATTGCCATAAATCTGATCCTGGCCCTTAGGTGAAATTAAGGGTTATCCTTGGGCAAGTGAATTAACTCAATAGAATCTTGATTTTTCTTGTAAAATGGGGACAATATACCTTATCCATCCCTGTAAAGGCTTTAAGATATCTGAATGAAAAGTGCTACTTAGACACTGGGTGTTATTTTTAGAGCGCTCTAGTGCCTGACTATGCCAGATGCGAATATCCATTCCTCTTCCTTCAATAAAAGTCCGAAAAGATTGGATCAGAAACGTGGGCCATTTCTTGAGCACCTTTGTACGCAGATCTGGGGCTACTAGTGTTCCTTTGGAACAGCATCTTCTGAAGACAGGGGAAATACTATTCTTTTCTTAACTTCTGTTTTCTCATTGATCTTCTTTGCTTCTGCATTGATTCAAAGTAGTCCTTTCGAATAAGATTTCAGAGTTGTTATTTTGTTGTTTTAATTTTGAACTTCTAAGTCTCCCGGGTTTAAACCGAAAGTAAGAGTAGTGCCCGTTTGATACAGCTGCTGGCCATATGTGTTGGAGGGGGGAACATGTGATTGTGAGGAATATGATGACATCCAAACCGATAAAACATTCATCCCAAGGTAAATGGGTGTATCTGTTATATATTTAGGCATTCTCTTTTACCGGCAGACTTAGAGCAATTTAAAAGCACAAAACCATAAAAGGAGGAAAGATCATAAGGGTTTGTGAGGAAGACTGAGGGGAATGGAGGAGAGGGCTTATCACGAGCTACAGTGATGAAAACAGTGGGAGGTATATAGATGAAGTGGAACCACTCTGAGGTTCTCCTTCTTATACGCATATTAGAGCAAGAATGGCTGGTTTCCAAAGACTTTTTTGTCACCAGAAATATCTGTTTTGCTATTGATTGCCTTTTACCCCCTTAAAAAAAGACAACCCCCCGTCTTTGTTCTCAATTTGTTTTTCTATCCCCCATCCTGTGTCTAGCAGAGTCCAAAGCACCTCTAAAATTGGCGGCAAGTTAACATGGTACTGACGTAGATCAGCACAGTATATCCTAACAGCCCAGCCTAAGATAATCCCATGACTCTGACATATCATAATAAACCATTGTTAGATAAATTTATATCTTTGCCATATGTAAAGAAAGAACTCACCATAAACCAAACCTATGCCTTCGGTGCTTCTTCCCTTGGGGTGAAGCTTCTCCCTAGACAGAAAGGAAGCAAGCCCTGTTTGGACCCTTCAAATAGAGCATCGGTGTAGAAATGTCCTTCTAAAGCTGCATAGAGCATGCATTTTTGGGCTACGGGAGGAAGCACATAAAAATTTTCCATGAGAAATGGTACTGATGAGCTTCCTTTCCCTCTCCAGCTTTTCTCCTCTGGCAACAGCATCTGCTGCTACAGTAACGCTGAGCATGTTCTGGTCAGCCCCTGTTGTGCACATCATGCCTAGCTGAATCAGTAGATGGGGTTTTTTATCCCCTTCAACTCATAATCCTTTTGGGAATATAATACATCTAGATATTTGAAACATGAGAGATCTTTTGAGATTCCAGTAGTATTTTTTCACTTGTCAGTGTTATTCAAGCATGGTTACTATCACATGGCTGTAGATGTCTCTTGGTTTTTCTAAGCAAAGAAGGCAAAAAAAAAACCTAAAAAAAACAAGTACTATATGATTTAGAGGACCAGGTATAAAGAATTTGTAGAAAAAACAGAAAAGCGAGTAAGTAATTGACAACATGTCCAATAATGTATAGTTAAGGCACAGATTTGAGCACAAATATGGTGCTTTAAAATCATCAATTTGAATGGGAAGCAGATTCAGTAATCTTGCAGATCACTCAAAATCCAGCACATACAATTAATTAAAAAATAATAATAATAATACAGTGGGTGCCTAGATCTCTTCCAGTACTTAAAGAAAAAGTTGTAAAGTACTACACAGAGAAATTTCAAACACAATCTGACTGCATAGAACTGTTCAATGTGTAGTATGATGCTAATGTGTAATGTAAAGAGTGATTGTATCTCTGTCTGCAGTAGCTCCCAGTCATTATTTCCCTAGGAAACCAGCATCTGTGATTGTGTCTTAATTGTAAAGAAGATTCTCAAGAGTGGCCAGAATCATGTGTTTTCTTTGATCAACACATGTCCTGTCTTCCTGGAAACCACCTCAGGTAGCCTGATGAAATGCCTGATAGTAGCTTTCTGGCTATACAAAGAAGTATACAAATGGACTGGCCAGACAGGTGAGATCTAAATGGTGACCCACCACGTGTGGCTAGTGCTGGGCTGGAAGGTGTTTAATGGCCAAGAAGTCCAGATTTGAGAGGAAAGTCAATACACTGTATAAATCCTATATCAAAATGGAAATAGGTATTTGTATGCAACACCTAATACAATTGGAGTTTGCTGGTGTTGTTTTCTTCAAGGCAGCAGGTTTAATAGCGTCTTGATGCTTGCCATATGTACAGTCTGATGTAGATCATCAGCTGGAGTGCTTCGTGCTTACAAGGCATAGTGGAAAGCATATATTTGCAGTGCCACATTAAAACTCAATTGGCTGCTGCTTACCCTCAGAACTTCATTATAAGCACAACGTAAGTTTTAAGAGAAAAATCCATAAGCATGTGTTTATGCTCCAAAACAGAGCTTTAGATTGACTTCTAATGAAAGACTGAAGCAATTTCAGAGTAATTAATGCGTTTCCTGTGATTGCTGATGTGACCTCACCCGTAACTAATGATGGTAACTTACATGCACATGAGATGGATGTGGATCAGTCATCCAGCATGGCAGGTACAGCATCGAGGTAAGATATGGAAGGAATGGCGAGTGTGTATGGAAAGAGGAGTACTTAAGTATGCATAGCAACTTCACTGGATAAAAAAAAAAAGGATATGCTATAGAGTTCATAGGTTGTATATTTTTCTTGTTTTAAAATAATAATTATTAAAACATCATGTTTTAATGGCATTATATTTATAATTTACTATACCAATATATATGTGAATTTATGCGTTTACCTCCCAAGGCTTAATGCTAGATAGGATGATTGTATCATTCAGTCTAACTCTCTGGGTATTTTCATGCAGAAGAGCCAGCCAGACGAGGGAATCCTCTGTATCCTCACGGAGTGCTGCTCCGTCCTAAGGTTGCCCCGTCTCCAGCAGCAGCCAATGTGTAATGTCGCAGAGGCAGGAGAAAGGCACCAAACCAAACAACCCAAAATAACAACCCACTAGCTAAACAGAAAATGAGCAAATAAACAGAAGAGCTCTTGAAGTTGTTCATAGGGATGGAAAAAATATTTTTCTGATTTCTTCAGCCAACAAGCTGAAGCATGAGATTGAAGCACAGCCACTGTCTGAGCCCAGAGCAGTTGATACTCTCCGTCTGCTGCAGCAGCCCACACACCCCAAACTCTGTAAGGATGGAGACTTACTGAACCTGTGCCCAGAAGAGAACCATAAGCCCTTAATTTAATGCCTATGACCTTAATCTCACCAGCTGCTTTAAAGCACACTGTAAAAAGGTACCAAAATCTTCCAATTGATGAGGATGTGATCACCTCCCCTTAACATCTCACAAAGAGAATATCTCGTCTTATTACAGGCTTGATTTGTCTAATTTGACCTTCCTGCTCATGAGTGTTTGACAGAAGGCTTATGTCGGCAGTTCTGCTCATCTCTCACCCATGCACTTGCATACCGTGATAGCACACCCAACAGACAGAAAACCTTCATGAAGGCCCTGTTCAATACCGAGAGAAGCAAAACACAGAAAGAATGGGAGCATTTGCTTGTAGCTGTCTGTAAGCTAAGTAAGTGAAAAGCAGAAATTGGCTTTAATCAAGAGCTTTTTAGCCATCAGAATGATGTGGTTAGGGGAGTTGTGTAGAGCTCTTCCTAAGTAAAATTCAGGGGGTGTGAACGGATCCTGTGAATACATTGCTAAGCCCTGCCAGGACCCCACCAAGAAACAGTACATCTCCCTGGAGCATGGCAGAGCTTTCAAAAGCAGTAAATTGCAGATTTTGGTCCTTAAAGGACTTTGTTAGTCAAAGCTTTACATCTGCAGATTTAAGCATTTACACAAGTTGAGCTTTTAGCTAATATTATTTAAATAGGGCTTGGAATGTTGTAGGCAGCCAAAACTAGTCTTTCCTCTTAACATATGGTATGGTATGGTATTACAGAACATTTAAGCCTTTAATCTTGCTAAGTAGGAGAGAGAGAGAGAAATCAAACATTTTTAAGTCAATAGGCAGCTGATAGCAATATTACATGCATGTGAAGTACAGCAGCTAGCGTTGGAGAAGCTATGATTTTCAACTGCAAGGGCGAACTGCTATATTATGAATTGCTTAACGAAGTCCTGGTATTTAAAAAATCCCTTAGAATGAAAGCTAACTTACACGTATAAGACCAATGACTGCTTTTAGTGTTCTGCAAACAACTACATTTAAGTATGCCAAGCCATAAGCAAGTCACACAGATCCACTGTGTGACAAACCATTATAGAGCAAACCCACAGATGTCAAAGGTTTTGTTCATAAAGTTAAGCACAGACATTCCCTTTGCAGAGCCAGAACCAAAATTTCATTTTCTATAAGGCAGAAATTTTGTGAAGCAGAATGAATCTCAAAGGTTTCATGTTCAGCTTCAGGCCATTCTAAAGTATTCATTTGAATCCAGGATGAAGAAAATCTCTACAAAGTTTTCTCTAAGTTGTCTGAATTTTTATTTTGGGCACAGTAGATTACATTCCTGATTTTGCAAACACTTAATGCATGTTCTTAATTTTGTGCAACCCTTTGATCCATGCAACCATAAAAGTTTACTCTTGTGTGTTAACATTTGAAGGACCAGGCACATCAGAGTAGCAGTATGTGTTTACTCTGTGAAATAAAAAGGAACAACAATACCAGAAGCTGGAGTATTTCACAATCTAAAACCAGACAAATTCTCCTTTGGGGCACATCTAGCAAATCTCAGTTCCCACGCTTTTGTCCAAAATAGTACTTGAAGTTTAACTACTGAAGAAACTAGGTAGCTACTTTAAATGAGGAGGTATGTTTTGAACGGCAGAGCCGAACCTCTACCTTTCTCAGCAGAGGACCCCACGACAGTTTTGCTCCCACAGTACAAAGGTGGTAAGAGACCTGGGACTGCCCAGGTGTTCCTGGCTGGGGCAAACCTGCCAGTGAGGGGAAGGAAGGTGGGGGAGAAAATGAAGGAAGAATTAAAAGGACCTAACTCCTCGTTAACGCAGCATGTGTGATTTGCGTCATATAAGGGACAATTCTGCAGCTGTTCATCACTGCTGGGGCTGCGTCCAGCCTTGTTCTACCTACCAGAAGGGGGAGAAAGTGGCATTGTGTAAGCAGGTTTCTCCTGGAGAGACATGATGGCAAGTTCTCTCCCCTATGTAGGAGAGAACAACACAAAACAAAACAGGCAGCTCCCTTGCTACGTCTGTGCAAGACCTATAGGCATCAGTCAAGGTGTGAACGGACTCTAAACAAACCAAATGGATAGATATCGTCCCTCTTCCACAGCTAAAATCCCATTTGTTTAAATACCTGCCATTTGTTATTAAAGCTGTGCCAAATAGAAGATTGCATCTGGTAAAAGATAGAAGTAATGCTTTTAATTAAAACAGATTCTTAGAATGTTTCGTTTGATAACAAAGTCTCAAGATAACTTTGTTCCTTAGAGGGGCAGTCCTGCTGATTTTGTATTAATCCAATGGATTTCTGTCACTGGGAAAAAAACCCCACACCTGACTAGAAAATGTTTGATTACGCTTTTATCTTTAATCCATTTTCCTCTGGCTTCATTTAAAAAAATAATTTCCTTATCTGCTGTGCAGCCTCTGCTCAGTCCTTGTCAGAGACGTGTTTCTTCTTTGACACTATCAGCATTAGTACATTTGCTGAAGTTAAACTATCTGTGTTGTCTAGAAAGCAGTTACTTTTCTGGCTCTAGACTTAAAAGAAAAGGGAAAAAAAAAGCTGGCAAACTGCTTTTTAAACAATGCATGGTATTTAATGAAGCGTTCCCAACTATAAAGGACGTAACACCACGGGTGAATTACAAAACTAACATTAAATCTGAGTTGCTCTCAGAAGTCTATTTTTGCCTTCCCGACATAACGGTCCCATCCTGACACCGCTATCTCCTCTCTGCCAAGCAGTAGCAGACGACAAGCCTTTTGTGCTGATTTCTCAGTGGAAGATCAATCAGTGATGGTGAAACTGGGTATAATCCAAGAGTAACTGTATTTCATTTATTGTCCTGGGCCAGAGGTGGTCAATCAACAAGCAGAATAAAAATTTCCTTCTGTGTTTTCCAGAAAAAATTGACTCACAAGTACTTTAAATCCAAACCAGAAAGTAAAGCCTGCAGCTTTTCACATAGTACCTTACCCTAATCTCTTATTTTCATATGGAATTTGGCATCACAGAAAACCTCACTGTCCCATGCTTCATCTCAGATATTTGCTGGCATACAAAGACAAGTGCAGCCCTCCCACACACACAGAGGAATTCAGGAGCCTGTGTTTAACTGTCCTCCTGCACACCACCTTCCCAAAAAATCTATCTTCTTTACAAAAAGCTTCAGCCTCAGAGCCCACAGATCCTGCCCAAGAAGATGGTTAGGAGCCTGAAGGACAAAGCAAATTTTCAAAAATCAGCAGGATCTGCATCACAGCATATTTGTGTGATTTGGTAACGAGAGAGAAAGTTCAGCACCAAAATAACTTTTAAGTTTTTGTTTTGTTTTGTTTTGTTTTTTCAAAAAGTCTTCCTTTATCCTCAATGGAGCACAGTGACGCCTCAAACTAGGAGGTGTGGAGATGTAAAAAGTCTTGTAGGCCTGGAATACTTTCCTCTGCAGGACACATAGTGTAATTTAAGCCTTGCAGGACACGATAATAATCACACAGTAATTTTCCCATCCTGTCCTGAGTTGTTACCAGATATTTCTCCTCTCTTCTGTTTGTGCTTGTGGAGGGAGGGAGTGAAAGAAGGGAGAGGAACCACTTCTAGAATGAGATACATTTTCCCCATGGATTGGGAACAACAAAAAACTGAACTGAATTCTTTGAACCCTCCAACATATCATGGGTGTCAAAAATAAGATGATGTTGGTATGAGTAAGAATCTGTCAGAAAGGTAGAAATAAATGCAGCACAGGTCCAGAACACCATCTGGGAGAAAGGCACAATCATAAATGGATATTAAATTACTTTTCATTTACATCTGCCAGATGAAATGAAGTTCACTCCCAGAAGACGACTTGAAAGTAATTCTTCTAAGAGGACAACTTTCCTGTGTAGATAATCAAAAAGAATGAGAAAGATATTCAAAGAACAGAGGTTTTTACGTGTGGGTATGTCTGTATGAACGGGTGCGGGCTGTACGATGAATGGCCTAGACATGAACCATCTGCAATTTGGAAATTACAGAGCTGTCCTAGCACCCAGTTCTAGTGTAAATATACGCTAAAACATACTAATGTGCTGTGTGGTGTCTGAAATGGAGATAGATTTTGTCTGTCTGCTCAGAGAATAGACAGAAAGAGGTCATCCCTTCCATATAGGCATGTGCAGCATTATCATTAGCTCATAATGCGCATTAGCCAACTGAAAGGAAACATTTCCAGGAAAGTAATGGATCTGTTAGTTCCTCTAGTTCAGTAGCCAATTTTTCCTTTTGTTCCCATGATGATTAGTTCTCATAACATATGAGAAAAGTAATTCCCTTTGTCTAGAAACGTTAAATAACTGTATCATTAGAAGTTCAACACTTGGCAATTTGTAAACCAGATATTAACACTCTGAAACAAAAAAAATAATGGCTACTTAAGACATTACAGGCCAATTTTAACTTTCAAGTACTATGGAAGGAGAAAGGCAGTTTTATTTTGTAAATTAAATATTTTTCTGGCAATTTTTTCAGAAAATTCCTCCCATTTTTTTATGACAACTCAGGATTATTTTTTCACTAGCTTTGTGAGGAACTGAGATGCTTCTGCTTCCCAAGCAAGAGACTGAAGACTCGGAGCTACAGGCAAATCAGTGTTTGGTGATGTGTTCACAAAACCATCAAGGAACACAGAGTTCCATCCAGCAGCTGATGTCCATGAGCCAGTTCATTATGCCTTTAATCAGAACTGTGCACAACCTTTTGGTTTCCTTCTGCCAGAGTCTGGCCCCAGAACTAGTGTCAACAGCGAGGCAAGGGAAAAAAGATGAGTTTAGAGCTCTCCTGCTGAGATGGGGTTACATGAACCTGACTCTGCATTAGGTAGTGGGGACAGCAACAGTATCTAACTTTCTGAGGAAGAAGAGAGAGCAGGCCAGCTGGCAGCTCCTGAGGACCACAGGGAGCAGGAAAAGAGCCAACTGGAGCAGATAGGCTAAAGGGTTGGGAGGTGCTTGGAGAGAGACCGTGGGAATGGGCAGAAGGACGGTTTCAGAGGTAGGTGGGAACTGTATTCCAGAGCTTTGGTTGATGTGAGTAGGGAGCTTGCTTCTGACATGGTAAGACACGTCAGACATGCTGGTGAAGGGATTTTGGGGCAGAGAGGGACAGAAAGGAAAGGAGAATTTAGCTATGACTTTAATGAGTGGAAAAGCTAAAGATGAGAAAATCACAGAGCCAGTGGAAAGAGCCAGCCAAGATCTGAACTTGGCTTGTACTGGGAGGAATTGGTAGAATTTTGAATAGCTAAAAAGAATAATTGAGTCAATTTAATGACAGGGTTCACATCAGAAATAGATATGTTAATTTTTATATATAGACTTATATTTTGCTACCTAGTTGCACACCAATGCACACAGAAGTGGTAATCTCACAACTTCTGTTTTAAATCATACTCCTCCAAGTTAATGAGATGCGAAACTTGATCTGTGCTATAATTATTGAAAGTTTGGAGAAGCTTAGCTAAGGAAATGTGGAGTTTTAAAGTGTTTAATTAAAAATAAATTGCTTTAAAAATCCACTATATTACCATAAAATATATTATGAGAGAAAGTGTAGGTAGTGTGTTACACAACAGATCAGGTGATCACAATAATTTCTTCTGGCTTTAGCATGCAGAGAAATCATAGATGGAGATCTAAATTCAATACTCTGAAGGTTTTGCTGCTCTGTTCATAATTGGCTTCTTAGCTGGTTTAAGGAGATGAATGGGCAAAGCCAAGTCAAAAAAACAGATATGAGAGAGTCATACATGAAGTAGTACTCTTTGGTATCATAGAAAAGCCTTTCATAAAACTAGGTCAACTTTCATTTGGTACAGTGGGTCTCACCTACCTTGGCAACCTGTGCCTGCTCTAGACTGCATCCCGTTTGCCACTGTATTGTGCTTAAAATTAGGGACCTTCAGTCTCTCAACAGAGACCTTCAATGGCACTAAGTTTTCCCAATTGACTGTGCGGGAAATTTAGAAACTCCCTTTAGGAATATAATGTTGTAGACCAGATGCCGCCATTAGGTTCACTGGATCCTTGACTGAAAGGGCTGCCATGAAAGGGTTGCTCAGCCATCTCATTAACGTCCTATCCACTGAGACGACTTGAAGTAGCACTTTTCTCTTCGGTCTGGTATTTGTGAAATGCTTGTTAAATCACCTCAGATATCATTAGATGGGTGCCAAGGAAATTTAGGATGAATTCCAGTTCAATGAAAGTAGCTTTCCAAAAATCTGTACGTTTTGGACACTCACAAGTATATCAATTAAGGAATCTCATGAGACATTTACAGTGCCAGAAGATGTTGTACTTTGCAATTCAGGCTGAAAATATTTTCTCAGGAGCCCAATATGCTTGAAATATCATCTTTGGTGAGTAAGAGCAGAATCACATATTCTAGCTGCTGAATTATTAATATTTGCAAAATGTATAGTATTATCTCATACTGAATCTGCTGTTTGCATTCCCCAGTCTATACTGAAAAGCTCTCCTCTTTTTTTTTTTTTTTAAATTTGCACTATTTTTACAAAGCATGCTGATGGCCTGAGCGCAGTTTGATTGTCATATTTCTCCACTTTGCCATATTCCTTCGGTAATCACAGCTAGAAGTTCTCTTCTCAGGCTTTATGAAACACAAAGTTAAGACAGAAGAGAAATAGAGGGAGTAAAATGCAAGGTCACCCAAGCAATGTGCAACAGGGCTAGGAAATGAAGCCAGACAACTTTGTGCTTTCATTGCAAGGTCTTTCTCCTCCTCCAGCCCTTTTTAGCAAAAAAAGCCTAACACCTTGGTGCTTTGGGCAGGTTTCCATCCTCGGCACATCTCTGGAGGTCAGAGAAGGGTGGGAAAATCTCGCTTTGTCAGTGCGTGGGAGGGCTTTGACAGCTGCAGGGCGGAGCTGGGGCCCATCTAACCAATTTGGCAGCCCTTGCTCTGCTCTGGCCTCTGGAGATGGTGACCTGGAATGCAAAGCCTCCTCTTTTGTGTGGTCTCATGCCTATACATGCTGCACAAGCCTGATGCTAGTCCTGCTAGAAGAGATAAATTAAAGAAATTATTCAGTTATGTAGAAATCTTAAGCAAAACCCATGAGCTCAGCACAATCCATAAATATCTCAGTATTATTTCTGGGAGTAAAGTTGAAAAATAGGAGAAGAAACAATGAAATGAAGGAAAAAATTACCTTACTACAGCCAATTAGTGTGAAAAGGGTAAATATGTCTTAGTTGGAACTTCGAAAAAGGAAAGTTTTGGCCTGGTCTCTACTGTGGCATTATCTCAGACTAAGAAATAGGGTGAATAATTTGTTGGGATACTCGCTGGAGAAACTACTTGATTGCAATCTGGCCTGCTGCTTAAGGAAAATAAAATTGAGTTCTCATCAGGCAACAAGCCTGTATAAGTTAATAGGCTTTAATAATAGCACCTCATTACATTTTTATAAAACTGCCTGGGAAATGAATGCTGGAAATACAAAGGAAAGCTCTATGGGATCGCAGTTATAAAGCAAAGATAACATGGTCAATATTACAGCATTTCAAAATAATGCATACACTATATTGGATACCACACAGAATTCAGTGACTGGGATCAAGGCCAAGTAAGCTTTTTTGAATGGATGTCCAAAGCAGATGGGAGACCTGACTTCATGTTTTGGAGCAGAAAAATGATTTCTGGGACAAGGTGTTTAGGGAGCTTGATAGCAGTCAGAAAATTAGGGCGTACTAGCCTCAGTGGATGCTGATGTCTAGTAACAATATTGCGGTCACTATTAAAAAAGTCAATTTGCCAGCAAAAAATAATAATATTTTACTTTTGTATCCAAGACACACTACTTCTTTCCCATGGATTTTCAATACCTCTGTGCAGTAACTGTTGACAAATGTTTACATTTTTGAAAAATGATGAGCACTGTTTGTGGACTTGGAGGCATTTCTGTTCCCAACAATTGACCATTAATCAATGCAGTGGTGACGAAACTGTTAGTTTCAGCGGAAGTACAGCAACAGAGAGAACACTTCTGAAAGGACGCACGAGCAAACCGCACACACTACAGATGATGGTGCTTGTACCAGGGAGGTCATTCACATTGCCTGAAGTAAGGATCTAATTTAGGTGTTTCATGTGGGAGCGAGGGCTCCCAAGGCTGACTCACGGAGGCAAGCGCCTCTAGGGGATGATGCAGAACATCTGGGTTGGACTGTAGTTAGGGTATTAATTTAGACATCTTCTTCTTTTCATTTACTATACAGAGAGCTTGGGCAGGTAACTAAATTAAGGGATTAAAATTAGTCAAGGCAAATTCCATTCCCTCTGCTCCAGTGTGTTCAATGCCATGAACTGTTGAGGTCTCTGGGAGCTGTGTATGCTCCATACTTCATAGAGGTGTTTTGTACATCGGGGGGGATCTCCTCTGATCTTGTCTTCTCAGTGGTAATGCTATATTTTAATTAGCAGATCAAATTTATCAGCTTGTAACTGTCAGTTGCAGACTAGAGATGAGGCTTTCATGGGACACTCACTGACCCCTCTGGGATAGCAATATATATATATATATATATATATATATATATAATCTTTATCTCATTCGAAGGATATTCTTATGTGAGTTTTTGATGACAACTCGCAGCATGTGTGACTAATACTTACCTGATGCGGACTTGCTATTTGGGCTCTGAGGAAGGGTGTCACAAGAGGTGGACTCAAACCAGAATGTGACACATTCCTCGAACGTGGGGAGATGGTTCTCCCTTCCCACCAGGAGACCTGAGGGCAACACCAGAGCCCTGACACTGAAACTTTTCAGAAGGCAAGGTTCACATCTCTGACTTCAGCGAAGACCGAGTGCGAGTGCTCATTAAATATTAAATAATAGTACGGTTCAGATCTGAATCCAAACTTCTCATCTTGCACCATTCCAGCTAAGCTGGTTATGAACGGCAACACTGCTCAGAAACCCCTTTGAACTTTGGAGGAATTTTGGTTCTGGATCTAAAACCTGAGTTCAGTAGTGTGTAACAAGGGCTTTCAGTCAAAAGGGAAGCATGAAAGGAAATCATTCAGGATTATTTTTGTAACATATTGGAGTAAACAGCAGAGAAAGAGGTCAAGTCATTTGTGACTTGTATTCTAATAGCCAAAAATTATCTAAAAATACAAATTAAAAATATGAAACAGGCTTGTATGAGTACATTTGAACTACTATTCTGCAAAAGTTTCAACTGCAGAAAAAAAACTTTATAACACCACCTGCTGTTCTGCTGGTTTTGACCTGACCCCTTTCTCCTTTTCTTGTTATTATAAACAGTGAGCTCTTTAAGTGAGAGCTGTTTAAAGGATAGGGGGCTGTAAGTGTTCCTTCCTAGATCCCAGATGCAGTGGGAGACTGATGGGCTTTTTGATCTTTATTTTATGAGTGTCTGATAAATTGCCTCTGGCACCTGGCAACTGAAATTTCACTATCTGAAAACTAACCCTTATGTCAAACAATGTGGCCAGTCTCATACTCTGAGTTAAAGAGCTGCATGCATTTAAGCACAGGATGTTTTCCAACATTCAGTACAGTATGTGGTGAAGCCCTGCTTCACATATTATTATTAGACAGATCCTCAGCTGATGTAAATTGGCATAGCCCCATATGATTAAAGGAGCTGAACTGTTTTACATCAGCTGGCAACCTGGTCCAAAGTGCAGCACGCATACTTTTTGATTTAAAATAGTATTTTGTATGCGATTCTTCAAAGGTTGGTATGGTTCAACTTTTTCAATATATTGCTCCGTGGCCTCTGTTTTCTGTTTGTGAGGCAAGTTTTCTAAAAAAAAAAGTATTAAGATAAAGCATCATGGGTAATGTTTTCTGGTTTGCTTGTTTGTTGGCTGCTTCAGATGGAAACTGAGCTATCCTGCATTTGAAATCAAAGTCTCAAATGGTGCTCTGGCTAACGACTACCAAATTGTGTTACTAATTGTGCCCCAGGGGAAGACGCCCTGGTCTCCACCTTGTTTCTCATGTGTTCTGGCAGATGATAGGCAAACTCATGCCTGCTTGTGTCAGAATTGAAAAGATCAGCAACAGATCTGCCTGGAGTACTGGAATTTCTGTCTAGTAGATAATCCCAGTATTTCATATTTTTATCATCCTGTTTTGCCACAGGATTTGTGAGGGAGAATTACAGAATTGGAGGAAAGGTCTGATCATGAGGAACAGTGATGAAAACAGTGGGACGGATACAGATGAAGTGGAACCACTGTAAGGAAATAAGAGCAGAGGCAGCAACTCACATACGTAAATAAACTAGAACATGGTGCAATCTTAAATACAGAGTTTATGGGACCATGAATGCTCCATGCGTGGGCAGCTGAAGGGGGCTCTGAGGCTTCTGCTGGGCTTGGGAGCAGGAGGAAGGTTTTGAACGCTGTCTTGATTAGGAGAGTTTGGAAACGTCACCTGGGTGAGAGAGGTCATTAAATCTGAAATAAAACAAGAAAACCTAAGTAATTGAAGAGCCTGATCAACATAGTAAACAGCATATGTCAGTAATAGTAAGTAATAGTAAATGCAGGGTTTCCTTGCTGCTTCCTTCAAGATTTGAAATCTGAGGTAGCTCAATAGGAACATGAAGGTCCAATTAAGTCAGATTAAGTTTATGTTTGTCTCCTTATCCAGGATCCATTTCCTGTGACAGGCATCAGAACGGCACCGATGTGACTGAATCTACAACCCAGCCATGTTCACAGTCATAATTATTTTGTGTTCACTAAGATATGTGAAAATTTGTTTTTCTACAGAGGAGAACATGCTGTCACCTACCACACGTACCTCTGCATTGCTTCCTACTGGCCTCCTCCACCCCCACCTTCCCCGCTGGAAGGATGGCTGCATGCAGCACCTAACGTTTGAGCGCAGGTTCGATGACTCCACGGGAGACATCCGGTCGGAGGATGACATCCCACCCAGAGTGCTAATAAAATGGTTCCTTTTACAGAAAAGCTCACGCTGGCAAATTGTCTTTGAAAACAATGCTGTTTGCTTAGACCGGAGCATTCAGTATTTTCTCGCAGGAAAGGCAGCGTGGCTGGCGAGGCGCTGGGTGAGAACTCTAGAAATCCGAGCTCTGGTGCTGGTTTTGCCTCCAGGCTTGTGCGGGGGTATGGGCAAGCATCACTGGAATTACTGTGCATCTCTTTCTCCCCCCAGCCTTCCTATTGAAATGGGATCATGTAAAACCTAGCACAAATTGAGCCTGGAGCTTAGAGGAGGCTGTTAGTTGCTACTGAAGTGCAAATGAAAATAATCCATAATTCTTCCATAGAACATTTAAAGCAAGTAGTCTGGGAACAGAAACAGCCACATTTTACTTCACTGAAAAATCACATAAGACAAAAGGAAATGCAGATGTTCTGACTGAACTGTCTTATGAGCTGTTGACTAGTTAATTAATCAAAGTTGTCTGGTGATTTATTGATTAACAGAGGTTCTGCAGTCATGAACACATCAAATTTCACAATGGAAAATTTAGCAATGGAAAAAGTCTGGTCTTTTAGTTCCTTCCTCAATCAAGACACAGAATGGTACAAGAACTGAGGACATTTTAATGTATTAAGCTTATGCCAAGGATTCTAATTATGTGATAGTATTGCTTAGGCAATTTCGATTGTTTTTTTTCCATGCAGTTTTTTTTCTATGTGGAATGATTTTTTCATATTTTACCATTGCTAGCAAAACCCCCCATATAAGAACTCCTATAATGTCTTTATGTACATACAGTCAAAAGTCTGCAATATTCCCTGTCATTGTAGTCACATTAGGTAATCTAATAAAGGATAAATACCAAAGGAGTTGCCTTTCCTGTAGGTGGGAAATCACAGAAGTAAAAATTTTCTTGGAAGACTGAGAGCTACCTTAACTATCAGTTGTTGCCTTGACACCATATCCATCCCTTTGATAAGGAGGAGGTGATAAGATATTTATTTATTTATTTTCACAAACATCTGGCCATCTGTAAAGTGTTCTTTAAGTATTTAATTAATGAGTGCAAAAGGCTAGTCAAATACGTGTATTTGAGTTGTTATTCAGAGGACACCGAAATCTGTCACTATGCTCATATGTCCTGGAAGATTAAATTTCTCTGTTGTAACACAGTTAGTAGGAGGCCTGTCTTGAGTGATCATAAATCTCACCATTGTACTTGGTGGAGGTCAACTGTAAAGAGGTCTATTTCTCCAGTGTACGGATAGGTCATAAACCTCTCTAAAAGAACAACTGTGCAAATGACCATACTGGAGAAGACACAGTGTTGTATCATGCAGGAAGGTCCCCCAGCAAAGCAGGGGGGACAGAAGGCTCATCAGAAGAATCCTGTCTAAAGACGTTGTCCTAATAGTCAATAGTCCCCTAATATCGGAAAATGGTAGGAAGTTCAGTGTCTGATTTCATAACTCTTCAACAATGGTAGATTTAGTTATTATTATATTGTACTCTATTTGTGTATCGTGTTGTGTTATATTATATTACATGTTATTATAGTACATGTTATTATTTGTCATGGTTTGGGCCTCAAACCAGGACATATTTATACAAGTAAATCTGATTCCAGAAGAGGAAAGGTGATACGGATGTGATTTTTCATTACCTGTTTCTGGCTGCTGGAGCAGCCCATTGGAACAGCCCCCAGCTTCAAAAGTTAGAGCGGCCTCGATGCTCCTCTGTCTGACACAAGTGCTGACCTAATCTTTGGCTCAGTAGGTGGTGAGGGAATTCCATCAGATCCCTTAAACACACCTGCACTGACAGTTCAGTGAACTTAATGAATGAGGTAATACCATTTCAATGACAGGAGATCCTCAGATTCTTGTCCCGATAACTTTGTTCTGAGAATGCAGTTAATGTTTTCCCAATGGGAAGAAAGAAAATTTTTTTTTCCATTGATTGCAATATCTGGATATTCAGTCTGGATAATTTTTTTACTATAACTTTGAATTACCTACGTTAAAAAAAAAATCTTAAAAAACTTAAAAAAAAAGTGAAACATGCATGAAAAATGAGAAAGGGTGTCTTTAAACAATAGATTAGTCTACTGAAAATACAAGTAATCTGAGAGGATAGGCCTATTTTTAAAAATATAGTAACATAGCCTTGTACATATGTGGCCTATCTTGCAACGACAAAACCTCCACATAAATTAGTAAAAAGGAATTACCCAAGTAACTAAAGAAAATGTAGCTTAAATAAGGAGTCTGCTTTTCATGTTCCAACCATCAACATATTGTGAACTTCTTTTAAATGTCCGGACAGTAAAAAGAATTTTAAAAGTGATTTTTTAAGGGGTTTTTGTTTAAAGCCTAGCTTGCTTGCTTTGAATCTGCACTGCATCTTTGTTTGCACACAAAATTTCTTCGGATGTCCAAAGCAGCTCTACAAGATGTACAGGCACAGGATGCACAATGATTGTCTGAGGATTAAAAACCTACAGTCAGGAGAAGACAGAAAGTACCTCCCTCCCAAAATCATAGGGGAGACTTCTAATTAAGCACCAAGTCTGAAATGTGTAAAGAACTACTCCTGTCTCTGTATCCAGCTGCTTTCTGCTACGTAAAGCACCCGTGGGGTGATAGAGACTTTCCTCTGGGGACCACAAAGACCACAATGCTCTCATTGATCTATTAACAACCAACAAGGAAAAGACGTATCTGAATACAGAAACAGTGCGTAGTCTTCAAAATCATCTCCTCTTTTATTCCCTGTTTCCCAGAAGTCATTTGCTTTGGTGGTCGTTTTTTATCTCTGTGTGCTTTTTATTTGATTTACCCTAGTCTCACTAATCACTGCAGTGACTTAAGTCACTAATCTTCCCAAGTTGCAGCCCACCAAAAGCCACTGCTTGACACAAGCACCTCAGTTAAATTTGCAAAGAGAGGTGGGGTGAATTAGGGTCTTCTGATGTTACAATTGATAATGGTTTGTCTCTTGTCCTGTACAAACTTGATATAGTATTTATTACACCTATGGATTGCAAGGGGTAAATATTACACCCAGAGTTCGCAGGATTTGGCTCTGATGTTTCATACGTACTGTAATGGATGCTACAATAGGGGTATTTTTTTGGCTCTGAAATGGTAAATTTCTTCACAGAAATGGGGAATAAATGCAGCAACCTCCCTTCGACACTTGAGGCTGCAGGACCCCGTTCTGAGGCACACGGTATCTATGTTTTGCAGTCTTTGAGATGCGTGAAGGGGAATGACACTGGGTTCCGCTGAGATCCCTAGTCAGTTAGTCTCGCAGCCTGAGCCCCTGCTCCCAGCCCCGGCACGCAGTGGGGAACGGAGGAGAGATCCAGCAATGTCTCCAGAGATACCTACCAGGGCATCTAACTGCTGCTGGGCAGAGCAGCATTCAGAGCAGCCATAGTTCAGCTGAGACTTCCCGGTTGCACAGATGTCTTGTGGGAGTTTTTGGTCCCTTGAAGACCTTCGCTTCGTTTTTTCCTGGTTTTCTCAGCTTCCTTTTTGTTGTTGTTTTTTTTTTTTCCTCTCTTTCCAGAGGAAGCTGAAGAAAATGCAGTGAGACCATGGAGTTCCCTTCCTCTCGTCGGTTTTGCACTGTAAGAGGACACGTCACCCTCTGGTCCTCAACTGACATTGGTTTGAGCAGTGGCTTTGTAAATCCAGGTCCGGCAAGAGCCCGAGCAAGTCAAACCTTTGATCAGTCACACGGCACCATAGGTGATGTGGCATCACGGAGTCAGGGACTGCACTTTTTAGTCAGGGGTTACCTTTAATCTCTAATTTGGCAAAACAAAACAAAACAAAGCAGAAATCCCCCTGAAGCGTTTCATTTTTGCCTTTAATGCCAGAGAGCTTAAGCGTGGCAGTTTGGTGATGTGCTATGCAAATTAAAGCTGTGAAGAAACAAAGCTAGTTAAACACAAGTTTTTCTTTAGCAGGTAATTACTCTTCACTGTTTCCACATGCCTCCTCACAGCCATGAAACCCTGGTACATAACGATGAAAGACTAATTTCAGAACTCACACATGCACTATTTTGTTAGCAGTGGAAGCACAAGCAGAACATCTGGGTGCCAAGTTCAAGCAAAGTGCAAGGGTTTTTTTCTGAATTCAATGTTGGTGTGTCCCATCATGTAACTATGATATATGATAAAAGGAAAAATCACAGCCAAACTCAACCTTGTTCAAAGCAAGGTGCTAGTGAAAGGATGGGATGGAAAATAAGTACTAATGGATTAATGTTCCATGATAAATGTTTTATTATAAAAGCTAGTGAGTGATTAGATAATTCTTGCTTCCAAAAGCAGGATTTAAATATTTCTTCTTGGCTTGCAACCAAAATAAATACATCACTTAACTATCTGCTTTATGGGAACATCTATATGAATAAAAAAGTAATACAGACTTGTTTTCTTTTGTACGGTAGGTGTAATAAATAGCCAGTTATAGCAATATGCTGCTTACTGTTTGGAACTGTTATGATGCATAAAAAGAAGTCATTACAAGTATTAAAGATATAGCCAGAATTGTCCTCTGTGCAAGCTTCATTGTCACGCATTCAAATAGTTGTTCAAAGGGTTGCACAGTGAAAGTTCAGATAAGAAATCTTACATTTTAAGGAAAATGGAGATACAAACATTGAAAAAAATAATCTGAATATTCAGATTTGTAAAATCTATACAAACACCTGAAGCACAACAATTTTGATTTCCACCAATACAGCAGCTCTTGAACTCAAGTGGACTTGCCAAAAGGATATAAAGATATTAAATATAATAATATATAAAACTTCACTTTTATTGATGTCTTTACTCATTAATGGGTCTCAAAGGATTTACAGGGGAAATTCATGTTATCCCTGTTTCGCTGATGAAGAAGTTGAGGTATGCAGAAGTAAACCAGCTTGTTCGGCATGATCCAACTAGTCAGACGTCTCAGGTCCAAATTCAATACTGTGTTTACAGGATCATGATAGCACTGATTGCATTGCTATACTTGACGCAAATGGTTGAATATACACTTGACACTTTCTGTATAGACAACTGTTTTTAGAGGGACAGTGTCCTCAAACCAGGTTGCAATGGTGCCTTCTGTGCATTTTTCTCAGAATAACCACCATCACTGAAAACAACATCTACGAGAATTCATTCTGGGAGGCCTGGCTGGATCTTGAGGAGAGTTGTAGGAGAAAAGGCAGACTCTATCACCTACATTAAAGTACTTTCCTCCTGCGTACAATTACTGAAATGTGGATAAGGCCAGAAAAAATGACGCAATCTCTAAGTCACAGGTTCAGTCACAGTCACCGTTCTTTGACGTAAGAGTGAGCAAACACAGGGACGTATGAGTTATGGAGAGGAGGACACAAAAGTTATTTTACTAGAACAGCAAAGTCAAAGAAAGAGGAAAGCAGTACAATACAGAGAAGCATGCTGGTGTGTTTTCCTCCTGTGAGCACAGCATGTAAGTCTGCTCTCTGCTTCTCGTTGAGCACCCTTGGATTTTCCTACTTCACTCTGACTGCCTGGGTTAATTGAGGGATGTGCCAGGTGCCATGGGAATAGAAAGGACATGCACAATAGTCAAAGCAACCATAACATGGTCAGTAGATATACACGCTGCGGTCTCGCATTTTTAAAGTATGACCTTGTGATGCTTCAACATTACAAGACTCCCAAAGACTATATTTCAGGACTCAAACTGGACTTATTACTACAGGCAAACAGACCACTGTCTTAGTCCAGGCAGCCTAGGGATAAATGTGTGTTTATACACTTTTCTCCTAATGGGGCAGGACATGATATATTTAAGAAGTGTATTTAGGCCATGGTGTGTGCTGACAGTGGGATGCTGGATGTGCTGATCAGTCATTGCTCTGACTTCTGCAATCTCACTGTGTTGTGCCGTGCACAGGATCAAGAGCACAGGAGCATGAGTGGACCTACAAGGTCTTCGAGTTCCCTGAACTTTGCAGAGATTGCTTTGGCCAGCAGTTTCGGGCTCAGGCAGGCCAGCCCTAAAACTAAGCAAATATGGAGGTACCCAGTCCCTGATGAGGTTTGTGCTGTCACAGCTGTGCTTCAAACAGGACTCAGATAGTCCTTAAAACGCTTGCTCAGGAATGTCTACTCACACTACACTCACTCCCATGTAAACACACCCTTAAAGCAGATGTAGAACATGCCCCAGGGGGAGATAATGCAACACCCAGGGATGGCTGGTAAATAAAGCACTCTACGTACAGTCACTTTGCTCTGCGTATTCGTACTAAGCTGAAGGTCAGGCTTCAGCTCTGTGAAAAGTTAGTGGAGCATGACAGCCGTATAAAATACGATAAAATAAACATATGGGAGTGTTGCTTTCTTCTGCTGCTGTTGGTCTCATGCATGTCAGTGGAACGAAGATTTGGCCTGCGTTGTATTGCCCTACGGTAGTTTTACAAACAAGGTAGATTTATACAGCTCCAGAATTAAGCTACTGCTGCAAAAACAAGTCCCGTAGAAATGTTTGGTGTGAGATTATTTACAGAGAGTTACACTGGCTCCTTCTGTATTAAGGCCGAGGCTCTCTTAAGGTTATGCTGAGCATAATTCTTTTCCACTTCTGCTTAGGGAGGGGTTGAAAGTTATACTTGTATGGAAAGATCCACAATCCTAATATCCCTGGCTTAAACTAAGCCCCTTTATGAAAGGACTTGAATTAAGCTGTGCACTGAAAGCCAGTAGAGGAAACTTTATATTGAATTGTCCTGAGAATATAATGCAAGCTAATAGGAAACTCAGATGGCAATGCGGTGTAGCACATCCATGAGTAAAGATATGTCACCACCATCTCAGTTTAACAAAATATTTCCTCTGAAGTTCACTGAACATCAGAATCTGAGTTTGGTGGCTGCTGAAGCCTATTTCCCAAAGTTACCTGGGTTGCCTGGGCCTCTAACTCCCATATCATTGAAATGAGACCTTTGATCACTTTGAATAGCTTTGATCAGATGGACCCAAATTTTGTATCTATAAACTTCATCGTATTTTCCAAACACATTTGTAATATTAACATGTTTTCAAACACCAGAGAAAGAGTTCACATAGACTTTTAACAATTATTTCAGCATTTTCATTGGAGCCTGAGCCCATGAGCTACCCAAGGAAGAGGCAGGAAAAACCTTTTAACTGGGGCTCCCCTGTGTCCCTGTCATATTGCTGAACATCTTAAAAAGTAGAATAGGACTATCACATGTAAACGTGTGTTATGTGTGTGAAGGCGAGGAAATTTCCTCCTTTTCCATTGCTCTGTGTGAAGAGACCAATAACAAATTTCTCTGAGTGCGAACTTTGGCGTCAGTGGGAGGGTTTGGTCAGAAGAAGACCTGGGACAGGGCTGTAGGGCTGCTTTTAAAAATGACCTTTCCACCAGAAAATACATATTTTCTCATGTTTATTAAATCCGGGGCATTGGAGTGTATCCTGCAGTATTTTGAACCAATGCTGACAGACAACAGAGTGCATGTTACCATCCCTGTTTGCCTGAGGGCCTGGGACGGGCTTGAGGCTGTGCCAGTGCCCCCAGCCAAAGGGAAATTTGGGATTTTCCGGTCTCCAGTCGCACAGAGCAGCAGATGGGTGCATTCATCTGAGTAACTGTGGGCTCTTATCTCAGATAGCAGTAAAGTTTATACACTGCTGGGAAAGGGGGGCTTTCTTCAAAGGACAGATCACACCAAAAGCCTAACTAGGATTCTCCAAGCCACCTTTTGAGGTGCCTATCTCTCCTTAATGACTCTAAAGAGAGTGTAGGGTGGCTGGCCTCTGAAATTAGTTGCTTCCATTGGCATTGTGAGTATCTGCTGAGTGCCACCTGGACAGGATTTGCTTCCTCCCGACCCTCTGAAGGCTGACCCTGTTCACTCAGGCTGTGCTCCTGGGAGAGCTTTTGCCCCTGCCTGAACTCAGATAGAGTGAAGGTTTGTTTATATCCAAACTGAATGAACATTTCCAAGTAGTTCAGGTTATAGAGCTGTGTGAAAACTGCAGCTCTGACTCCAGGGAGTCTTGGCTTACAGTGAACCTCTTCAGCAAAGTAACATGAATTTTCTGTTCCCCCCCACTTCTCTGATTCCCCCACAACGAGCCAGAGGAATTCAGCCAGGGAGGGGGCAGCTCAGGCTCTGCTCTTGGGGCTTTTCACTGGAAAGAAGATGCTGACTCCTCACGATGCTGCTAGTGGGCTGAGTGTAAATCCGCTTTCCCACCTCAAGGACTTGCCTCTGACCATGCACAGAAATTTATAGTTTGTTTTTAAAAAAAATATTGCTCTCCCTCATCCATAAAAGAGAGAGGCTTGTTGGAGCTGCACACCTCCCAGGCATGGTGCTATTGGTTGCCCTGCCAGCCCCGTGATGTAAATTACCTTTGCACTTTGTAATAGAGTCAGCACCATGACAGGAACTCACACATCACTCAGTTGGCTAAGGGTAATAAAGAGGAAAATCAAAAGGAGCATGAGTTCATGCTGGAGGTATGTGCAATCAAGGAGAGAGATTTATGACGAAAGCTGAGTTATAATATTAAAGGGTATAAACAGCTTCTTACTGTTATGCTTTCATACACCCTGTGTTCCTTCAGTAAGTACAGTGTTAAGTTTGGGGGAGACTTAGCTGCGAATCATTGCTTTCTTAGAAAGGGCTCTGGAAAAACAAACTTGCGTTTATGTGGCATAAAAATCATTGCCGAGGTTCAGCCTGCATCAATGTGGGCGAGAATGAGGTAGCAGTCTCTGGCTAACAGGCAGCAAAAGCATATTTGAAAAGTCTGGTGTGACAATCCTCATTTGTTGACAGCGGTTTAGCATCTACAAAGCTCACTTGCTCTACTCACCAAACTGCAGCAGTGTCTATATCAGTAGTCACTCACGTATTTACCAGAAACAGAGCCAAGAGCCTGACACTGAGATGGCATCCGTACAGATGGTACCCAATTCATTTTTCTGAGATTATCATGACTATAGCATTATCTGGGCATCGTCTGGTATTGAGTAGGAATGGCTGTACTGTCTTGGGCCAAAGCTTCACCCATCCCAATCGCAAGCCCCTCATGCAAACCACTGCAGATGCTGAAGGAGCATCTGAAGCTCCTTGGATCCATGTTGGTGACTCCCAACAGCGCTGCTCCACAGCCACCAGAGCCTTTGGGCACTGTCTCCTGTCCCCAGTGAGGTGGGACAGCAGCCCCGCATCCTCCTTCTCCTCTACGCACACCAACCCCTGCCTCCAGTGAGATAAGGGGAGCTGGCTATGCACTGAATAAAGAAAAACTGTAGAATCATAGAATACTTTGTGCTGGAAGGGACCTTTAAAGGTCATCTAGTCCAACTCCCCCGCAATGAGCAGGCTCAGAGCCCTGTCCAATCTGAGCTTGAATGTTTCCAGGGATGGTAACTCGGAAATAGCTCAGAACAGAATAATAGAAGACCTGAAATACCACAGAACAATAAGTATAACAAACATTTAGCTTTTTTGTCTCTGCCTCTGGTGTAAAGAGCAGCTCTTTGTACTTACTAGCAGTGTCTGATCTGGGTTTCCCTATAAGACCTGCAAAAGAAACCCTTCTGATTTCTATGATTTTTCCAGTGGTCTTTATGTCTCTCTTCTTCTCAGCTGGGAAACCACCAACAAGCCCAGGCAATGAGATCTCCTGCCCGCAGTTTGCTCACATTCTCTCCTTGTCAACTTACAGCTAAGAGCTAGGTCAAAGTCCCACAGGACTGTGGTATATGGCATATGTGGTATGTGAGCCCTTCCCCTGAAATGCTCATTTTTCACCCCATTCCACCACACAACTCCACTAGCTGTATTGGGATAGAGGGGGAGGCAGCTTTGGCCCCCCAAAAATCGTCTCATAATTTGACACAAGGGTAAAGGGAGAGCGTGGAAAACATCAGCCCACTTTTTATGTTACACCGAAAAGGATGAAGCAGATGTTTTTAAGTAAACATGGGCTCGTTATGCATTTTTGAGAAGTCAAGAGAAGCTTTTTCAGAAGCAGGAGTAGCCCATGAATTTAAAGGAGTTTTAAATACTGTACTTTCCCATAAAGCTATAAAACTCTGGCAGAAAGCTCAGCAGCCAATCAATGAGGAATGAACCTGAGCATGTTATAACTCAGATTACCAATAAAAATGTCAGGCTGAAATCAGAAGTGGGTAGTTTTATAATCTTGAACTGAAAGTATTTTTTTAATTGCTTTCAAATGGGGAACTTAACAATATAATTAAATATATGTATAAAAAGCCCCAAAGTGCTACAATCTGCTTTACTATCTGACTTAGTCAAGCTGATTATTATTACAATAGGGGAAATGGTGGATTTGAATGTCTTTTCCCTGGCACTGCAATTTCCCAGCTGTTTTATTGGGATTGTATTAAAACTAGGCAAAATGGACTCTGCTGCTTCCATAAAAACCAGTTGAGCATTAAGAGTTAATACCAGCATTTTAAAATCATTAAAACCAGCCTATAGCCGTAGATTAGTGTGGGGTGAGATGTGTTATTTGAAGCAGGTGTGATCTGTCAGGAGCAGTGTTTTGGCATTTTACAACCAGTGGGGCTACGTGCACAGCTGTAGACTGAAGAAAAATGGACCAACGTGGGTACAATGGGCTGCTTTGTATATAAGCTGCTATTTTGCTAATGCACTTCTAGCATATATATAGATAAACAGTTCAAATATTGATTGGTATTTTCTGGTATTAATAGACTCACTTTAATCTGGTTTAGTCTCTAAAGTATATTACATTGATCAGTGACCACTGATATATTTTCTTGGCAAGACTAAATTATGCTCTTATCCAAAGGATATGTGTGTAAACAAAAGCGCCTGGAGGAATAGTTTGGATAGTGAAAGAGAGCTGAGTATGTGCCAGTCAGGTGTAAACTGCTGGAAATAACCTGTTACTGTTTATGGACCAAGTTGTACAGAGCGCTTTAGAATAGACTTGGTTGGGAGCCAGTGATCAAACACTTCTTTTGTTGGAAAATGCCAGTGCGGGGAAACAGAAGTATTTCGTAGGAATGTGTCAGGTCTAGATGAAGTTTTGATGAAATACAAACAGGGTCCTGCTGGAAGTCTACCATGTTCCTGCCATCCCGCTCACAGGTTGTTGTTGGACCAGAAGTTGCTACTTCTTCTAAGGTTCATGTTGGTAGGGCTGCCCCAGCCTCCACAGGTCCTGACCTTCTCTAGTGCTGGTGGGGCTGGGCGGTGTGGAAACCTTGGCTGAGAAGCTTTGGAAAGTGAGCTTCCAAGAATTATTTAATTCACAAAAATTTCAAAACAATATCTCCATTATGACAAAAAAAACTTTTTTACATGAATTTTCTTTTACATGGGGTATTTTGATATATCTCATTTTCCAAACAGCAGCATTGCTGTTTAGAATTATTTTAAGGAAAGGTATTTTCCCATGAAAGGAAAATCTGGCATAGAAATGTTATTGAGATTTGGCTATGGATTTTCCAAAAATTTCACACAAGCTCCTCAGATTTTGACACCAATATGTTATTTGGGACAGGAACATGTAGTGGTATTCCACCGTTTAAAGTAGCAGAATACTTAATGTCATAGTAGAAAACTTATCTGTTATTACTGTTTACAAAGGTGTTATTTATGATACTATAGAACTAGTGGAAAATATTTTTTATCATATGTGGTGAAAACAAAATATAATTGAAGCTTGTAAACTCTGCAAATTTATGGAAACACCGAGTTAAACACCATGAAGACTGATAAGTAAATTGTATTTTAAGAACAAGTACAGTTCTGGGAGTCTGACAGGTTATGGGTAACATATAGATATTTTTGTTTCATTTGCTGTAAATATGAGGGTCTGTTTTCCTTCCCACCTATACTGATTTTTTTTATTTTTTTTTTTACCATTGTAATTCCTTTTGCTGCAGTGGAACTACTAGTGATTTATACCAGTGCAAATAAGAGTCAGAATTGGGAGCGTTACTTTCAACCCAGCAGTGTCCATTTAACTGTCACAGTGGGTAAAGACAAGAGCTCTCAGAGAAGGTTGTTTATCCTTATGGGAAGGGACAATAAAAACCATAGGGGATTTCCCTTCTGGCCTGGGTGGAATTTTAAGAGATGGAAAAGGGTAATTTTTATTCTCCACTTTAATTAGCCAAACTCTTTGATGTGAGTGGTAGATATTAGTATAAATCTCAAGGGCATGAAGTTAATGAAATTACATTAAGGGTGAATTTTCCTCAAGGACCATTTCACACACTCTTTGCAGCTAAGAGTGCTATAGGTCAACAAGGCTCTGCTAATTATTACAGATCATGTCAAACATGACTACTTAAACCACAGAAATATGCACTGTTCAATTACACACGTATATCCAAAAAAATAACATTATTCTGAATCTTTCCTGTTGAAAAAAATACCAGATTTTTTCACTACTAGACTCCAGCCAGGAGCACTGGTACGTGAGCTGGAGGATTCTGAGTATAAAACAGGCTCTTAAGAATTTAATCCCCATTTTTGTACTTAAATCTTGAACTTTTTGCATTCTCTGTTACTGGGACATTCACACGATCCCTGGTGACTCCTGGGACGCAAAATGTGTATCCTGCGCAGCCAAAGGAGCAAAGCCAGCACTGTCACATAATAAATAAAACTGGGGAAGATCAAATGTTATAACATCCTGAAGGGTGAAGTAAGTGAAGTCAAGCTAAGGAGGAATGTATCCAGAAAGGCTTGTGAGGCAAGACCGAGGATTTTCAGTTCAGATTATCACACCATGGGAGGGTGAGGGCATTAGTTCCATCATCTCTGGTGGTAAAACGGCGGTGGGGAGGAGCAAGGACATGGAGATCAAGGAGGACAGCCACCACCAACACTTTCCATGCCTCCAGTGTGTAACAGTGGTCATAGTTAAAAAGCCAACAGTGGTCACATGAGGTTATATGATACTGTTATAACCTCTCTTTTGGGAAGAGAAGCTATTCTGTGGCAAGACTTGGAAATTACTTTTGCTAGAGACGGGTCTCTGTGTTTGGAAACAGTCCATGTCTGTTGGAGAGGCCTGCAGTTTTCTCTTATTGATGGTGAAGTTAAGGTAGGAATGAGTTAGAGGGAAAAATGTTTTTTAAAAAAGCAGTGGCAAGAAGAAAAAAGTCTCTATGTATACAGTGGCTCAGTCTGCAATAGCATTAGCTTAAAGACTTCCTATGCTTTACTATCATTAACACATTGTAAACACGTGAAACTAACCATTTATAAAATAGCATCCATTTCATGGGCCAGATCACTCCCCTCTTGTGGGAAACCACAGAGGAAGAGAAGAGGGAGTCTCTGGGGAACAGGAAAATTTTCAAGATAATTTCTTAAGGGGAGATAATATTTCTCCGGCCTATAAACGAACAGCTCATTTGAACCTGAGAACTGGTATACCTGCAAGATTGCTGTAGGATCCAAAATACAAAAAAGCCCCATGATTCTGCATCACTGTAGTAGTACAGGAGAAGGTAACTCTGGGGTTAGTGTGAATCTTGTGCTCCTTGTCAGTCAGCAACCTCATGTTTTTGCAAGTCTCCCTCTGGGACAAGTTAAGCGGAAAGTCATATATAAGACGTGGTAGATAATTTAGTTGGAAGTCATGAGGTCTCAGATAAAGTATTATGACGAGGCCTGGGTTTCAAGGGGGACACAGGTATGGCAGAGGCAGAGAAAGTTAAGCACAGTGAGAGAAGTTTTTAAAAACGTGATTTCTGAAGAAGAATTGAGAGAATTGAGTTTATTTTCTCTATCAGAGTCAAAAAAAGTGCAGTGTACGATGCAGTTTTCCTGTCTGTAATACATGTTTTGGAAACGAAAACAGTGAATAGTTTTCCACATTCAGACAGAACAGGAGAAACTCTGCAGCAATGATGAGCAGCTCAGTACGACTGTCCATGATTTGTTCGGTAAAGATACCTGGGTGAGGCTGAGCCTGTCTCCTTTCACTGGGGGCTCTAATGGTGTCAACACATATGTCACTCCAATGTGACCTGGGTAACAGCTGATCCTTTTTCCAGGTTAGTGGAGACATTAGATCGCGGGTCAGTGGCCAGTGACAGATCTTGAGTAACGCCTAACAGTGTGATGGCAACGTCACGCTGAGGACAGGTGCCATCTCACCTCTCTGCCAGCATCTTCAGCTGCTAAGCAAGGGCTGTCATATTTCTCGTTTTGCGTTACACTGCATGTCTAGAAACCTGCGCCTAGTCACGACTGCAACTCCTCCATCCCTTGTTGTTCCTACAGCCCTGATTGCTGCCAAATGCTTGCTGAAAGCATGAAATAGACGCCTTTGCTTCTCCGCTGATTTCTGGGGCGGGAGAGTGGGAGGGAAGAGGGATCGCCTCCACCCCTGGGTTCTCGCACTTACACGTCACAAAGGCCATTGAGCCCCTCTGGAAGGTGCAGAGGCTGCTGGTGGTGTCAGGCTTTCATTTCCAATTAAAGAGGTAATATGTGTGTCTGTGTTGTAGAGGGACAGTCTGGTCCTCTGTAATGAGATATAAGCTTACAGGAATACTAGACTAATTGTCCCAGCAAAGTGCTGAAAAAAATCATGTGGTAGCGAGAATAAATAAAAGATCTCACAGCCTCTTTCAATTAATATTACTTGTATTGCACATGAAATGTATACAGTGCCACATGAAGAAAAGCACGTACGACCGGTGTGAGCAACAACTTCCAGCTCTGTAAGAAGCGGGAAACACATTTTTTGCTCAAATGGGGTTTGACTTAAACTAGAGGCACTTTGGGCAGCTGCTAAATTGTATTCTGAACTGGCATTTGCAGACATCTTATCACATCCAGATTGAGGCAGAAATTGGACAAAGATGTGAATGTCCGTGGTCCATCTGAAAACCATTCCTGTATTCACAATAGAACTGTTGATATTTGAATTAGAGTAACACCCTCTCTCTCCGGTATGTTCTCTCACCCCTCCACCAGCAGCAGGTTTTTTTCTTGTAGCGAGCCCCTCTTTTGGGCTGCCTGTGCTCAGGCAGCAAGGGCTGCGGTGTGGGGGGACCCACC
Organism: Larus michahellis; assembly: GCF_964199755.1. Classification (NCBI taxonomy): domain Eukaryota; kingdom Metazoa; phylum Chordata; class Aves; order Charadriiformes; family Laridae; genus Larus; species Larus michahellis. The sequence continues at coordinate 119,878,724 of NC_133898.1, forward strand.
CATTACCTCTTGCCTTTTCCACCATGAGATTAACAATCTGGGAAAACCAGAATCGCGGTCAATGCAGCAGAAATGTGACCTAAAAAACTTGGTTAAATGATTACATGATATATAAGTGTATGCTTATGTATATGTATCATTTTTCTCTTGGAAAAGCACAACTGGCAAAGCACACCTGGGTAAAATAACCATCTCAACCTTCCTTTAAATTTTGTCTTGCAGAAGTCTTAACAAGCAAGAGAGCCCACTGCTCCACTGAGCAGAAGCTCTAGGCTGTGCTTTTGCTTGTGACTGATGGACTCTCAGACTTGAAACCAGGCGTGCAACTCCTCTGAGACCCAGTGGCTGTGCCAATAAAACAGACTAGTGAAAGATATCTCCCAAGGGCACGGTGAGGATTAATAAATAGTTGAAAGAGCTTTGAGATACTCAGCTGAAAGGTACTTGATACTGTCAAATAATTGTTATATTCGTTATTCGTTGATAAATAGCTATTTGGACGTTCCTTGGGAAAATGTGGACATTTGAAAAGAGGCCAATAATATTCTTTACAGGAAAAGCAATGACCATAAATTTGAGCATGTTTTATATAGGTTACATCTGAAGAATGAAAATATATCTGTAGATTAAATTACTACATTTGTAGAGTATAAAAATAGGATATAGTCATAATCCTCCTTTGAGTAAAGCAGGCAAGAGAAAAAATAAAAGCCCCCAAAACAGCTGCTACGCAAAGTTTCTAGATGCAGAGTTCAATAAAACCTTGATGTATGTAGGATGTATAAGCAGAACTGAGCTTGGATATATTAATCTCCAAAACCCTTTATTTTGCAGCCAAAATATGCCTACATGGAGTAGATTAAAAATATTTATACAAGGCAAAATTCCAAGGCTAGTGAACATCCTGTTGCCAAAGACATTTTGCGGACAACAATATATCATTTTACCACATACAGTAGTTACTGCTTTCACAGTGAAAGAATATGATAACATAGATATATACACACGCAATTCAGAAATTATATTTGTGCCCACAAGTCAACTGAAGTGTCTTGTACGGCCATGCAGAAGACCAAATCCTACAAGTGACGGCAGATGCCCTCTTCCCAGGCTGTGAATAATTGTTTGAACTCCAGGGAAAAACAGTGTAAGTCAAAAAAATGTTGTTTAGACATGATGGATATCTTTGGTCGCCAGCCTTAGGCTTGAATTGAGTTGCCCTGCTGCACCACAGATTTCCTGAAGAGGCTAGGCAATGCCTTCACACCACCTTTAGGAACATTGCTGGCATGACTGGCTAGAGTTCAAGCTTCCTATGTCTTTCAGTGATTCCTCACAGAAGCCTGTTCAGAAGAACAAAACAAGGAGCGTAAGAATGGGTCAGACCAACATCCGCACTGTCCACAGTCCCATATCTGATGGCAGGCTTTGAATTATTTTTGTGCTATAAAGGTGCCTGATCTCCTTGAACCCATTCCTGCATCCCAGGGCAAAGAGTTCTGCCATTTAATTTCTCGCTGTTAGGTACTCCCCACATTTCTTTCGAATCTGCCATGGGTTGATCTCATTTGGTAACCCCCAACTCTTGGGGGAAAAAAAAAAAAAGAGATGGTGATGTTCTGTTTCCCCTTCTTTGAGGGACATAATTGTACATACCTCTACAAGGCTGAAGACTCTAAGCCTCTAAGCCAAATTACTTGTTTCTTCGGTGGAAGTAGTTCCACATCAGTAACAACGTTTATCTTTCTTCTGCCTCTTTGCCTAGGTTGCTATAAACTTTTAGAGAAGAGGGGATCAGAACACAATGTTCAAGCTGCACGTGCACCAAAGATTTGTGTCACGACATACAGAGAGTTTGTGGTTTTTTTTTTCCTTTTTTTCCCCTTTTTTTCCTCTTTTTTCTCCTTGATTCCTTTCCAGAAATGCTTTCGGTTTGATATGCTGCTTTAGTACAGGCCTTCTATGGGCTCAGCTTCCCTCTGGTGGCTCCTGTCTATCTTCTGTGGCTGTAGAGGGAACTCAGGGAGACTGTGATCCTCAAGCACCCTGAGTGAGGAGGAATTAATCCAGACTTCTGTGTCTCAGTTTGTTGTGCACAAAATAAAGGGTACTCTGAAAATCAGCCTGAGAGACACTCAAACAGTACTGTAATAGGACTATGTCAAATATGATTACTTACATTAAGTAGGCATACTTGAATCTAGCTAAATTTAAGAGAGTGTGATTATCTCCGGTTCTGGCACAATTGTCCTATTTTTCTATAATTTTTCTTGAGAAAACTAGAGGCAGGGCACATGGAAAATACTAGCATTAGACAGAGATGTTAAACATGCCTCCAAAAACAGATATCTTGACTTCCTGGTTAACAAAAAATAAATCTGAAAAAAAAAACGCAAATAAATGAAAGACAATAAAATGTGCCTTTTCTGGATAATCTTAGGGAAAAAAAAAATAGCAGCTACTTTTACCATGTACTAAATGTAGTAGTTCTCATCCTGCCAGAGTGTTATTAATGACAAAGTTAACATTGTTTGGCTATTTCCATGGATTATTTTGTAAAACAATCTCCTGGTGTCGCTTGTGGTGTTTATTTTGAGTTTTGTGAAGTTATTAGAAGTTTATGAGAAGAATGTAAGGAAATTCCACTTGGAAGTTTTTCCATCTGAAAAGAAAATATTTCTTAGATTTAAAAGAAAAAATCAATGATTTAATCCTTTTCTCATATTTAATTTTGAACACTTTGGTTAGATAAAATTGAGAAATTATGCAGATCTAGAATTTTGAATTATTTGAAAAAGGGTTTAAGAAGTCATTCCCATACAAAGAGAATGCAAAATGTTAAAATTTTCATTTCAAAGTGTGTATTCTTCATATTGTTTAGAATTTTCAACACAAAATTGCAAAAACCTATTTGTTTTCCAAACATTTGCACTTTGTCAGGATTTATTTTTTGGCTTTTTTTTTTGTTTGTTTGTTTTAAAACTCTTAGGCAAGCAGCTATAATCTGCTGTAATTATAATGCCCTATTGTACAATAATTAGTCTCATTTTTTAACTCTACATAGTCTGAACACAAACCTCATCTTAAGGAAACCAAAGCTTCAAAATTGTCCTTATAAAATAAATAAGTATGAGGAACTGTGCTGTTTTGTCACACAGAATAATAAACAACCTCTTACCATCAATAGAGTCAAGCATCCCAAACTATTTAAGCTGTTTCATGATACCCATCACTGTCAAATTTTTTAGATGATTACACATTCCAAAAACACTTAATTTACAGTGAAGGAAGTCTGAACTCTGCTTTCTATCTTCACCAAGCTTTCAAGCAGAAACAAATACACAGGCCTCCCAAAACTTAAAACAGAAGTAATAAAGTACCAAAGAAAAGATGAGAACTTCTCCATTCCAAAATAAAATCTTGCTGCTATTGGCAGCTACTTGCCAGGACATCCTGTTTTGATTTTTCCATTCCATCTATTCTTCATCTCTTTTCCAGCCTGATCTGAAGCATCTTCGTCCTTCCTTGTCTTGCTCAATTCACCTCTTTCTCACCATTTTCTTTTTTATTTGAACGGAAATTGTTCTGCCACTGTTTTTCAAACACTTTCAGTAAAGAATTTAACTCAGAAACAACATGTAAGTGTTGTTTATTTCTTTAAAAAATGGGCATGTTTCATCCAGAAAAGAACATTCTGAAACCAGTGCCACTGAGGTACCTCCCTCAGCTAGGCCTACAAGTGCTGTACTCTTGTTAGTGTCCTGTTTTGTGCTTTAGGCATACACTTAGGTATTTTGGGACTCTAGACATAGTGGAGTGACACTTAAACATTACCATTTGCTGCACAGGCAAGACCTGACCCTGCAAACATTTACACGTGGTAATTGGTAGTTCTGATAGTCGTCGGTTAACACAAAGTTGCTCAAATGCATGAAGTCCAGAAGAATGGAAACGTAACACAGAATTAAACATAACCTCTCTTCTCTTTTCCATGCAACTCTTTCTTTTTTTTTTTCTTTTCTTTTTTTTTTTTTTTCTCCTGAGCTACAAATTGTAGCAAATAATTGTTTACTTCTGCATTTCCTGAGACTTTTTCTTCTTCATTGTTGTTCGGTAATGATACTTTTCTATAGTAATGACAAAATATTTTGAATGCAGTATACATTAAGGCTGTTGACTGAAAACTACTGCAAGATACTTATGAATTGCTTTTGGTTTTGTTTTACCTCTCTTTGCACTTTATATTCTATAAGAAAAAAGCTTGGCCTATTTTTTTTTTTAAACTTTAAATAAAGAAAGCCCATTCTTTTCCAATCTGGCAAATAAAACTTAATAAAATTATATTCTTTGATCTCTACCTAACAAAGAACTGTATATTGTTAAATGAAGTGGAACTGCAGCTACACAGTTTGCTGTGGACACACACTCCTGGAATCAATTATTTATAGATTTTAGAGGAGCAAAAAATTTACAGACTTTTCAAATGGGAACTGATGGTGAGCTGAAGGAAAAACACAGATGTTTCCTAGTGGTGCAATGACAAGAAAGAGATCAACAAAACACTATGAAGGAAAATTTTAAAGGAAATAATGCTTCCAGATTTATGTGCAATATTTCATTGGGCACCACTGGAGGAAACAATTTGATTATTTGCAGGGATAAATCTGTGCAACTTTTAAAATAATTTCTGTGATGAGTTACTGAAGACTATGGAGGTTTAATTGCAGTTTTAATATACCTAAGTATTAAGTAATTTTTATATGTAACACATATTCTTAATAAAGTAGTGATATAATGTTCAGTCACCACACAGCAGGAATAGTGCACCATTCTGCTAGAAAATGTACAGTAACCACCAAGTGTGATGGAAAGTGCCACTTTGCTATTGCAGCTGCAGCAAGAACCATGCCATTTTGCTTTGCTGTACGTTTAAAATTTACTGGTTATCACAGTGAAGAAAACCCTTGGAAGTTATGCTAGTACACCATCAGCAGGTAACTTCTCTGAGTGAATGGTTTATAAATGAAGATCCAGCTGTGTAACCATTTGATGCCAGACTTATTCATATCCACATTCACGAAATTGTTACCTGAACCTGAAAAATTGGACATAGGTTTGCACAGGCTTCCTATGCATTCAGTCAAGAAAAAAAAGATCTCCAAGAAAAGATTCATATTCTAATTGAGTTCTGGCTATGAATCTACGTATTAATTTGCAGGCAGATAATTCAGTCATCTGCATTTGAGATAAGTTACTATAAGATCCTTTCGTAGTTAATGGCAACGAGGCTTAACTGAGCAAAATAATCCTGATTTTTAAGCCAGCAACGTCAAGATGAGCCCTAGAAGAAGCTCTATATCTCCACTGATGATAAAGACAGCCTAGATGACTGGCTCAGATACTGACATTTTTTCTGTAGATACCTACATTGGCCATACAAGCGTTACAGGGTGCCTCTGCCTGTGACTCGATCCAGCTGAACAGTAGTCAGCTCCAAATCAGCAGTATTAATTGGTTGCACACTGAAACCGGACCTGATTCAATCCAAGTTGGCATAGGTCTCAGGCAGAGTGATTTTGCAGCCTACTTCAAAGTCTTCCTAGGTACATCCCTGGAGTATATGGGCAGAGCATTATAACTAAGGCTTACAACTTTTATAAATATAACATACATACATCACATGCTTTTAAAAATGAGTAAAGATCTGTTTATTTTTCAGCCTAGTCTCTAACTTGGTCATTGTGGATAAATTGTCTTCAGAACTTTGACTTAAAGCAGTATTGCTCCTTGGTAAGGCATCCGGAGTGATAGATGGAGACAAAAAGAAGGCATGGAAAATGGCAATGAAGGCTTGCACAACTGGCAGAAAGGTAGAATCAGGAGCTGATATGAAGAAGCAGCATTGCTGGTCATAGAGTTTAGCACAGAGAGAAGTAGTGTAAACAAAAGATTTTTCAAGGAAAGGAGAGCTGGTGTGGATTTAGGACAAGCAAGGAGGATGATCCCATCTGTTCCACTTTGAAGGTTCTGTAGGGAAGTCAAGTGTCCTTGAGGTGTCAAAGAGAAAGAGCTCAAAGTAGATGAAATGGAAAATTATGAAGATCTATATTTTGAGAGCACATTATAAGGAGAACGTAATAGATTTTCAACTGGAAAAAAAGATGTGGTGCTGTGACGACAGCCAAGGTGTAGATGAACTTTCCATAAGAGTGGTTTGCCTGCAAAATGCCGTAGCACTGCAGTCCTCTGTTCCACAGGAAACAGGCTGGTGAACCCTCATAAATATAGGGTGTTTTGTCTTCCTATCCTTTTCTTCTGCTCCTTTTTGCAACATATTAATCTTTACATTTTGAGAAAGATAAGTGAAGGTGAAGAGCATTTCTGTTGATGGACTTGCTGGCCACAGTGTTCTGAACTAAAAATGTAGCTCCTGTCTGCTACCTTCTGTCATATGTTCTCTTGATTTTACTCTAACATCTTTCTCCTTTCATGTAAAAATTTCGGACTATTCTTACACATGCAGTTACATTTGACAAAAACACAGGAATACCACCGTGCAGACCTATTACAAATAGAAAATACTAAGTACTTCATTCTAGTTGAGATAGCTTTCTTCTTATGATGGACACCTCCTGGAATTGGGAAGGTCTAGTTCCAGCAGTTATATTTTCTATAACACCCTATGTCCTGGTTTCAGCTGGAATAGAATTAATTCTCTTTCTCATGGTTGCTGTGTTTTCAGTTTTGGTATGAAAGGAATGTCAATAATGCATGTTGGTTTAGCTGTTGTCAGGTGATGCTTATCTTTTTCAAGGACTTTTTCAGTTTCCCACAGAAGCTGAGAAGGAGTATAGACAGGATGATAGAATGGCCAATGGAATATTCCATACTATAGACATCATGCTCAGTTTATACCATATGGAATATTCCATACCATAGACATCATGCTTGGGTTAGCTGGGGGATCTGGGGGGTGTGGGATGTGGTACTCGTGCTCACTGCTCAGAACGGTGCCAATTCACCAATTTACCAGGTGGCAAGAGTGAGTTGTGCTTGTATATTATTTAGCTATTATCATCATCATTGTCACCATTATAATTATCATTGTTATTATTATTGCTATTATTGTTATTTTCTTTCTCCATTATTGTTCTGTTAAACTGTCTTTATCTCCCCAAGTTTTTTTTCTTTTCCCCTTTTTCCTCCTTTTCTTCCTCTTCTCCCCACCTTTCTTGAGAGGAAGAGGGGGTGAGCAAGCAGCTGCATGGTCTGTGTTGCCGGCTGGGCTTAAACCACAACATCCTGAAATCCAAGAAATAGGAGCCCTGCAGTCATTAACTATTTAGCTTACAGATAATGAAATTGCAGTTCTGGCAAGTGCCTTGACCATGAGACCATCGTACCATTGGCAAATTCACTCCCTCACTTGAGTGTGGGTTGCTCCACGTGGTGTTGTGGAGAACGTGAAGAAGAGCCCAGCTCTATCTGTGGTTATCCGCCAAGAAAAGCAAATTCTGAGTGTCTAAATGTAATTAAAATTAAGCATTTGTAGTTCTTTCATCTGGTACAGATGAATTAATGACTTCAGGTGCCTACAAGGCTAGGCAGCTCTAGGAACTAATCTGTTCTCTAGGTTTGACTAGATTTCAGGACGTGGCCTGGGCGCCACCCCTGACGAAGTGGAAGCAGCAATTAGCAGGAGTGGAGAAATCAGAGTGATGTTTAAAGCCATGGCTCCTGTTTACAGCACAAGCATGTGCCAAGCACAGCTGCACTCAACATTTATCAGCAAACGAGAGGCCTCCAGCTGTCTTGTTGACAGGTACTAACCTTGCATCGCTCTGCCCCAGTAACAGATTGTATTTACAGTCTGAAATAAAGTGTCCTGTTATAGCCCTGTAGCCACCCACCCTGTCTGCCCTTTACTCATCGGTATTTACATACAGGTTCAGTAATTTAGTGCTCGTGCCACTATGCAACTAATAACACTAGATAGCAGTGTTTCTTTTAAGATCTTCCTTACAGATCTCCGGTTGAAACTTAATCCTGACCTAACGTTGCCCTCCTCTTCTACGAGTGGGATGGTATTTGAAAATATGATGGTACTATGAAAGCCTGTAGAGCTGAGAATGGGGACGTTTAAGCTGAAGTGTTTGATCTTTGCACCCGGAGCTAAGCATCATTTAGACAGCAAAGTGGCTTAATTTTCACAAGGGCAAACTGACCACAAATGTAATTAACATCCCAACAGTCCATTTAGGTAACTTAATAATGTTATCCCTGATTTACTGAGTAGGCCTCTGGCTCACAAATCAATGGCACAGCCAGAAGGAGATCCCAGAGCACGTAACTCCCCCCTCCAGCACTCTCATCGTTAAGCAGTGAGTCAAGTTTAAACCTCTACAGATATTTTGTGGATAGAACCGGTAACCTCCAGCAGCAGGTGGGGTCAAAACACAGGCATGCCCTCACCAGGGACCTCCTAAGTAATATCAGATCTGCCCGCACCTTCGTTCCCTCTGCAGCTTCCCAGGTTTCGACTGTCTCACTGAGAGAGTCAAATCCAGCCTCAACCCAGCAGTGGCAGTAACATGAGCTCCCCCCAGGGCCAAAATTTCTGATCACACACTCAGAAATATCTATGTGAACAGTCCCCCTTTTAATGTTATTTCTGCATAAATTATGCACTGCTCCTTTCCAGCCAACTTTTTTTTTTTTTTATCAGCAAAAGTTATTTGGTAACGTTTTTGTTTTCATACTGAGTTTTGATTAAAGAGGAGGAAAAAAAGAGCCTCATTTCATTTTCACAGTATCTCTCGGCAGAGCAAGCACTCCTGTTTCTACTGTGGGATTTTGTTTTTCTCTACAGTATGTCTTGACAAATAGCCCTCTCTGATTACTGTGCTTGCACAAGATTTCATTATGGTTTTGATAACATGCCACAATCTTTAAGTTTCTGTTTGATATAAAGAGTCTGTCCCTGAACAGTAATCATGAGAGAGTGGGGAATATTGAGTGTTAGAGTTTCCATATTTTATGAGCTGCCAAAATAAATGATTTAGGGCAGGGAAGCCTGTATTAGTAGCAGATCTCCAGCTTCACTAAGGCAAGAAACAGTGCTGACGAGTAGGCTGGTTTGTGGGAACTTATTTTTAGGGCTATTGTTATGATTCCAGTCTTTAGGGCCCAGATTCCCAGGTGGAATGAGTTGATCTGGTTGCATTGTCTTCTGTGCGACTGTGAGTTCTCCACTAGCTGATGATTCTCTCCCTAGCCCACGTCTTTCTAAGCGTCTGGTGCTGATGAGACAAGCCTCTTAAGGACATCTCCAAAATGTTCATCTTACCACTGCCCAACACAAGCAGCATTTTGACTATTTGCAGTGCTTCTCAGGGTCTTTCTGATCCCTGCTATGTTCATTCTGTATCTGACTGTAGAAGTCGTATCAGTCAAAGGGGAGTCAAGTTAGTTTTAAACTTTGTCTGGCTGCAAAAGAGGAGTAATACTCCAGAGATCAAAGGGAAATATTTTCCAAGGATCTCATCCAAGGGAACTCCTCTTGGATGAAAATATTCCAAGGGCCACACAGACTGAAAAAAGTCTCTCCAGAGGCCAGAACTGCCCATTTTCAGAATCTCTGTGTTAACAACTTCCAATTCCCTGTTTGAGCAAGCTTCTCTGGTGGTTCCTGTTTCACTGTATTGTTTATTATCTGTCTACTTGGGAAATTGTATGTAGGTAGTGTTTCCCACCATGTTAAAATTATCTTATATGTATCTTAAAAAGTAAGTCCGAGTCTGAGATACAAGGTTGTGTGAAGTAGCGTTTCAGGGAAGTTACTGAATTCTGGGTAAATGTTTTGGTCACATTTGTCCAATCAGTGGAGTTTCCCTAGAAATGGATTGAATTGAGATGATAGGATGTTATCTCAGCAGAATTGTCATAAGTTTGTTTGTTGGTTTTTTTTTTTCCTTAATGAATAATTTAGATGCATCTATAATCAGAGAAAAGGACAATGTGGTCTGTCTGTAGTCATGCCCAAATTCTGTATAAATTGGGATTGAGTTAGGATTGGCACTTAAATTCCAGATTGTGGCCAAACTGTGTACTCTACTACCTTCTCTCACAAGCCAGAGAGTACCTGAAGGTCTTTGGTTTGCTGAATTCATTCCCAATTAGTCATGGTGATTCCCATTCTTTACATATTGGACTGATGAGTAAAGACCTTGCCCAGGAAAGAGCATCCCACAGGCAGTCCTGCTATTTTCAAATTACACTTTCAAAGATCCTTGCCTATTTTAAGGATTATACTGAGGTCATTTTTACATAACTTTATATTCTGAGAGGAATTTTCCTGAACTTTAATTTGACCTTTCTAAGATGTTGAAGGGGAAGAGAGGGGAAGGCAAGGGAAGGGAGAGGAAAACAGTAAATCACAGGATCAGTGAAACACAGAAAATGGAAGGGATCTCCGGAAGTCATCTAGAACAATATCCTGATTAAAACATGACTATAACAAGTAGGTCAAACCAGCTGAGGCTAAGCCTACGTGAATCTTGAAACCCTCCGAGGACAGGCCTTTGACCTGAATGTGGGTTCTGGTGTTGCACTAGTCTCCTGTTGCAGGATTTTCTCTTAATGTCCAAGGTGAACCTCCCAAGCTGCAGCACTTTGCTCTTGCCCCTTGTTAAATTATCTGCTACTCCTGAGAATAGTTTGGCCCCATTGTCTTTATAACTGTCCTTCAAATAGTTGTAGGCTGCTGCTAAATCAATCCTTTGCCTCCACGTCACTGCTGAATGAAGGGTTAACTTCCCTCCTTCCTCTGGCCACATTCGTAAGGTAATCCATTATGCAGTTTCCTGTACTTTTGATAAGAGCACCCTATCGGTCTAACTGGTGTTCCCTAGATGCCCAAGGTCCTTTTCAACAAGGCTGCTGTTCAGACAATTGACTCCCTGACTTGTGTTTACTCTGCTCCAGGCACAAACGTTTGCATTTCTCCTTGCTGAACTTTGTGAGACTTCTGTCAGCCGAATCCTCAAGTTTCCTGGGGTCCCTTTGGCTTGAAACTCTTCTGCTGTAGAGTGTATCAAAACCTGCCTTCTCTGTTTCATTAAGTATTGTCCACACATTTGAAAAAGGTGAATTCTGTCTCAATACCCAGGTCATCAATAAAGATACTGAACAGTGCCAGTCCTAGTATCAGCTCCTGGGCTGCTCTGCTTGTTGCTGGCTGCTTGTTGCTCCTCTGATGGAAGAGGTTTCAGTCAAGTGATACACCAAAATGTTTTACCACTCGGTGCAAATGCTTAAGTATGACTGCACATCAAACCAGTGCTGGTTTGGGTGATTCCAAATAACTCAGCTCCTGAGACTCTACTTCTCCTTAGCAGAGCTTCATCGCTGCTGAGGGCTTGATTCTTCTTGACTTGGAAATAATATAAGTGTGTAAGTATGTAACATTTATAATTATAAAAAAATAAATATTTAGCAAATATAGCCTGTTCTTGGCACCAAACAAAGCTGTCTCTTACAATACCTGGTTCTTCTGGTACCATACTCTTTTCTTCTATTATTTTTCTCATGCTCTTTGATAAACTATTTTAAATATTAATGTTATTAAATATCACTCCTGGACACAAGCCAGCACGAATAGCTCATTTCATGTCTCCCACAGTTGTTGTTTCAGGGTTTCCATAAACTCAGCTAGACATCAACGTATCAGTTACATTTGGGCCATATGTTCAAGACCTTCTTTGAAGCATTAGGACTAGCATCTCATATTTTATGCTGTTCAGCATATTATAATGTAATGTAAAAAATAAATATGAATATCAAAATTAAAAGGATTTTGGTTTTGGTCGAACCGAAACCTTTCAATTGACCCCAAATTAATTTCATCTTGCAATTTCCCTTCAGAGATTTTTTGAAATTTTCAAGTGGGGAACAAAGCCAAGGTTTTAAATCCTTTGTGAAAAAGATTTTCATTCCCTGCAGAGCTGTAAAATTCAAGTAACAAACATGTACATGTTTTATCCCCTCCTAAATCACATGTCAGCTTCCTGCAGGCGAACGCCAGCAGTTCCTGTCAAAGGTATAAGGTATAAAACTGTTCTGGTAGGAGCTGAACTTCAGAGACTTCCTGGCTAACATGGGGATTGTAAAAAAATCCAAAATAGATTGGGAGAGAAGGCTGTATTCTTGTGAAACATGGAAGCTCTGCTCCGAGATCAGAGGTGATTTTTAAATGGTCAGGATCTTCTGGTTTGTTAGAATGGTGTTAGGCTTTTCTTTGGAGAGATACAGCTTGAAGAAGAGGGTGTTAAGGTAATAAAAATAACTCCAGTTACAGGATTCTTCAGCTGCAGCTTTCATAAAACTTTGAGAAGAAATATGTGTCTTCACTGGAGCTCACACAAGAACTATGAGTGGATAATGGATAAAGTGAGAAAAGATTATTTTTTCAGGAAAAAAATCCAAACCATTTCAGAGAAGAAACTGAAGCCAGAGTGATAATAAATAACTAAATAATAGTTAGTTATCTGTGCCAAGCTGTCTGCGAATGTCCCTGGTTTAGATGACTATAAATCAGAAGATGTGCAGAATGAGGAAAGTTTGCTTTAGAAGTTGTCTTTAAAAAAGACAAAGACATTCTTCAATTAGGAAAATGAAGGATATCATAGAATCATAGAATGGTTTGGGTTGGAAGGGACCTTAAAGATCATCTAGTCCAACCCCCTGCCATGGGCAGGGACACCTCCCACTAGACCAGGCTGCTCAAAGCCCCATCCAGCCTGGCCTTGAACACCTCCAGGGATGGGGCATCCACAGCTTCTCTGGGCAACCTGTTCCTGTGTCTCACCACCCTCACAGTGAAGTTCTTCCTATTACCTAATCTAAGTCTCTTCTCTTTCAGTTTAAAATCTTTACCCATCATCCTATTGCTACAATCCCTGATAAAAAGTCCCTCCCCAGCTTTCCTGTAGGCCCCTTTTAGGTACTGAAAAGCCACTATAAGGTCTCCTCAGAACCTTCTCTTCTCCAGGCTGAACAACCCCAACTCTCTCAGCCTGTCCTCGTAGGAGAGGGAGAGGTGCTACAGTCCTCTGATCATCTTCATCATAGTGACCAAGGATGAGGAAAAGGCTGAGGTACTTAATGAAGTCTTTGCCTCAGTCTTCAGCAGTAGGACCAGTTGTTCCCTGAGCACCCAGACCCCTGAACTAGAAGACAGGGATGGGGAGCAGAATGAAGCCCTCCTAATCCAAAGGGAAATGGTGAGGGACCTGCTTCAGCACCTGGAGGTGCACAAATCTATGGGGCCGGATGGGATCCACCCAAGGGTATTGAAAGAGCTGGCGAAGGTGCTCGCCAGGCCACTTGGTATCATTTATGAGCAGTCCTGGACAACCGGGGAGGTCCCAGCTGACTGGAGGTTAGCAAATGTGACACCCATCCACAAGAAGGGCCGGAAGGAGGATCCGGGGAACTACAGGCCAGTCAGTCTGACCTCGGTGCCTGGGAAGGTCATGGAACAGATCCTCCTCAGTGCCATTACACGGCACATGCAGGAGAACAGGGTGATCAGGCCCAGTCAGCATGGGTTTGTGAAGGGCAGGTCATGCCTATCAAACCTAATATCCTTCTATGATAAGGTGACCCACTTAGTGGATGAGGGAAAAGCTGTGGATGTTATCTACTTGGATTTTTGCAAAGCTTTTGACACTGTTTCCCACAGCATTCTCCTGGAGAAACTGGCTGCTCATGGCCTGGACAGGTGTACTCTTCGCTGGGTAAAAAACTGGCTGGATGGCCGTGCCCAGAGAGTGGTGGTAAATGGAGTTAAATCCAGTTGGTGTCCAGTCACAAGTGCTGTCCCCCAGGGCTCGGTGCTGGGGCCGGTTCTCTTTAATATCTTTATCAATGATCTGGATGAAGGGATTGAATGCACCCTCAGTAAGTTCGCAGATGACACTAAGCTGGGCGGGCGTGTTGATCTGCTTGAGGGTAGGTTGGCTCTGCAGAGGGATCTGGACAGGCTGGACCGATGGGCTGAGACCAATGGTATGAGGTTCAACAAGGCCAAGTGCCGGGTCCTGCACTTGGGTCACAACAACCCCATGCAGTGCTACAGGATTGGGGCAGAATGGCTTGAAAGCAGCTCGACAGAAAAGGACTTGGGAGTGTTGGTTGACAGCCGGCTGAATATGAGCCAGCAGTGTGCCCAGGTGGCCAAGAAGGCCAACAGCATCCTAGCCTGTATCAGGAATAGTGTGGTGAGCCGGACTAGGGAAGTGATCATCCCCCTGTACTCGGCACTGGTGAGGCCCCACCTCGAGTACTGCGTTCAGTTTTGGGCCCCTCGCTACAAGAGGGACATTGAGGTGTTGGAGCGTGTCCAGAGAAGGGCTACGAAGCTGGTGAGGGGCCTGGAGGACAAACCTTATGAAGAACGACTGAGGGAGCTGGGGTTGTTTAGCCTGGAGAAGAGGAGGCTGAGGGGAGACCTTATCACCCTCTACAACTACCTGAAAGGAGGTTGTAGAGAGATGGGGGCTGACCTCTTCTCCCTGGTGACAAGTGATAGGACGAGGGGAAACGGGTTCAAGTTACGTCAGGGGAGGTTTAGATTAGATATTAGGAGACATTTTTTCACTGAAAGGGTTATTAAACATTGGAATAGGCTGCCCAGGGAGGTGGTGGATTCACCATCTCTGGAGGTGTTTAAAAAAAGGGTAGATGGGGCACTGAGGGACATGGTTTAGAAGTGGCTCTTGTCAGGGTAGGCTAAAGGTTGGACTCGATGATCTTAAAGGTCCCTTCCAACCTCAACAATTCTATGATTCTATGATTCTATGATTCTATGATTCATGGCCCTCCTGTGGACCCATTCCAACAGCTCCATGTCCTTCTTATGTTGGGGGCCCCAGAGCTTGACACAGTACTCCAGCTGGGGTCTCACCAGAGTGGAGCCAAGGGGCAGAATCACCTCCCTTGACACCTGGCCATGCTGCTTTTGATGCAGCTCGGGATGCAGTTGGCTTTCCGAGCTGTGAGAGCACATTGCCGGCTCATGTTGAGCTTCTCATCCACCAACAGCCCCAATATTTAGTCGTTCACTCATCGTCACAGCAGATACAAATAATAGAAAAATACTACTCTATCTAGTGTGTCTTCTGATTTGTGCTGGATTTTTGTACACAGATTAGCCTTTTGATTTCTATGAAGTTGAAAGTTCAAAAAAAGTATACACAATGATGGATGTTATTTTGAAGTCTATTCCATAAACAAGTCTATAGAATCTTTTTATCAGTGAGGGAGCTATCAGTGAGGGGACTTTTTAGAGCTTAATCCTAAGGGCTTGTTTACCCTAAAATGGGGTAATTTCTGGGGTAAAATCTGCAGTAAATATAAACTGATTTAATCTAATATTTTCAAATATTGTGCAACTTCCTTTTTTTAATCTGTAGTCCTGGCTTTTCATTCATTTCAGCTAGCATATACAACTGTCCAGCCTAGATACCCAAGGTCAAATAAGTTACCTGTGTTAGCTGTGGAACAAGGGCACCCATGGGTGCAGTCATTGATCTGACAGAAATCCACACCCCACCTCGCCTCACTGCAGCTTACACCAGCGACTTGAGCCCATTTCTGTGAGAAATGAATGGAAGCCACTTAAATCAAAGGAAGGAATCAAATGTTTGTGCATACACCTGCTTAATTCACAGTCTTTAAAAGCTATTTTAATTAAACTCATATAACTTTGCTCCTAGCCATAGCTTATTTTTTCTTTGAATTAATAACAATATTTAGTACTTAATATTTAATAGCAATTAAATAATTGCTATTTTCTATGTACTTCACCATACACTTTTTTTTCTCTGGATGGATATTCCCTTTCTTCACCTATGTTCTTGTGAAATCTTGTAGACTTGTTCTGTGTCCCCAGCACAGTTAACCTCTAGCTCTTGCTGGTTTGTTGTTGCTTGGCAGTGCAATCCTGATACTAAAGTCCATTTGTTCTAAATCAGTTACATGAGCTTGAGGAGACAGAGACAAGTAGTTCCTGGAGTTGCATTAGTGAACCAACCATTTCCACCATTAATGAATTCTTCAGAGCAGCAAAAAATGATGCTATCTGCAAAGAGTTGCAGAAGCATGGTTCTCACGCTGCTGAATCAATAATAATAATAATAATAATAATAATAATAATAATAATAATAATAATAATAATAATAATAATAATAATAACAACAACAACAACATAATTAATAATAATAATACTATTTTAGCGGTAATAAAATGGCAAATACATTTAATTGATGATAAATGCTACGGCATATGCCTATGGAAAGCAACCTTGATAACACCTATAATATTATCTAATAATGTCTCCCCACTACATACTGCCTTGCGATACAAGTTTATGTCTTTCTGTCTTTCTGTTAAGGCCAGTAACTTTCCTGTAATTTGGTAATTTTCAAACAAAGGCAACATTACGCGCAATCTAGTTTGAATAGGAGCTCTGGCCTGTAGGTGGTCAGGGCTATCAGATGGTCAGGCTGTTTAGGAAAACGTCTAGCAGTCAGCAAATGTAAAAAGTTTGAAAATGAAGACCATCACAGCCAATTAAAATACACAGCTGTCACATTTAATTCCAAGATAATCAAGGAAAAAGAGTATTATCTTCCCAACTGAGGTGTTTTTAACATGTTTTAGACACTTACGGTGTTTCCAATACTTTTCAGGCTCATGTTATATCTAATGTGCAATATCTTTCCCAGGTTTCTGTCAGAATTATTGAATTCTTGGTTAATTATCAACATTTGTATGGTTTTCTTCCCTGTGTTATGATTATTGTTTTTTCAACTTGCTTTTCTTTTATTCTATCAGGTCTCTCTAAGCATTTTCTGTCCTGAAAAAAATTGTAAATCTTCCCAATTAGGCTCTGAAGCGCATACCCATTTCAACAACGTGACAAATCCTAGTGATGTTAAAGGAGTGCCTTACACGCTCAGAGCCGGGCACACAAATATAGTGCTGAACTCGGGTTTTCGTGCAAAGCTCTAGACAAATCCCTTCTTCTTGAAGCCTGCTGTGCCGGTAAAAGACATTTCTGCCATAAACTCTCCTCACCCTTCCTTCCTTGGCTCTGGCCAGGAGCCTCCCACCTCTGCAGCTTCATTGGTAGAGCCAATGCTCCTGTCCTGACATCGGGCAATGCCTGTGGGGACAGTTCAGCCCAACACCACAAACTGCTGGAGCTGATGGTGGCAACCACTTCCACCAGCCCCACTGCCTTGGGAAGGGGCTGCCTACCATGGCCTGGCTCCCTTTCCTCAGCCACTAAAACGTAGAGGTGAAACTGGGGAAAGACCTGACACTTACGGAGCTCAATATAAAAGTGATTTAAGGTACAGCGTGCAGCGTGCCAGGAAACACTTCATTATGATCATAGGTGTTACCCAAACAGCACTAGTGTGTTTAGCATTTTAGATTTTCTACCCTATAACACATGACACAAGGTTTATGCTGCACATGCTTATGTCAGAAAAGGTGTTATAAGTAGAAAAATGGGGAAGGAATTAAAAAGAACAAACAGAGTGCTCGGTGTACTCAGGTTCATAAATAACTTCTCCAAAGCAGTATCTTTTTAGAAGATGAATCAGAAAAAGACTATTTACCTCTGTGAGCCAACAGAGCAAAAGTGAATCATTCAACATGACTGAAACATTAGACATCTGTAGGATGGTCAGCAAACATCCTGCTCCTCTATATTCAGTATCACACAGCCATTGGCAGAACCAAAATTGAAAAGTAAAGTTTGTTTATTTTGGGGACAACTCATTGTACTGTTTCCAACAGTTCTTCCTACTGTAAGCTAACCTGCATTTGTTTAGGGCCAGGCACATCACTGTAAATTTTGTCCCACAGAGCAAGAGATGGAACAAATTAATATGGAAAGGTTTTATTTTTAAAACAACAACGAATGGCCACAATCAACAACAAAAAGATCTCATTATAAACTGGAATGATGAATAAGTTACACACACATAGGATCCCCTTCCAAGAAAGGAAGGTCAAATAGTTAAAGGAATTTTGAAACTTTGACTGAGATCTATGTGATTACTCAATATTTCTCTCATCGGTTGTTATAAACGTATATATAAGGATGAAAAGCTCATTTAAGGCAGGAAGGATAGCCTGCTGGAAATGGCACAGCATTTGAATTTAGGAGTAGTGCTGTCTAAATAACTAATCTTTCCACTCTATGGCTAAACTAAGAAAAAAAAATAAATTGTTTCAGGTCAACCCAAAATGACTTTTTGTTGTTTTTGCCAAAATGAAAATGAAAGAAAAGATATTTCAGTTCTGATCAAATTAAACACACTGCTTGACTTAAAATGCTTCATTTAGCTTAGGGGTTAGGTTTTTTTTCTTCATTTGAATTTTACATTAGGTTTAGGCAGGCTTACTCTAAAAATGTGTTAAAGTGAAAAATCTGAACTTTGATTTTCCAAGAAAGAGTGAAAAAAATGCGTCCAATTCTTCTTTCAAGAACAGGCTTTAATTACGATTTGCACCAATTGATAGCCTTATACTGCTTCTTCCCTACGTCAGGAAAGTCTTTTAGAACCTCTTGATGCTGTGTCTTGGGACATAGCAAAAATTAAATCTAATGACCAGGGTAAATGGTCTAATATTTGTAAAAGACAAGGAATTAGGCAGATAAATGTAATTATTAGTTAATAAGCAGAGCCAACAATATCTTTCAATTAAGAAGATTTTTTTAAACAACCTGTCAATGGTGGTTTAAATTGTGAGTCCTCCAAAGAGTCACCAATGTTATGATGTTGGGAGTGTACTGTAGCCCGTGGGAATAGACTGCATTTATAACCATGGAGGATGAATCCTCACTTCTTTTTAGATTGACTTCTATTAAAGGAGCTCCTTGAATACATATGATTTCACCTCTGCCTTTCCACCATTTTCATGATGAAAAGAATTAGCAAATACAAGGAATGTGTCTGGGAAACAGGCAGACCTACCCTGCCAACATGGTACTAATTTGTTTCCAATCCAGTGGCAAATTATCCTGCTCTAAAAAAAGAGGGAGGGGGAAACATTTCTCTCAGAGAAAGGAAAAAAAAAAAAAGAATTAATAAATATTTTGCAGAAGGTGAACTTAAGGTCCTGACGCAAATCCTGAACAAATTACAGGGAAGCAGAACCAGCTGGTGGGAGAATACCTCTGCAGTAAGCACACCACCTTGACCCGGCCTGCCAGCGCTCTTCAGTTCCCAGCTTTACTGTTTCTAAACACCTTGGCAAAAAAATAGGCAGAACGTGTTGCATTTTTTCAAGAAAAACAAGAGGAGATCCAAGTTCTTTTATGAAAGAACCTGAAGAGGACCCTGGGGTTTCTACGCCAGGTCACTCTGTGTGCTCTGAAAAGCTCAGCAAAGGCAGTTCGCTAAAGGGAAGCTTAGGAGAGGGTGGGGAAGGCAGAGTGGTCTCGTAAGAAATGCAGGTTACGATGCAAAGCTCATGAATACAGGAGCACCACTGGCAGGGGCAGAGCTCACACTTCTTATTATCTGCTACACTATTAATGTACAGTGATTCTGTGCATGCTGTAATGTGGTAATTGTCTTTGTTTTTTGTTATTTTAGCTTAGTTTTGGGTTTAATTCACTATTTCCAATTACCTGTAAGAGGCAGCCTGGCCACCATCTCCTTCTCTCAGAGGGAGACCTTTTCCAGAGGGCTCTCCAAAGGCATATACCCCTGCAGGTGCAGCTCTGGGGAGCCATCTCACCAGGGCATGTAAGTGGCTAAGAGCTGCATGTATCCCATTACTCCTTTACTCCATTCTCTGTGGCCAGCCTCTAAACCATTAAATTTTTCATCCATCTGTTAGGTGTTGCCTATGTAATTTTTGGAAGGATGTGTTAGCATTTGCTCATATAACATCAGCATGACTGATCCTTAGCTTGGATGAAACCCAGGTCCTACAAAAACCTAAATATTAGGTAATGATTTTTACTTTATATAGAACATAGAACACAGAATGTAAATGAAGTGAAAGAAAGAGAGTGAGAGAGAAGGGGGAAGGTTGTAACAGTGGAAGGATCTTTACTGTAGCAAGTGATTCAATAACTGAAATGGGGAACCATATGAGTACTATTTTTTACAAGCTTAAGTACTGAGTAATTAAGGATTCTTGAGAACTTCAGGTTCAAAATGGATGGTTTTCTAGGAAAGGTGCAGTAGTTCATCCAGAAACTGCGGGCTCACTGCAGGACTTGCCTGGCAAGATGCTGTGACCTGCAACCTGCGGGAAGCCAGATTAAATCCTCAAAATGGTCCCTCATGTTCTTCAAACGTATGTGTCTGAATACTCAAGCTCCATTTACAAACAGTTAATGGGTAGTTAGTAAATTTCTCACAGGGTGTCAATAAAAGGCTAATCAGTACGATTCTATAACAGCTTCTATTGATGGACTCTCTCTTAACGCAGCTTGTAAATCCTTTGTTAAAGGAGTCTTAATATAAAGTGTTACAATGACAATAATAACCCGAATGTGCAACCAATTCTGCCTCCTGCGCTGCCAGCAATGCTGATAATGAGCTAACAGAAGCGCTGCTGATTACTGCAATGAAGCCTGCGGGGAGCAAAACCCTAAAGGCTTTTATTAGCAACACCAAGACACACTGCTGTTTCATTCCAAACCAAAATGAATCACCTTTTCTATTTCTGGACTGGAACAACGATTGTTTGCATTGCAATACGTTGCACAGTATGGTACAAAAGTGCTACCTATGCTATTAGCTGCAAGCATTCTTCCGAGTTTTATCCAGGCAGTTCATTTTTTTTTTTTTTTTTTTTTTAACAAAAGGGTAAATATAAGCTTGGGGACTTCAAATAGGGCAACCTGGCATACTCTTGTCTCTGCTGAACGGGTAAAATGTTTTGGAAGACTTGTATATTAACAGCACTGGAAAGTCAAATCCTGTGCGCACAAGTCTTGTGTCGCAACAGTTTCACTGACAACCTGACCCCTACTTCAGAGTAACTGTCTCATGAGAAAAAGAGAGTCTTATTCACTGTTTGGCCAATATGTTGAGGCAGCAAGCAAGAAAATCAAGTCAGAGTACAGGGTTAAGAAGTCTCAGATTTTCTTTTCTTTTTGATGCATATTAATGATATAAAATATCTGGTTGGTTCCTTTACACATTTCATAAAGTTTGTAAATGACATAGAATTAATTCAAGTCCCTACTTGCTGTAAATTTAGACTGAGAATGAAGACATGAGGTAAACATTGTCAAAATGTCTTCTCTTGCGTGCTTGCTTCAAAACACAGAAGCCGCATCCAGCACAGTATTGCACGGTCACAGTTCCCCTTGGCTCGCGTGGAAGCTGTTAATTGCCCAACACCTCGGAAAATCACGTCTGAACTGTCTCCGGCTGGGACCCAACAGATGAATAAGGAGATGCAGTCCCAAATGTGAAGGAGTCATGAAAACCTTGGGCTCTGAGAGTGAAAATCACAGTAGCTTATCCCTGTGCCTCTGTTGCACACCTTAAAAACAAACCACGTAAAGTTTAAAAAGACGATGAGGGAGGGGGGGAGCCCTTGCTGCTGGCTTTGTAGGTGCTGTTGAAATAGAGCCTACAGAGCAGCACAAGGGATCTTCAAGAAGCCAAAGTGTTATTAATTACTATTATATTTATGTGCTAATGCTGGTAATCTTAAGTAACTGTTTGTGAGAATATTTCAGCCTGGCTGAATCCAGAAGTATTGTGTAGATGCAGTAACTGTCAAGAATATGAGCTGTGGAGCAACAAAAGCCACCTGCATTGCTCATGAAGGTCTGGAACCAAAGTACCGGAAAGACGGGGTTACATGCCAAGAAAAGAAAAATCCATTTTGTATGTTCTACATATGGACCGAGGCATGAGGCCCATAAAGATGAAAAGCTGCCGCTAATTTTAGTGGGATGTTTCTATGACTAATGGGCCGTGTCAGTTATAGGTCCTCTGGATATGCCACAGTGCCTGCTTGGAGCTGAAGAAGAAATGTTTGATTCCCAGATGGACACCCTGGAAAACTGACATTCCCACGAGCAATCGTGTACCTTTAAAACGATGCTGTAGCAATGGTGATGAAAATAAAACACAGTCAGATCCTGCACTTTCATGGCTGGAGGCAGTAATCAGTGAATCGTCACATTGCCAGCGCTGACTTCATTTGCGCTTTGGCAAATCTGTGCAGCAAATCTGAAATCCAGGTATTATTATTTTCAGTCAAGATTCCAGCAACTGACATCTCTCGCTACTTTTCAAGTAGCCCCTAGTGACTCGCCAATGCTAAAGGACTTTGCCATATTTGCAGGAGCACAGCCACTAAAAATAGTCAAGCATGTGCCTACAAGATGGCTTAGTCTGTGCAGGGTTATAAAACACACACTGGACATGTGATTTGCTTTGCTGTCGTATTTTCTGAGTTGTGAGCAGCAGGCTGCCAAAATAGAACTCGTTTGGTGATTTCTTCAGAGCCGTAAGCTTAAAACTGGTTTTTCTGTTCTTAATTTATGTCATGGAGTCTCAACAGCAATTTAATTTGAAGCCTCAGAGTGGGGGAAAGCCAGCTACTGATGTCTGCAGGCTGGTTGAATGCGTGCTGGCAGAGGACTGGAGTCAGAAGCTGCGCTGGTAACGGCTTCAAAGAAGTGGCTGCTCAATCCTCAGACAGTCTGATCGTTTTCTTTCAGCAGGTGACAGAAGAACTGGAGCAGAAGTCTAGAAACACATATGGGAGCATCTGAATACTGTACCTGAGACTTGCATGGCCAACTTGGTATAAATAAACAACAAAATACATACTACTGCAGTCATTGAAAATGCCATGAAAACTTTTTCTCCCCCAAAGAAATAGTTCATTTCTTTCCAGGTTTATATTTGAAAATGTGGAAAGGGGCTCAAACGCTTTGAGCTTTAGAAAATTAAAGGGCAACCTTTAGTTTGAAAGAATTTCATTGTTAAGAAATTATTTACTTTTTTGTCTGCCTGTCTTTCCTCTGTACTCCTCATTCTGGTTAAGATGGTATGCAGCAGTGTTTTCTTCAACATACCAGACCATGACCAGAAGGAGAAAATACACAAAGATTTCCTAACAAAAGATGCCGTCACAAGTTATGGAGCCTGATGTCACAGATTCACTCCAAAGCTTCTAAAACCTGAGGTGTCTCTCCAAACAGTATTAAGCCTTATAATCTTCTGACTGTTCTCCAATCTTTATCCACTTAAAGAGAAGCCATTTTTTTCCCCCCAATATATAAATATAGCTTGGAAATGGCTGTTTACAAATCCCCTAAAGTTCATAAATCTATTGACAAGAGAGCACTGTGATAATGTGGCCTGTCTGTTGAGAGGCGGCAGATTTCAGGCCTTAATACATCATTTCTTATATAGAATAAATTATCAAGGCACATCAGGGTTTATTTTTAATGTTGTTTGTTGGATTTTACCATATAAATCAGTCTTGACAGGAGCTTGTCGCAAATAGCCCTACTGCACATCTTGTCATTTATCAAGAATTTCAACCCAAATATCAATTTGGGACTCCTAGGACCAAAAAAAAAAAAAAAACCAATATAAAAAAATCAAGACACCCAAATCCTACATGCTAAATATGATTAAAATACTAAGACTGAAATGGATCTTTCTGCTACTTGCAACAGCTGCCCATGAAAGACCAGGAGCGTTACTGTAACAGTGCCACCTGGTGATGGCCGCTGCCCCTCTGCCACCGCCGCCGGGGGGACAACCGCCCTGAGAAACAGCACAACTAGTGCTTGGCTGGAGCCAATTCTTGTGGAAGTCAAGAAAGATTAGACAGTTGATGATTTAACCTCCATTGCTGGGCATCTGAAAGTTTCCTACTTACAGCTCTTCATGATTCAGTTTACTTTTCCTCTGTGTTTTTATTCCGGTTCTTCTCTTCCCTTCCATTTCATGAAACTTCTCAACGGTCCAGAAATTCCTCAAAATGGCTCTCCCACATCAAAACCAGAACCCTTATTCTTTTTGCAAACACGTCGGCACACCACAGTGTATTCTATCTAATGCCTGGGGTTTTGAAAAAAAAAAAAAAAAAAAAAAGAAGTAGAAAAAGGTATTATTGGGGTTTTATAAAGAACCCCAAGCTCATTTCTTAATTTGCATTTCCTAGTTTGGGTGGAATGAATGTCTCCTGATTTTCTGTTTGCAATCTGAGCTAGTCACTCTGTGTCTCCTTTATAGCCAATGGAGATAAAATAGGTGCAGATGCAATGGGAACAATCCAACCTGGTTTTAGGTCTACTTGTCAACTGAGCCACATGGTACCCTAGAAGTACCCACCTCCACGCACTGAGCACAAAGGGAGCACAGGGTGACCAGCCCTGCTGCAAACCTGCAGACCGCAGGTGGCTGCCCAGAGCCTGAGTGACGCTGTGACCTTGCGCCACCCTGAATTAAGCTGGCGTGGACCTGAGAGAGGGCTCTGGGAACCTCTGCTTTAGTCTCCACTTGTACGACTTTGCTTTTGCCGCTGTTTCCCACTCTGTGAAGTTTATTTTCCCCGATGTATCGTGGGCATCAAGTGCAGACAATTCTTTAATTTGAGATCAGACACAGGGAACTCTGAGGAGCTACTGATCCAACAGGCTGCCAATAGCTATTGACTCGATTTTCATTTGCAGTATCTAGATATGTAAGCAGCTACAGGGTACAGGTGATTCAGCCAACCCCCTTTTCAGCATGCTGTGAGAGGACAAGAATGACTATCACGGCTATTTCTTGTTCCTGTTTCTTAGTTACTCATGTGCCTGACCCACGGGCACTCTTCTTCCCACCGTACCCAATTTATGTGCACACAACATACTCATGAAAACCCAAAGTGTGTCATTTGCTACCAGCCAGCCTAGATTGAATAAATACAAAAAAAGAGACTATATTACAGTGTGGGAAGTGTGATATCAAAAATATGTGCGTAAGTGAGGGCTCACCTCG
Source organism: Larus michahellis (assembly GCF_964199755.1). Lineage (NCBI taxonomy): Eukaryota > Metazoa > Chordata > Aves > Charadriiformes > Laridae > Larus > Larus michahellis. The sequence goes on from NC_133898.1 coordinate 119,903,785, forward strand.
TAATTCATGTGCGAGGGAATGAATATGACAGAGCTAAGAGTTTTCATTGTTAATTTTTTTCAAGCAGATTTTAATTGTTAACAGGCAGGAGCTGTGGCTATGTGTGGTCCCTCTCCCATCTTCCAATTTTGGCAGTCGGAGGGTGTTGGTGAGGAACGTTGAGTTCGAGAGGACCTTGATGCTCTCGAATCAACCCCACAAGCAATGACAGAGATGGAGCTGTTAAACGAGCTAAAATTACCTGCCCCTCCAGCCAGAGAACTGCTGTCTTTCAAGGCAGCATCTCTGCCTCCTCAGAGCCAACAATTAATGTCTGATTAGACCAGAGCCCACTCCTCTGGCGCGTTATGGCAAATCTTGTGGCTTATTGGCTACAAACACGGTCCCACTGCTGTCAGCCAGGGAGTTGCCCACGTTGCCTTTGATGAAGAGGATTGGAATAGACGTTGCTGATTAAAGAAGCCTGTTACGATGCTGTTTTAAGTGTCTTGTACAGTGAGTTTCCCAATTAAACTTGGGCATTGCAATGCACTATAGGCATTGCAATTGTAGTTACAGATGTTTCTGACTTTCAGAAAAGATTTCCTTATGTGTTGTAACGTTGCATACTCAATGTGAAAAACAAGCCCTTTACTAAGTTTTTTGTGTGCATGGGGGGGCAGAAATGTCCTTCAGTTTCCTCTTAATTTTTTTTGTTTTGTTTTGTTTTGCTTTGAGTTCAAAACATTTTAAGATTTTTCTTTTTCTTTTCAGGAAAAGAAATAAGGTATTTTTCCAGCCACTCTGACAAGGCGTCATAAGCCGGTGGTGGTGGCTGGGAATTTTAACAGTATTTTCCTGCCTCTGTGTAAAGCTATAATGAGTTTTTTCTCTTCAGTAGCTTCTCCTGATCTTTTGGAGACTCCAATTACCTCTTACCTGACCCATAAGCACATAAATAGCTTTGAGAAAGCTGTCAGAGCAGTAACTGTCATATTGAAACACACTTATGAACACACTCCCGGTTCTTGTGGTTTTATGGTTTTCAGCAATGTGCCTGCTGAATTCTGTTATATTTTTGTGCTTTATACTTAAAAAAAATTAGCAAAATACTTTTCTTTCTTAACGTCAAAAAGATACAATAATCAAAACATAATCTGATGTGATCTGGCACTATGAAACCAGTCTTGCAGAAAATTGATTCCAGCAAGCAGTAGTCCTGGGAATGGTTTCCACCCACCCTTCCATTCTCCAACTCATGTCAAAGCCTTTTGAAGATTTAAATGGAGAAATTATCAAACACAGTAATTCTTTTCCCCTTCACTACTCTATTCTCATCTCCTTTTTTCCTTTAAATGAAATTAAAAGCATTATTAAAAAAAAAAAGGTGAAGAAATGCAAGAGTGAATAAGATTTGGTCTTGCTGTTGTACAGATGGCACATGCAACAACTTTTTTTTTTTTTTAACAAAATGGCTTATAAACAAAAAGAAACAGGACACTTCTGAGATTTGAATGAAAACTTAAAAAATCTCCTTCTCAATTTTTGCTTATGTGAGAGTCAAATACATTAAACCCCCCAAACAGTCGTATTCTGCATGTAACTCACGCGCTTTCTTTTGCAGCATGGGACTTTCCTGAATGAAAAGAAAGAAAGAAAAAAGTAGTAACAAGGACAGATGAACGTTGTCTGGAACGCATGCAATGTGACTATGCACAAGCTGACTGCACACCTGGATAATTCTGACAGACAACCTCCGGGAAATCCAGAAATAGGATGTGACAAATCCTTGGCATGCTTTGTGGCAACTTAAAGACAGCACTGTGGCAGAAGCATGATTTTCCTAGCATGAGAGATCACTTACAGAGATATCATTGCTGGGAATCAGGTGAATGCCTTTTTCCACCTTGGTAGGAAAGCCTCCATTTAGATAATATTTGGCCCACAGTCTGTGGGGTTTTTTTAGGACCTAAAAGAAGAGCCTGAAGGAGAACAACTGCCTCTTGAAAGGCTGCAGATGTGTATTCACCAAAGATATAGCTGCATTAAGCTGAGATTCTTTCTTACTAAAAAGAGAAGAAGGGCAAAGCTGAGTGAAGGGAGAGTTTATACATTCTTCCTCGAGTTAGTTGTGTTTATAAGAGAGAAGCAGTGCTTTGCAGAGTGTGAGTCTTGGAGATATTCTGAGAACAGTTATTTTATGTGCTGATACAAATGCCTGCAATTATGGTACACGCTACACATTTCGATTTCATCAGCATTCATAGACCAGCTAGATATCATCCACAAGACCAAAAAAAGTAGTTGAGCAGAACCAGGACTGTTTCTTGACATAGTTCAGAGATGTTTTGAAAAGGCTGGAGTACTGTCATCTCCATCGGGGCTGAAATGTCCAGGTGGTGCACTCTGTATATTATGGGCAGAAAGCTCATAGGGAGTACTTTTGGATATGAGCACTAAAATATGTCCTTTTCAATGTTACTGGAATATATTTCCATATCCACTTGAATGTATTGCCATATATGTGAGAAATGATGTGAGGAAGTCTGGGTGAGCAACTTATGCCTCATGTTTAAAATCATCTATAGAAGTCCTAATTATATTTGCAATATTTATACTTCATATAATGCTTACTGGGTGCATTAGTCATTTACTTGACAAAGAAAACATTTGACAATGTGCAAATCAGAAATTTACACAGTTAACTACGGCAGACCAGAGTCTGGAGGCTTAATACTGTCTCTCCTATTTGGCCTGAGTTTTGGTCGAGCCACATTGATATGCAGTCAAAAATATGGAGGTCATTGCAGTTATACATGAATTGCATGTATACATGTATACATTGCAGTTATACATTCCCTTATACATATTAACAAATAACTTGCATTTAGCATATATTCTAGGGAAGTCTGGCTACCCCATTATCCTCTGAAAAGCCACTTGTTCTAAACTCGTTTAATTTATACAGCACTGAACCTCTGTGCAACAGAATCAGAACAAGCACAAATGGCACCAGCATTGTCTGGGTTTACCTTTCTACTTCCGCATTCATCACCTATGCAAAATGCTGTCTTGCCTCAATGTGAGGACTTCTCTATGTGCCACAGCAGCAAATAGTGCTGTGGCTCAAAACTTACCAGGTATTAGTAAAGGGCAGGTGGAGAATGGCTTGAGAGCAGCCTTGAGGAGAAGGACTTGGGGGTGTTGGTGGATGAGAAGCTCAACATGGACTGGCAATGTGCTCTCACAGCTCAGAAAGCCAACCACATCCTGGGCTGCACCAAAAGCAGCATGGCCAGCAGGTCAAGGGAGGAGATTCTGCCCTTCTAATCTGCTCTTGTGAGACCCCACCTGAAGTCTTCAGTGCAAGAAGAACATGGAGCTGGTCCAGAGGAGAGCCATGAAGATGATCAGAGGGCTGGGGCACCTCTGCTATGAGGACAGGCTGAGAGAGTTGGGATTGCTGAGTCTGGAGAAGAGAAGGTTCTGAGGAGACCTTTTAGGGGCCTTTCAGTACCTAAAGGGGCCTATAGGAAATATGGGAAGGGCCTTTTTACAAGAGCCTGTAGTGATAAGACAAGGCGTAATGGCTTCAAACTGGAAGAGGGTAGATTTAGACTGGATATCAGGAAGAAATTCTTTACTGTGAGGGTGGTGAGGCACTGGAACAGGTTGCCCAGGGAAGCTGTCAGTGCCCCATCCCTGGAAGTGTTCAAGGCCAGGCTGGATGGGGCTTTGAGCAGCCTGGTCTAGTGGGAGGTGTCCCTGCCCATGGCAGGGGGGTGGAACTAGATGATCTTTAAGGTCCCCTCCAACCTGAACCATTCTATGATTCTATGACAGTGACCTAGGTGGCTGAATGCTGTTAAGTGTGGCCAGTGTTTTCCTTGATTTGCAGGCAGGAGACTGATAATCCAAGAGGTATTCAGTATCTGCTATAGTTTAGGTCTGCAAATAGGGTTCAGCTCACCTTGCAGCTCGGCTGGACTTTGGAGCTCTTCAACGTTCCCGAGCTACTCAGTGGGGAAAACAGACACTTGTGGGATGTGATTCCTCTGGTCTGATAGGCGTCTGCTCAAGAGTGAGCTCTGCTGGGCTCTGATGGTACCTCTCCATCCCCACCCATGGCCTGGAGGGAGCTCAGGTGGGTCTCTTAGGGGCCACACCTGGTGTGGGACAGGGAGACCTTGGCCTGTGCTGGGGGCACTGAGCAAGCTGTGAGCCCCTGCCCTGGAGCACCTTGGCCACCCCGCTGTCCCCTTCCAGGGTGAGCGGACACCGCCCGCCCGGGCACCTCAGGAGGCGCCCTCCAACCTCCGCAAAAGCTCAGCGTGGTGATGGGCAAAAACTCAGCGGGGTAAGGGGCATAAACCTCGGCGGAGTAACAGGGGAAAAGCCAGCGGCGAAGCTTTCCAAGGCCCTTTTCTTTAGCCGGTAGGCAGGAGGCGCCATTTAACAGCTTGTGAAGGGGAAGGAGCGAAGCGGCGAGGGGAGGCGAGGCGCCCCCGCAGCAGCGAAGCTCCGCCGGGACCTCCCGCCCCAGAGCTGCAGCCTCGTCGGTGCTCACACGCTTCCGTGGCCACCACCAGCTCGAAGGAGCAAATGTCTCCCAGCTCTAGAAGCTGCCCCTTGGAGGCTGTGGCCGCGGAGGAGCCGGAGCCCCGCGGCACCGAAGCCACCCCGGGTCCCCGCCGTGTCCCCCCGGCACCGCCCGCTCTGCTCCGCCGGGAAACGCGGCGGGGACGGGGGTGGGGGGAGGCTCCAGAACTGCTCTGCTCCGGTCCCCAGCTCGGCTGAAGATTTAAAAAAAAAAATCATCAACGAATTGACCATGAACATGGGAAACTCGTCTGAAAGTATAGCGTACACTCCCGAATGTATGGCTTTAGTATTCGAGGTCCTTTAGCATAAGGGGTAATTTTGCAGGACAAATACTAAGGGGAGATGCTAAACACAGGTTTTACCGCCCGGCAAAATGTAACCAAGTACGCCACAGATGAATTGGGGTGGGATTGTGTCCGCTGAGCCCTAGGGCTCGATCTGCTCTTCTGCCTCCTGAAAAAAATTGTCTCTCCTTCTGTAGGTAAATGAATTAACTGCGAAACATTCCTTTTCCTTCTCCTTAAACTAAATAAAAAAAACCCAAAACAACAAAATGTGGAGTTTTTATTAAAAATTCGAAACCTGTCATCTGGATATAAAATTTTGAAAGATATGTTTGAGGACGCTTTTCATTTATGTGGTCTTGTGACATATGTGTCAATGAGGGAAAGGGAGTAAGAGAGGAGAGGAGAAGAAAAAAGAGAAAGGGAAAAGAAGGGGAAAAGAGAAAAATAATAGAAGAGAAAAAGGAGAGGAGAGGAGAGAGGTGAGGAGGAAAACAAAAAAGAAAAAGAAGGTATTTCCTGCAAAACTTTCCTTTAAAAAGAAAAGTCATTTTCAGCTGAAAATGCTTCAGCAGCAGCAACAAAAAAGTAACTGTAGTAAGTAGTTAAACCACATGAATAAATTTACCCACCTGCATAGCATGATTTCCTTGTTTGTGTAAAGTTTACGAACTGCTCATATGTCAGTAGGATGGATTCCTGGTAAAGAGCTGATTTATTTCAGTGGAGTAATCCTAGCACAAATTGGGTATAAGATCAGGATAGGTGTCTGGCTTCGGTGACTCCTGATTTACATCGTGAGCCAGCGGAACTGAACTCTGACATTTCTTCTTAAACATGCTTAGTATTAAATGAAACCGGCTTGTTTGACCTAACATTGTTCGCTGTTCCACGGAGATAATATTAAACTCTGCCCTGACACGCATGTACATTAACCCAGATGATCCTAAAGGAAAGCTGAACTCGTGCATATATCAGAGGGTAGAATTTACCCCTGAATTTGTAACCTGAAATCTCAATTACATAACTGGCATATGAAGAATTTTAAATCGAAATGATTGCTGAATAAAAGCAAGTGTTTTACTGGCTTTATCACTCAGCCAAGCCAATTGGAAAGAATGTGTAAACTTTACCTTTTGCCTACTCCATCTGCCTGTGCCTCGAGACTTGCCTTTGCATAAACCTTCCCAGATTTGTTATCTACTCTACAGCTACACTGCGATTTTTATTTTCTTTTTAACCACAGCAACCATCGATCCTAATAAGAACTGGCATTCCGTTGAGATTTTGTGAGATAATACTGGTTTTTAAGGCTTATGTTTTGGGATGACTGTTAAAAAACAGCAAAAGCTGTGCTCTGAAGAGGCTCATCGTGCTGTAACGGCATCCTGCACCGAAGCTGCTCGCTGGGACACGAGCGGTTCAGGGGTGCAGGATCCGGTCACTCCTTAGGCTGCGGGGTAGCAAAACTCTTCGGTGGGAAGGACTCGCGGGAGGATGGGCGGGGGGGGGGGATATTTTTAATTTTTTTTTTTTTTTTTTTGCTCAGAGAAGTTTCTCTCTGGCCGAGGATGCTGTTCAAGAGCTCCTTGAAGGTTTTGGCGAGGCTGCGGGCTTTCCGCTGACCCACGGGGGGAGCTGTAGGCTGTGGCAAGCTTCCCCCGTGGCGGGCGAGCGGACTCGGAGGGGCGCGGATGGGGCCGGTGCGGAGAGGCGTCAGCTCCGAAGCGGGTAAATCACCGCTTTGACTAAACAGCCTGTAATGGGAAAACCGTAAACCAAAAAAAAAAAAAAAAAAAAAAGCGATGAGGACTTGAAGCTCTTTTCTTTTTTTTTTTTTTTTTTTTTTTTCCCCCCACCTACAGCTGAGAATGTGTTTGATAAGCAACACCTAAAACATGTTAGGAAGGAGACAGTTTGTTTGCCTGAGTGTGACTTTCTTGGCAGCAGGATTTCTCCCTAATTTATAACCATTATGTAAACTTCTGACTTCCAGATTCACACTGTGAAAATATTCAAGATGAACTAATCAGGGTGGAAATCTGAAATTGTTTCTGCATGGTTTATATCCCCCATCTGGCAGCGCAGAACAAACAATACGACCCTGATGGTGTTTACATGAGTTACCTTGTTGGAGGAAATGATTGTACTTAGAAAATTGTCCTTGCTCGAGAAATTTAACAACTTGTTGGCCTAAACAGTGCTTTATATCTTTTTAATCTCACTTTTTTTTTTTTCTTGTATATGTTTGAGGAGGGGGAAGTTATTAACTGTGAATTAGAGCTTTCACACCACATCTGTCTTTTAACTCCGAGCCGAACTTAGGTTAAATGTTCAAAAGTTACAGTTGGTCCCTCTGCTTACTATCTATCGAGACCTGTACTGGTGATCGTCCACAGAAATCCCTATTATTATTCTTATTACTTATTAAGACATTCAGTGTGGCTGTTTTCCCCCCTAAAAACCTTGGCTGTCAGCAGTTTCAAGTGGCTCTGTAAATGTAGTGAGCACATTCAAAAAGCATAAACGTGCTCCGCGATTTTCATTTTGCTGCGCCCAAAGTGGAGTTTCACTATAGCAAAGTTTATTACGGCCAGTGTTCACGCTATTTGATTGGATTTGCAGTTCTGTCACTCACCAAGGTTTTCTTTTAGGAAGAGTTAGAGAATAGAAAGGAATAGCTTGACAAATACTAATAATGATAATAAGACAAATTTGTCTTCAGGAACTCTGGAGTTTTCAGCAACTTTTGAAGAGAAATTTTGTTTCGGTCGTTGCCTTGCAGTGCAGAATATTTTACACGTTTGTAGCAGAGTCTGAATTTGCATCCAGAAGTGTTCCAGAAAAAATATAAACACATAACGTTATACCGTGAGAATTCATAACCCTAAAACGTAATTGTTTTTATAAAATACGGTCATTTAAATTAGAGCTATTACACAAAGTTAACAAGGGGAAGACAATATGTCTTTTTTTTTTTTTTTTCTTTAAAACTAAAATAAGTGAGGTCTTGTGTAGTGAACCGTTTAAATTTTTTGGCTCTAGCTTGTATTATTCTGTAGTTTTCAGTTGGCCTTCTAGTGATCACTGTGAATTAATGGGATATGACTGTGTCATGTGAGCTTTCCAAAAAAATGATGGAATTATATTAAATTTATTTTACTATGAATTCCATCTATGTTCTCCCAGAAAAATTCCTGGACACAAATAATTTTAAAAACAACAAAACTGGCTTGTCTTTCAGACTGAAGTTTAAAATTATTTTCCAAACACTTAAAATCATAATTAAAAAGTGGTTTTTCTTTCATCCTAATATAAGGAGCCAAGATAATGCATACTTTGCATTAAAATTATGGCAGTTTTTATACAGTTATTTTTTAGTCAAAATCAAATTTATATGCTAAATTATTTACATTAAAGTTGTTTTATGTTTCTTAGCTTGAAGGTTTAAGATGATTTGAAGCAAAACAACATATCCAATATCCCAAAGTGACTCTGCATTAAGACCTGGCTTGTAAATAGAGTATATATTTAATTTGTTGGGTTTTTTTTTTACTTTTTTTTTTTTTTAATGAAAGAAACGTTCTCTGTTGGAATGAGCTGCAGCTATAGAAAGCAGTAAAAGGAGCAGATCCTACAGCAAAGCAAAAGTACCGTTGGCTTTTAAGGCAACAGAATTAAGGTCAAATTATATAAAGAATATTTGGAGATTTTAGACACGTGAAAGAAAAGCTTATATCCTGAATACAGTGTAGTGTTAGAGAGATCCTAAAGGGTGTTTGAACACAACAAAGCTTTAGGAACTGGGAGACATGCAAGAACATTGTGAACATTTCAAAAAACATATCCAGTTAATTTAAAAGATTGAATTACGTAGTAGTCAATAGAATGCAAGGAAATAAAAAGAGAAGATTTCTTTTTGGAAATACTTTTTGCCTTGTTTATAGGTCTAACGTGGAGAATGCAGATTTTTCTTTTCAATCACAAATTTATTTTTTTTCTGACAGCTGAACAGCCATTAATTGTGAAAGTTTCAAGGGCTATTTTAAAGTGTATAGTTACTAAATAGATTTTAAATTTGTTGACATGAATGCTCTTATCATTACTTACAGGAAACATAAATTCCAGGGGAAAAGAAAAACAGGGGAATGTTGAGTAATAACTAAATTAATATGGTAGAATGAGAGTTAATTTCAAATCCTTTACATGCCGGAAAAAAAAAAAAAAAACCCACCAAGAAAAAAGTGAAGGTAAACTGCTGTTTAACAGCTTCCCACTGTTATATAAACTTTCAAACAACCATGAAATGTAGGTCTCTGGACATCACTTAAAAGAACCACAAATAAACAGAGGGTTGTACCACACTTCTGTTCCCTAATGTGTAACTAAAAGGTTTAGCTAAGAACAGAAAGTGTCTGAAACTCCTTTTTGTTTATCTACCGCCTTGTGTACCATAAACACAAATAAGCAAAGCCGGGCTGGAGTGGGGAGGTGGGATGCTGGTGGGCCGTGAATAAGGCACAGAGGAGGTAAAAAGCCTGTTAATGTCTCCGGAGGGTCATCTTACCTTTGTGCAGGCAGCAGGCTGGGACATTTATGTAGCAAAGAATCACCTACTTAAAAAATAAGGATGCTGCACTTAACACTCCCGTGCCAGAGCATCTCTGGGGACTTGTATATCTTTCATGGAAATTTGCTGAAGTGTAACAGTTTAGCAATTACTAGGGACTTAGTATAATGGTGTCCTTTTAACAGAGTAAAACACGAGCAGGGCTGTTACACCTAATGCAACTTCAGGCTGCAAGACTGCATCCTCTTCAGACTCACTGCCATCACGACCAGAAATTTGTAGGGGTCCTAAATCACACAAAATTTCTCTGAAATTGAGGGTGGCTCCTTATTAAGCTGGAATTTCCTCCAGGGAGGAAGCGTGGGTACCTCTGCTGTTACGGGTGCTGCGTGGGCTAACCCCAGGAGGAAGGTCTGCTCCCGGGGAGAAACCCAGCTCCTGGTGATGGCACAAACCCACTACCAGCAAAAAATCATCAGCGACTCTTAGTTACACTGGTGTAAACTAAGAGTTATGCAAGTTATCCAGACGTATACTCGGGCAGAAGGATTTTTTGTGCCAAAGATAATACTTGCAATGCTTTTATCCCTTGACGCCAAACCAATATAAATAAAACAATATAAGTAAAACCTGCAAAGGTGATTTTCTTTGGGTCTTACTCCAAAACTATCCTACTTTTCCCACCCCCTGCCAAAAAAAAAGAGAAAAAATATAATCCTTTCTTTTGGGGATTTCATTCTTGGTTTTGTTTTAGCAAAGAAGGGTTTAGGCACCACTGTGATGAGCAGCAGCAGAAATTCAATAGGCCACTGAATGTAGCATGTTTAGGAGAAAAGTGGGGCCTCTGGTTCAGACACAGTAATTAATATCTGTTGGTGTATAGGCTTCCTTGAACTATTCATTATGTGAAATCAGGTACTTACATGTGGAGCAATTAAGTTGATATATATGTGTGTATTATTTATTTATTTGTGTAATGTGGGTGTGATAAATTACCAGTATGTGGACATCTTTTAAAACCTGTTACTAATCTCAGTGTTGGTCGTGTAACCTAAGAAGGAATGAAGACATAAGCTGTAGCGATGATGGTTATACAATAGCTCAACGAGAGCAGAACATAATACAAATGCCGTTACAGCACAGGGCTGCACGCAAGCATTTTGACTGCTTGCAGATTTCATTCGGACGATGAAACAAGGTGTTTGTGTGTGTAGCAAGGATTAATCAAAGGATCCATTTTCTTTCTTTGTTCCCGTTTACAGGAACATTTCGTGGCAAGAATTCACCGGTGGTGTTTCTAGAGCGACGTGGTAGGCGGGGGACTATGTAAAGGGTTACAAGCTGTAGAATGAAGTCAATAGCATGCGAGCTACCCAATAATAATGCAAATTGCAGAAGGAATATGTACAGGAACAGAAAGGAAAAAATATATTCCCCATCTGGGCAGTTATTGAACATTTTGGACCATGGAACACGCAAAATGGGGTGGAGCAGAGATTTTCCTGGCTTGCCTTCCACATCAATCAGTTTGTTGGGAATTGTGCGCAGCAAACACAGTTGTGCCACTCTGAAAAAGACAATGGATCAGAGAAACAGCAACAACATTTTTCCAAAATGACTGGTGGTTCTGGGGTCTCATTGGACATACTTTGAAGCTGTCACACTTTCAGGAAGCGTTGAAGCCCTATTCTCTGAAACTCAGGCCCTCTCAGTCAACTGAGGGCAAAACACATTGTGTTAGGAAGGCCCCGAGTGAGGGACATGAAAATCCTCATCCAAGATAATTGCATTCAGGGGATTTCTGCCCCTCGAGTAAACAACTCTGGGAATTCAAATTCACTGTTCTTATTATTGATGTAAGTGATTTTCAACCAAAATGAAGAAATTACACATTATTGTGAAACAGAAAAAAATTTTACATTATAGATGGCCCCTACAACAGAAAGAATTTCAAGGAATGTGCCGAGCCCACACCTTTGCTGTAAGAAGCACTAACACATAAAGTCACTTTTAAAGTCATGCACATATTTTTCATATAACGCATACAGGGTAGATAATTATGGGGGTTTGTCGCTGAAACATCTTTGCGTTGTCTGTTGAATGGGACGTGAAAGGCTTAGGGCCCAAAATGGTGCTTTTCACTTCTCAGATGCCCTACAAAGGTTTTTGTGGGTTGTTAAGAATATAATGGACTTTCACTTCCTTGAAATTCAGGCTAATTTTCTGATTTTTAAAAAATTAACCAGTGTAAGAAAATTCATGTGTCATTTAGAAGAAATGGGGAAGAATGTCTTTGTCCAGGATTAGCACTAGAGGCTGCTGAATTATTTAGTTGGAGACTTTTTCAAGGAAAAATCACTTTCATCAACATTTTTTAATTGTTCAAAAATAAGCCAGGAAATAAATAATGCTTCTAGATACCAAAGTTTCTTTTCAAAATGAAAACCCCAGATTGTCTGCTTTTGTTTTTCTTTTTTTTTTTTTTTGAAACTGAAAGCAGTCAAACCCCAGTTTTATGTTCAATTGGAAAACTGAGAAAAAGGGAGAAGTAGTTTCTGTTTCAAAAAAGCCATCAATACGTTTAATTGTCACTGGAAGCTAAAGCCTTTGAGTACTGGAATATTTTTCTTTTTCTTTTCCTTTCTTTTTATATTTTTTTGTTGTTTTTGTATCTGCCTTTACAAGGCTGTAAATTGTGATTAATCTACCAACCTATCACCAGGATTGAGTTACATTCTGTACTGTGCTGCAAGAATAATTAATTTAATAGTTTTATGTGAGTGCAGCCTCGCTGTGGCATTTTGAGCCTCCTCACACATGGTGGTTTTGGGACTACGAACTGAATCCCAAACCTTTCAGGTTCGTGTTCTGGGCAAGGCTGACAGAGTGCCAGCTCTGGCTGCTGCGGACTCTGCACGCTTAGCTCTGCCAGACATTATTCAGATTAGTCGAGCACAAGACGGACAAGCGCACATGTTCTTTCCACACCCATCCTCTCAACCCCGGTGTGCAAGAATGCCCCATTCCTAAGAAATTCCGTTCTCAAATGTCTTCCTGTGTGACTACCCAAAGCAGACTTTCCAGCTTACTGTCTTCTGCTTGTGGTCCAGGCACCTTCAATTCTCCTTAGAGCTTTAAGAATAGCTGGAACAGAAGCAACAACAGCTCCTGTGCAGTTGTTTGATGCCACAGAATGCAAAGGAGTTTAACTAGTAGATGAACTTGTGAAAGGTCCTTCCCCACCAACTCAGAGGAGCCATTAGAGAGGCAGAGGTAGGAAGAAATTGAGCCCAGAGTATACTTTTATCTTCCTGTTCCTATGCAAGAAATAAAAAAAAAAAAAAATCATCATACTGGAAACAGAAGAATAAAGTTCTTTACTCAGGGAAGGAATGAAATTCCTCTTTCCACGCAACAACATGCACATGCACATCTGACCTTATTTTTTGTAAGATGGACATGGATTTTCTCCATGTTCTGATATACATTTCCACAACAACATAGCTGGTTTTGTACATATTATGTTCTGTATTTTATAACATTGCTGTTGGTTTCCTGCCCACAGTGGATGTATTTTGGAACTGCTGGTTTGGGCCGAGCCATTTCTTTTCCTTTTTTTTTTTTTTTCTTCTTCTTCTGGTTTGCATAGCATGAGCTTTTACTGTGCTAGAAATCATGGCCTTGTTTTTTCCAAAGTCCTGAAACTCATGAAGTAAAGAGCAAAGTCATGAACTGAAGATAAAAGCAGAGCTTCCAGACCGGGCTGGTAGATACCTTCACCCACTGTGCATACACTCTGCTTGAAACCCAAGAGCTTCCCAAGACATGAGCTGGTTCATGAAGGTATCCTAATCTAACTTGGAAGGAATCCTAATTTTCCTTAGTTAAATTAGTTCCCTAGCAGTGTCACGGGGAGACCAGTGTCACCTAAAGCAGTGGGATTTCATTGCCCGGGTTATCTCAGCTGCATCAGTCAACAACTTTACAATTTTGACATTTGGGAGAAACAGTTGTAAGATTTTAATGAGAGTAGACACTTACCACCCCCAAGTAGCTAAATAGGCTAAAAATATCCCTTGTTTTGGTATTTCTAGGTTCCCTGAGGTTAGTGATATGTTTAATTTGCTGTCCATTTGAATACAGGAACTCCCTTGACGGGCTTTTGACAGTTGAGAGTTTTGTTAACAGGAAGGTTCAAGTCAAGTAATGTACCCACTCAGTCCCTTTCTTTTGCTGCCCTCAACAGTATATTGCTCCCATTTCTTTTCATAAAATAAGGGACAACAAAGATTGCAGAGATCTGACAGGTTCTCTGTTCTTTATTTTCAAAATAGAAACGTTCCCCACCATATCTTTTTCTAGTAGTTTATTCTGCCTCAATAAAAGAATAAGAAAGAAAACACGCGTTGAAGAACACTCTACAGCTCTTTCTGTGGTGAAGTTTTCTTTTTGAGGTTCTCCACTTGAATTTTCTCACATTCCTTCCATAGTGATTATGGCCTTATGCCCTTTGCTTACTAAAGTGTTCAGAAGCCCATAATGAACTACAGTGGGCTGAGTGAGTGTGGTTAAGTTTATGGCGGAGTACAGGCCTTTCTTGCTGTTCCATGTTAGGAGTAGTAGTGGCAGTAGCCACCCTGCTGAAGATGTAACCAGTCCTGAGACCAGCAGCTTCTGGGAGATCTGCATATCAACTTTGTTCTAGTAGGTTGCATGTTGAGCAGTCCACAGGAATCATAGAATCATAGAATCATAGGGTTGGAAGGGACCTCTGGAGATCATCTAGTCCAACCCCCCTGCCAGAGCAGGGTCACCTAGAGCAGGTTACACAGGAACGTGTCCAGGCCAGGAAGAGTTGCATGGGGAAGCAAAACTACTATCTGGACATCAAACTTGCTTCCCTTGCATGAGATGCATCTATATGGAAAATGCATAGCTCAACATTTTTTGCTTGTTCCTGTCTGAGGTTCTCCAGACCCACATTTGCTATAAATAGTCCAGAAGAATAACTTTGTGGATTAGTTAAAATACCCCTGTTTCCTTTGGCAAAAATAAAGCTTAGTTCTTCAGGGAATAAGGTTCCAGGTGAGTGCCCTCAGCATTGGTCTACAGCTACAGTTCTCTTGGAGGAGCTTGAGCAACAGATAAGGTGGGTGGAGACCAGCCCTCAAAACCACACTTACCTGAGATGAAATACGGAGAACTGCTCTTACTGTTTGGAAAATGGCTAGAGGGAGGACCACTTTTTATTAGTCCTTATTGTGGTCTTAGGGAATTTGTGGTCTTAGCTCTGGGAATATCTGCTTCCCTTGGCATTGCCCGTGTGTGAGATAGGTAGAGAAGCCCAGCACGGGCATATGGCATGTGTACCCAGAGAAGAACTGGCACAGAGCCGGGAAGACCTGGAAAGCAAAGGCGTCAGTAGTCCCTGAACTGAAAGCAAGGTTTAACAATCTGACAAATGCCATCATGGCTTTGCTGCGTGCTTTCCACAACACTGCCCCATGCAGCGTGCATGCACCTCGCAGGGGTTTCTGCACTCTGCTCCACCACACAGACAATGTACGACCCAGAGAGGGGGTCAGCATGTGGTCTGGAAACTCTTGGAGGTATCTTGAGTTGGACTGAGGTACTTAAAATAGTTATGCATCACTGAAGTATATTTGTGAAGAAGCCATGTGATCACTACAGGTCAACTATTATTTACAGTCAGGGACACATGCACGAGGGCTTGGTATTCCCAGTGTTACCATTATCCCCCCAGTCAGCTACAAAATATGAAGCTTAAGTGGGGGGAAAACCCCTTCTGACATTTCTGTTGCTCTTTTCTTTCATATTAGTGGAGTTTCTGGGATGAGGCATCCAGAAAGACAGCATTCCTGTCCTGAGGTGGCTTGATCGTACAGGCTAGGTTTCTACTAACAAGGCAAACAGTGCCAGCGCCTGTTCCCTGACCATCGGGCCAGCTGGCATTATCTTGACACTTACGTATTATTAAGTTTTCTTTGTTTCCAAAACGGGGACTATTTCAAACTGCCTGTTCTGAGTGGTCATTCTCCCATATTAACTTCTGCCAGGGAATTGTTTGGGAAATGCTAGGTGATATGAACAAAACCATGCCAGGGGCCATTCTTACAATTTAACCATGTAAGTGATTGAGTTGCAAAGCCCTGAATATTCCCTGGCACTGGTTAATTTATTAGCATAGGTATAATCATAGAAAGGGACTATTGTGTCCATAACTGGCAATATGATGCCTTCTTGCTTGCAAGCCAGAACTTATTTTTGGCAGCCAAATTACTCCACAAACTCATGTCTGTTCTGTTCCTGTGTATTAGAATCACATTTAAGATAAATATTAAAACAAGAGGGCAAATTAACAGGCTGTTTATCCATCTTCAGTGTTCACATATTCTGGGTAAGAAATTAGAGGCTGCCCATTCCATTATTTGAGGTTTGATTTATGTTCTGAAGTTTAGTTGATCTGCACTACTTCATTTTTCATTTTAAAATAGACCCAAGGACCCTGACCCTCTTAAAAAGAAAGAGCATTAGCTTTGTGGTATTGCTGTACAAAAAGTAAACAGCCAGTTTTATGAGGAAAATGTCTTCGGGATGCATAACTCTCGCATGCCAAAGCCTGAATGTGGGATCCAGTGTGTGACAAAGACGCAAAATGAGGGACACACAAAAACTATTCATCTAGTAAATTTAAAATGTGGTGGGACCCAGTCCTGTAGTATAAATAAGTCTTGCCGTAACCTCAAAATTATGATTCTTTATTCCTGATGTAGATGGTTGTCAACAATAAAAGTGTGGTACAGCCATACTTGTGTGGAATGTAGGAATCTGAGTGTAAACTGGATGTTGGAAAGGCATGTCTAAGTATATCTTATATACCTATTTAGTTCATGTTATTGTTCATGAAAGTATTACTTCAGAAATAGCAACTGATTCTTTTAGTTATTATATCACGTATTTTGGACTGACTCCTCATTAATATAAACTGGATATCAACCTGAAATCAACCTGCCAAAGTGCAAATGAGGGACATGTGGGGCTGTTTTGATTTCCACCAGCTGAGGGTTTGGTGGACTTTTTTTTTTTCCTTTTTTCTTCTTTTTTCCCTCTTTTTTCTTTTTCTTATTTCTTTCTTTTTTTCCTCTTTCTTTCTTTTTTATTTCTTCTTTTTCTTTTTTCTTTCCTTTATTTTTCTTTTTTTTTTGTTTTTCCTTTTTTTTTTTTCTTCCTTTAATACAGGAAAGTGATTTTAATTCTCAGGAGCAAGATGCAAATAAAAAATGGTGATCAAAACACTACTTTATGCAAAGCTTGTTTAACAGTGTTTATTCAATGTCATGAATATTACTGTACTTAGTTGCTTGGTTAAAGCAAACCAATCAACTGAAATACTTGTTTATGTGTCTGAAGCCTTGCTGTAAATTGGAACTTGTAAGGAAGTGCTAAAGCAGCCTCTGCTGTGAGATAAGAGTGAAAGTGTGGTTAGTTGTGTAGCTAACAATTTCTGTTGCTTTCTTGTATCTGGATTAAAATCCATTAGATGTGATAGTATTGACCTTTTTCTAATCCAGACAGATTTTATAGTTCAGTAACACCTTTGACTTCAGTGAAATAATTCCTAGATTAATCTGATGCACATGAGAAAAGAATCAGGCCCCAAATGCTGTAGTTCTAATGAAACCCTTCTCCCTGATCCTGTCTCTGACCTCCCATACTTTATCTTCCAAAGATCAGCTTTGTGGTGTTAATTATGGGGTAAGTAAGCAGTTACTTCCTAGAGCAAATCAGCAAAAGTCCAGGTTTGCTCTAGAGGTCCCAAAGATCAGAGCTCTGTGTTTCTTCAGGTTTCAATTTACCAGGCTCAAAACACTTAAAAGCACAAGGAGGAGAGGCTGGGGAGTGATCGGTTTACAAGTGACCTGGGAGTTCACAGTCTCCATCCCGTGAAATTACAGCCCATATAATAGGTCTTGTGCAGACAAAACCGCAACAAATTAACTCTAGCATCTTTGTTTGGAGGAGAAAAACACCTCGGCTTTATCAGCAATTCCCAGGTTGTCCCTCACTGTAGTGCCAAACTCTTTTTATTTTTCCAGGAGGAATGTTTTAGACATGACACACGCTTTGCTGTTCTGCTAAGCAGGCGTACCGCATTCAGCAGTAGCACGACTAGGACGACTAGGTTTGAGTCAAAACTAATACCCCAGCCCTTCAAATACTAATGTGCGCCAAGGACTTCTCTCACGTGTGTAGTTACACTGAATCTCATCACTCTCTGGCTGTTACCACTCAACTGAGTTCCTACCAAGTTTTCATGGTCACAAAATTCTTCTTCTTCGACCAGCATGAATTTCATGCAATGTAGAAGTGTTTGAAAGGCTTCGTATATAGTGAGCAGTGCGTTTGTTATCGCATTTCATGCAATGTTCTTGATGCCATCTTATAGGTGGCTCTGGGAGTGTATATGTGTCTATATTCTGTTGACCTCCACCAAAACCATAACGTGTGACCATATCTGGTGGAAATTAACAAAGACAGATCAGAAACATTGGCCTATAGCAAGAAGAATGTGCTTAAAAAGGAAAGAGTGTTATCTGCAAAAGTGGCAACATTTTTGTTAAGATGTTTTGAGAAAATATTATCTTAAGTCGTGTTCATTTTTTCTACCCCTCTGTGAAAGGTAATTTTTTTTGCAGATGTCAAGACTTACGGACTTCACTGTGAGATCTGACAACTTTGCAAACCCAGGAAATTTCAATTCTGGGATTTGAAAATTTACTGTTAGTTCCAGCACTGAATCCCTTCACTCCTTTTCAAAAAACTTGTATTTGCAGCTAGGGTGTACTGCAGCAGTCCAGAAGTTAGACTGCAAGCCCAGTTTCAAGGTGGTTAAATTCATCTGTCCAAGAAGAATACATTCAGTGGTGTATATAATCTGCAGCAAAGAATTTAAACAAAGACCCTGGAGATGGAAGCACATTGCCTTCTCTGAGATTAGCAGTTATTTCTAGGCCCTCACCTACTTGTGCAATTTCCTTGGCAGGGTTACAGGGGATAACTTCTCTCCATATAAAAATACTATATAAATAACATTAGGAATATGTTTTGGTGGGGCTCTGTGCTTAAGACGAAATGTTGCCTGATCCTTCTGTGTATCTGGGGAATAAAAAAGAAACTACCTTCTGTTTAGAAAATCATTGGGGCCCAAAAGCACCCAGAGGGGTATAAGTGTTGCTGCATTTATCTTCTCCAGAGGTACGCTGGTCTGTAAAAGCAGGGAGGAGAGCAGAAGGCAGAGATGCACAAAGGAGAAATAAGCTGCCCTTTATATGCAGACACTGAGAACCAGAAATATCTAGGAAATACTGACCACTACTGTGTAGGTGCAGCACATGTGTTTAGCTCAAACCAATCAGTTATTCCAATTATATGATACTTTGCACTCCAGACATTTCAGCAGAGTAGTTGGACAGTCACTTACGTGGTTTTTATGACTTCTCAGTGTCTGCACGTATGGAGATTGAAGAATACGCAGCCTCACAGAAGTCCCAAAGTCACTGGAGGAGTGCTTAAGGTTGTGGGCATGCACAACAGCCATCTGCAAAGCCGTGCAGAGGGCTTCTGTAAGGGCAGCCCTTGCCTGCCTATTGGAGGTGTTTAGAGCCAAGGCAGGGGAGAGAAATTTTAGTAATGAAACCAGAAGAGGATATCTCTGATACCAGTCATGCAGTGTCTGTGCTAATTAGGGATGGGGCATGGATGGCAGAGTTCACTTTTGGGAAAAGAGGAGGAACAGAGCAAGGTTGCTTGGGAAATCAAACAGCAATCAATCTGTCAGATGACACATGCTGTGTTGGAGACAAATGGAACAAAATCAGAAAACTTTACATCTGACAGGGTTAGAATAACGGTAGACTCCGTGGTGGAACAACACGAGGAGAAGATTATATTCTCACTCTGCAATATTTGCAAGATAGACTTAATCCTAGGGACTAGTTGCTAGTCTGTGAGGCTCAGGTAGCAGGCAATAGCAAGTAGCCGAGCACAGCACTGCAGACTTCGCTTGTGCTCCTTGGTGCCTCAAGAGGCCATTTCTGCAAACAACTTCCTGGTGCCCAGCTGCTGGGAGATGGTTGGAAGTACTTTCTCAAACTGTCCTTATCCATTTCAGCCTGCAAAACAGACCTGAGCATCATGTGCTGTCTCACCTTGGACCTTAGCAGCCCGAAGGACTTAAAAACCTGCCATCGAGGGAATTGCAACCTTGTTTTAGGGCTGTAAATTTTTGCACTGTCAGTGAGTTAGAGTTCAGATCCAGAATGCTGACCTGAGCTTGACATGCAATATAAATGGAAATGGGTTTATTACATCCTGAAGTCTGTTGTTGTTGTGGATCCAGACTGCAGACTTTTTAGCTGTATCCTGAGGTTTCATCTTTACCAGCAAGTTAAACAGGGCACAGGCACAGACACTAAAACTCCATTATCTGTAGTGTTAAATGGTGCCTTGCCTGATTTTGACTCAAGATAACTAGCACTCTCCCTGATGATTCCCAGGTGTGGTTTGAGGATAACGTATGGGATGAAGATATTGCCAATGTTGAATCTGGATGTGGCCACCTTATTTTAGAGGTTAAGAGAGTTTAGTACTATGGAGATAACCACATCATGCTACTAACTTCGGGGTCACATCATTTATTTTACTAGTAGAGATGCGGGCTCTGAGAGGAACCCAGGAGCTACCATTCTTACCTGGTCTAGACCCCCAGCTGGTGGAGAGGTTGTCTTCTCATTTGGGAGAAGAAAGAAACCATCTCTGTGGAAAGGGTGCAAGGAGTGCTTCCATAAATACATGCCCTAAGGCAAACCCTACACTGAAAATACACAGAATAGCAATATGATGAGGATGTTTGCATGGAAAAGTCTAGGCTGAGTTACCGCCTAGTAGCTGCTCCAGTCAGATTCTCTGAGGCATCCCAAAAGCTGATGGCCATGGTGGGTGTGTTTTAAATGATATTTCCTATTAGGTTGCACAGCACATGCTCCTGATGTAACACTTTTCCTTGTGAAATCCTGGAAAGGCTGAGCTATGGCCTGTGCTTCGGTAAGGAAATACACCGAGGAACATGAAGGGAAAAAGAGTAAATGAAGGTGCATAAGTACATCATAATCCATTATAATATATCATATTTCTGCCTAATATGGCCTGCAGTTATTATCACAGCTTTGGATCCTTTGGCTGTTATTACTAGACACTCGCCTCTCACATCATTAAAATTGGTGTTTCCTAAATTATCCTTTTAGCATCTCATTCCAGTCATAGCAATATATAGAGCTGAAAGAGTCCAGTCCTGTGGAACTGCATTGTAGAGTCCCTCTTACTGCAAAAACCTAACAGTAGGCAGGTTTCAGTCTTCAACCCTGCCAGTATAGCACACTGTTTCAAATCTTTGTTCCTCTGTTGGTTCCAAAATTCCCACTTCCAGACTGCATTTATTCCAGTGAGTTTCCACCCATTCATTCCGTCATCCTTAGCTCTTCTGTTTGCTGCTAATCTCCCTAAATTGTTTGCAATCCACAGACATATCCCTTCACAACAGCATCATTTCCACATGCTCTTTGAAGTCTTTCAGCTGCCTCTGATTCTCTTTTGAATCCAAAACAAAGTTCTGGTGCATACATTCAAGACCCTTCCTTGGTTACCTCCTCTTTACTTATCCACGGTATTTTGTTTCTTAAGACTAACTAGTACAGTCAATGAACACCACTGTCTCTTTTCTCAAATGACTGTTATATCTTTACACACCACGGGACGGGCCCTAATAAGAAGAAAGAACAGATACCTGAAGCCACAAGTTGGCTTCTCAGTCAAATAACCAACATCTCTCAGAAGAGACATGCACTGCTATGGGTTAGAAATTTAATAATCTGTACCAAGCCATAAAGAAGAAGTCACCCAAGAGAATGCAGTGCATCCTGTCCTTTCAAAAATGCTGGCAGCAAAAGAACAAAAATAATCTCTGCCTTCTTCAGAGAAATTATTATAATCAGAAAACATCAGAAAACAGAGAATAAAGTCTTCTGCTACTGGTGCAGTTTCTTCTCTAACACCTCTGATTCTGTGCAAGAGCTTGACTCACAACCAGCACAGAAAATCTACTCAAATCCAAATATGCACTTAGGCTGAGAAAAAGAAAATGAATGCATTGACACTTCAAAGACGAGCCCACTTTTTTTTCAAAACACTACCACGGCTTCAATTTTTATCATTTTTAACAGATCAATGTTATAATTGTTTATGCAATGAGTTTGGAGAGTTTTCTATCTGCTTTGCACCTCTTCTCAACCTGTCCTTGCTTGCAGCGTAATCATGACATTCTTTGTCACAAACATGCAGAAAATAAAGCTAAAGCATCCTTTGTAAAATGTTCTTGCATCAGTTTAACAGTTTTAGTTTTTCTTTAAAGTGTATGAACATTCTCATTTTGCTGCAGAAAAAAAATCATAGATATCTTTATTTTGACATGCAAATATTTGAAATAAAAAAGTTTCAACGCAGCTGTCAGATAGTTACTAAAAATATTAGTTCAGGTTACACATACTTAGAGCACCAAAACATGGGATATGAGAACTGAGTTGAGAAAGAACATTTTAATTGTAAACTAGTGGTATAGAAATTTTAAACAATAGTAATGAGACCCAGGATATAGACATCTTGAATTCTGCAACCCCTATTAAACAAAGTACAGCCAGACGCAACAGTTAAAAATACGTAACCACACAAGTTCCCCATTTGCCCTCTTTTATTTGCTCTGTGTTTTCAATTTGTAATGACAATTTTGTATCAGAACAATAAACCAAGAGGATCATCTTTCTTTTGCCAGCTGTGACCCAAATGACTAGATTTGACTGTCCCATGAATGGAAACTGACAAATGAGACTTCAAAAGACTTCCCATTGCCAAGTTTAACAAAATTCTGCTATCTTTTAACCAAATATTTATGTATTACATGACTGTGTTTTATTATATTTATGTATTACATGGCTGTGTCCTATTAAATTTAAGTCTTCTCTGATCAGCGATACTCTCTTTCAGTGTCATTTGTAATATTTGGTTTCAATTAATATACATGGAACTGAAAGAAATGCACAAAACCTTGTTTATTTTTTAGCAGTTGATGGTAACTGATTAAATCATTGCACATGGCATGCTCTCCATCCCCTGTTTACTGTACAAAGCAGCTGGCAGGCCGCACCTGTCAGCCTAGGAGAGAATCTCATAAAGCTGCCAGTAAAACAGTGTAGCTGAATACACATCTGCTAATAAATTCTTTTCATCATATCCTAATCAAACAGCATACGTAGTTTATGGCCCTGCTAATAAAGGGTTTGAAATATCTGCTTGTGAACTTGATTTTATCAATGCCAAGCTGTATGACCAGTTTTTATTTACTCCTCCGCTCCGTGGAAAGGTGTGTGGTGAAACAGGAAAGGGGAATAAAAGGACAGGAAAAGGGGAATAAAAGTTGGTCGTTAACATAGAAAAAAAGCAACCCCGTTCTTTTATCAATCTTCCTTGTCCATTAATGGGACTGCTTCGTTGCTCTGCTTGCCAGTCATTCTGTTCCTGACTCCAGCCGCTGTGTGCATGTACTTTCTAAGTGGTTCAGGCGGGAAATTTTCTAATAGCATCTGCTGTAACACATAGAGTGTGATTCGCAACTTGAGTTTCAAGGTGGTCATGTCCAACTGTCTGGATGGATGTATGGAGCTTAAAATATCAGGCAAATAATGATGGAGGATGCTTTTTAGCATCGTAACAAGGATGCAACCCGATCTAGTTGAAGATGTCCCTGCTCATTGCAGGGTGGGGTTGGACCAGATGACCTTTAAAGGTCCCTTCCAACCCAAACTGTTCTATGACTCCGTGAACATGGTGCTGGCTTGAAGGCTTGATATTGAATAACATAATGTCTTTTCACAGGACTATTCACAGAGAATAATCAAGAGCGCCTGTAACTAAAATAAGGATAAAGTTGAAATGAGCATTTGTGAGACAGATTTTGCAGTTCAGATTGGAATACATCTTGTCCAGGATGACTCTTCTTCTGACTGATCTCCCTTCTGGACCAATGCTCTTTCCTCTACATAGGCCAGTGTTGTTTTAATGCGTCAGCACAGTTTGTCATGTAGCATACCCTTTCTCCTTGATGTTTCAGTGAGACATATAGCATAAATACATTGCACAGGCTCTCTGTGGAGTTCCTGACCCCCCTGTATTAACTTCTGGAGTGCTGTAGTGCTCAGTAGCTGGGCAAAAACTAGTGGTTCCTTTTCCTTTCCAGACTGAAAGGCTGTGGCAAGTGTCCAGCACAGATTCTTCTTCGCTCCGGTTGCTTAGTCTATCCTACATCTCAGCAAAGTGTTTCACCGTAAGATAGTATCTTTCATGCCGATCTAGCAAAATGCCACGCTTACCATAGCTCCCTGCCTTTTTAGGTTTTCTAAAGATGTATAGTACCATTTTGTAGCCAACTCTTGCATTTCTGTATCATTAACTACAGGTTAACTACTATCGTTAACTACTGTAAATTACAGTTTTAGCCTTACTCTTTACCTCTTGCATTACTATCCCATTGCTTTGTATGGGAACAATGTTACATTTGTGTATTCAAATTAAAGTTCCTCTTCAGTATCTTTTTAATCTTCCTTTCTGAAAGATGTCCTAAAATGCGGTGTGAGTTTTGAAGTCAGGACCTGGATGCAAGTGCAACTTCTGCATCACGTTGCTGCTCCAGGAGCCCCTGCCCACAGCTCTTTCTGACCATAGCCCACTCACACCTGATGCCCAACTTCTTTGTTACCTTTTATTTGGCACCAGTGAGTTGTACAACATGACTATGGCAAGGCCAGCTTACTTTCTTTTTCTAGCTATCCACCACCGTCCTTCTAGCCTGCACATCTCCCTTCACTTGTGCGGAGTTGGTATCCATGCAAACTACAATAAGTGGAAATTCCTCAGTATTCTTCAGGATATCCTTTGCTTTTATAGTCACACAAATCTTTTGAAAACTTTTACATATGAAAGACAATCACTCAGATGATTCAACTATAACTGCAATAATTTTTTTGTGTCGCTTTATTTCAATATCTTTTTCTTCTTTTCCCTTCTTTTTTTTTTGGTTTCTTTCACTTTATGCTACATTGTCATCAGCAGGAAGTTTCACTCACCTTGTCTCATTGTTTTCGTGTCTCTGGACTATAGATAAACCATAGGACTGTTATCTTCTGTGTATCTAGCTCCAAAAAGCCTAAAGAGGAAGGAAAGAAAAACAAAGTCAAGACATTGGCAATGTCACATTGCTTCCTTTCTGAACTAGAAATCACGATTTTCCTGCCTTTGGAAAAAACTTTGTGTTGAAAAAAAAATTGGGCAAATCGAAGTTCATAAATGTTATCGCTACTTCAAAGGAAAAGACACCATCACCCTCTCCACCACTCCCCTGCTATTACATCTTGACTGTGCATATTTTAAATACAATACCCACATAAAGGATTTAGAAATATTTTAAAAATAAATGTATTTAATACCTTCAATATCTGGTCATTACTTCAAAACCTGGAGTGTCTGGGCTATTAACAATCCCTTTTAACGTTACATTAAGACTGACAGAGGATGTCAGTGGAGAGTTACTTAGTGTTTTTTGTAGTCTCAGCAAATTTTCCCAGAAAATCAAACTTTAACAACAAGAATAATTCAGTTCCTCATAATTTTGTTTTCTAGGTCCTAAGAAATATTTTTTTTTATCGATGATATTTATAACGCTGATGATTTTTATTGCCACATTTCTTTGTGCAAGGAAAGCAGTTTCCTGAGGTAAATGGCAGTACTGCGGAAGGACACGTGGCGAGGCACCTGATAAAAGAGAGCTGCCGTGAATGCCAAGATGCATTTTGGCACAGAAGCAAGTCACTTAGCCAGAGACACGAAGAAATAACCTTGGAGAAATGTAACTGCCCCATAGCTATCTCTCTTCCCCATCAGCTTTCTCCCGATGCTGTTTGTTAAGCTCAGGCAGACGTTTAATACGATTTCCCTGCTCTGTTTGAAAAAACAGAGTTTCAGGAAAAGTGTCTAGCTGCCAGTTTAGAACTCAAGACTAAATCTAGGATGTGGAAGAAGGATTGTATCATGATACTCGGCTGAGTGTCCTGTTCAGGCAGGTGTATATCCCATAATCATCTCTCACTTTTGAAGTAGGCTGTCCCTTCACCTTTTGGTAGCCAATATTAGCAATGCTTTGTATGTACCTAGAGGATTAAGAATCACTAGTGAGACAGAGTTTCCCAGCAAAGCTTGAAAATAAACTATGAAGCCTTTGGCTGTAGCCTCCACACGACCTTTTAAGTGGTTCGTGACGCGTAGAGCATGCTCATGGCTGAGGAGAGCTCGAACATACCGACAGGCAAAGACCTAGGTAGTTATAAAGAAGGTGACACCTGAGAAACAATTCTGGGAATGACTCTACCTAGATGGTACAGTAGAGGTCTAAAGAGGCAGACAGATGCTTAACCGATCTTGAATGCGTGGCTTCTCCGAAAGCCAGAAATGAAGCCTGTGAATTCAGGCATTGTAACATTGGCGATTTCCAATTATCAGCCTAAGGATTTCCATGTAGGTTATAAGCAGTCAACAAAGAATTGAGGAAAGTATTGAGTGGGGATTTTGTGGACAGAAGGAGAAGGAATAAGATTCAGCAATAATCTCTCTGGATGGGGAAAATTTCTACTGGATAGCTATAGCTTATTTCTTTTATACACCCTTGTAGAATCATAAAACAGATCCCAGGATGCCTAGCTGATACAGGAGAAATTCTCATTTAAGTGCTATATTTTGGTGCAGAGACCATTTCTGGGCAGCAAAACATTATAAAAAAAGTACTCCATGGATATGGGATTGAAGCAGACCTTTTTAATTATTTAGGCTGTCACATAAAACGGCCAGTGGCCACTATTTAGAATGTTTTTAAATTTCACTACCAAGGGCTGTACAACGCATTAATCTCAAAAGTGGGAATATAATCCCTCCTGGGCCTATATTTGTCTGTAATACTTTAAGCAGATATCCGTAATTTTGCAATTAAAGCCAAACCAAGATGAACTCTGACCAGAGGTATTCTGAGGTGGTTCCTATTTGCAACTTCTGAAAAGAGCTTTCTGCCATAACACTCATTTTACTTTTCAGCTTGTGAAAGAATCAACAGATAAAGGCAAAGACTGCCAAAGAAATGGGGTAAATATATTTACTGAGTAAATATTGTATTATTAAATGAAATGTGTCATACTTAGTTTCAGCACACAAAGCAAAACTGGCAGAACTGGACAGAGATCCTTTGATTTAACTGTGGGGTTTTTTTCACTTTTACAAGCACAGAATGTGGTTTTGTGTCTGTCAGAATTTTTAGATGGATATAACAAGCTATTCTTTGCAGTAGTGGAAAACATGGAAAAATAATCCATTTTTATCCTTAGCGATCTGTGATGAAAAATTATAATATTCTAACAGGTGAATTTGGGAAGAACAGAAGAAGTGATCTTATCTCTCCATTTGACCCAAGAAAAAAATCAAGTAGACCAAAACCATTCCTAGCATGTTTGTCTAACCTGTCCTTACAACCTGTCAGCAAAAGGAACTACACCAGTTGCCAGGTGGGCTATTCCAGGGCTCAACTCTCCTTACCGTCAGCAAGTTCTTTCCACTGTCTAACCTAATTCTCCCTTCAAGCAATTTAAACACATTGTTTTTCTTCCTGTCCTTGGGGGATATTGAGAACAGACTATTCTGTTCCTCTTTGCAGCAACCTTTTAATTGCTTCATGCCAAGGTCCTGCTCCCTGGGCTGTATTGGGTCACCTCCAGGATCCACTCTGGAGCTGAACAATTAGGTGTCTCCTCAAATAACCTGTGGTTCATTTTTTTAGATAGTCCAAGGACGGCTCGAATGAATCAGTCAAGCACCCAACATCTCCTTCTATCCACTAAACCCGGTTCTTCAACTTATACTCACTCCATTGGACCTTGTTCCCTTCTTTGTCCTCACACTGTGTCCTTCTGCCCACAATCTATACCCATATCGTCATCATGTAGAAAAGTATAAATGTGACAGATGGTAAAACAATGTCTCTGTGTATCTAAGGCAAGCTGAAAAAGTATTCCCTCTTAAATACCAAAAGTTTCAGGCCTAGAAATAGGCCACTTGGGGGCAGGAGGAGATCTAGGCCTTGTGGCAGGGTACCTCAGGCTATCCCAGGCTGAGTCTCTCCTCACATGAGAAAGGACATGCGAGGAAAGAAAAGGACTGTGAGAATATCCCTAGTTGCTGACAGGGATGTGGCAGAGCAGCCACAGCTGTGAACCTCAAGTGAGAAGAGGGCGCTAGACAAACCTTTTCAGAACATGAGAGGCCAGTGAATTCGTTTGTGCAGAAGTCCATCGGGTAAGTACCAAGCCAAGCTTCACTCCAAGTACTGTAGCGTGTGGACAATCAGTTCACATTACAGGGAGCAAACAAAAACATAAGCCAATTGTTAGAAATTAGTAATGGAATAGAGAATTTAAAAAAGAGAGCATGATGTGCTACTGTATAAATTCACAAAAACTAGAAAAGTTGTGCACAGTACTGCAATCACCCAAATACAACATCAGGACTGAAAAAGATTCAGACAAAAGGAGGGGTATGGAAGGGCTTCTTTGTGAAGGGTGACTAAAGAAATGGGGACTCAGGTCTGGGAAAGCAATGACTGGTGGGAATATGGAAAAGGGCTATATAGCCTTAAATGATCTTGAGGAGGCCACAAGGATTGATTGTTTAGATGGAGTTAGAAGAAGGGAGGCACAAAACCAAGAAACTCATTCACTTGGGTGCAGTTAAGCAGTGGAGTTCCTCGGCATAGGATGCTGTATGTGCCAAAATTCAAGAGGAGAAACAGATAAATTCAAGAAAGAAAAATCCACCAAAGGTGTGTCAACAGTTTAACAGTTGAACAATTGAATGGCGGAGCTTGGGCCTTCTCTGTGGCATTACCGTGGCAGTATTTTAAAGTTGGAACTGGGTTTCAGAAAATAAAAGTATTCTTAGGTCTGATAATGATTCACTAAGGAGTGCCAGATACTTATGAGATGTCCCATTATTGACAATTTGGTCACTCCAAATGAGAATTTTCACCTTGACTGTTGGCTAGTCAACAGTTCACATTTGTTCTATATAGGATCTTAGGTCATGCTCAATCTTGTACTGTAAGGCTATCTTCTAGTAATGTAATGATTACTATGTAATCTATAATGTAATGATGTAATGATGAAGCTAAGGCTTCATCCATTCTCCACCTCATCCTTCTTTCAGCAGAAAAAATACGTGAAAAATTGTGTCTGCTCAGTAGCACTAAAATTATGGTTTTAGATTTTGGTGTAATTTTTATGCCTTTATTGATCTATGTAAATAATAGAAATGGCAGCACAGAGAACTGTATTTTGAACGTCAAGAAGATGGTAAAGTGTGTGTTAGCTTATTAATCATATAGTTAACCAATGAATTTCCAAGTCTCCATATGCATTATTTTACAATTGTACTCTGAGCAATCTTAAAAATCTAAAAAAGACAAGCATAGATTTTTTTTCCCTAATATCTTGTAGCAAGGAGTTCCACAAATGAAGTGATTTTTAGGAAGAAAAGATTTCTATTATTATTTTAAGTGTATTCATCCTTTCACTATTTTCAGTAAGGATGAAAGGACGTTCCAAGTTACATATATCTAGAACGTTAATTATTGCACACAGTTAATGTATAATGTCCATGTGAAATCCTACCTTTTTTAGATGCTCCACAAGTGCCTCTTTTAAGTCCTTAGCCATTTTCCTTGCTGGTATAATGTTCTTATTTAAGTAATTAGTCGTTCTAGAAGAAGCATTATGCACTTTAAAATATATATAGGTGAAATGTGCTTTGGTATTAAAAGGTTTCTTAACAAAAATAAAAATTTCAGTTAATAACTGTTTAATGAGAAAGTTTGGTCCAAGCATCGTACATGTTAGCTGTTCTTAAATCACTGCAGAAAAGGGTTTGGATTGCAGCTTTTCCTTTCAATTTAAGTTGGTGAGCAACCAAATTATAATCAACATCAATAAAGCATACAGGCTAGAACAGTAAAAAATAATGTTGAAACAAAATAGTTCATGTCAGTTGAAACAGGGAGATAGATTCCCAGGTGGCTCATAAAGAAAAGGAAAATAGCCATAATGAACAGTACATTGAATCCAACCCTCTAGTCCTTCCCGAGGCAAATCTTCCCTTGACTTCAAGCCATATTGTTTGTGTGAAAAGTTGACCAGGGCTCTGGTGTGGGAGATCTTGCTTATTTCTAAACACAAAAACCCTCAAACTTCACAAGCCCTTTAACTCCGTGTGTGTTCGTGTGCTTGCTCCCAGTGACTGAGGCTTGTTGTCCATTAAGAGCTGTGACTTATTTCATTCTCAAGTTTTCTTCTGTTGTTGGGAATATTTATTCTGCCTTGATTTAATGTGGAGTTCAAAGCAAACAGGAAAACATCCCAAAATTCAGAGTCACAGCGAGATCTTATTTCACGATGGATATCATTTTGTTCTGTGTCCTCCCACTGGGCTGGATTACTGGGTGGCGATGAAAAGTTGGGCCTTTAGTGAATAGAGACATTCAACTCCTCAATTCCCTTTTGAAAATGTCTTTAAAACATAGGGAAAGCATAATTTTTTTATTATTAAGTTTTAAAATATGTTGGAGCCTGAAACAGATGGAAGATGGAAACAGATGGAGAAATCTAAATAAATGTGTGTTAGCAGCTACACATTAGGCACAGAAGAAATACCATAAACCTCTACCTCACCTAGCAGAAATCCAGGTACTGCCTTTCCTGCTGAACTAGATTTACTGCTCAGGAATGTTTGTCAAAATGCCTTCCTGACACTCAGACACAAAACCTAGGTAGGATTCATCTGACTGAATGCGTGCACTTTCAGTGGAAATCCCTACATCAGAGCTAGTTATTCAAATTCCCTTTATAGCCTCTTTTTGTTCCCTTTACAGCATCTCTTTTATAGTAGAGAGAAACAGGCAGTTTTCAGGATTAATCTCATCCTAATGCAGGTTTCTAAAATGGGTGAGATGAATCCAGCCCCCAATGTGTCTGTTGACTCTAAAGTAATCTTAGGCTACCCTGAGGTTCAGATGTCTACACTGTAGACAACTAAAGTTAAGTGAGTCATATCCTACGTAAGATGTTTAGGTTCAGAAGGAATAATTGGGCAATTTAATATGTTAAATTGAGTAAAAGTCTCTGACTAAAGAACAGCTTTTGTTTGGCTAAAGCACATCTTTCTGAAACGCAGCCAATATTAGTATGCAGAGAAGGAGAATTCACTACTTTCCTTTGTAGCTGCTTTTTTCTAACTAATCTCCCTCACTGCTGAAAAATGTGTCTTATTTCCAAACTAAACTTGTCTGGTTTTAGCTTGTACCCATCGATTTTCTTTAGGCCTTTTTCCTTTGGTTTAAAGGTCCTTTCAGTGTTCGGTGTTTTCCCTAATGAATGTACATGCATACATAGTCAAGCCACCCTTAAATCTACTATAATCTAAACAGATTGAGTATTACCAGTGCCCCACTGTAAGGCATTTTCTCCATCCTGAAATGATTTTTAAGGTCCTTTCTGCATCCTTTCCAATTTTCCAACTTTTTTTTTTTCCCCCCAAATATGGACACCAGATGTGTACGCAATATTCTAGTATCAATCTCATCAATATTACAT
The DNA here is from genome assembly GCF_964199755.1 of Larus michahellis. Taxonomy (NCBI): domain Eukaryota; kingdom Metazoa; phylum Chordata; class Aves; order Charadriiformes; family Laridae; genus Larus; species Larus michahellis. The sequence goes on from NC_133898.1 coordinate 119,935,080, forward strand.
ACAGAGGTAAAATCATCACCCTGCTTCTATTTGTTACTCAGTTTATACAATAAAAGGTTCATATATGGTGCGTTTGTTTTTTTTTCCCTAAAATTACATTAGAACTTCTGCTCTGTTGCTTGTCTCTTACGATCCATTTCAGAACAGCTGCAGAAGTTCAGCTATATTAAACTGGTTAGTTGAAATTGTCTCACCTGACTACATGTCAGCTAATTCTGTGTATCGTTATGTGTATTGCTCTTCCACCAGTTTTTGTGTAATTCGCAACCATCTTCTGCCAATATTTTAGGAATATTTCACATTGGATGTGATCACCTTTCAGTCAGTCCTTGAGAACTGACACTAGAGGTAGAAGTGTGCCCCGTGGTTGGTTGTGGTTGGGAGCTCTCAGCCAATTATTAATCATATCAATTTATTACTTTATCAGCTTTACCATTATTTTGTCTGGGATTAAAGTCCAGTAACTTGCCAAATTTAACCTTTTTGGATATTGGCACAATATTTGTGCTCTTCTGGTCTTACGGAATTTCTTCATTATTTCAAGATTTATTCAGAAGTAACATTAGTGATTCATTTACCTCCTCAGAAAGCTGCTGAGGACCCTTGGATTCAAGCTATGTGGCCTATTTAAAAATATTTAACATTTTTTGTCTAAAATCCTTCTTGGTAACTGCAGGACTGGAAAGATCTTAATCATCCTCATGTGAAGTGATCAAATACCCTGTTTTTCTCCCAGTATTATAAGGCAATATTTACTGGACATTTATCCTTTTTCTCTGTCATGATTAACAGATTCAACATCCTTATCTAATGACAAGATTATACCACTTCTAGCATATTTCTCTCTTTTTATTTAAAATTTGAAAGTTCTTTCTCTTTTTCTTAAAGACAGCGATTATTTTCACATGCTTTTAGCTTCTCATATTAATTCTTTCCTTTTGTTCAGAATTTCTCATTCATAGTGCTAGCTAAATCTGCCATTTCTGTCTGTTTTCATGTGTTATACATTGCTTTTATATTCCCAGTTTCCACAAAATGAAGTTGGGCTTTCAGCCATTGTTCTTTCTTGATTGTGAAATAATGGGGGTTTAGCCATCTAATAAACTCTTCTAAAAGAATGCCTAAGTTTCATTCAAAGTTCTCTGCTTAGATTTCACTTTCTAGGAATTTTGCTCATAACATTCCTCACCTTTTGGAAATTATGTCTTTTTAAAGCACAAACTATGTGACTAATTGGGAATTTTCTTTGTTTATCTTCTTAGAAGAGGGGAGATCATGGTTGCTTGTCTCCAGGCTGCCGCCATCCTTTGGTCTAGAGAGACCATCTTTGGTCTAGGGAGTAATTCACCTGTATCTAACATTAAAAGGCTGTATTTAACATAACAAAGAACAGAATTGACATAGGCAACATCTTTAGATGAATGACTATGTATTTAATTTTTAGGATTCTTGTGGCTTATTGCTGTTTGAACTGAACTTCCAACTTTATTCTACCAAGCTGAAGCTTCCACATAGCGAAATAAAGAATTTATTTTGTTGGGATCTGTAAGGTATTTTAGAAAAAACGACTAAAATGATTTGTTTTTTTCTCACCTGTATTTTAGCAAACCCTGTCCTGAATAGATATTGCACAAACCAAACTGTTTTGTTCATTTAACCACATATATTTAGGCTTATAAATTTAGGCTTACATTTAGAATTATAACAATCCTTTATGCCTGATAAAGTGATAAGCTCTCTTAAAAACAACTAGAGCTGCAGTGAACTTTGGAAAACAAGCCCCCTAAAGCTTGTAAGTTTTATTGCCATTTTCCAGGTGGGCTCATAAGGAAAAGGGAGGCTTTAAAATGATGAAAATAGCCAAAGCACACTCAAGGGTAATTCAGAAATCTGAAAGCACAGCAGTCAATACAAATGTCGTGCTATGGTGAAGATACAAGTCAGAACAACAGTCTTGCACATCTTTGAAATATGAAATGTTAACTTTCTGTAAATGCATCTCGGAGGACATGTGTAAATCAGGACAAGTGCCTAAGAAACAGAGGTAGAGAGAATGCTAAAGAGGAAGGAAAGCGTATTATTATTCCAAATTCAGGCCAGATTGTGGATCTGCTATCAGTTGTGTAAGACAAGATATGTTAATAAAAGGCACTTTTTTGATTTATGTAATGAAGCAATGATTTTCCTTTCCTTTTCTTTCATCTCAGAAGGAAGATAGTGGCTACGAGAAATTGCAAAGAGGTTATTACAGCAAGACATTCAGGCATCCTCCAGCAGCTGCTAGGTGACTTGCTGGGTACTGACTCGTGTTTCCACCTCTTCCTGAGCGTGAATTGCTGTGAATAACAAGAATGCAGTCAGTGCTTAAATCCCAAATCCCAGGTCCCACATAGGAACTGAAGTCCAGGTGTGCCTTATATCCACTGGTAGTCCAGAAAACAAACTGGACAGTGTGCCATCTTCTTGCTGCTGAACTGTTTGTGCGATCCTCATTTTCATAACATCTGACTGCTGCCTTATCATCAATGTCAGGTACTTATTTTCCATTAACGATCCCAAATTGATGGGCAAAGACCCGAGGTGTGGAGGGGTGGGGCAATTTATTCAGGGCTACACAGGAAATCTGTGGTTGAACAGAAATCAAGTCTCCTGAGTCCTGATTTCTTATGTATAAGTGGTAGTGCACAGAGCAAGTTTTAGCAAACATGGTAAGTTGCCCTGCCCTGGTCCAATTTTGTGGCTAAACATACACAGATCTGATGCTTCCTGGCAGTGGCACATCCCACATGCAGATCATCCTAGGACATTTCTGAAGGACCGCTCCTACTGTAGGGACTTTGTAGTTCTGCAAACAGCCTTGGTCCCTGCTCAGGAGAGGAAAAAAACGGGGAAGATGACGGTTTAGATTAGTTTAATGCTTCCAAAGCATGAGGCCCACAAAGCACAGGGTCTGATACCATCGCTATGTTCATATTTGTATACATCGCCTAAAGGAGTCCCTTACACAGCAAGAAGAGACAGCGCTGGAAGATTCTATAAAAATATGCAAAAAACTCAGCAAAGAAGAATCAGTTTCTAAAAGAAAATATTTAGCAATATTTTTTCCTGAAGAGTTTCAGTTTTCACGTACTCTGTTTTATTACAAGATCTGGAAGAAACTGACCAGGAAGAGAAGATAAACTGCAAAATCTGTTGTAGAGCTTGGGAGGGAGGGGCACAAGAAAGTCACTGCACTTTGATGTGTTTTTATGGTTCCCTCTAAGAGATTTTTGTGTGTAAATAATGTAGCTGAGATCACCCAGAGTAAAGTAAACCTTTTCCTTCAGATGCTCTGATTTCCTTCAAGAGCTATTTGTGTATGCATGTGTGTGTGTGTTCCTGTATAGCTGAGAATAGTCAGTGGATTCAAACACTTTCAAACACATTGAAACAATACTTGAGAATTATTCCTGAGCTCCCCAGAGTGTTTGGTGCTTTACAAAACAGAGGAAATCTTAACTGCTACTTCTAGAGCATTTTGTCATATTGTCTAAATTACAGAAATGGAGAAATCCAACTGCTTTAGGGCCTGGAGTAAAGCTTTGTTATCATCATAGGGATATTCCCCATCTATGTTAGATGAGGATCAGATAGAAAGATGTCACTTTTAAAATTGATGGGTTTTACATTTGCACCAGTGTCTTACTCTGACTTAGTCAACTATAATGAAAGAGGAAAACCACAAATGTGATATTCGGAAGAAATGCCATTGCTCTTCCACCGATCAGATTGGGCAGGGCTGTTTCAGCACACAGCCTCAGTGTGCTGTAAAATTCAGAAGGTATTTGGCATCTCTCAAGGAGTGGCAAAGAGACATTGCTTCTTTGTGATCACTTCAGTTGACAAGCCACACTCTAATGTGTGGCACGGAAATTTTAGAGCATTAAGAGTTCTACATAGCTCTTTCCTCACCTCTACAGACTATTTGACACCACTAAGGGTTTGGTAATAAATAAGCAAGGGGTGATTCTTATGAAATTGTTATGTTCCCCCAATCCAATCTACCTTTAATCTGAGAGAAAACTGCCATTTCCAATAACATCAGTCACAAACTCTGAGGCTAGACCTGCATTTTGTATTTCCACAACAGATTTCCCTGATTCAGCTTCCAAAATAATGCAGTCTGCGCTTGTTTGCAATGGAGCTAAGCACTTGCTTGGATTAGCACTGATTAGGTCTGTTGATCTGAGGTTAGACCACAATTCTTTCACAAATGGAAATATTCTTGGTCATCTTTCCCCACGCACAGAGGGCACTTGTTTGAAGAAGGATTTCCTGGGTGGGTAGAGAACCTGCCATTCACTATTCTCAGACAGAACTGTCCCTGTTTGCCATCAACCCTTCTTCAAGTCAGTGCTGTCAGTTACATTAGTTATTTCCTGAGCACTACTTTTATCCAATAAAGAAAAACAAATAAACAAATGAGAAGCATGTTAAGCAATCTCTTTCTGTTCCCTTCAGTGAGGCATAATGGAACAACTGTGTAAATAAAACTGTCATTTTTATAGACCTCAAGCCAACATAGCTCTCAAGTGCACCAGATTCTGTGGGATGTGGTTCTACATTGTAGTGGCTGCAGCCTGTCTAATAGCATGACCAGCACAAGGTTTAATTTCCTGACCAAAGAAGAAGAGACTCACCCAAAGGCATTGGCACCTGCTCTCTGAACTAGATGGCACGAGTTTCTAGTCTCTGCCAGTTGTGGTGACTGCTGCTTGTATTTCCACATACGTCAAATCCTTATTATTGAGCAAGGTCTTACACTGTTCCTTAGAACAGCATTTTTCCATTTTTCAGTAAATCGTAGGTTTCACAAGCTCATTTGCAGTGGGCAGGGAACTTCCTCACCCAGCGGTAAGGCAAACCGTAGCCACTGAATATCTTTGATACCAAGGATAAGCATGGCACGTTTTTGGCTTTGGCTCATCATCTTTCTAAAGTGGTTATTAAATGGCAGTTTCCGTCATGTACCACACATAGGACTGAAAAGTTTGAACTTAGTGCATCAGCAAACATTCATATGAAACAAGTAATGGATAAATTGTCATCTCCTCTAATGACTACATAGTCTAACACAAATGTATTTGAAATATGATGAAAGATCCATGTGCGGGGTATTTTTGGTTGGACATGACAGAGCCTTTTGAATTTTTTTTCCTCTCAGACTCAGACAGTACCCTTTGAATAAGTTTTATACGTAAAAGCTATATTGACTTCATTATGGAAGCACTGATAGTCTACAGCTGGATGCTTTTGGGGAAAAAAAACCACTAACTGCTTTGGCATGTATTAGCTCAACTGGGAGCTGTGAGATACGTTATCCAATCAGCCACTTGCGTTTGGTCAACTGACATCTATCCAACAGTGCTATAGGCGAGCTAATAAACAAAGTATTATCTTTATACTTGTCATTCACTGCTATTAACAGTAATGAATGAATTGATTGATCCCTGATTAGCAGATTCGTGATCACTTTGTGGTAGGCAATGAAGGTAAAAATCAGAACTTAAATGGTCACCATGCCATTTCATGCCTATTTTTGTATTATCATTTGGCAGAATGTTATGTACCAATTTAAAACAGCTGGTCCAAGTGAGTTAAACCAGTTTAATATCCGGAATATATCACCAAGGGGATTCCTTATTAAATTATAGGAAGTGATCTTAGATTTCAATAGTGGTTTATTATTCAAAATTGTTTTGCCTTACAACAAATTGTAGTTTTTGACCTCAGAGTTTGTATCTTTCATTTTAATATTGTGGTAGTTTATTAGAATCATAAATATTAAGATATAAAAGTTTATTATCCCAAAATTTCAACAGAGACTCATTGGAAACTATTATTCCCAAATGCTTTTTTGATGACAGTAAAATGTACTGTAAGTTAAGTGAAAACTTTTATTCAACAGTTCAGCTACAATGCTATTTCTCTCTGTTACATAAAAAAGACCACACCATTTCATTAGAAGCAAATTACATCTTTCTATCATTCATACAATGTAAGCTTTGCTGCTATTTTTAAAACAGTAGGCCCAGATTCTCACTTCCTAGTATGTTTTCTCCATCAGTTTTGATGTAATTACTCCTGATTTACACAGGTTTGAGTGAGATCACTAACAAATTCCAATCTTGTTCAGTCACAAGGAGCAAATATGGTTTCTGGTTTCCTCACAAACTTGCATAACTTTTTTTCTGAATGTCTTTGGACAGATAGAAAGGTAAGGCACAATGCAGACCTGAATGAGTAGACTCTGACAAGGCAAGCTAGAGGGAAAGATTTTGTATCAACCTGAGATATGAGTAATCTTTTGTGGACCTCATCATTCGTGTAGCCAGTTCCATATTTCAGTGTTTGCTCTTGGAGAGCAGCTGTAAGGTATTCATTTGCTTTGTGCTGAGTGGACCGCAGAACAATTTCTCAGCGGATCAGGGTAAAAAATATTGAATAGATTTCACTTAACTCTTGCCTGCCTGCTCTGTGACTTGTTAGTCTCCCTGCACAGGATTCATCTGACTGGCTGGAGATATCTACAACACAGGGGATTCTTTTTCTTTCTCAAGTAGTCACCCAAAGGTCCCTTTTCATCAGTGAGAAAAACAGGCATTTCTGGGATATGAGTCAGGTCACAGGCGTATAAAATAGGCCAGATGAATTGTGTTCCAAAATCGTTGACTTATTTTCATGGACAAAGAAGGCAATCTATGGTGACCAACTAACATACAGTTATCTACAATGTTGACATTAAAATTATGTCAGCTGTAGCCCACTGCGGGGCTACAGTCAATCCAGTTGGGTGAGAAAATTGCAAACTAACTCCTTTCTCAACTGTCAGGATATGATCTCAAGACTGAAAGCGATTTAGCACTTCAGCACAGAACTTAATTGAATGTGATAAACTGGGCCAAGATGCAACCTAAACGAACCTTTTCCAAAAACCAAACAAATGAAAATAAAACACCTCTAGGACTGAGCTATGGCCATGTCACATGGTATTACCATCTCACCAGTTCCCATAAGCTAGAATTGAAGTAAACAGGTTAAAATCTGAACCTTGAAGAGGATGTTAGGTGTGTCTATATTGACTGACAAAGCATGGTGCAAGATCTCCAAGTCAGCAGTAACTGAGCTGGCTTCAGTTTAGAAAACAGCAAAGGTATTTCAGTGCAGCTGTCTACCTCTTCCAATTAGCAGATTAAAAGAACAGAGTTTCTTAACTCAGACACAGCACCACGTTAGCATGGCTATTCTCTTCCCAGAACTGAGGACAGTCTCTCTGTATGGTGCTCCTCTCTGTTGTGTAGATGCATGGGCTGCTCTGCAGTAGATGACTTGCCCAGTGACATGAGTCATGGCACCATGGGCTGCTGCTTAGTGGGCCCACACCGGTAATATGTACGCAGCAGCAGGCCTATCTCAAAAGTCAATCTATAGCATTTGGTGGTTGGAGATGCCATATTCCAGAGAGAAAATAATGCAACTACCCTGAGATTGTATAGACAGTGAGGTTGGATTGTGACTTCCTCTGCAATGAGGTAACATTAAGATGTCCAGTTCCTGGGGACAACTCCAGTTCCTAACTGTAAAAAAAGTTGTAGTGATTTATAGTGCATGTTTTGGCACAAAGTGTGGTGAGTGATGCAGCTGGAGACAAAGTTATCATTTCTTCTCCAGCCTCCCTCTACCTCTTGGTGAAGACATGCAAAGAGCTAGATATATTTCCATACTTACTCTTTTGCGAGCAGAATTTCTCTTCCTTTGGGTAAGCATAGCAAAACTCAGTCTGGCCTTTCCTATTCTGCTTTGAGTACAAACCAGCTCCACTGAGCACTGTTTTATGTATGCTGAAACTATGATTTTGATGCCTTTCTGGTAAGGGCAAGACTGAGGGTTTGTCTTGCCTTTTCAGCCAAGTATCACAGCAATAACTGTGATATTAATAAGGGCAAGAAGTTGGGAATGACTGTGCTTTTTATCTGTGAAGCTGTACAGAGCAGAGCAAGTGGAACAACTCCTTTGCTTATGTTTTTAAAAGGTCAGATTCCAGCTCTGTTATTCATGGTTTATACTACTGAATAGAATCATCTTCTGTATGAAAACTGAGAGATATTTGCATGTGACATTGCATGCTAGCTGGGCCCCGAGCCCCCTTCTCTCCACAGCCTTTTGCATTTGAAATGGTTTGTGCTTTAGACTTGGGCTAACTGGCTGGAACTGTGGGATTTCTTTTCCACATGGAAAAGAGCTAACTACTCACTCCCAAAGAAGGTTAAGCACAAGCATTAAAAGGCTGGATGTCTTTTAGTACCCACCTGTAAGTCCCCAAACTGGCTTGGTAGAGGAAAATTCTCTAGTTATTCATCAGGAAAGCATCAGAGAGTAGCCCGGTTCACTGCAGAAAGGAGAATGATGGGAAGTATGACCTTAGGTATCTGTCATTACACTTAAGTAACTATGGTGCTTGGGAGGACACTGTCATTGTTGCGTAGAGCTTTATGGCTAGAGAAGGATCACCTGTATGCACCAATACTGGTGTCAGTCTTCTATAATTCTGTCGTGAAAATATATCCTCTGTGAATTTAGCTAAGAATCCTTTTTTTTCTAACAAATAAGAAACTTCTGACTTTTTTACTTGCTTTGGTGCATTGCTTTTTTAAGCATGATTTCCTTTCTTTTATCCTCATGGTAACCCTCATAAAGTATTTCTATTTCTTCCTGTCCGTACCTTCCGATTCCTCAACCTGTGATTCATTGTCTGGGAGATCTGCTGGGAATACTGAGTCAGGTTTTCTTCTCCTTTAAGCCAGGATGACTTGCACTGCTACTGGATGTACTACTAGCACATATGGTAATAACACCTGCTCCAAATTCTGAAGTTCCCTGAAACAGCTCTGTCTTGCACTTTGAACTGCCTCTCAACTAATCCCTTCCTTTAAAGAGGTAGGGAAGAAGACGACAGTGGTTCTTTGATGTTTTTAAACAGTACCACTGCTAGTTTTTTTCTGGTGATTAGAGAAGCAGTTTTTTCTTTTTTGTAGTGGATCCATAGCTTTAAAATATTTTGAGCAAGGCTTTGTAGTGAATTTGAGTTCTGGATGTGCATTTCCATCATCAAACTATTAAATGTAATTGATCTTTATTGTGACATTTTTCTGATTTTCATAATGTATTAATAAAAAACCCTGATGTATATTATTACCAAAATATGGGTAAAGAAGATAAAATTAGAAGAAACAGCAGAACAGAACATACAATGAATGTGAGGCAATATGAAAAATTATCAGAATACGTTTTCCATTAGTTAAATGGCAATTATACTTTTATGCGTGAACGTGTATAGATGACAGTAAGAACTTCAAAAGATGATATTTCTGACAGCCAGCACTGCAAACTCAAGCTGAAACATGCGAGACAAGCTTTGTTCTTTCTCCTCACCCTTTTATCATAAGAATTAATAGAAAAGTTCAGTAATCAGAATATAGCTGGCATCTTTGATGACACACGAACCAGAATGGAATCTGTCTTGGTCCCCCATAGATTCATTGTCTTTCTGCTGCTGACAACAGAAAATAGTTTATCCTTGTGAAACAAGCAGATGTGATCTGAAGATATAGCTGAGGCAGGATATGTCACATATCAGATTTGCATTACTATTTTTCTGATGGCAAATGTATTGTGAAAAGTGAGGGCTTTCCCCCTAAAACCAAGAAATTAAATCGCCAAAATTTTGGTTTAGCCATTCATTTCAGAATAGTCCAAGTGGTCAAGTCTGTATGTAAAGGAAGTTAAAGAAGATTACAGTATAATTTGTCAATCCTGTCTCACTTTTAAGAGCTGTTAAAATTGCAAAAAAGCATCCACCTTTTGCTATGCATTATGTTTGGAAACTTACAACATAAGAGTTTCATGCCATACACACTGCAAATGACTGGAAAAAAAAACAATTACAGAATCTAATAAGCAGAAGAAAACCATCCATCCAGGTATTCCCAGAACCGCCTCATTGGCTGTGGATGGCTTTCACAAGGAATAATAAGGCATAAACCTCACCAAAAAAAGAAAAAAAAGAAATAATTCTTTGGAATCTGGCAGTTTTTCCCAAGTAATAAATTGTCAAAGCATCAGGCAGAGGGTTTGACGAAATCATCATGGAAACAGGTGACATATGATATCATCACATATAACGTGAGAGTTACATCTGCTTCTCTGCTGTATGCCTTCTGCAAAGAGGAATGCAACTGGATGAGCACATTGGCTGCAGTTTGTGTGAAAATTGCCATTTTGTCCATCATCAGACTGTGAAGCAGGGCAAAAAGTAGGAGCCCTTGCTGTCTAAAGAGCCATCTGAGATATGAAACAGATTCATAGCCATTGAAGAGCAACCACAGATGGAATCACATCTCACATGCTTACCAGTGAGAGGAGCCTGATAATTTTATACAGGCTTTCCGATCCTCCCTACTACTTGGCTTGCAAGATGCAATGAACTCTTTCTCCTTGTCAAGCGTGCAATTGCCTCCTTTGCAAAGGACATGAAATAAAGCATTGCTATGTTGTTTGAACTTCTTAAAGTAGTAAAAAGATAGCAAACTTCACAATAATGAAGGTTGGGCATTCTGGCCTTGATTCAACAGTGCACTTAAATATGTGCTCAAGATCATCTCCATTAAGCAAAGCACTTAAGCACATTCTTAATTTTTAACATATGTATAAGTGCTTTTCCGAGTAACGATAGATTTAAGCACATGCTTGTGTGTCATACTGGATTGGGGCTAAAATCAGCACATATTAGTTCTTTCCAACAAATCAAAGCATCTGTTTCAAAAATAACAATGGGTCCTTCATAGCAAACAGCTGTCTTCATCTACAAAGTGTTTCAACCCAAGGCATGGCTTGATGACTTGATGTGCATAACAAGAGACATACTATTTAAGATGGACTCAAGTTCGCAGAAATGGTATAGGTCCTTTCTGAAGATGGAAGCTAAAAAAAAAGGCTGTTACATCTTCTTTTTGTGTTTGTAAACCTTTCTTTGTAATAAGAATAGAAATACATGGATCTAAGTGCATGCTTAGGGAGAAAAAGAGGAAAATTTCACAGTTTGGATTTCACATCTCTTCAGTGCTGTATTTAGAACAGCTAGAATTTCAGTTTGCTAAAACATTTCCAAAGCTATGGCTATTTTCATTTTTCCATGGGCGAAGTTTTGCATATTTTTAGTGTCAATTCACTTGAATGAATAGGCACCCTTTAAAAAGCTGTACAATAGAAAGAATAATACTTGTAATGCAAATCATCTAGGGATTGAGGACTAATAATATAACACTACTCATCCCTAAGGATCCCTAAACACTGGAATGACTTTATAAAAAGATACTAGTCCTCAATCACTCACTCTTTCCCTTTTGGGGTAAACCACGGTAACGATTTATCAAGGCATAGCATTACATTTAAGAACAGAAGGAGAAGGATATTGTCTTTGACTACAACAAAAGAGAGAATTTTACGTACTGTAGACAGAATAATTACCCAAATTGGAATTGGTCAGGGCAGAGGAAAAAAATGGAGGAGGTGAACAGAAGGTCAAAATGAAGAGATGGGTGACTTCTAGAGAGCCATCTGTCACCTAAAGGGGAGGGGAGGAGGGGAGAGAGAAGCAGAGAAGAATTATGATTCTCTGTGGAAATCAAAGCAAAAGTATGCATTCCTGCCTTCAACATTGTTGTTTGGTAATATAAGGTTGTGGGGAGCTTGACAGAGCGCCAGAAATAAGTTTCTTTTACCCAGAGAGACAAGACAGATATATCTGGGAAAGAGGCTTGGGAGCCCTGTAACATGCTGAACTTGAGCCAAATATTATTGGAAAGGACCTGGGAGAAAAGAGAAACTCCAGGCACTGCACTGGCTTTCTTTGTTGGAAAGATCAGATCTTTTTGTATGTGATTTGAGATGTTATTATATATATGAGTGTGCATGTGTGGAGGGTGGGGGGTGGAGGGGAGAGGTTGTATTTTGCTTTTACAGGAGCAGCACTTTACCAGAAGTGAGTTCATCTGGCTCCTTGGCTGTCTCCAGACTTTGGGGTCAGCATAAATTTCTCTGTTAAGCAGTTCAGGCCATGTGTGTGTTTGGCATCTCAGAGCATGATGGCATCACGATGTTGATTGAAGACTATTGCTGCTACTGAATGATTATTTACTATACATAATCATGTATGGTTTTGAAATCTCTTGCATCCTACCTAACAGGGTATTGCAGAGCAAAGATAATTCTGTTGAAATATAAAGATCACAGCTATAATGTTAGAAGATTAAGTAGAAGGATAGCTCTGGACAGAAAGATCTGAGTTTAAGTCTCTACTAAGGTCTCTAGGTATGATTCAGAAAGCAAAAGGCCTGTAAGTATCACTCTGTGGATTCATTGTTACTGCACAAATCAAAAAGGGAGAGATGGAAAATCTGAATATTATGCAAATTGCATATCTTGCAATCATGGCTATGTAGATCATCTACGAGTCCCTATTTACTGAAGATGGACCGTTTATCACTCTAAGTAGAGTACAAATTTGGAAATCTAAGTTTTACAAATTCTTCCACTCCAAAATATGCTTTCATTTCAATTCATTTGAAAGCAGCCATAACAAAAATGGTTTCAGTCAGTTGAAATGTTGTGTTTTGATAACACAGAGATATTTTGCTTCAACTTTTTTATTACATCAGATAACATTCATTTAGAAATGAAAAATCATTTAAAATGAAACATTCCTTTCTGTCTGTTATCCGAATTCTTCCTATTATTTTCTCTAAATGTAAATGAACCAGCTAGATATGGGCAAATATGAAGTCAAATTTTAATGAAACTTCACGTTCTGACACAAAAATGGGACTTTGGTACAAGAAAAAGAACCTCCCTTTTACTTAGCATGAGAAAACCTTCTTTCCTTTGAGTCCTTGGAAGGACAGAAGGAAAGTAAAGCTTACTAGGACTGTGGAGTTTCCGTACAAGTCTATGGACATGAGTACTGAAGAAGCTTGAAATTAAATTCTCTACCCTTAAAAGAATTATCTTACTTCATTAGCTGACAAGGTCATTTAAAAAACCAAACCCACAGTTTTTTCTTGACAGCTTTAGCCTTAAGCATTTGTACATGCAAAATATAATAGATGCTCTGGTTATTGTCACCTACTTCTAATTTTTATTGCAGGACTGTGTATCTCTGGGTTCTTTGGCTTCATTGCTCCTTTGCTTCTTGTTTTGTGTATCATCTCTGTTTTACTCACAGCAGCAATCAGTTCTTCTAATCTCTGTCCTTATGCGTGCTATTAACCCAAAGTGAACCCCTTTTGCTTCCAGTATGGCATTGTGTGTACTCGTTGTCTGTGTGGTTCTTGTTTCGGCTGTTTGGCTCCATTGATGTTCTTCTGAATAAAGGGCTGTTCTTACACCTACCAGCTTTGATTAAGTTTCTCCTGACATCCAGCACAGCTTTATAAATAGCTATATCTATCTTACCCCTAAAATGCAGGAAAATAATGTTGCATTAAAAAAACAAAGAGGCCACTGGGTTGGACAGGTGGGTTGTAGACATGTTTTAAAATTGTTTCAATGAAGACACCTCCCTAATCTGATTATCTTCAAGCTAAAGAAATATTTTTTAAGGTTACCGCTACTCCGACTAAAACATTCTGCAGGTCTCCTACAGACACACGTATTAAGAAGCTTGACATGCTTATTCTTGCTTGACATGGCACGATGTACCCTGAGCACTTATGTGAGTTTCATTCCCTGACTGTCTCTGGCATTCTTTTCTCTCTAGAAAAAAGAATGTAAATAAACCAACCTCTGCGGAATCAGTATTTTTCAGAGACTGAAAGATATTCCTCTTGCCAAGTGCTTTCTCCGCCACCCTTGTTGTTCCCTACAAAGGAACACTTCGCTTATGGCAGTCAAATGCACAGTGCCAAACTTTCCTTAGCAAAATGACAACTAAGAACATGCATCCCATATGGTAATTCATACTTAGTTACTATCCTGACTTTTGTCAGGTTTGCTCGCTACACATTGTAGAAAATAATTACATCAGCTAGAACTTGATTTTCATTGTGATAACATTAACCTGGAGGTTTAGAATCATTCCTGCGTTGCACACACAGCGGTGATGTGGTGAGAGGGAGAAAGCCAGACATGTTGAATTTGTACCAAGACTAGTACAAACAGGCTTTGCAGTTCCCTGAAAATTCATTAACTCTAACACAAATTCACTGGAATGTAGTTACGTCTTTGCTAGTTATGCCTCTACTGGTCATTTAACAGTGCTAAGATTTGTTCTGTGGTGTGGAGGCCAACTTGCACAGTCTAGCTAATCCATGCTGTAAAAATTTCTTACCATTCAAAACACAGTGGTGATACTAAAAATGACCACTGTGAATAGTTTGATTCCCAAACTGTGCTGGGAAATTTTTTTTTTGGAGAATTCTGCGTAAACTGACAAAACGCATATCAAAATTTGCCCTAGCAATCAAGAACATCCAATTCTGGCACCTGGGTCTGGGCCCTAGCAGTGTTTAAATTTATCACTATAGACATAATTTCGGGGTATACTTCAGTTCTTTGCTCTTCAGTCTATGCTGACACATTAGAACAATTACAGCCTAGCAATTAGCATTGCCAAGTCAGCCAGGCATCTTTCTGCATCACGAATTTAGTGATGCAACCACTACTGTTTCAGGAGAGTTCTGACGGTAACGTGTTAGTTGCTCTATATACATGATAATGAATAGCCTCTGTATTAACATAAAATTGAAAAAGAATTCAAAACAAGAAGTAGGGAAAAGAGAAATGGAAGGACTAATAAGGCAAGAACGAAAAACAGTGCTGTAAGAAACATGTCATGTTTTAGCTGAGATTTCTTATAGATTAATTTTCAGACAATCAATATTAACAAGTTATTAGCTGCTGTCAGATGGCAGTTTTCATCATAGCAATAATAAACCTCTTCAGATCAGTGGGCTGTTTTTATTATGAGGTTCTACAGAAACATTTTCTCATGCATGAGATGCATACATTGGGTTTGGACAGAAATATAAGGCAGAGTTGGAGGGAACAGTTGTTGACAAAGGAAAGCAGAGGCTCACCTCCTCCTAGGTCAATGGCAAGTAGGTTGCATAAGTTTACAGTGAGAAAGACTTCGACATAATACTGATAGAACATTAGGGAACGAAAAAGAGGATATCCCACTTTACTTGTGGCTACTGACCTCTTTACAGACATCTTCCGTGGCTAACCTGTGGGCTTCCAGTGAGTCTTAATCAAGGCACTAGGCTTGTAAGAAGACACATTTCAAGCAAGAACTAGATCAACTGTAAATAATTAGAGAAACTAGTGAACTGCTCCTTAGCGAGTCAAACAATTGATAGGAAGATTCTCTGGTATTTGCTGCAAATTCCTGTCTTATTAAGACAAACCCTGAAAGAGGCTGGGAAGTAGAATGCCCAGATATGTCCCCAGTAAATTCTTCAGCAGACGTACAGACTGTATTTTGACACAATCTGAACCATAAGACTTGGAAGTAAACTTGGCACTGCTGAGTAAAAAATGAAATCCTTTTATGTTCACCTAACATTTCACCGTGATATATGGATAATGAGTGTTATGAGTAAAAAATATTTTTACAAATTATTTTTACAACTCTGGAGAGATTTTTGTGCCTACACTTCTTTGGCATTGACACTGACTTCAAAGAAGAGAGAAGAAAACCAATAATATTAACACTTATAAAT
Source organism: Larus michahellis (assembly GCF_964199755.1). NCBI lineage: Eukaryota > Metazoa > Chordata > Aves > Charadriiformes > Laridae > Larus > Larus michahellis. The sequence goes on from NC_133898.1 coordinate 119,950,895, forward strand.
ACTTAAAGGGTGGGTGTCAGGAGGATGGGGCCAGGCTCTTTTCAGTGGTGCCCAGTGACAGGACAAGAGGTAATGGGCACAAACTTGAACACAGGAAGTTCCACCCAAACATGAGAAGGAACTTCTTTACTCTGAGGGTGGCAGAGCGCTGGAACAGGCTGCCCAGAGAGGTGGTGGAGTCTCCAGCTCCGGAGGCATTCCAAACCTGCCTGGATGCGTTCCTGTGCGACCTGCTCTAGATGACCCTACTCTGGCAGGGGGGTTGGACTAGATGATCTCCAGACGTCCCTTCCAACCCTATGATTCTATGATAAGAAATTACACTAATGTTATGAGATAAAGATACATAAAGAAATTTTTTGAAAGATCTAAAAGGTCTAGTTTTGGCCTAAAAGCTTGGCTTTTAATCATTCAGCTAATGATCTAGGTAACAGTTTTGGTTATTTACCCCATAAACTGTCGTTCGTTGCAGAGAAGATTTACTCTCCAGACATTCAAAATAAGTCACCTATGCCTAAATCAGACATACAGTTCATCTGACAAGCCTTGGATACCTTTATTAGGAAAGATGAATTCCACCACTGAGTTTCTTTTCTACACTAAAAACACAATTATAACTTTAATTTATGAATATTCATATTTTACATTATACTATTAATATAATTAATATTATGATTATAGGTAGAATTTTAAAAGTTTCAGATTTTGGAACTCTTGGTTGAAGAATCTCAATGTGTTTACAAACATCAGACCAAGAAATTTTACAGCATTAGTTCTCTTTTAATAGGTAATTCAGATACTTGAGAGTGCTAAATGACAATTGGACTTCTTTACCTGTGTGAAGTCTGTAGCGTTACAATTACTTCTTTAAAATCTCATTAATTTAGCAAATCCAAGAATTTAAAAAAGGAAAAAAATAAAGAAAGCCTAAGAAAGTTGTCAAAAAAGTCTTTCCATGTTGAAAAAAATCAGGTCTTTAAACAAAACAAACCAAAACAAATTATCGAAAGAACTTGGCATTTTCCCTGATGGGGAACAACAGCAACATTTTTTATCACTCAGTATCTCAAGGTTCTGTGCACCAGTTCTTACAAATACAGACTCTGAGGTATCTAAGATTGCAAAGTAATGTAAGTAGCTGAGTGAGAGTAGAAGGAAAAAAACAACAACAAACAAATCTCTTTGGCTTTGATTCAGAATGAAAGAATTTCTCCTGGATGGCTCATTCCAGAAGCTGAAATATTTGAACTAAACCATGTTAGCAATGATCGTGGTTCTAGCATCTTTTCTGCATTTTATTATAAATTCTTTTTAGGAAAGGAAAAGTTTTGTGTATTTTTAAAAGTCAAAACATGGCTTTAAATATTCATATTTTCTGAAAGAAAGCATATTGCTTTTCTATTGAGTCATGCTATGGGAATAGAACCCAGACCATGCTGCTGGGATTCCTACAAGAACTTTCAGTTGCTTGTGCACATTGTATAATCTGAGAATCAAGGGACTCAGCTGCAGTTAATTTTCATTTGCTGTTTGTATATAAATGCTTTTAGTACTTAAACTAAATTCAGATCAATTAAACTAATGTTGTTTGACATAATATTCCTTGTTCCAAAATCAATATCCCTTCATTTGACAGACTTATTCTTGAATTCAGGATGTTTATTATTCTTAAAGCTTACCTATAGACCTGGTTTTTGTCTTTGATGATATAAAACAGTTCTTCCTTATGTACCATGAGCCAGAGTATAATGGGGTTCAAATTTCTCTGGTAAATATCTTTAATTGTAAGATCATGTCCGTTAACCTCTTACCATAGTGCTAACTTCCTATCCTTTCCTTTTGTCTTTGCTATTTTCTCTTTGAGACCATATTCTGCCAAAGAAGACACTTTTTTTTTTTTTTTAAATAGTACTCTACTACTGAAGATATCTTTTTCTCAGATTGTGGTATTTGATGATGAAAGGTCCTCCACCAGGTTTTGGAGGGTGAAGTCTTTCAATTTAATTTCAATCAACAGATTCCATAAAGGTCTGTGGCACAAAAATCTTCCTCCAGACTGGGTTTGATAATGCTTATGGCACTGCCTAGAGAGGAAGGAGGAAGGGGTACTATAGGGAAGCACTAACTCTTTCAGTGTTTATTGTCTGTACATCAGGGCGATGCACAATGCTGGTCCCCTGTGTTTCACGGTGATCCAGAGTCGAAGTGAGTCACAGAGTCATGGCAATACTTGCTTTCTACACCATGTTTCACAAGCCCATTCATACACAAGGAAAACTGCTGTGGGGAAATATTGTAACTGCCAAGGCTGGACTTTCTTGTCCTCCCACAACGAAAAGCATGAATCACAATTTGACCCTCAATTGTGTATTTCTTCAGACATATCCATACTAATGGCTGCAAAAGCTTGCCTGAATAACGTCTGGTTAAGGATTGAATGGAGTCCTTAGGATGTGGTCCACCAGGAGTATTTTTCTTGAGCTTTTGTTCTGAGAAGACAGAGCAGGGCTCATGCCCTTCAGATCCTCTTTACCCTCCCACTGCGGTACTTATAAATCTTATGATTTTGTTTTGTCTGGCTGTTGTCCAAAAACAGACCTGTCGAATGAAAGGCAGCTTTGGGATCATTTATCAATGTAACAGTGGGAATAGTGGGCTGAACAGTAGTTTTGTGCTCTTACCAAGTGAAACCACCATGAGCAGTTACCTAATTGGAATAATATGGCACATGTTCCCATAATTACTCTCCTTTGATAACTTTACTTAGGTCATGTTTTCTCAGTTAATTATCATTAGAAAAATATCTAATGAAGGTAACAAGGACTAAGGGTTGCAAAAAATGGCTATAGGCTGCAGTGTGACTTATTTTCAGACGCAAATATTTTCTTTACATTAATGGTAATAGAAATGATATAACTTGGCATCAACTGCAAATGTAATCAACAGCTATGGTTCCCAGGTATTTATTATGACTGAAGGTCAGAGTGGAAGAGGGGTTATTAATGAAACTTAAGCCAAACTGTCTCAATTATGCTGCTGGAGGGCAGAGTCCTGACCTCGTCCTCCTCTGCAGCTGCCCGGACTTTGCCAGACAGACAAGAAATGAAATCCTGCAGCTTCAGGTAGATCCTCCCAGACACCCAAGCCTTGCTCCCACTTGAGAAAAAAATGAATGAAATAGGTATTACTCCATGCTTAGAACAAGAACAAAAGCAGCATGGCTGCTGATAAATTACATCATCCTTCTGGGAGAGATGTGAGAGAGTATTGCAGTTCTGGATAACTGCTCCAGAAAAAACATTTTTCACCCTTCCTCACTCTGTTCTGTTCTGTGGAGAATAGTTTAGGTCTTCTGACAGGGAAACTTCTCAGTAAGTATTTCCACTGTTTTTCTTGAGTAAAAACCTGTAATTTAATCTACATGGTCTTTAAATCTGTATCTTAACCTGAGAGATATGCTGATAAACTTATTAGTATGTATTAGGCTGGTATCTGTCTCACCTTATCTCAGGTGCCTAATAGTTAGAGGTCTAAGTCTGACCTGGTGACCTCAGACTCACTTTATAGTCAGAAGAAAAAATGGGCATTCCCAGATTGCAATCCATCTTATTTGAGCTAAGTACACAAGACAGGTCAGATGAATTGTGTCCTGGATTTGCTTCCACTGAGTATAACAGGAAGCCAGGGTAACTAGCAGAGCTTTAAATGTTGAACTTCCAGATGTCTACATTAAGGTAGATGAATTGCACCCTGAAGTTATGCGCACTAATAAATTAAACAGTAGAAGGGAACATGCCAAGCCACTTTGTTGCCTACAATGCAAACAAGTTTGCATGGTAACTGGCTGGTTTTGACCCAGGCGAGCTATTGCCCTCCAAACCGGTTCTGGAGTGACTTGGGGCCAGAGACTGTTGTTGGCAGGCCGTTTGGATGTGGCTGCTCAGTGTCCGAGGGCACAAGGATTCCACAAAATGGATGTAGGCTGGCCTGTGCTGGTTAGCTGCAGCGCCAGAGAGCAGCTGTGAGTGCATTTCATTTTCTAGTATGGACATAGTCTTAGTAGCTACAAGAAATAATTCATATCAAACCCATTTCAAAGCTACAGAAGTCACCCTTTCCTATAGATTTCAGTGGAAGCAGACTGTAAACAGATATACAGATAGAAATACCTTCCTCCAGCCTCCAAGGGCCTCCAGAAACCAGCAGCAACCTCTTTTCAGAAAGTATGAAACACTAATCTTACTGATAGAAAATAACAAAAATGTGAGCAACTGTGTGACAGCATCTAGCCAAAACATTGTGTTTTAAGACTATGATTCTGTTCCCACTGACTTCAAAGCTACAGGATCAGGCCTGAAAAGTTTCTGAGGTTTTTTGATGGAATGATAATGGCCAGAAGTGGAGTTATTTTTACTCCTTATGAGAAACAATGAACAAGAGACCGTGCTTACTTTTCACTGGAAATTCTGAAACAACCAGTTCACTTCAGGGGAAAAAAAAAAGAAGCCCTCTGCACTGAATTATTCTTTTTCCACTATGGTCATGAACACTTTCAAAGAAGCCTGACTCAGGACAGCCAATGCAGGATAAAGCCAAGCTACTAAAACATCTTTCCTTTCCTTAGACATTTGGGGCCTGTATTCTCTTTGTATATTTTGTCACTGGGAAATAAACCAGCTGTGTTCTTGAAATCCTTGTTTCTCTTTCTTGTTAGGTCAATTCACTTTTATGCATTGTGTTTGGCTCTGATAATATCTGTGAAGGAACCTGTGCTTTGATTAATAGCATTTTGCCTTTTTTTTTCTTTAAACTTTCTTATTGGCAGGGTGGCTTTCATTAACCAAGCCAGTAACTAGAATCAATTACACTAACTAAATAAAGCACAGTGTAAAACTATGGAAAGATAACAATAACAATAAGAACTAAAGCCCATCACATACAAAATTCTTCAGCAGAAATAACTAAGCCCAACCTATGCCATCATCACTTTTGCTTCATAAATTATATGAAGCATAAATTATATGAAAAGCCAATATACAGTTTGTGTTGTGACTCCACTCATAGAATCCTAGAATAATTTATGTGGGAAGGGACCTCTAGAGGCTTCTAGTGCAACCTCCTGACAGAAGCAGGGTCAGATACAGGGTCAGACCAGGTCTTTATCCAGTCAGGTCTTGACAGCTTCCAAGGACAGAGATTTCACTACATCTCTTGGCAGCCTGGTCCACTGCGTTATGGTCTTCATGGGGAAAAGGTATTTCATTATATCTGGTCTGAGCTGCTCTTGTTTCAACTTATCTTTGTTCCTCAGCCTCTCCCCATGTGCTGCACACTTCACAGTGGTGAAGAGCTTGGCTCCATCATCTCTCAATGCCCTCGATTCAGAGTATTGGACAGTCCCCCTAATTTGGTGCACACTTAATGAGACCGCACTCCAACACCTCCTCCAGGTCACCAGTAGAATGTTAAGCAGGACAGGCACCATGACAGATCCCTGCAGTTAGCAGCCTCCAGGGAGAATATGACCCATGAACCACTATCCTCTAAGCTCAACCATCAAATCAGATTTTACCCATCTAGTTGTTCACCAGTCCAGAGCATAGCATCCTAGTCTGAAAGCTAGGGAGACAGTGCTAAAAGCCTGGCTTAACCCCAGGTAAATGACATCCACTTCTCAGAATACAATCAGGCTGAGAGGTGTGAATTATTCTTGGTAAACCTGTGCCAATTATCCCAACCACCTTCCTTTACATGCCCAGAAATGGCTTCCAAGAAGGCTTGCTTGATGATTTTCCTAGGGACCCAAACAAGGCTTGCCAGTGTGTAGTTCCTTGGGTCATCCGATTGGGATGCGTCTTTAAAAATATGCACAGCCTCTACTTTCCTCTAGTCTTTGCAGTCCTCTCCTTGTCTCTGTGACCTGTCAGATATGGTAGAGAGTGGTCTTGCTATGACATTGCTTGGCATTCACAGACACAGCCTACATGGTCCCAAAGACTCACATGGGCTGAGCTCTCTCACACAGTCTCTGACTTGATCCTCATCCAATGCTCGTACCTCTCTGAGCACTTTCTGCAATCACAGAAGGCTGGGAGACCCTCTTGGTGAAGACTGAGACAAGGATGGTATTGAGTACCTCAGTCTTAACTGTGTCTGCTGTCACTAAGCCACCTACCCCATTCAGCAACAGTTCCATATTTTCTTTGTTCAGCCTTTTACTGATAAAATAACACAAGAAGTTCTTGCTGATTTTGGTGTCCCTTGCAAGGCTCAATTATAAGTGATCTTTAGCTTACCTAACACCATTGCTGCATTCCTAGACAACACTTTGAAATTTTTCCCTTGTAACACATCCCTTCTTCCATATTGCCTATCCAGAAGATGTCAGGCAGATTAATGTTTCCCATTAGAACTGGAGTTTGTGATCTAGAGACTTGATTTACTTGGAACTTATGGAATTTCACAAAACAAGCTCTGATGGAAAGGTTTTGCCAAGAAATTTCATTACTGAAGCCACAACTACCATGGATATTTAACTATGGTGCGAATAGCTGTGCAAATTACTTATTTATCCTGACATTTTTTGGTGGAGCTAAAACCACGTCAGGTACAGCAATTTTTCAAGATAATTATGAGTCAATGTTACTACAGAGGACTCAGGAATGTTTTGTATTTTATTGATGGTCCATAAAACAGTTCTTAAATGTTGACAGTTTTGGTTGGAGCAAATGGTAGGATTTTGTTCAGATTCATTGCTAAGGACAAGGCTGCAGTACACACTATGACAGTGAATAGTACCTTCTCAAATGGTCTTGTTTCGTTTAAGTCAACATGACTCTTCAACAAGTAGTATATAACTCAATATGAGTGATGTTGTCAATATAGTTAAGAACAAGGCACCTGTTTGCCCTTCTCTCACTAGAAGGAAGAAAATTATAACAGACAAAAGTGGGGCATGTTTTGCAGAGAAATCTGGCTCAGCAGCACAATGGTCCTTTTCTCCAGACACCAAAACAAATATTCTGCATTTAATCGTCATTTGAATCCTGACATACTTTTAATGAGCTTTTCAAGAATGTGAAAACACTATATGCCCTCTGAGTCCAAAGTTGGGTCAATGAAGATCTACCTAAAAATTGGAAATATTTGGAACAAACTGTTAAGATTTCTAAAACAATGTCCTTTCCCTGATTGCCAGAATCAGATAATAATACGACATTTTAAGTTTCATCAAATGTACTTATGCTGCTTCTTTTTTTCTTTTGTAAATGAAAGGGGAAATCTCACAACAGAAATATGGTTACAGCCTCTCTGCAAATTCAGGCTAGTATCATTGTACTTGTTATAACTGGGACATATTTGAATACTTTAGCTATAAGTAAAGTAGAGAGACTTATAATAAAACCGATGAAAGCTCTAAAATGCCATTTAAATGTTGCCTACTCCTCAGTGTTATCCACGTTCTAAGCTTCCAGCATTAAATTCCCTGGTTATCTTGTTACTTATATGCACACTTGTAGGCATGCCCAGATGGGTTTAAGTCCTAATAAACACTTATTGATGCTTATGCTATTTGGAGATTTATAGTTTAAATATTCTCTTGCATAAAAGAAGAACCTTTTTCCTGCTTTTTTTGCTCGATCTTATGATTCCCTGTAGGATTAAGTCTAGTTTTGGTCTGAATGCTTTCTAGCACTTTCTTTGATGACGCCACAGTACTGTACAGGAATATTACCCAGTAGGCAGTATGGATCCAACCATTCTGTTTCTGAAGTAAGAGAGTTTAGTTGTGTAGACACAAGTCATGCTGTGCCATGTGCCATGCAAGGCCAAATCAGGGTTTCTTGCAGGACTTATTCACTAGTATGGACATAGTTTTCTTTTTTGGCCAAGCAAAATATTAATTTATTCCTTGAGAGATGGAACTGCCTTAACTGCCACATCTCATAGTAACCTATAGCTAATAACGGGGCAATATTTTAGGAAACAAGAGACTTGAATCCAGAGTTTTTATACAAAATAAAAGTGTCAAAACAAGAAAAGAAAAATTCCCGCCCCACATAGCCTCTAACCTCGTTGGTACAGTTCTGGGAGGAGGCAAATCTACAATCAGTCTGCCCAGGCAAAAATAAACATGGACACCATTCTCTGACAACTAGGTGAAATTTAGGCACCACTACTCCCAGAACTGTTTTGTTAGACTGGGCTTGCTAAGCTGTCAGAGCGCAAGACATATTTTGTGTCTATGACTTCCAGTTGACAGTCATGACCTTCTCTCCAGCTTCCTGAGCTAGATGACCTCCTGTCCAGCAGGCTGAATTTTATGACTGCTGTTCTCATGTGCTTAACACTCCCATTTGTTCGTGGCACTCCTTGTGCCCAGCGCAGGGTTGTGCTTTCTACAAAGGATCATGGCTAGTATGACACACGGGTAGCAGCAGGCAAGTATTCACAAAGAATAATCTTAGCACCCTGGAGGTGAGGGTAGAAAAAGAGGAATAATCTGAACAGCGAAGTTAGTAAATGCTCTAGTAAGACACTAAGCCTTTCTGTTTAATACAATCTTTGTGAATCCCCCCTGCTTCTTTTGTGAATCTAGTCATTCAAACAGGAAAAACTAAACTTGGAGCAAACTCATCAAAATTTCTAGAGACTGTGATATCTGCCTGCCTCTTTTCTTACATAACTTTTCATCTAGACTTGTCTTTCATCTAGTCAAGCTAGACTTGTCCACATTTTGTAAAACTCCCTCTCCAGTCTTTTTCTACTGTCCATAAAGAGAGAGCTCATGGCAATACTATTTTTTTGGCTCATCCACTCTGCTAGTGAGACACTGGACAGGCCAAATTCCTGATCCAAAGAGAGACAACGTTCCAAAACAGTCATTCCCCACCAGTGTGTCAACAAAAACCACTCTTTATAGAAAATACACTTAAATATACTATGTCAGTCCATCTCTGTCCAGGAAAACAGTTAACAATATGCTTAAATGATGTCCTGACTTGGAATTCTTTTCTAAAAATAGACTCTTAGGTATTTTGTCTCTGGTGGGTTTTTAAAAATAATTTCAGTCCTATCATAAAGTACATCTGTTATGTTAAAAGAACACATTTTCTACAAGGAACTACATCTGAAGTGAGCCCCTCTATATCTATTTTGAGAAAATATATAGCTATTTTTTTAAGTCAGCAAGGACAGTACTTGTTTTCATCCTTTCTAAATTTGCTTGTAAGTATATTAACATTGCAGTCCTCGTGTTCTAGAAAAATATCTGCCTTGTTTGCAGTGCTTAGCATTAACACCAAGGTGAAGGACATACAAAAGAGTGACACCATAGTTCTAAATATGATGTCAAAATTGGTTACTGCATGCAATTTCCATGCACTAAAGGGACTCTGTCAGGTCAAATTAGGTCCCAGATTTTGTTTTGATAAAGAAAAGCCTTTAAAAGTCTTAAAAAATGAAACATTTTCCTGATTATTTGTCCAACATTCCAATGGGAATTTTTTCCTTTTTTTTTCCTCCTCTTTTTTTTTTTTTTTTTTAATATATTTTAAACAAGCATTGACCTATAGTATTCATAATGCAAACATTACACTGTTGGGCTGATCACTGCTGGCCCATGAGAACCTAAAAGCTCTGAACAGAGTTTAAAGAGGTTGTAAAGCTTTACACGACAAGACTGGTTTTGCTGTCAGAGTTAAGAAAAAAGGGTAAATAAACAATATAAAAGATAAGGGAAGGATATTCTCACATATAAGAGAGAAAGAAAAAGAGATTTGTTAAAGGCTGTTTAGAAAAAGATGGATATGTTCTTTTGTTTTTGTAATGAAAAGTGATCTGTATTGAAGAATATTCAACCCAATAAAGAAAATGCAAACACTACATTTATGTTACAACAATAATCTGCTAAAATCTAGTACTTTTTACCTAGAGAACAAATCTAAAGGAAATGATATCAGGGTTATAATAGATTACAAACTAAGCGTAAGTCAACATATTATGGTTGCAAAATGTAAAACACCACACATGTAAACAGGTTGTGAAATCTTCATACATGGAGGTTTATAGTAGATGTTTAATAACAATTGTTCTATTTAATTCTTGAGGATTTTATGAAAATATGTTATTTTTAAATTCAGAAAAAAAAAAATAAATTTGAAGCTGCTATACGTCTGCCTGAGAGCCTGAATGTTCTCAGAAAAAGTTTAGCCTTTGGGTCCATTTCTTTACATGGAAACTGGAAGAACAAAGAAAACTATGTAGTTAAAACATCAAACTTGTGAACTTAGATAAGGGTGTGGTTTTTTTACAATGTCGTAATTATCAGAAATATGTCTTTTTAATAACTTTCACAGATTTTTCATAGAATAATACTTTGTTAATATCAATAGTAATAACTGTACTTTAAATGTGTAAATAGGAATATTTACAGATTCAAAAGGAAGGTAATCCTTGAGACAGCAATATATAGGGCATTTCAAATGATGGTTAAGTATCCATGGTGAACAGATTGTTAGTATGCCTATTCTCGAACTGACTACCACCATTTGTTTCTGGTCTAATCTCTGGTTTTGATCTTCTTGGTGACCTTAGAGTTGGTCATCTCTACCTTGCTAATCTTAATTGAGAAACAGGAATGATATGAGGTGTACAAATCCATGGGACCTGATGAGATGCATCCACAGGTCCTGAGCGAACTGGCGGATGAGTTGCCAAGCCACTATACATCATATTTGAGAAGTCTTGGCAGTCTGGTGAAATTGCCACTGACAGGAAAAGGGGAAATATAGTGCCCATTAAAATGGAAAAAAAGGAAGACCTGGGGAACTAAAGGCCAGTCAGTCTCAACTCTGTGCCTGGCAAGATCATAGAGCATATTCTCCTGGAAAACTATGCTAAGGCACATGAAAAATAAGGAGGTGATCGGTGACAGCCAACACGGCTTCACTAAAGGAAAATTGTTTCTGACAAATACAGTGGCCTTCTATGATGGCATTAGAGCATTGGTGGATATGGGAAGAGCAACTGACATCATCTACATGGACTTGCGCAAATCATTTGACAGTGTCCTGCATGACATCCTTGGATTTGATGGCTGGACCACTCGGTGGATAAGGAATTGGCTGGATCGTCACACTCAAAGGGTGACTCAAAGGTCAATGGCTCGATGTCCAACTTGCGACCAGTGATGAGTGTCATTCCTCAGGCATTGATTGGGACCGGCACTGTTTGTTTAACACCATTGTCAGAGATATGAACAGTGGGATTGTGGGTAACCTCAGCAAGTTTGCTCATGACACCAAACTGTGTGGTGCGGTCAACACTCTGGAGAGAAGGGATGCCATCCAGAGGGACCTTGAGAGGTTTGAGACATGGGCCCATACCAAACTCATGAGGTTCAACAAAGCCAAGCGCAAGATCCTGCACATGTGTTGGGGCAATCCCAAGCAAAAAAAAACAGGCTGGGCAGAGAATGGATTGAGAGCAGCCCTGAGGAGAAGAACTTGGAGGTGTTGGTGGAAGAGAAGCTCAACATAAGCCGGCAATGTGCCGCTCGCAGCCCAGAAAGCCAACAGCATCCTGGGCTGCATCAAAAACAGCGTGGCCAGGTGTCAAGGGAGGTGATTCTGACCCTCTGCTCTGCTCTGGTGAGACTCCACCTGGAGTCCTGCATCCAGCTCTGGAGCCCCCAATATAAGAAGGACATGGACATGTTGGAGTGAGTCCAGAGGAGGACCACAAAGATCGTCAGAGGGCTGGAGTACCTCTCCTATGAAGACAGGCTGAGGGCTGGGGTTGTTCAGCCTGGAGAAGAGATGGCTCTAGGGAGAACTTACTGCTACCTTTCAGTACTTAAAGGTGGCCTACAGGAAAGATGAGGAGGGACTTTATCAGGGAGCGTAGTGATAGAACGAGAGGTAATGGTTTTAAACTGTAGGAGCGTAGATTTAGATTAGATACTAGCAAGAAATTCTTTACTGTGAGGGTGGTGAGGCACTGGAACAGGTTGCCCAGGGAGGCTGTGGGTGCCCCATCCCTGGAAGTGTTCAAGGCCAGGCTGGATGGGGCTTTGAGCAACCTGGTCTAGTGGGAGGTGTCCCTGCCCATGGCAGGGGGGTTGGAACTAGATGATCTTTAAGGTCCCTTCCAACCCAAACCGGTCTATGATTTTATGATTCTATGATATTACATTTATTCATACAATTCTTTATGTCTACTGATGGAAATAAGGAGGTATTACTACATAACATTTATTACTATTAGTAATATTTAATATTAGTATTAATGTTAGTATTTTACATGGGCCCAAGACTCGGAAATTTTTGGACAATTTTACAAAATGTATCAGATTATTTCCTTTGTGACTGGAAAAAACATAAAATCCTTGGTGATCTTTTTTTCATCCAAGATACCGAGACAATCTTCTCTTACCATCTTCATTTTATTGATTTAAATCTTTTTTTATGAAAGTATTTTTCCTAACTACATATTTATACATTACTTAAGAGCCACTGTAAACAAATACATACAGAAATGTTTTATGTTGACTAGATGAGGTCATATTCCTCATAGATGCTTTTTCCAAACTTTTGTGCTTTTTACTCATTTGGCCCTCAGCCTTGGGCTAGCATTGATCCTCCTCTCGTCTCCTTCAGTCGAACGACATCTCAGCTCCCAAACTAACTTCTTCAAAACTGCCCGTGCATTTTTGGCCCTCCTGCTGTCTTCAAATAACCCATAAATACAACTGCTTCACCTCTAGTGTTTGTCCATCTCAACTCTCTTCTGCTTTGCCTGTATTATGACTCATGATTGCTCTGCTTTAGCAAGACTGAGAGATTTCCTGGTACAGGCATGCTTTGAGATAGAAAACTCTCTTCAAGCTAAGCAATACAAGCTGATTGTAGTGTCAGTATGAAAGTGTTTATAACAGAGGCAAAATAATTCAAATTCCAGTGTGCTGGAAAAGCATCCTAGTCTGTAGTTCATAGAACCAGACTCTCTTTTGTTTGCTGTCTTCTAATCAGATTATTTTTAGACTTGTGCCACCAAGAAACCCAGTTTCAAGTCAGGAGAAGACTAAAGGGTATTCCTGTCCCTCTGTCTAAACCATTCATATGGTCTATAGTTTGATGAGCAGGGTAGGAGTAATCTTAAAGAGATGCTATAATTTTTTTCCCTTCAAAAAGAAAGGCAGCAAGATCACAGTTATCCTTTGTCTTGCTTTAGCAAACTAGAATAATGGAAAAGCAATTATTTTATGAAACCAAATACATTTAATTTCAACAAATGGAGGCATCTACTTTGCATTATACTGGTAGCAAAGCAACGAATCTGGTTACTCTGGCAGTAAACCAGAATGAAAAGGGCAGATTGTACCTCAGATTTCTGAAGAAAAATGCACTGGTATCATGGTTGCTTTTAATAAGAGACAAGGAGGAGCAAACTCTCTTTTGTTAATCTTTTAACAATGCTGTCTTTGAATTCTCAGATAGTGGGCTGCATGGGCTTGCATCAGCTTGACTTTAAGTCCCCGGTTTAAAAATGAAAAACAAAACCCCCTTAAACAGACCTGGAACTTGTCCAGGGACCCAGGAGCTGTTTATTTCTTTTGGATGACATAAAATCACATTTTTACTTATAGTATATCTACTGGTTCCAATCAATCAGTCCAAAAGGCTGGAGAAAAATGGAGGGAAATGATTGCCAAGAAGACATTCACACTGAGTTCTCCAAATTATTTAGTGAAAGGGTGATTTATATTTTTGCCCCTACCTCCATGTATAGGACAGTGCACAGCTTCTCTTCAGGAGCAGACTAGAAAACAGTAACTCTTTGCCTTTGGGTTCCCACCTCTCCAGAGCAGCAGTGATTTACCCCATATTAACCTCCCAATTCTCCCATCTCCCACTGCGTGAATTACTCCCTAGCAGCCGGTCGTGTGGCTGTGGCACACATGTTTCTCAGGTTGTACGACCCAGCCAAGCGTTGCACTCGGGAAAGGAGTATCCCCAGACAAGTGCAGTGGAACTGAGAACCAGGAATTTGAATGCCTGTTAAACTGTGAGGGATTTCTCACATACATCGCGTTACCCAGGTAACAGTTCAGACTTAAGCCAGTCTTATTTAGCTATCCTTAAGTCATTAAACTCTCTCAATCTTTTTGTTCCTCCTCTGCCTATTTTTCCAGTGATTTGGGGTAAATTTCTGGAAAAGCTCAATGGGATTTCTAGAAGACTAGGAGTTCTGAGCTTTGAGTCAGTGTTTTAGTGGAACTGATTTTGCCATTTCAGAATCTCAAAATAAAAGAATGCTGATACAAACTGAATCCAAAGTATGACAGGTGCATGTTCAAAGCATGATGGGATCACTTACACATAGCAACAGCATTTTAGCCATGGTGGTGTATTTACAGCAAGATTTATATGTAGGGGTAATTTTTTTTTAACTTGCTGCTTAATAAAAGCAACTACTTCTAGCAGAAACCTTGGTGTTTGATAGACACTTGTTACTTTCACGAGCAAAAGGACCCCTCTCCATACAGTAAGCACCTACTGCAGCCCTGCGTTGACTTGATTTTAGGGAGCCTTTGCGTGTGTAGTAAAATCAGAACTTTAAAAGGAGAAATCCTTTGTAAACATAATCTTTCATGTATTTAGTTTAGACCAACATACGTATTAACATTGCAGCAACTTCTGTTTAAAGACAGACATACAGAAACTTTAGTTTCACGTAGGTCACAGCAGCCACGCTTCGGGGAAAAATAAAAAAGTTTCCTGACATTTTCAAAGTGTTTTGCTTTATATTTGTTTGTTTGTTTAAGCTGGTACACTAGTGGGAATATGGCTGTTTTGCTGCAGCTCTGCCTCGGTGGGTTTCTGTTATCTGAAAGGCTTACATTCGCACAAAGCATTCTGTAAATGGCAATTTGTCATCAATTGAGGAGGATTAAAGAGGGATCAATTACAAGACAGTCTGCTGCTTATATTTACTCTATCTACATCAACACTTCTTCCTACCTTAGTGAAATCACAGCCTAGCACATGAGTAATTTGTGTGTCTGTAACAAGTTTACCTGATATTAAGAGCTGATTGAATACAAACCACAGGCTGGAGCCTTTTGTCTCAATATTTGCTCTTTTCTTGTTGTCACAAATCACCCATTGATTTCAAGAGTACAAACATTTCTCGATGGTGAGAGTTAATCTCTCTTTCATGCTTGTTTACACACTCTGTTCATTCCAAGAAGCCAGTTGCACTTTTCACCTTGGTCTACAAGTAGTCATGCAAACATACGTCCCAAACCTGAGAAACGCCCTTTTGTGTTCACCCCTGTTTGTTTTACTCATGCTTCTGCTCACTGGTTCTAACTTGGTTATATCTTCATTTTAGAACTAAGACCCTGAGATCAAAGAGTCTGAAGGGACACTATGAAAACACTAGTGAGCAAAGGGCTGGACTGACCTTTGTGCAAATCCTTTAGTTTCAAAATTCTGTCTCCTGATACTCAGATCCTGTATGCGCGTATGTATATGTGTATGCATGTGTATACGTATAGTAAACAGTATGTATTGTATTGTATAGTATAGTATAGTATAGTATAGTATAGTATAGTATAGTATAGTATGGTAAATGCAGAGACATTACATGTCTATAAAGAAAAAGATGCAGAAACATTACTAACCATGAAGAAAAATTAAGCACAGATTTAATTTAAATCGAAGAGATTTAAATTAATCAATTCAATGGGACCGGGGTTGTATGTTTTCTTCAAATACTTAAGACAGTAAGGATAGCTGGAAAAAATAGCCTTGTTTTGATGTATCTGTTAACTGAGCTGCTCAAATACATATTTTTTTTCTTCTTGTGCTGGTTCAAAGTTCATAAATTCTTTTTTCCACGATGCGCACATAAGTAATGTTTTTGGAAGAGCTGAGCTCATGTGAAAATACTGATGGACAGTAGTTAAGACCCAAATGACCATGGGTAACTTTTATGGAGTGATGAGCACTCTGGCCCCAGTTCAGCAAAGCGTTTAAGTGAGAGCTCGTGTCTACTGAAGTCATTACCTGCAACACAATTGGTATCAATATAATCTCACACAGCAAAACTGTTTTTCTTTGACTGAGTCACTATTCTGGTTTATTGTGCTTTATCCTTTGATGAACAGTATAGAAGGAAAACTAGCTTCAATGTATAGCCCTAATGTTGTTTTAATTCCAATTTACATATGCAGTTAAATTTCTAAATAATCCATTTAATTCCGAGAAACAGTAATGTTTCTTGCATTTTTAAAGACTATTTCTTAAAGACTACTGAATATAATACACTTAGAAGCCACAATGTTTGTTCAGACCAGAGGTCTTCTGTTCATAGTTATGCTGATCCGTTACTTTAGAAGAATGAACCCATGGTGGTGCCCCAACACGGCATACACACAAACATTGGTTTTCACTGAACTACCCCAATTATGCTGGCATTGGCTCTCAGATAGACATTGAGGTTTCAAATCTTTATAGCCCACCCTTCCAGGGCCCACCACAACTCTGTTTGTGTGCTCCACCTGGTAGCACATCATTCCTAAATACAAGACTACCTAATTCACGGTATTATCTCCCTGTACTTCACACCAAAAGACAGGAAGAGGGACAAGAAGAGTTCTACCAGGGCCTGAATCCACTAAATACTATTTTCTGTGTGTACCTGGCAGATCACATAGGACAAGGTGATCTTAACTACCATCCTAGAGACTCAGACTCCTTAATTCCTACAAAGAAAGATGGCCCTTTTTTGGCTTGACCTCTAAGTCTGCACACATCATTGCCCTGACAATGCCTTTCATCTAATTGGCATGTGGCTGAGGGTTTTAATATTTTGGTTTTTTGGAAGGAGCTCATAAGCCCAGTTCAGCATTAAGATAGTTCACAGGATCCAGGAGCACAGAACAAACTATCGCTAATAGTTGTTAATACACTGTTAATGTTGTTAATACATGCATGTGTGTGTGTGTATGATAGTTTTTGGAAATTTTTCATATAAAGCTTTTTTCCCCCAGGCATGAAGTCAGCAGATGACATGTAGGCCACCTACACATTTTATCACCAGAAAGAACAAAACTATATTAACATTGCCACAGTAATTTTTTCTCTTCTCTGGTGTGTAAAACTTCATAGTGAGATCCCAAGGAAGGGCGCTACCAAGACTCAGTAACCATCAGCTGCGCAGAAGCTATGTAAGACAGCAGACACATCAGTCTGTCTCCTTAGAAAAAGGACATTTAACAAGGAGTCAGCTTCAACTCTGAGTTTAAGACTCCACAAAAGCCAGGCAATATGAGGAGTCTTGAAAGGATCTCTTAAGCAACCATAGCTGGAGGGAAATGGGACTCAGCAGTGACATACTATGCAAGCAGCTAAAAAGCAGTTATGTTTGCATAACTTGTTCTGTGTGAGGTGGTTCTCTGTCACCACAACAGGTGCTTGGAAGATCACCCCAAGGTATCCATAGCTTTTCAGTCTTTCTCAGAATTTCAAACATAAAGATATCAGTGAAAATGCAGACAGATACTGACGGGCTGAATCTTTGACAGTGGTATGATGTGTGCTTTCCTCCTAAGTCAAACCCATTGCCACTAGGCTAATTCCTACCCGCGTGCTTTTGTTTTCTTGCATAATGATTCCATTGTGTGTTCATAAATAGCACGTCTGCCTGGGCTGCCTCGGCAGCCTAGCATGTCTGAGCACACCCTGGACACAGCTACTTACAGGAGCTGGCAAGAGAGTCGATGGCTTAGGTTACATGCACGTGGCTGGGGTTGGCATCAAATTGTGTTGACGTTATCCTGAACTCTGGTATGCCTTGCTGGTAGGCAGATCTGGCTTGTCTGTCAAACTTGGTCTTGGCCCCCCAATACTAGAAAAGAGAGCCCCAAACAGGGCAGAACAACGTTCGAAAAAGCCTGAGAAGTGATGTTAAGAAAAGGAAAGGTGTGATTGTCTTCATGGGACTTTTCCCATTTGTCAATGATGGACTGACATCTTCTAAGCAGCCAAATTTGATATTTACTCCCTACTAGTGAGAGCTTGAAATGGGATTCCTGTGAAGTATGGAGAAGCCTTCCTCATAGAGGCATTTTCTTGCTAGTGTAATGAAATTATGTGCTACCTCTTCCATACAGCTTTTGAAGAGACAGGAGGTACTGGAATATGCTCACAGCTGTGTTGCATTTCAGGTTGCTCTACGTTGTGAGGCATCGGGGTGTAAGTTTTCCTGGTGGCTTCAAAGGGTGCACTGAAAGGCTTCGTGACACCTGGGGCTTGTTAGGGTTTTCCTTTGGGCGTTCCAGATGGAACACTTCAGTGGTACTTTGGCATATGCTCTGAGACCAGCACTGGTGTGTCTACAACAGCAATTTACTTCGGGTCAGGAACACACTTCTGAAGCTAATCATCCAGTTAACCCCTCCAACTGCTTCTTGGATTGCATCATGGTCTTGTATCACAGGAAATCCATACTTTTTGGGCCAACATAAACCGAAGGGTGCTCTTTGGCATTACACTTAACAAGCGGCAAGTGATAATGGGCTGAAATTTACAGTTCAAAACCAAGCTCCTAAAATGTCTATAATGGGGTTATTGCATCCCCAACACTAATGGCTTAATAGATATGCTCCCATCCAACCTTGCTAATGTAAACGTAGCTCACGTAGACGTTTGGGAAATAGAACTCGAGGGTGCTGCAGAAGGCATTTTGTAACAACTGATATTTCAGAAGTTGGTGCAAGAAATCATCATTTGAAATTCCCCACATATAGGGAAAGATTTCTTTATACCCTCATTAAAAATAACTCTTGTTGCAATTATCACACTTTGTTTTTGTGGTGGTTGTTACTACAGCAGCACAGTCCTTCAGTAGGAACCCAGCGATCCCATTGTGCTAGGCAATGCACGTGCACCAAAAAGCAAGATTTAATCCTTTTAACTTTTAGTCTGAGTGTAAAGCCTTTGTTGATCTATGCCCTGAAGCATGAGAGTTTGTTTCCATACTTTCTTCATACCAGTGACATTTGTGCTCTGTTATTGCAATGCATTGTTCAGAGGCCTTTCAGAGCATTTACTTTATGTTATGACTTATTCATAATGCTCCTGCTAGAGTGATAACTCGCTTGAGTGCTAACATGACAAAGCATGCTCTGTCAATCTTGAGATCTTCACACCAGCTTTTGATGGTATGTCTTTATTAAAAATAATAAAATACAAGTGAACATGATGCATGAATTGACACCCTCTATGTTGTTGTACCAAAGGCTGAAGGCCAAAAACCATCAATGCAAATAGGTATAAATTTATATAACACAATCTTCATGCTGTGATGTCTTTTTGAGATGACAAATAATTATGAAATGTTAGTTTAAATGAAGAAAATGCCTGTGTCACTCCCAAGTTCCAAACCCACTGAGTTTTGCATGATTACTATCACAGATCTTGGAATCCAGGCTAACTTTCCCGATCTTTCAATTATGCATAAGTGGGGAGTCTCATAAATTCTGAGCCTTTCTGAAATCTCGCTATGTTCCAGCGATTGCTATCCGAATCCCACCTACTAAGTGATGATAGAACCAGGCTTCAAGTTCCTAGCAGCTACTTAGGTCTCCTGATTTCTATTACACATTTGTGTAGTTGGATCTGCCTTTTTACTCATTCATCTGGCTATAACTTTGGTGATCTCTCTGCCTGGTATCATCTAAAAAATTAGTGAAGAGAAAGACCTGAGAGACACTGAGGTCTTTTGAATGGAATAATCATGTGGGACCCAGGAGAATACTTCTAAAATATACTGACTGACTTTATTCAAAGTCCTTGATGACATGACCTCCTTTACTTCTTCTACCTTCTTTGTCTCATTCTCTCTCTTCCTTTTTTCTATTATCACTTTCCTCACCGTCAGTGGTGCTTAGAATTTGCTGTTGACTGATTTATCATCTTTGCACCAAAGAAAGTTAATGCAAACTACAAATGGTTGCTCTCCCCATGTTTTAACTCTCACTGCTATTTATCTCAATGAAAATCTCAGGTGTCTCAGGCACCAGATTTGTACCTGTCCCCCAGCAGAACCAAACAATTCCCCAAGCTTTTATGCAGGCTCGGCTTTGTGCTTCAGTCTTTCGGAGTAATTGGGATTACTTCAGAGTATTTGATTAGGTTTAAAATGTAATTCACTTCCTACTGGCAGCTATGACCCATGGGTAATAATCTAATATCAATAAAGAATCCAAACATTTCAGGGGGAAATTTTGAGCCATAACAAGGCTATCTGCGTGCTTAGGTTATGAGGTATTTATTACCCCTCATCAGGTTTTCCGGTACATCCAGAACTGGTACATTCCAGTAACTCTAAAAAACTTTTGTCATTATCTCCTAAATAAATGCTAGGATCTGCTATCATAGGAATTGTATTTTCTTAATATTACAATAAGAAAGAAAGCGAGCTGAAGACACTCATAACAGAAATGGATGCTTCTAGTTCTCTGGAACAGGAATGTTATTCAGGAATGATGGCAACCTGGAAATTATTATTTTTATGCTCATGTCATTAGTTTCATAAAAACATATGTACTTTTTTCTTCTTGAACTTGTGACCAGTGTCTGCTGCTACGTTGTAGCCCTGGATTCTTGGAGTTGGGCGACCCCTGTTTTTATAACCTAGCTGAAGATTCTTCCCGTAGAGTTTGGGAAATAATGTGAATATACCAATAAATGTTTTGGGTTTTTAAAGAAAAACAGAAGAAAACTTGAAATGCAAAGTATGGTAATGCCATGGTGCAATGAGAATGCCCTTGTTGAATAATAACTTACCTCAAAGGAAGTTGCGCTGAACTGAATGAGTCCTTATTATGTGTAACATTTTAGTCAGTGTGAGTTAAATCATTAGAACTAAGCCCAGAAAAAGCAAGAGAAGATTTTGATATATGCCTCAAATTATCTCATCTATCATTAGAAGTATAATGAGGAGACAGAGGAGAGAGACAATAGAAATGTCTTTTATTATTATTATGTTTTGCTTATGTTATTCCATGTTAAATATTTTTCAGTGACATTGTTGCAGTTTGCTTTGGGAACTTTTAGACATGCTTGACCTATAATGTGCACACTATAAAATTAATTTAATGTTTTACTACATTTGCCTTTGAACGTGGGTCCTCTTCATTTTTTATGGTTAAGTGAAATGTGGAATGTTAAATTCCAGAGTTGGCAGCCGTGTGCTCTAGTAGTTATTCATTTCTACACCACAGATTTTGTTTCAAAGGCATCATTCCTGAGCTGGATTGTAGCCATTTTTCTGGGTGTTGTTCTACAAACTACCCCCCAAACATGAACAGTCCTTTCTTGCTGATTTCTTAAGAGTACCAGAATCTGTAACTTAATACATGGAAAACTAATTTTGGGAATTTTACAAACAAACTGTATATATATTTTTATATATATGTATAAAACCTTCCATTGTTCTTCTGAATGTATGGACTTCCAATATTTTTCCCCCAAAAAAACCTCCAAAACTTTTGATTTTGTTAATCCTGTAAAATTGTCCTGGAATTTTACCTGTCGTTAAAGATAGAAAGAAGGTTTTATTGACAGCAGAAAACAAAATTAAATCTAAACTTACTCTATATGTTAAGAATATTCAAAACCTTGTGTAGCAATACAAATTGTAGTAGAGATAAAAGTTGTAGTAACCTTTGGGTAAAGTCTGCCCTCAAAATCTAAAAGAAACATTTTTGTGAGAAAACTAGTCAATAAGCATCACATTGAGTCACATATTTTTGGTTCCTGCGCAGTTAATAGGTGAAGTGGGGGTTCCTGTTAAACAGTTTTCCCACAGTGACAAACCCCTACTAAGTTTCATGAGAAAAACAAAACCAGTCAATAAAGAACATCTAAAACCACGGCAATTATTTTCTGTGGTACAATGGAAAATTACATGGGTTTCTAATTACTGACTGTAGAGCCTTTATTAATTCAGATTTTCATTCCAGTAAACTAATTCCAACCTATCTTCTTCCAGTGATTTTACCTAGCCATAATTATCTCCCCTATTTCACACATGGAGGAGAAATTGAATAGGCAGATAGGAGTCTTCAACATGCTATGTAATGGATGCTTATGTCAAAGATTGCATCGTGCAACATAGTCATTGGAAACATTGGCTAGCATAATGCAAGGAAATCATGGAGTGCAAGATGTCAAACATGTTGAAATTAAACTTGAGTATGATCATCACACAAAACTTCAATCATTTAGGTTTAAACACCCACCCCACCCTGCTCCCCCAGCGTCTCTTTGAGGACAGCTAATTATGTCAAATGTTTAAGATAACAAATGATCTCAATTATCTCTAATTGCAACTAGACTGACCTCTAGTGAGTGGTTTTCCTTCTCTCAAGTTTGCTCTGCATGGAAAACAGAGTAAGGAAGGAGGCAGGTGTGTATCCCAGGTCTCTCTTACAATGGAGTCAGGGCACAGGTGAGACACACACAGGCTTTTTTCCTTAGATAACCTAGTTGGGGCAGGAAGTTAGATATCCATCAAAGGTTGGAATGATTGTGTTCTGTTACCTATTTCTTTCTTTTGGCTATGATGAGCAAAGGATGAGTAGCTTAGGTTTAGACAGAAAACTCTTCGATATCTAAATTAGGTAAAATGAGATCACCCTTATAGATTTGTCTCCAGAAAAAGAAAAAGAAGTCGGACTATGGCACAACTAAATTTCTTTCCCAAAGTGGGGAGAATATTAAACCGAGAAAGGCCCACTGGGTTTTCAGTTCTGCCTTCTGAAATGCCACAGGATGGAGTGCAGTTTCAGTTTTGACCTTGAAAAATGAGTGTATTTCAAAGAGTTCTTTTACTCCCACTAGGTTTTAAAGAAAGCCTGTTAATGCAACATTCTGCAGAGGGTAATTAGTGCTAGTCTCTCACATGTTGCAAAGGCAAATAGCTGCTGTCCTGCAGTAAATATTTTGGTTTTTGAGAGGTGTTTATATGTTTCTGATGTTACTGTTGGTTTAGCTAGTAAATATTTCAATTGCTGATATCTTTTTTTCTTTTTTTCTTCTTGTTTGTAATTCCTGGAGAAATGACTTATTCTTATGTATTCTAAACCCTTCAGCCCTCACTGAAGGAATAACTTCTTTTCAGCTGGGGTCTATTTATTTAAACAGGAACTATTTTAAAAAATAACTTTAGCGGAGTAGTCTCTGACATTCTGCACAGAGAGATATTTTATTTTATAGATGGTCTCATTTATGTCGAACTTTTGAAATAGCAGCTCTTTTCCTATAGCGGATAAAATTGAAGTCCTCAGTTGTTCCAAGACAGAGAAATGGCGTCTTCTCTATTTCCTTCTCCTGCCCATGAACTTCCGTTGCTAGCAACAAATTTTTCAGAATGAAGAAAAGCGATTGCCATCTTAGAACCTGTGTTTATCCTTCTGTCTTTTTTTTGTAAAGCAACACTGTTTATCTTAGCTGTATTGTGTTTTCAGAGAAGAACAACAGCTAGACATTTCAGAGATTGGTATCATGCTGATAAATTGCTACAGACTGAAAAAAAAGCTGCTGTAGAGCCATCATTTCTGTTTCACTCTGCAAGAAGTCTGCATAGAAACTACTCTGGCAGTAGGACAAAATCCATGGCAAACACTAAGAAAACTTAACATTTCCACCTCATTCAAGAGCATTCTTTTGGCTTCTGTTCTGCTGTCATTTGCTCACAGCATAACACCAATTTTCGTGCCTTTTAAATAAGAGCTGAGTGAAACAGCTGTCTGTTCTAAAAGTACCGGTGTTGGTGTTCTGCCATCATATACCTGCGTACATGGCAGGTTATATTAGACTGGAGTAAGAAGTAGGTAGTTAATACATGTCATGTTGGCAGATCTTTAGTAGAAATGGTTAAACTTTTGAAAGGGACAAGTTTTGCTTGGACAAAGGGACGAGTTTCTTGTTTCTACTCTTTATTTTAACAACTCTCTGGTACTGTTACATGTTGTATGTGTCTACTCCTGCCACACTGAATCTATTTTGTCTGCTTGGTATGCTTCTGTTATCGCAAACCCAAGGATATATCCTAGTATGGTAGTGTAGATTGCATTTTTTCCCATTTACCTTGCTACATCAATATCACAGATCAGAATCTACTTCAACTTGTATACATTATTCTTCTAGATTCAAAATGATCTCTGCTTCTTTAGTAGACAGTGTGGTTTAATCAGAGACTGAAACATAAAAATGTCTAGTCTCTGCTGCCTGCTTGATAGATTACCTATGAAAATAACTTATTGCATCTTTCACTTTTTCAGCCTTTTGCCTTTCTTGTCTGTTTGGTTTGTAAATTTTTCTGAGCTGAACTGTCTCCTAGTATATCAATGCACAAAAGTTACTGTAGCAGGATCCTAAACTCAGTTATCATGTCTATGAATTAGGAAAAAATACATATGAATATAACTCCACCACTCAGAAGATCTGAAGAGCAGCTCTCTGACTAAAGTAGCTTTACCTGAAAAGAGGGGTTTTTTGCGCGTTTCAGGAAGCGTCCATAAAGTTTTAAGCATAATCACAAAATCTTTTATAAAAAGCTATAATAAATAATGTTCTTTCTCTCCGAGTTTTACCGATTTCTCTCTATAATGCTAAATTTTTCAGTTTATTCACAATATTCTAAATCTACTTCACAACGAAAGCCCACTCCCCTAACCCCCACATGGTCTAGGAACAGTTACACTGATTAGAAGAAAATGAAGCAATGCCCTGGGAGAAATATCCGGTGGTGACCTTGTAACAAATGTGTATATGAAATGACATTGGAGTTATGGGTTTGACATAAATTGTACAGGCTTTATCCCAAAAGACATCCATGAGGCTAGGGGCCTACATGTGCTAGTGCACATAAAGGACTGGCTTTTGGTGTAATTACACAGCAATATAAGCACCACAATCTGTCTGGATGGGAATTAGCTGAGTAGGAAGGACGAAGCCCATATAGGAAGGTGTCAGGAGACCTGGACTTCATTCTCAGCACTGTCTTTGACTGCAGCACCTTGTATCACCGTTGCTGAGGCCTTTGTTTCCCCATTAGCCACTGCCTGCTTTGCCCTTGGTGATGACAAACTCTGTGTGATGATGGGAGCCCTGCATTGAATTGAGATCATGATGGGATTCTAGGAATTTATTGTTAAATAACTAAAAAAAAAGAAGTACAAATAGTCACGGTGACACCTTAGGCACCAGAAATGCCTTTTCTGCAGTTGGTTTTCTTACATCCACTGGTGTGAGAAGCCAAGGCTCCAGGGCACAAGTGTATAAATATTGTGCAGGAAACTGTGTCATCATTCCCTCTTCCACAATAACAATGTGTAAGTCCGGGGCCGGTTCTTTGCCAGGCATTTGTCTGGGGTTTTCCAGTAGCAGCAGCTAGGCCTAAGGCTTTTTCTTTGGCAGACTGTTCTGATGATCTTTGGCACTACCCTGTTGCTGGTTTGGTTGGCTTCTGTGCAATAGAAATAAGCTAAGAGTTAGGCAACTTCTGAGGATCTGGTTTGTCTTTATTTCTTTCTGACATTTTTTCTGGTTTGAACATAAAATGCAACACTAAATTGAGGTTGGATTTATAACACGGGCCTTGCATCACGAGAAAAAAAAAGTTTTACAGTACAATAAATACAGTTTCTGTCCTTAATAAAACTATGTTTTTTATGATTGATTTAAGAATTTGGGAGTCTTTACTGCAAATAAACACAAGAAACACTGATTACCAGTGATTCAGTTTGAAGTTAGAATCATAGAATCATGTTTAGAGTTGGAAGGGACATTAAAGATCATTCAGTTCCAACCCCCCTGCCATGGGCAGGGACACCTCCCACTAGACCAGGCTGCTCAAAGCCCCATCCAGCCTGGCCTTGGACACTTCCAGGGATGGGCCATCCATGACTTCCCTGGGCAACCTGTTCCAGTGTCTCACCACCCTCACAGTAAAGAATTTCTTGCCATCTAAATGGCAAGATGCCATCTAAATCTAAATTTACCCTCTTTCAGTTTAAAACTGTTACCCCTCATCCTATTGCTACAGTCCCTGATAAAGTGTCCCTCCCCATCTTTCCTGTAGGCCCTCTTTAAGTACTGGAAAGCCTCTATAAGATTTCCCCAGAGCCTTCTCTTCTCCAGGCTGAACAGCCCCAAGTCTCATGGCCTATCTTCATAGGAGAGGTGCTCCATCTGTCTGACCATTTTCATGACCATCCTCTGGACTCACTCCAACAGGTCCATGTCATTCTTATGTTGGTGGCTCCAACATGTAGGATTATAGGATCACAGGATAATTCAGAGCGGAAGGGACCTTGGGAGGCTCAGAGCAGGGTCTACTACAAGGTCAGACCAGGTTGCTCAGGACTTTTTCCAGTTGGTTCTTTGAAACCTCCGAGGATGGAGCCTTCACAGCCTCTCCTCTAAGCAAATCCAAGCTGAACCCCTTTTGTTTCAACTTGTGCCTCTTTGTCATCCTCTCGCCAAGCACTGCAGTAAGCAAACCACCTTCTTGCTGGTCTCCTGAGGCACAGGCTGTCTGCTGTTGGGTCCTCCTAAGCTTCTCCTTACCCAGGCTGAACAGGCCCAGATCCCTCCTCCCTTCCTCCTAGGGTCAGCGCTCCAGGAATGATGCCTACCCTGGGGTTCCTGGCCTGCAGCCTGCTGGTGGCCCTGGCTGCTGCCATGGCACACTGTTTGCTTCTGTGGTTTCCCCTGCCTGGACTCCCAGGGGATTTCTGCAGAGCTGCTCCCCAGCCAAAGGGTTTGTACTTTTGCTTACACCATCTATACAAAACCAGAGAAACTCAGATATGGAGCTTCAAACTTCAGCTGCCTCATATGATTAGGTCAGGAATGCAACACTTTTGGCTCTGTAGAGCTTCAAGCACCTCAGATTTTCACATGCTTGTGTTTTTGTAATGTCACTTATGACTCATTTCTGCATTTTTTCCTGTTTTAACTCCCACCTCTTTTCCTGTGGTCTAAGGCAAGGCTCTGTTAACTGGCTTATCCTTGTTCTCAAAGGCAAACTATCTTTAAGTTTTACGTCTGATTTTGTCCAAGTTTCTTGTTCCTACTCTTTATTTTAAGAACTGTCAGGTACTGTTACTTGTTGTACTCATACAGTTCTTCAGTAAGAAATATTCTTTTGTTGTTACCCAGGGGGAAACTGAGGCAAAAATCAGAAGCAGCATCCCTAAGTGTGACAAGAAGGAATGGCCAGGGGACTAAGCGCTGTGAATGTGGTAGTGAAACAAACAGTGTGAGGAGACTCAGCCACCTGTCCTGCGTGGTCCTTGGCTGAGGGCTGGCTGCAGTTGCGGGCACTCACTCAGACTGGGATCCGGCGTGGGGCAGGGTCCATTGCCCATGGGTGGCTTGAATCCAGTGCTTTGATTTGAAGGGTGGGAAGTTTGAGTAGAAGGGATGAGGTCAACACATGACTTTGTCTCGACTAAAGAAAGGGACGGAGTTATTCAGGTTGCTAAAACGATCTGATCTGAGCCCGTACTCAGGCTGAGACTTTAATTTCAGTTTTATTAAAGACACATCAAGTTACAAGTGGTGATGTTATTCCTGACCTGTCAGGGGCACTCAGTGGATGAATCCATCTACTCCTGATTGTGGAGTCAGGGATCCTGTTATCCTCCTTCCTTTTCATAATCTTCCTCTATGCGATGAAGCTTTTTAAAGCAACCCCAAGGCATATTGTGGGCAAGCGTGAGGCTCAAAATGACTCCTGCTCCCACTTACCCTGAAGCTCAGGGTCTTTCACCAGGGAGAGGGAAAAGCTTCAATTGCTCAGTGCCTCATTTCAATCCCTACCACGCACAGTTCACTCACAGATGTGGCATTCCACTAATACTTCTATTTATTTTAATCCCCCTTCTTACATAAGAAGAAATTAAGCCACAGAAGAATGGCTTTGCCTATGGTAAAGCGTGAAGTCTATAAAACCACATGGAATTCCCAGCTGAATACAGCTACGCTGAAGAGAGAGAGGAGATTTGTTTTGGTTTGGGTTTTTTTCCTTCTTCTTCTTTTTAATGTTTATCCATAACAGCAAGAAAATCTTCTGAAACATGATTTAAAGCTGACAGAAAAAAAACAATACTTGCTGCATAACAGCAGCAAGATTGCCTTTGTAGAACACATCTAATAAAACTGAGATCTACTACTGTTTAAAAATGAGCAGGTCAAAGAATTTGACCTAGCCCTGACGAATACTGCTTAAAGTGTCTGTAGTTCAAAAGACTTCAAGCCAGACAGTTTAACTATTGATTTTCTGCATATGTGGACATCTGTATTTTCTGTGCATACACAGAAAATGTATATGTGTATGGGGACGTAGAGATAGACAAACATATACACACCCATGCATGCACATGCACATTAGAATTAGAAACAAAGCATGGCATAGGACTTTCTTTACAGGAAAAAGCTAAAGGCTTTCATAAAAACAGTCTCTTTCAAAGCAAAGGATTTTATTTCTTTGCATGTGTGAGGGACAAATGCAAGACTGTAATTCTTTTGAAAAATGCATATTAATTCTTTTGTCTTAGCACGGAAAATTTACCAAAGAGATCTCATTTAAAATCACATAATTCATCTGCCCAAGATTGCAGGAGACTCGTGTCAGGACAATTTTCTTCAGTTGATAACCCTTTCACCTTTGAATTCTTTTTTTTACTTCAGGCTGTCATGCCTGCTAGAAGTGAATGTGTTTAACCTACTAATACAAGATCAATTTTAAACCTCTTGGGGAAAAAAAAGAAACAACCCACACTTTGCTGTGTGCTGTACGTAATTTTCCAGTTAGAAAGGTGCTTACAGGCCACATAACGAAAACTGAAGGCTCCTTAAGAAATGGTAATAATTTATATTCATCTTGAAAAGAAGTATGCATTTTTCTTGCTGTTCAAAACTGAATCCCTCTCAAGTCTCTTAGCCAGCAGTTACAAATCTTATTAGTTGTTATAAGAGCCAAAAGAAAGACAGCTCTCCTGATCAAAATCCCCACAGCCCTTCGATAAGAATTTATCGACACTACATACCAGGCTCATGCAAATCAGCGCTCAAACCGGTTCTATTTGTGTGTTAGTATTGGATATGGTTGTTCCGAAGATTTTGCATTCAGACAATTCTGTGAGAACCAACAGCAAAAGCTGGTTTTCGCTTTACACCTAAAATACGTTTACAGCTGTAGTTTGCAGAATATGACTGCTGATACTGAACTTGTGTATAATGCCATTTGGGACCAGACTGCTCAATATTCACTTGCTTCGTGATGCTTTCAGCTTCAAGAAGCCTGTCTCTCACTGCTTATAGCATACTCATATTGCTGAGGAATATGCAAGTATATACTCCAGATAATGGTTGTGCTTTCTTCTCCTCACTTCTGCCAAAGAAACTAGTGCACAGTGCAGTCAGTGTGCATTCTTGGAGTTCAGCTTTTATATTTCTGCACCTGTAAAATGAGCTCATCTGATACTTAATCTGGTTTCATGTTATAAATCAGGAAATAATATATATGGGAAAAACATAAGGTCTGACTGTGCAATTGCTGGCCAGTTAGCAGGCATCAGGCATCCACCTGGATGGGAGCATTACTGCAATGTAGGAGCATCACTTAAATCTTTGACCCTAGGAATATACATAAATGAATTCAATGTCTATTTGACTTACAAAAAATAACCATATATGTAAGCGTGTCCAGTCATAGCAGACACATTCCCTAATGCTTTACAGCAGAGGTTCTGAACCTCAGTATTTCCATTCCACCAACCACTTCTCATTTACCAATATAAAAAGGCTGAAATATCCTCCCCTTTGGAGCCAGAGGCCTTCCCTTCTCAGAGACAAATGTAGAAATACAGTGAACAGCATTTTCCTTCTACCAGTAAAGAAAAGAGAAAAAGCCCAAAACAACAAAAAACCTCAGTAGAAACATTTGGTGAGAGTTAAGTTCCTGCAATCAGTAGACAATCCTATCTGATTTTATCTGAAGGGTCAACATCAGATCTACACCCTTCTTTTGAAGAAACTAAATTCTTTCAGACTTCATCAAACAATTTAAAAGAAAAATGGCCTTTGGAAAGTAAGGAACTCTTTTCAGAAAAGCATGAATTGGAAAAGGGAAAAAAAATAACAATACAGCGCTAGCAAAGGCAAATCATAGTCAACAGAAAAATCAAGCTATTAAATTTGCTTTTACACTAGTTTGTAATTTAATAAGAAATTTAGTATTAGACATCTTCTTTTACAGACGGTGAACCCATCATCTACGTTCTCCACTGAACGCTTTTTCTCCCAGAAAGCTGTGAAATGCATGTGTCATGGAAACAGTGAGCCCTGGAGACTCAGCTAAATCTACTCTGAAGAAGCGCCCTCGGCAACGTATAACAGAGACCAGCGCATCAGTGGCTTTAATATACTTATCTGCTACTGTTACACTGAATTAGTCGCTAATATGAATATACACAGTTAGATTCAGACAAAACCAATATTTTTCCTCCAAGTTTTTTGAAGAATCATATCTGTCCAAACCAAAACTCTCTTTAAAGTCAGGACAATTTGGGTAAATAATTTTGGTTGGTGACACCCATATTATAGTTGTGGCACCTTGGTAATCCATGGAGAACTGCTAACAATTCACACAGAGCATGGCTGTGTTCGTATAGATCGTCTGCCTTGTATCCAGGTGTCTCTACAGGGGTCAATGGCACATTTGTTTTTTCCCTGCATTATATATTTTTTTCATGTAGAAGTTAGGAATAAGGCTGCTACAGAATGTGAATTTGTATGTGAATTTTCTCATAAGAGGTCGTCAGAAAAAGACGGCTGTTGAAAGTTAAGAAAATTAAGAAATGGTGTCAGATGAGGAGCAGTGCTAGAAAAAAAAGTCCCAATTTGAAGTGGCAGTGTAGACAACACAGTTAGAAATGAAAGTAGAAGCAGTGCAGACTGGTACTGTAGAGTGAGAATGTAAGGAAATGAAATGATGTGAGATTTTTGGCAGGGCCAAAGTTGCGAAGGACTGTGAAGCCGAGTTACTAGAGCCAACTTTTTCATGAATGGCTTTTAATTTCAGGTATCTGAGCTGAAAAAAAAAAACAACAAAAAAAAACCCCAAACCAAAAAACCAACAAAACCCAAACAATGAAAAACCCAACTTGGAAGGAGCCCCAGTTATTCAGCAAGTGCCGAGAATTAGCCTCTCTAATTTTGGAGCTAGTTGTGTTTGGAGCCGAGAAACCTGAAATTATCTTGTCCTCTAAGCGTTACTGGATGAATACTGCCTTTTGAAGCAATTTCCCTGTTTCTGAATTGGCACTGAAAGATGTGGAAATTTTAAATCACTGAAAAGTATAATCATTTAGGCCCTGGAATTTATTGTCTTCAAAACATACTCTTTCACTGAAGAAACAAGAAGTCTTTATAAGCCTTAAAAAGTGTAATATTTGCCTTCTGGTTCACATGTTTGACAGTGAGTCTTATCATTAGATAAGGGTTAAAGTAGCTACCATCCCACATTCTCCAAACATAGCCAGATGGTTTGAAGACTAAGTAGTGAAAAAGCTCAATCTTCAATCAAACAAAGCAGTTCGCATCTTTATTGTACCATTTGTTTAGTAGGCTGACATGGGATGCCTAACATCCTTAAATAACAGTATTTAGGCAGCTGCTTAATTAAATTCTCAAGGCTGCATTTTGATAGGGATAATTCATTTTAAACCAATAACAGAACATGAGCCCTTTCTTGCCCTCCTTTTCTTTTAGCAGATAATACTCCGTTATCAGTTGCTTCTGGCTGACCACAAATAACCGTAACAGCTTGAAATGAGTCACCGATCTCCGCAACCCCCTGCAAATCTGTCTCAAAATCTGATGGAAATTAGTGCAGGTGGTTTATAATAGCTTCAAAAGAAAAAATACATTTTTGGGTCCTTGGTATGACCCTTAAATCTCTATTTTTTACATAATAAAAAAATTATTAAAATAGCCTTTACAAAAGGCTATTTATTTTAAAAATTTAGAATAATCTAAAACTAACAGTTTGGGTTTCTTTTACCTTATTGAAATTTGTCTTACTTCCTTTGTGTATCTAAATGGCCACTCTCATTTTTCAAGGGTGTCCTGATTAAAATTGTCAATAAGAAAAAAAGCCATGTAATGTGTGTATTGTTTGCTGGCCACAGGTAATACAGCAGCAAGGAGATGCTCTGGCCCAAACCTGAACTGTGGTTCAGCTCAGAAAACACTTTTTTCTCAGGCAGATATCCCCTGTTTCTCTAATTGCTCTTTTCCATAAATGATCTAAAATAAGCACTGCTATGTCTATTTTTGCCTCCCAGCCTGACAGTTCTGGAGATGCTATTCTGTCCCATTTCCAGTGGGGCAAAGAAATGAGAAAGGAGGGGAAATTGATATAAGTTATCAGTTAATTTATTATTCATTATATACGTATGTACATCTGTTTAATATCCATGTTTACCAAATGTAAGAAGTACTCACAAGTCAAATACTGCTCTAGCATAAATAAGGTGGTTTAATAAACTTCAGGGCGGTTGTCATAAAAAATAAATATGTCCTCTTTTTTATCAGGTGAGACTGCCTTTCATTTAAATTTCATAGAGCTTAGAGCACATTGTCAAATAATGGTAATAATGATGATGTTGATGAGATAGAATTGTTAAACACAAGACTGATTACAAACCTTTAAAGTCGATTTACATTTTCTAACAGAAGGTGCTCTACCCTGTAAAATATTCACCAAGATAATTCTTCATTTCCCATTGTGATACTTCCTGTGGTTATATCCCAGACAAAATTAGCTCTTACTGACTGCAGTGGCTTATCCGAGGAGCAACTAATCTTATCTGAATTTCACAAATACCTCAAATGGTAGCTTGCGACTTTGATTACTGGGAGAGTAGACCTAATCAAATTCCTTTCCTTAAAACAGTGGTTCATTCAGATCCTTCACTCGGAGAGATCAAAGCTGTTTCTTCTCACTATCTGCAGGGAAGCTCATTAGGAGGAGGTTGTCAGGGTTATAATCACGCAACAGTTTTACTTCTGGGTTATAACGCTTTTCCTTTCTTATCAGTCTGTGAGGTCCAAAGTGAGAGGAACAAAGTAGGTATCACTGACATATGATACTCCTAATACTTTGAGAAATCACTATGGTTTACTATCTATTTTATTCATTTCTTCATTCTGAAAGCATTTTACAAATGTATCTCAACTATACAACGGGTTTGGAGGGCGCTTTATCTGGCTTCTAACATTTTAAAACCAGCAACTATGTAAACAAGTTACTTTCAAATTAAAACTTCATCAATTTAACTGCATCATATATTTCATGTACTAGCTGCTTGCACAAATTGATCTTAGGGACTCTGCATCATTTACTAATGTCCTCATTATTGTTTCTGTGTATATTTTAAAATAGAAAAGCATATTAAAATATGTTCCTATTGTAGACTGCAAAGGCAGCCTGTACAGTGGTTAAACTATATGTCTTGCAGCTAAAAACTATTTAGCTTTAATTCTGATATTGTCACTGAAATGTCTGGTAATTTCGAAAACATTGCATTTACTAGCAAATGCTACACCCTGATTCCAGTGTCATTTTCTGTCTCCTACAGCATTACATGCTCAGTGTGATTGACTATGGAGTTTTGATTAGGGGACCACATTTAATGATCATACAGTGATGATACCTGGTGACTACTGGGCAATTAATGATTGAACAGGATACTTAACAGGTAAAACAGTATGTATGACTTCAGGATGACTTCACTGCAAATACCTCCTTCACTCTATTGTATTCAGAGCCCCAGTAAACGTAGCTGCAGTACTCATTCAGGTGGTCAAAATGTAAGATCAATACTTAAGTTACAAATAATACAGACCATGGTGGCATGAAATGCAAACAAATTTTTCAGGATCTACTAATGAGCAATTATTGAAAAGTAACACTTTCCTATAACTAGCAATGACCTTTGCCCAAATTTTCCCTCTGAATCCAAAACATCAAAACTTAGTAATGTGTCTTATATCCGTAAGAAGTGCATTAAAGACAAAAATTTAGAATCTGCTTACATTGAGTAATTGATTGCAAAATGATGGGACTGGAACAGTCACTGAATGAAGTACTCATGGAACTCAAAGTCAAATGACCCCATCTGTATGTGCAAGCCGAGCGAACTGAGAGCAATGTCATCCCAACACAGTTACACAACTTCCAAGAACTGAGCCAGTGACCCATTGCCTACACCACACTGTGCTGCTTATCTACAGCCTTCCCGTCTATGTGTTTAAGTCTTCCAGTTCACTTAGAGCTAGCTCAGTAGTGGTGTAGTTTAATGTAGTGTCAGTGTCACCACAGATTCCTCCACGTTCAGGCATTGCGTGTTGCACTGAGTTTTCCACCTTGCTGTTGGGTAAACTTCACCGTTTCCTCCTTCATCCTTTTCATGAGCTGATCCAAGCAAAATACTGCCTCTCATGCTTGCCTCGGGGGTCCTTCTGACATTTCATCCTCTGCTGCTGCCCCTTCAAATTCCTCCTCCCAGGGCTCTGCTGTTGCCTACCAGCAGCAGCTCTCTCTCACCACTGTTTGAGCTGCCTGACAGAGAGCAAGTTAGTGGGCTGTAGAGTCCGTTCTGCATCACGGTTAACTTTTAAGGGTGACATGTCTCACAGGCAACATGTGTTTTCATCTCATGAGCTGTTTTCTCCACAGTCAACTCTCTGGAATCTACTCCCAGAGACATCCTCTGGAGTAATGCAATTCAAATCATGCTTCAGCTTTGTAAAGAAAAAAGAAAAAAGCCAAACAAAAAGCTCCCGTAGAACCTGTAGGGAACTGGCGGACTCAGGAAAAGTAGCTTAGTAACGTGATATTCAACTCTAAAATAAAGTATGAGGATGGACAACATATATACCTGAGTGATTCTGAGCACCCACAGCTTTAACTGATTCCAGCTGGTTTTACACAGTTTTCGGCTTGTGTGATATTCAGGTCACTATTAACTGTCTACTAACTTCAGCCTCTGAAATCATTGAGGAAAGCAAAGATCTTAGGCTGGAGAAGAGGCAAAGGCTTGCTCTTTAAAAAACAATTTTTCTTTTGGTGAGGCACCTTTCAATGTGCCTTTCAAGTGTATATTGTCCCTAAATTTCCCCTTATCTTTTTTTTTTTTTTTCCATTGTAAAATATTCTAGGGACTGGGGGTTTCCTGAATGGTGCAAAGAATAGTGGAGAGGGCTCTTCTTCACCTAGCTGTGCCGAAGAGGGACTGAACAGGTTGTGTTTTCTGTATGCATCTTTTACATCTAATTTACTTGGAAGAAAATGATCCTGATGCCCTTTCCAAAAACATACTTTCCCAGAGCATAGAGAGGGCAATGATTTTATGCATTTGAAAATACAGGAAAAGATAGCTTTAAATATTTACATGCAAATAAATTGAAAAGGGAGTATTTCCTGAAAATTTGCCTCAATTTAAAGATGAGCATGCTATGATCAAGAACCATCTTGACATGCAAATGACATAAGGGATGAATAGTGCAGTTTTAGCAAATTCCAGATGGTGAAGTTTGTTGTACTGGTCAGTGAGATTTTTTAAGCTGAATTTCTCAAAAGTGCCAAGCACTGAACACGTGTCCATATTCCTGTACAAAGCAATAGAGAATATTTGGCCAACTGGACTGTGTGATTGGCAGAACATTCAGACGTTTCATTTTGGAAAAGAAATGTCACTTCATGGAATGGAACTTCCAGCAGACTATTCCACTGCCGCTGCTGAAAGGGAAAGATTCTCTGATTTTTCCTTTATTTAAAAGTAGAATACAATATTATTAAAACACAGGCATGTGAATATAGGCTTCTGATTTCTAAAATATTTTCTTGTTGTCAGATTACAGGAAAAAAACATAATTGAATGCTTTCTGTGGGTCTGTAGCTTCTCCAACTTGTTCCAATTACATCATTATGGTATTTACAACAATTAATTTTATATCAACAGTTGCTGGTTAATAGTATAAATATTCTTAATGTTTTACCACCAATATATTGAAAATTACTTTTACAAAAGCTACTAAGGAATATTGCCTTTGTTTTATATGATGCAACTTGGAAGCACTGTGTTTAATGCATTCAGATGGCCACCAATACGAGCCTGAACGAAACTATGGGGTAAAGCAAAAGTAGACTTTTCTACTTGTGTCAATAACATGAAGCGTAATAATGTTTCAAAGCAAAAACTGTTATTAGGTCGAGATGTGAAAAGGAAAGAGCATTTTGTACTGGGTGTTGCAAAATAATGATAGGAACAGAGGAAGAACTAACTTTCTTTTTCAAAAGAGAGGAACCAGGGAAGAGTAAGTTATCCAGAGGTAGTTGTCCTTTATGGTCTTTTTTCACATGTGTGAGACTGCTGTGAGGTTGCTTAGAGAACTTATCTTGCCTGGTGAATGACCTTAATAAGCTGTTTGACTAAAGGAACCAGATACTGGGACAGACAGCAAAATGGAGGAGGGCTTCTCCAAGCAGACCAGCAGGCCTGAAATGTTTTGTGTAATCACAAGACTAGCTCAAGTTCTAACCAAAATCTGCCATTTTCCAGGAAATTGTTAAGAACGGAAAAGATCATTTTCACTAAGTGACAACCTGGGACATTTTAGATGAAAGTCTATAATATTTTACAATTTGCAGATTAAAACAAATCAGAACAATCAAAACAAAGTTTCCATCCTGGGAAAAGTAAAGACTTAGTGACCCTGGTCCTGGTCTTCCTTTGGTGGGGCACCAGAAGAAGAGAGAAAAACTGGAGGTGTGTGCTTCTCTCCTGGAAAGATTGTGATCCAGCTAGTGAGACATCCACCTTTGATGACAGATGGATATTGTTTTCTCTCTGACAATTCTGTCCTGAGTGAGAATTTCTTGAGCTACAGTCAGGGAGGAATGCATGAGCTGTTTTAGGGGCAGCTCTTGGACAAGCACCAGCATAGCTCCTACTGAAGTCATCCGGGACAGGAGCACAACTGAAAAACTTGTAAGCAACCTCTTTTCAGCTTATGTCTGGTGCAAGGATGGAGTGCTTTTGGACTTAAGCAAACAGACATGTTTTTTTCAGTTGGTTAGTAAATCAGTTAAAAATAAAGCAGAATTACATCAGAGGGTTTTACTCATCAAAATCCTGAGCATTTTAAATATAAGCCCAGGCTGGTCATTTTTAGCTGAACTTTTAATTTCTCTAAAGTCTTCCAAATTTTTAAATGAACTTGGACAAATGAGTGATGATTAACCTATGCATCTGTTCCCAAACCTATCCTCAGATTAAGTTCACCCTTTTCTTCACAGGATGTCTTGGCAACAGCATAGTCATTCAGTAAGATAAAATAAGATGTTCCTCCCATTTTCCCATTAAAATTTCTCATCATTAGCTTCCTGGAATGAGCAAACATGACCGTAAAGAGCCCTTAATGGAGACCTACAGCTTCTTTGGTGTGTTTTAGGTTCTTTACCACCGACCCATCAAAAACCCATGTGGCTTTATTGGATGTATACCATCTGTACATGTCCTTCAGGCAGCAGTTTCTGGAATGGAAAAAAATACTTTTGTGATTCTCTACAGGTCTCCATTCCAGACCTTTTTGCCCTCAACATTGCCTTCAGAACTGGTTTGGTCTCTTCTACTGACACTGCTTCATTCTCTTCATATTTTCTCTCTTGTGCAGAAGCTTGTGTTTATGAACCCAGTGAGGTGTTCCAAGGAAGCGTGACTTGACACATTAGCACATCTTGCTGTACATTCGAATGCACAATGCACTGTCAGTGGCAAAGGAGAACGGTTCATCACTCAGCACGACACAAAGTTCTTCACTTACATGAAGTGGGAAACACTTCATTCTTCGCAAACAGACCAGCTGTGTATGGAAATTTCCTTACTCACCTCCAAAATGATGAAGCTTTTTGAATTGTGATGAAGATATGGAAGGAAGGGAAAGTAAGTCTTTGTCTCCATGTTATTTCAGCCATATCTCATTTTTTAATTCTTTTTATTGCACTGAAATACTTGATTCATTTACCTCCCAATGATACAGCTGGTATGAATATTGTTTATAACTTGTTTTCAACATTAAAAGTCTGAAAATATCCCATTAGAGATATCATATGACTAAAAGCTGAATTAAAGGATGACAGGAATCTGGCAGTAACAGAATATATACTGTTGTTTTAATTTTAAAGTGTATAGAATTACCTTATTGTTCCAAATATTCACTCACTTTAACTAGCACTTATATTCCTTTAAGCAGCATAACAAATATGTAACATTCCACATACATTCATATTAGAACCTCCTGAGAAATTGTGACCCATATAAACACACACATATCCTGAATGTTCATTTCCAAGTTAAAACTGAACTCTGTTCAACTAAAAAAAAAAAATAATAAAAAAAGCCAATTTGAAGTACAATATACTTGGACCTTTTTCACAAATTATTTCTTAACTGGAATTTTATAAAGCAGATTACTTATTGAAGGATTGTTGTATAATAATATTTAAGTTTTATGGAGATCAGAAAGATCAAGTCAAAGAAAAGAAATACTATTTTACAAAGGGGAAACAGGTGCAAAGAAAAGAAGTGATTTGCCGACATTTCTGTGCAAACTAGAGGCAAAGCTACAAATAGAATCCAGTGGTTTTTAGCTTGCGGTCCAATATTCTATTTATTAAACCATACTGCTCATAATAAAAAACAATAATTAAAAATTAACTCACTGAAGATCTTTCACTTATCTCATTTTTTTCCCCAATGATCTTTATGCACAACCTTTAGTTATTGACTTCCACTAGTGGCAGATAGTGAAACACTGAGCAATCTTATAAGATGGAAGTTGGAGGACAAAGAATTTCCATTTCTATGATCTGTGGATGGAGAACACATTCTGTTTCACAAGAAAGAAGAGCACAGACATAGGCATAGCATCCGCTGCTTTCCTGGAAGAGTATTAGATGTGCACAGGACTCTGCCAATGATGGATAGATGAGACATACTGGGTGGAAGACAAATGAGAGTCAGGGTAGACAGTCGCACACTATCATCATTTGAGGCTTGAAGAAATTTCCTAGGTGGGATAACAACTTTAATATATTGCATCAAGATGAGAGCAACAAAGCTGGTGAAAGGACTGGAAGGAATGTCCTGTGAGGAGTGGCATTGGACTCTCAGTTTGTCTAGTTTGGAGAAAAGGAGGCTGAAAGGTGACTTCATTGCTCTCTCCAGCTTCCCGAGGAGGGGACGTGGAGAGGGAGGTGCTGATCTCTTCTCCCTGGGATCCAGTGATGGGACATGTGGGAATGGTTTAAAGCTGTGGCACAGGAGCTTTAAACTGGACATTAGGAAGCATTTATTTACTTATTCTACTCTACTCCACTGTACTCTACTCTGCTCCACTCTACTCCACTCAACTCTGATTACCCTTTCTTCTGTGAAGAATTTTTCAGTGGGAGAGTATGGGTGTGAAGGATATCCTTGGTAAGAAGTTGTGCTGCTGTTAAGAGAGAACTGATTGGACATGGCCATAGAGCGGCCATGTCACACTTTATGTCTGCGTAGTTCATATTTCCCTCAGGTAGGGCTTTCTGGTCACAGCTCATATTGTTGGCTTTTCCCTATGAATTCCTCTGGCAAAGGAGGCAAAGGCACGCAGGGATCTCTGGAAATAGAAA
The DNA here is from genome assembly GCF_964199755.1 of Larus michahellis. Classification (NCBI taxonomy): domain Eukaryota; kingdom Metazoa; phylum Chordata; class Aves; order Charadriiformes; family Laridae; genus Larus; species Larus michahellis. Next base: position 119,990,723 of record NC_133898.1, read on the forward strand.
AAAAGTTAGTGGTTAAGATGGGGACAATATTGGGTTGGGAGACAAAATACCTCCTCTCTACGGGTGCATTTGCACTCTGAGGCCACCGTGGAAAAGCTGGTCTTTTGTTACACCAAAGGGAGGTGTTTTTATGGTTACTGTGATATCTCTGAAAGGGTTGAGTCCATAATGCCTAAACATTGCTCAACCTCTTTTTCACTGTTCTGGTCATGGAAAATTAGTTTCTATTCACCAGTATTGGACAGATATCTTATCTTCAAGGGATCTTTTTTTCTGTCATATACATGTGTAGCAGCAAGCTTCAACTAAAAAACAAGATCTGGTGGTAACATTCTTGTTTTTGCTTGGTTTCTTTAAGTTAAGAGTTTGTCACATGATGGTATGGTACCCATACTACGTACTGGACACTCAAAGTTTTAAGGTAATATTTCAGTTACTGAGCAATCTCCAGAGATCTATCTCAAAATCAAAACACTATGTGTGATCTATGCTGATTTTGCAGAAGTTTAGTGTCACGTCCTCATTCAACCACCCCTAAGAAGACATTTTAACAGAGAGACAAAGTACCTTATCAACATTCTTCCATTCTTCATGGATCTTTCCTTAAAAACTCCCTTTCAATCCATGAAATGACCTCAGGGACGGAGCTGGGGCTTGTACGCTGTTTGTGTGTGTGAAAGGTGAGAGAAGTATTCAAGCAAGGATTTTGGGGCCAAGTATCTGAATTCGCTACCTGCTTTTAACTACCACAGCTGGAGAGGACAAAATCATGTACTTTTTTCTCACTTCTTTCATGGGGCTGTCATCTATTGTTGTTGAAAACACATAAAGAATTTTGTATTATGATGTAATTTATGTAACTTGTCCAAAACAATATTAGATTTATTCCATTTGCTATATGAAAGATATCGTTAGAATGCAGCCCATTTGGCAAAACTTGTCTCATAGTTCCAGGCAAGGATTCAATCACCTGTTGCTAAGATACTTAAAAAATATTGTCTGTTTTTAAATGTTCCTTTTTAATTGAATAAACTGTTAGTTTGAAATATTGCTGCCGAGGTTAAAAAGGTTTAGAAAATCATATAACTTTTTTTACTGGAAAGCAAGTTTTAGAATGGCTTAAATGCAACAGCTGCAGCTTTTATTTATTCTATTCTTTAGTTAGACATTAAAAGTTGTATTGAAATAATGACAGCTTGAATATTTGGGAACTGAGTTATTAGACCATTGTCACAAACCAACTTAAAATTTTGATTACCAATACGTTTGACCTGCACTATCCATGTCAGCTTTATAACAATAATTTCCAGGAAATAAAACTGCTCTTAGGCGTTCTGAAAATGCACAAGAATGTTACACTGACACTTGTACACGTTACCTTCATGCGATGGGGCTGGAAGCATGGAGGCATATAATTCCTGTCACTGTACATTTAGAATTAGGTAACTTAGTAATCAAAGACTATTTTTATTTTTATATATTTATTCTAACTTGTACCTTCCTCTTTTGTCAGAGGGATATTCCCAGGAACTGGAATTACACTGACCTAATATTTCATTGCTAAAGTATGAATCTCTTGTATGTGAAATTCAGACAACACAGAACAGTAGAATTCACCTACTGACCAGATTAATTTTTATCTCCTTGCAGTAGAATTTACAGGCAAAAGGAGTGTTCTGCTTGCCTAATAAAATTGCACTTAGTATATTAACACTTCTCAGCCCTGACATTCACAGGTAAATACTGAACAGGATTTTGGAGTCTGAAAAGAATTAAAGATCTATCCTTTGAATTTATTTTTTGTAGTCTGTAAAGAGGAGGGAGTGTATTATACCACCATTCTGACTGCTCAGCTGTAGAACTGAATGATACCCAACAACTTAAGTATTTAATTTTTATATTTCACTGAAGAATTTTGCCACAGAACAGTTTTGATGCAAGCACGAGATGATAAATCCATGCTTTTGGACAGGGGAAAAGAGGGTAAATTATATTCCCAATACCTGACAGGTCTGAGACAAAAAAAAAAAATAAAAAAATATATATATATAATAAAAAATTGCATAGATCCAGCCTAGGTGCTATTGAGATTTGATTTATCCCTCTATAGGGAAAAGATCTGGTGTAAAACCTGGATCTGAATCTATGCTAAGCTATCTCTCAAAACTAATGTTTTGAAAACATAATTTCAAACAAAAGAGAGTAGATGCGATGCTTTTGATTATTTTTTTCCCTTCTTTTATCTGGTATTTAAAGTAAGTCTGGTAAAGAAAAGGAACAAACCAAACATTTTAAGTGCTGATTTTTATTTTTTTTTTCTCCAGAAGGCTTCCCCTTTGACTTTTTATTAGCCCCATGAATAATGGGCTCATTTAGCCTGGAAGATACTGCTGGTAGGTCATGAAGTCCATCTCCCCGCATCACAATAAGACTGATTGCTTTACTCCCAAGCCATTCCCAAATAGATGGGTGGCCCAGTCTTGAATACTCAAGTGATGGTGATTCCGTGACCCCTGTTGGCAGCATGCACCACTTCCCTCAGAGTTTATCCAGTTTTTCGTAACATTCAGCCTAGGTTGTCTCAACTGGATTTCAGTTCCATCACATTGTGTTTTCTTTTTGAGGATGAGTGTGAGCAATTGGTCGTGTGCCTTTATCAAACATCTCTGCACAAAATACTTCATTATGAACTTAGGAATTCAGGTCAGGGAGGCTGATAAGCTTACTAAGGTCCGCAAGGCTTATAGTCATTGACACCTCATACGACTGTAGATGTGTTTAGTTTAACTATCAAAATTTTAAAAAAAGATATTCAAATCACTGAAAACCTACAGTTTACGAATTATTGAATAACCAAAAGGGTGGTTTAAGAATAGAGGTTTGTTACAGGTGCTAAATTCTGAAATTTTGCTAGAAGATGAAAAATGGTTAGTGCAGAAAATTTAAAAAAAAAAACATTAGAAAGACTTTGCTAGTTAAAAGACAAATAAATAAAGATGCTTAAAAATCTGAGTAGCTTCTTCTGAAAACCTCATCTGGGCAAAATGGTCTACATAGTGAGTCTGCTCCCTAACAATTCCCTGCGGTGTCCAGAGAAAGAGGTTATTGTGACTAAATTTTGATGTCTTTATCTCAGCTGCTTGCCTACGTTTCCTTTACAACGAAGGAAGAACATGGTCTCTTCTCCATTGTGATTCATGTCATCTTAACGTAGCTTTCTAATATGGATCACATGAGTCATGCCTCAAAAGTGCTTATTTTCCTTCCTTTGCTGTTAATCAGTCTGGAACAATTATCTGTGGACAGCTGCAACTGCAGACAACTTAAATTAGATGAGATGAGCATCATCTTGCTGTCACTTTAACTATCAAGTACCTGCAAATGCTCTTTTTTTTCCTTTTTAAGGTTAAGGCCCGTCTAATACACAATGTGATGAAGCTAATTTTGTCTCATCATTGTGCAGAAGCTTGTTTCAGACTTAGCTGGAAGTGGTGATAAAACTTAGTGCTTCCACTAATTGAGAAATTTACTGCATTTCAAAATGAAATCTCTCTTTTTCTGTCCTTAAATGAAGACTGTAAATTTACTCTTATCAACTAAGGAGATGAGGCGATTCTAACAGCCAGGAAGTTATTTCCAAGCACTATCCTTAACCCATGAAGCAGTTAAGTTTCTCTTGATTCCTGGGGATGAGGAGACTTTAAACATATTAGTTAAGTTTATTCAGAGGGGTTGGCTCTGACAAATTTGTGGAATGGAGTCTGTACAGACTGTAGATGGATACAAATGTGTTCTCCACCTGCACACATGCACAGCAGCATTGTCCAACTCTGATGTATTTCAAATTGATTGAAACTATAAATAGTGTTGCTGGCAAAACTGCAAACAGTAACTTCTGGACTAAACCTCAGCCTTTGCACAGTAAACTCAGTCAGATCAGTGAATAGTACAGTTTGTTGGGTTTAAGGTATTTCGTTGAGTCCTCTACTTCTCATAACACTGTCAGACTTACTTCTGTTTAATCTCATGCAGTAACAAGCTAACAGAGTTTAAATAAAAAATTCCCAGTATTAAAAACAAAAGTGATTATCCTGCAATCCCCGAAGGCCCGGCTATTGCCAACAGTTAACCATTGATGTGTGAGAGTGACCTGGAGGTCAAAAGAGAAGTCTTTTGCTAACAAGCTTGGTTTGTGCGTGGGTCAGAGCTGTGACTCAACACTTTCTACCTCTGGCAGATGAGGGGAGGTGACACTGGCAAAGCTTTACAATTAAAAACAAGGAGAAAGGAAGACAAAATTTTTGCTGCGCAGCTTTTGCCACAGGCCTAAAATCAGCTCTGTAGGACTTGTCTGCATTACGGTCATAAGAAAATCATAGAAACTAGTCCTGACTCCCTGAGTTTTACTGCTACAGCTTAAATTTTCATCCCAAATATGATTTTTCAATTAGAAAAACATGACTAAGGCTCATGTTTTCCAACCATCTGTCCCAAAATTTCTAATCTTACATCAGCCACTGCCCTGCTGTGTGACTGCAGGCAATTTCTCAACTCATTTATTTTCATTTATGATTATTTGTATTGCTGTATATCTAGGAGCCAGAGCCCTTTGTGCCAGGTGCTGTAAAAGAGAACAGAGGACAATTCCTGCTGGAGAAAGCTGAGAGTCTACAGCTAGGGAACTGGGATGGACACAGACTGACAGCTGAGGACAATAAGAAATGACTGACATCGTATCTCTGAGCATGATAAGCAATGGCCTTAACACGCCAGCAGCATGTCAGTGTTTTCTGTATCCATCACACTAGAAAAGTGTCTTAAAAAGGGGACAAAAAACCCTTAGGAATTTGATGCCCACAGGGATCTCCTTCAAAAGCTGAGAGGCAGGACACAAAAGAACAAGGGTGCTTAGGGAGCCCACAGGAGGAGGAGGACACGTGCAGACCAGCTGGGAACTACCTTGCTGGTGAAGGTCCATCCATGGCTGTCCCGTGATGTGAGGGAGGAGGAGGAGGAGGGCTGAAACAAGAAAGCAGTGTTGGTAGGGTGACGGCCTATAGAAACAAGCTGTTTAGCAGTACTTTATTTGTCAAGGACGTGGAAGAAGGGCACAGCAGTATTCCATGCACAACGATGTAGTGAGAGCTTCCTTGAGTAGCAGCCCCAGGGGTTGGTGGGAAAGGTCACATTTTAGAAACATTATGGTGAAAGAATACATTTGAGATAGAGCCCAGATAGAAATACCCAACAGAGATATGGCTCAGGGATTGCACGTAAATTGTGAAACTCAATGACAGGAATGATGGCAGTGTGGTGACACTCCTATTCTTTGACTTGTCAGTATTGTAATCTCTTTAGGGACGGCCCTGCATTTACCATAACATTTAGCAGGATGTGTCCCCTCCTGCATCGTGGCAAATAGCTAATACAAAATACAGTATGTAAATAGGTCCCTCAGCTCTGTTTAAATTCATTTTATGGATCTAGGTGTTGAAAAGCTCAATTTGAAGACTTAATTAAGAAAATAACAAACAAGGAAAAGGACCAAACAAACCCATGACACCTGCATATACTAAGAATTCATTTTCCTTGGCAAAATGGAAAAATACTCATCTTCACATTTAAGCTAACACAACTGTTAAGCTGACCCTCAGATTCCATGTGATTAAATTTTATCACTGCCACGTCCGTAGTCCTCCAGGATTTAATTCAAAATGTGGATCTTTCCTAAATCACAGCACTTAAACTTCTAATCTTGTTTGTTTGTTTTGATTAAACAAAGATGTTCTGCTTTTTTTGTAGAAGTGATGTCACCTAATTGACTACATGTTGGTTTAGCCTCTAAAGCCATAAAATGTGATTCTATTCTTCATAGCTTTTAAGCTTGATTAAAGCAAGCTCCTCAAGTTGTTCTCTAATAGCAGACTCCCCAGAAATGGAGAGAGATTCTCAAGTGGTTTAATGTTTAGAAAATGAAGAAACATCTCCACCCCCTCATGTAACCACAGGAAACAAAGTATTAAACTTGGGGAGGGGGAAGGAAGAAGGAAAAAGAGGAGTTCGTTCTCTGTCTTCCCCCCAAAATGTGAACCACAAAGGATTGTTTTCCTTTCATGTGAAGTGAATTTCAGCGTTTCATTTCCTTAGTTTTCTATATGGTACGCGCAAAACTCTTAAATCACTAGTTAGCGGTTTCGATCTAAATCTCATCATCTAATTATTTTTACAACGCATTCTTGGAAGGGTAGGAATGGTTCTGCCAGGAGATGTTTCACAATAATTAGAAGCCCCAATGGGTCTCTTAAGAATGTTTAAAGGGTTCCATATGCAGGCTGCTACGGGGAACCATGCTGTACACAGCTCTTCGTTTGAAGCAATAAGTCTTGACAGCCCTTGTTGTATTTTATTATAGCAAACAAAATTCATGCCAACCAATCAGGATCCTGGATGTCTTGCCATTCTTTACTGGGAAAAATAACAGCGGAGATCGGTTAGCTACAAAGACACTGTCATATTCATGCATATATGGGCTGCTTGAAAGGCGTTTCTCTGGAAGACAGTTCTTTGTGGCACAGAGACAGCATTAAAAGGTGATTTTTGGAAAATAAAAGTGCCTTAAAACCAGTGCGTGAAGTTTTTCATTTCCCCATTCATGATCATGCAGAATTGGCTTTTGAAGTTACAATGTATACACTGAAATAGGACTTGCTAACGCACGTAAATGGTCAATTCGAGAAGCTTAACCCTCCTCCTATTGTGTGTGTTAGCCAATGAATAACTTCTGTACGCTCTTTAGCTGAGTATGTCTTGCTTGCACAGCCTTTTTGCATATAGTAGGAGATACCTGAAGAAAGTGGCCCAGACAAGGAGAGTTACACCACATACTTACTGAATTTATTTGTACATGATACATACATGTTAAGCAACGGATAGTTACTTGACTAACAACAAGGGAGACAGAAAGCTAGAGCTCTTCCACAGTGAAGGACTGATAAGACAGTGTTCATAATGAACACACAAGCAAAAATAGATAATGGAAGCAGAGAAGGAAATAGAAAACTCTCCATTTGAACAATCATTGCTACTACGAGGGCCTGGCAAGAGAAGAGCATCCTCTTCCTTCTAAGTCTCACGTATTGCTCTGACTTCTCAACTAGCTGTCGGTGAAACTTAACTGAAGCTAAGTCTTGGTCCCTGAGGGCAACAGAGCATTTTTCTAGATAACTAGGGATGTATGTTTTTAGAAATGTGTTTTGCCTGCATATGTGAAATATTTGTGGCCATATTAGGCATGCTCAAATGTATGCACGCAATTGCATATGCATACACTTTCAAATCTAGTCCATAACGTTTTGGTGTTAGGGTACAGACACGTCTCCCATGTCAACTGTAAACTCATTGGCTTCATCTCTGCTTTTATTTTAAGTAAATGCTTTGGAGAGGACTCAGTCTGAGACATCACAGTATTATACAGATATCTGTACATAATTTGGTACTGAGCACTTCATGTGGGGTTGCCGAGTATTTAAATATTGCAATGAGTGAATTATTTCACTAACATACTTCATAAGAAGGTTAATTTTAAATATTTTTATATTTTCAAGATATTTCTTTTGAGAATATGTTTTGCAGTTTTATAGCCACCATTTAAAACATAATTTAGCTGCTCTGACAATTTCAGACAAAATTTAGAATTTGTATGAGTTCTTTGTTCACTGGCTCTCTTACAGCTTTTAAATGGGCAACTTGGATATCTGGTCTTTTTGTGATGTAGGAAGAATATTTTTGCTGACCATTCAATAAGAGTTGTTATTGCTGTTCTGCCACCACAGAAAAATATACATCTGAAAGAGATCGTATGGATCTCTGTATTCAGCCCCCTACAAGTGCAAGGCATCATGCAGCAGGTATAGTAGCTCCGATTTCTCCATGTACACTTTTCACAGATGTAACCTTAAGTGTTACCTCAAAAATCTTTTTTTCCTACTTTTGTGTCTTGTGTTTCTGTGTTTTTTGTAGTTCAAGGAGAGAAACAGACTTAGTCAGAAGGAAAAAATTACAAATTCTCATAAATCGAAACTCCCCCTGGAAATGTCCATTTCACGCCAGTGCCTGTAGGAGAAATCAGCTGAATAAACTTCAAAGGCAGATAGGTCATGAAGGTGTCTATGATTAAGCTTGAAGAGTGTAAATCTAAGTTTATGAATCTCTAAAGAGCATTGATGCCATCCCACCTGCTCATTGAAAGCTGCAAAATATTCCCTAGCTTCCTAAAACACACTGAAAAAACCAGTACTAAGCATCTCCAAAAGATCAAGGAAACCAAAGGCTATTATCAAGAGTAACAGCATGAAATTTTAGAGGAGAATGTGACCCTGAAGAATGAAGTATGTCCTGTGCCACAGAAGACTGCAGGCAGTCCTCACTGACCTTAGTTGGCGTGACTTGGGAGAAGGTTCCTTTCTGACTCCAAAACCAGCAGCTGCAAGGCTGAGCTGTGCTAGTCAGACACGTGACAGATTTTGCAGTACCTCTGGATACACCAGCACATTCTTTCCAATGTTGCAGATCCATTTTAAGTCTATCTCCAAAGGGCTGGTGGAAAGAAAACATTATTCCACTTCCCAATGCTGTCAAGTCATGACTAAAGCAGTGAAAGACAATAAAAAAAACCCTTCCTAGCCTCAGCAGGGATCAGAAGAAATTTTAAGGCACAGGTTTAACATGAAACAAATACAGTGGAAAACCAAGCCTCAGCAAGTGGTGACCAAGATTCCTTTAGGGTGTTCTTTAGGGATATAAAAAAAAAGAGTACCTTTTTTTTCTAAGAAAAAGGATCCTTATTGCATCACTTTCGATTTCTAGTTATAGCAACACACTGGTTTGTTGTGCAATCCTTTCTTTATCTGAGGTTTCAGCTTTCATCTTGAAACAATTCAGGTTCCTTAACCCTATCTATGTTCTTTAGAAGGCTGTCCTTTAAAATCACAATGCAAATATTCATAAGTCTTCAAATTTCTACTCAAAGTTCTTTCATAAGCATTTTACACTCATTTGTTCCTATACCAATATCAGTTTTTAAATTAGATGACAATTATTTGTCTTTCACTTTATGATCCAGATATCTTTATTGCAAACAGTTGTATAAAGTAGTTGTTTTATGAATCAAAACAAACTAAGATTTTTTTTAACCTGTTTTCATAAAGTAAGCACTTCATTATATTAAGCACCTGGCAAAACTTACCTGTCTCTATTACCATTTAAATTATTTTTACATCAGTAATCAAAATCATATTCTTTAAATGCGACCTTACCATTCTGAAGTGATAATAATTCTTCCCATCTCTGTAACTCTTCCTTATTAATCTCCTCTCTTACCTGGAAAGCAATTTCAGATAAAGTTTTTTATTATTTTATTACTAATCTCCTCAGTGTAGTAATTTTTGTTGACGTGATCCCTTACTTTCTTAATTTGTCTCTTAAAACCTTACTTTAATTCTGTTTTGTAGTTCTAAAATCAGTTTAGTCATGTCATGATTGCTTACTCCAAGAATAGTTTCTATATCCGCCCCTTCTATGAAAATCTTGCTCCTTCCATCTTACTCTTATCTTTTCTTTTAGGTTCCTTGGCTCATGAATCCCTTGGGATAGGGCTAGTCATCCCAGACCCAAAGAGTTCCAGCTGGGGCTGGTGCAGTCACTCAAGAAATTGTATCGTCTGACTTTTATTATTAGTGCATGTAGTCATCTTTTTCCTTCCCAAATCAAAACACTCTTTCTCCCCAGCCCTCCTTGCCATTCCATATTGTCACTTAATTATTTTCAATTTCATTCTATGTTTATACCCAGCCTATTCCAGGCGCTCCTTAGACAGTGTCTCTACTTTGAGAAAGTCTAATTCATAAAAGCATACTTGAGGCTAAATATCCTAAAATTCCCTGAGAACTGCCATTCTCTAGCTATTTGTGGACCTCCATTATTTTGACATGCATTCACTCTTCTTGTCTAATGACTTGGAGGGTCTTGTTCTTTTCACTGTCTTCCATAAGTTATCATACACATTTTTGATCTATGTCATCTAAAGACTAGTCAAGACACTAATCCAGAATAAACAACTAGCTCTCAGCTCCCATCCAGATCCTTTTAAAACTCAGAACCGTATCAAATACTGGAAAAATTTTGTATTCCTTCTCAATCCTCACCCTAGCAGACCTGTCAGGTAATGTATCCCAGCTACGTAGAACAGTTTCCTATTAGCAGTGATCCAACCTCTTGCCATGACTCTCCCATTCTTTCACGTCTCAGGCAAGACTTTACAAGAAAGTAAGTTTTATTAGGAATCCTCTTCATAATCTTCCACAGCTCCCTACATTCAAGCAGCTTCATGAAGGAAGGATCAACGGGCTGTGTGCAAGCTGTAACTTCGAAGCCAAAATAAAAAAATATCTCTTGAACTGTAGTAATGTAGAATAATTTAGGTTGGAAAGAATCTTGGGAGTCTGAACACCTGCTTAAGGAGGGCTAGAGTCCAAATTAGGTCAGGTTGCTTTAAATATAGGGCCTTGTCTTCTTGAGTTCTGAGTATCTCCAAGGATGAAGATTACACAGCAGCTTTATGAAATCTGTTTCTATGTTTGTTTTCCATGGTTATGATGTTTTTCTTTTATATCAAGCCAGAATGTCCATTTTTGCAACTTAGTGTCCACTGCCTGTTTTCCTTTCAATGTGCACCTGTCAAAAGTGTGTAAATCCATCTCCTCTACATCTGCCTGATATTTGGAAAGAACAATTACATTCCTCTTTAGCCTCCTTTTCTCCAGGTTAAGCAAACCCAGCTCCCTCAGCCTTTCCTCATGTGTCATGTGTTATGGAGAACCTGGAGGTTCTCCACTGACCTTTCTCCTGTATGCCAATGCCTTTTTTGTTTTGGGGACCCAAACTGGATACAGCGTTCCAGCTGTAGCCTCATGAATGCTGAATCAAAGGAAAGAATCATTTCCTTTGATCTACTAGCCATGCTCTTGCTGGTGTAGACCAGTATGCGGTCAGCCTTTGTTGCTGGAAGGGTGCAGAGTTCAGTCCTCTGCAGCTGAGAAGGTGAAGAGATTTTCCTGTAACAGAGCAGGAGTTTTACAGCACGCTGACCACTGCCATGATGTTTTGCACCTGGGAGGTCTCTCAAGCAGCTGACTTGCACAGCTAACCGAGGTGTCACACAGAGATCCTGTGAAGCTGTCATTTCTGGAGTGAATTCTTTCCCTAGAGCTAGGGGAACATGTTGATTTGTTTGGTGGCTATTTAAAAAACAATATTAAAAAAAACCCAGAGGGATAAGGAGGATTAAAATTCAGATCAAACAGCGTGTTTCAAAATGTACAGTGTTGTTCTTGAGAGTTTTTCTTATTAATAACGCCACAGTATTTCAAAATTAAGCATAATTTTGAACTGAAATATTGAATACTTTATTTTAGAAAACATCAAAATAACAGGTCAACTTTTGTTGCTAGGTTGTTTTTTTCTTTACTAAAACAGTTGCCAAAATTGATGCTGGTATGCATAATAATCAGATCTTCCTGTTCTGGGTGAAAAAAGCTTAAAGTTGCGATCTTTCAGTTATTCCATTATAGGTTTCCTTCTTAATCTTTCTTCTAGTTGTTAATTTGTTCAGTAGAAAAAACAACAGTTTTGGAAAATCAGCATTTCATTAACACTCCTCAGAGCAGCTGGGAGAGCAAATAGGAGGAAAGATAACTTTTATTTTTCAACACAGAAAAGAAACTCTCTCATGATGGGATAAGATTTGCAGTCTTGACCACGCTCAGTTTCAGTCAAAGTTGATAATTCTCCCATTGGTATAAAAAACAGCTAATGCTAAATTATTATTCTTTTGTTTTAATCCCAGCATGTACGCTAGTATGTATGTAATACTAACAGGCAACGTCAGCAGTGGATGTGTTGAAATGGTCTTCTGCAGCCAAACAAAAGATATTTCTACTGACACCTGAGCAGATGTGAGGGAGCTCTGTCTGTTCGCCGTGTTGATGGGGAATGTCATGGCTGTGATAAAGCAGCACATACCTGGGCCCCTACAGCCTTCCAAGCCATCTGTCTCGATGGTTGACTATACCTGGGTGGGACGTGGCTTTGTGGCAGAGTTTGCTTGCGTCTTTCAGGGCAAAGTTGACAGACCCATTGCCTTGTTGTTCTCGGAAACAGCCTGGAAACTGTAATTGCTGTCTTCTCCTCTGCTTGGTTCAGTATTGAGCTCTCAAAGACCAGTTTAGGACTTCTGTGACCATTTACTTGGAAAGATATAGCCTATAGTAAGATAAATCTTTGTGTACTGTGTTCAAGATCTGATTTAATCCCTCATAGAGCACTTCTGTATTGATTGATCATTCATATTCACATTAAAAAAACAGAAATAAAAGACCCCAGGTCTCCCCACAGAGAGCATAAATAATACTTAATTTTGATTGAATTGCTAGCAACTGGTAATACTGACTAGAAGAAACAAGGTTTTATTTTCTTTAATTCTTTCATAGAAGGTTTTGCTACCCAAGAATACAATTCCTGCTCTTCATGTAAAGATTTCTCATTGCAGTATTCAGCAACTGTCCTCAACTCCTCTGTGGAAAAATTAATCTCATTTTTAGGGGCAGCAGAGAAAGAACAGTGAAAACATCTAAAAGTAGGAACTGAGACATCCATTTCCATTATTTTTGTCTAGGAGCCAATCCAGGAAATATATGGGCTCATGGATGAATGGACCTAAACAGAGTAGTCAAGGTGTTGTTATCCATCACACCAGCGTAAAAACACAATAGCTTCATTGCAACACAGATTACTTGCTGATTTAATCATAGTTAACTCTGCAACCTTGACATCAAATGGAATCTTGTTTTCGGGGTGTGTAATCTTACCAGTAAAGATACTGAATGAAACATGCTGCTTGATGTAAATGAAATAGCATAATTTGGCCCTAGCTGAAGGAATAGACTCCAGACTGCTGTAGCTGAAGGTAGTTTGAGCTGCTTAAAGATCCCAACACAGTGTCAGCAAGTTCTAGATAACTTTTTAACTCATAGCCACCTAAATAGGAATATGTAGCCTGAAAATGTAAACACCAATGGCTGCCATATACCTGCACATACTGTGGCTGATATCTTCAGCTTTCAGTAAATGCAAAAGCATCACTTGATGAAGGTTACCTGCATTTATTTAACACAATACAGACCTCGATGATTAGGAAAATGACACTTGAAGCAGCTTTTGTAACCAAGTACTTGGCTTACTGCCCAAAAGTATTGGGTAACTATTTGCAGATTAGAAGAGGGGACTGAAGACAAATGCTGTCTTGAAAATAAAAATGTGACCTTTCCCAAACAACATGATGCTAAAATGCTAAGCGGGAGATAGCCCTGCAGTGTAACTTAAAAGAAAACCACAAGTTGTGTTTGCTTTTCAGCATCCACAAGCTATTATTCTGTAATAACAGAGGGAAAAGTTTTCTCCAGGCAACCCTTCCAGTGGTTGCAAACTGGAAATAGCTTGCAACCACTAAACGATGTTTAATTTTTTTCTTTCCTTTTTTTCTTTTTTTTTTTTTTTCTATTTCATGCATATCCATGTTTGCACAGCAGAGCAAATGCACTTCTAAGGATGTATCACTCTGAGTGCAAAGCAAGCTACCCTGACGAACTGAAATATGCCATGAGCTGCACACGCTTACTCCAAAGGAAGCAATCTCCAACAGCAGCTCCTGTCAGACCAGAGGTGAATCAGAACCTTCACGTGATTTTCTGGTACTTGCTGTGTTACCATGGGCAAGTCACTTCTAACATCTCTGTACTCCCGTGCTTTAAAATGTAATTCAGCAAGGATGGTAAAAGATAGGGCATTGATTAGCCATTGAGTTGGGTTTTACTTTCCACTTTCCCCCATTATTGGAACTTACTACTGGGACAGCCTGAAGAAATGCAAAATTGGTACAATATTAAAATCTTTTTTAAAAGGACATTTCAATTTAAATGTTTGTATTTTTATTTTATGAATGCAATCCTATATTTTTGTATTTTTCCCCTTGATACTAATGTTTCTCAGGAATTGGCAATTTTGGACATTTGTTATTTGTTGTTTCCTTCAGCTATATTATGGAATAGGAGGTAAGAATGAATCTTTAAAAAGAAATTACCAGCTATACTGGTGTGCACTGGCAACACAAAATCATCCTTGAATAAAGAGGGATCAATTCTTTCTATCAGTAAGATAGGAGACCTGTTCGATCAAAGGGTTTAAGGGCAGGAAGGACACTATTATTATCTGGCTTGAACTGCCGTATAACATAAGCAATCACATTCCACAAACTATAGGCTTCCTTTTTAACAGAATATTTTGGTTTTTACTTAAGTATCCCGTCTTATTTTGAAGATATCATGAGCTGGAGAAACATCACTTTTTTTACACAGAGTATCTCATTTTACATTTCTTTCTACCCTGTCATCCTGTGTCTGTGTCCCTCATCCCATTCCCCTCCCCCCAACTTCTTTTTTTTTTAAATTTATGTCAAGGATTGTATTAGATGCAGGAGAGATGAACATTCATGTTAAGTTGGCTATCCACTCCAAATCCCACACTATAGTAACAGCTGCTATCAGCCTGAGAAGAGCCCAGAAAAAGAAATAATATTAATAATACCTGGTTACGATTCAGGCAGATTAACTGTACTTCTAACAATAATCTCTGTAAATGGAAGATTTGGGAATAGATAAGGAAATTACTGCTACTTAGTTCTCATAGAGGCAGTTTCCTCCATGTCTTGTCCCTGGCACCACAATCCCTATAAGTGGAATTCCATCCTAGGAGGTTATTTTATTTTCTTTACTGTGCAGAAGCTGAAGTATCAGTTGAAGTGTATTTCCCACTCCACCCACATGTTTCTTAGCCACTGATTTTATTCATGTGTGTTAAAATCTTTTCTGTTGTCCCCTGCTGAAACTGTTTCCATGGCTGTAACTTGGACTATAAGTAAAGTACAAATGTTATCATATTACTTAGTTCATTTTATGCTGCACATTGAAGGTGTAGAGCAGTCTAAAATATTTAGGATTATTGGCATTACCCAAGCTAAGATGTAACTGCATTTGGAAATAATTTGAAAATACAGCTACAAGTTTATTTATAATCCAGTCCTCTATAGAAAGCCTTCAAACAGTTACATTTATTCCTTTTTTTAAGGTATTTCTTTGCAAATTGCATTGGTCAGAATGCACAGATGATCCTTACAGGAACAGTAAAGAATGTTACCAACAACTCTTTCAGATGGGATGTTCCTTTTGTATGTCACCTGCCAAAATGGCCTTCTGTAAGTGACATTCAATTGAGTTTTAATGGAAATCACATGCCTTTGAGCTATCTTTGAATATGCCAACTGAAATGTGTATATTCCCTCCTCTCTTCTTCTCTGTTTTCTTTCTCATGTATGTCTTTTGGGCCACAGCCCCATAATGAACTGCATATGAAGAGACCAGTGTATATGAAGGAGTCCATTGGCTGCTGTAGAGCTCCATATGGATGTGGGTGTCCATCCAACAGAGTAATGTTCAAATTGGAGATGTTGGACAGTAAAGCATTGGCAGCAGAGACCATCTTCATTTGTGTCCTGTACAATATCGGGCATGTTATGGGTTGCTTTGTCTTTTTCTCTCATTATACAACCAAATTATATATAGAAACCACATGGGCACAGTGGGGTTCCAAACAAGCTTCTTTACTAAATATAGAGAGTACAGGAGAACAAGTTACTTATACATGGTATTGCTCAGAGAATTTTCTGAAACATTGAACGCCACAGCACAGAAAAGCGCTCACAAACTACTTAGACAAATGTTACTCTGTCCACTACTCATTCCAACAGACTACATCATTGCTTTAAAAAAAAGAAAGAAATTGACAGAAAATAAAAATGGGAATTGCTTCTGACTAAATATAATTAAAAGAAATTGTCACGAAATGGGTAAGTGAAAATTGTTACAGTCTGAAATCACATAGTTTTTCAATAATGCCAAACCACCAGCTTTAAATAGAACCTGATTTTCATTAATAATTCTGCTTTCCAGTTTTTTTTATGATTTTTTCAGCAGACCTTATGGATCATATGTAACAATAATATGAGACATACCACAAAAGGTCCATTTTTAGATGAGATTCCAGGATTTTGCTAAGTTTTATGAGCACTGGATCCAAACTCCAGCAGAACTTGCCAAAATTCTAACCATTCATTAACTCAAGCTATCAACAAACTTGAATAAAACAGCTATTTGTAAAGTTATTTATATATATATGTTCATATACACATATGGCCATACACAAGCACACATATGTGTATGCATATGTATACACATATGTTTCTGTGACCATGTATACCTATGTGTATGTTTGTGTATAGGCATATATACATATGACTATATATAATTACACCCCTGTAATAAAATTATATAAAAATCAGCAGCATGCTGATAACATGCATGCATGTAACACTCTAACAGAGATAAAGGTGTCTTTGAAGTCCTAAGAATGAAAGACAAAGTGTCTGTGGAGCATTTAACTTTCTAAAAATGTAAAAATTCACACTACAACAACCTCGACCTCTGTTTCTAACTATATGGCCTGTTTGAGATATTCACAGAATCACAGAATGTGATATTCAAAGACATAATACAATTTAACTAAGCTAGCTACTTTGAGTTATATTTTGGAGTCCTGATTAATTTCTTCCTAGACTTATGGCCAATTTGAGACAACTTGGAGGCTGTTGACTTTAGGAAATAATAAGCCTCCCTATCCCCCGAACAATAGATTCACTGAATTTTAAGCCAACATCTTTGGAAAGCTGAGTTATGGATAAAACCCAGGCAGTCTAAGTCAGATATACTCCCCTCGTGTATCTGAATCTGTCATTCCAAAAGTGTTTGAGTCATCTAAATTTGTCCTAAATAACAGAAAGCAGGTAAGGGTGAAAGCATAAAGGAATTCCGAGCGCCTAAAGACAGGCTAAGAAGAACTCCTCCTTTCTGACTCCGGATACCTCCCTTCATCTGTTCACTTTATAGGCATTTTAGGCATTAATTAGAGGAAATATGCTTCAGGAGGCATTCATCTGTAAGTTGGCTGCTAAAATTAGATCAAGTTCCTCCACAAGTTTCAATACATGAAATCTGAATATCCCCTACATAGAACTAGCAGAAGTTCATCACTTGCATACTTGAATTTTTTACCTATCATAAAAAACACAGAGGCTGTTTATGTTGATTTTCACATCAGTTTCTGATATGTAATAGGATAGGATGAGGATAACAAGGTGTTTTTTTTGGGTTTTTTTCATTGTGGAAGTAGCAGGCGAACATTTAATTCAAGCCCTTACAGTAATGCACACAGGCGTGCAGGCTGAATTTACGTTGCCTAAGCAGAACAAGACTTTCACCATTTTCTATATTTTGTGTACTTGACTTCAAACCTTACCTTATCTTTTAACACTGTTCTTGCGTTTGATTCATTTTACTGTGTCCACTTCTGGGCTCCCCCTTACAAGAGAGACATGTACATACTGGAGAAAGTCCAGCAAAGGGCCACTAACATGATTAAGGAATTGGACCACCTCTGAAATGAAGAAAGGCTTGAGAGACTGGGACTGTTCACCCTAGAGAAGAGAAGGCTCAGGGGGAGGGGATCTTATCAATGTATATAAATAGCTGAAAAGAGGGTGTGAAGAGGAGGGAGCCAGGGTATTTTCAGTGGCACAAACTGAAACACAGGAGGTTCTCCCTGAACATCAGCAAATATTTTTTCACTATGAGAATGGCCAAGCACTGGCACAGGTCTTCCAGAGAAGTAGTGGAGTCTTCCTCCTTGGAGTATTCAAAAGCCATCTGGACATGTTTGGGCAGAGGGGTTGCACTAGATTACCTCCAGAGGTCCCTTCCAGCCTCAACCATTCTCTGACACTGTGATTCTGTGATACTGTGATCCTGTGATACTGTGATCCTATGTTTAAGTGCAGGCACATTCCATTTTATACTTTTTTTAAATAGAGGACATCATGAGACTGTTCTGGTCTTCTTGGCTGTTATGCTAAATAGTAGCTCATGGCACTGCAAACCTGATTTCCTTTTTGCACTGGATATCTTGATTGTGCAGATCCATAGTGCAGATATCACGGACTGAAGAGGACCAAAGTTCCATAGATGGTCCACACTGCTTTCACTTAAAAGTAGACAAAACACTTTAGTCATTTGAATTCCAGTATTGACTGATCAGCCTGTGGCTTAGCTAGGTACACCAGTCCCATACAGAAAAAGAGCAGAAGTAGTGTTACAGCCATTCCCTAGCTCCTGCGACATTGTCCTGCCTGTGAGATTGTAGCTAGTTGACAAGAGTTGGGCAGCAGACAGCCTGAATAACTGTCTTCAGGGCAACCAGCAGCAGCAAGACAGACCTGGATTACTTGCTCTGCTCTTTGGACTGTCTGGTGCCTGTAAACTGGAGTAGAAGGACCCATTCTCTGGCCTTGTGGCCAACTGGAATGATCTGGCCACATCCATAGTATGGTCTCCCCAGAACAGGGTGGGCATGTGCTAAATCCTGAACTGTTTTGGGAAAACATTTTGGAAAATGCGAACTGGGCCCAAGCCAAAACTGTGTTTGCATCCATGCTATTAGTTTAGCAGCTTAGGTGACAAAACTTGAGTGCTCACAACCAATCCCCAAATCCACCTTAATTTATCAAAATAGCCATGGTGTTTGTATCTTAGAATACAGAACACAAAAATTCATGACCATGGAAAATGGCACTGTGTTTCCTCCAGCTCACGGACAGCACTTCGTCACAGCTCCTACTGAAAAGGGAAGCTTGTGCTTTTCAGTTTGTCCTGTAAATCTCACAGTTAGGGAACTAAGGAAGCAGAAGATTATGGTTCAAAATTTTTCTCTAAAATCAAATTAAGTATGTAGTGTTCCCATTGTATTTTGCATCTTGGATGAATGGATTTGTGCCACAGGCAAATATTTCCTTGTGAGGAAGGAAAAGGAAGACCTCAGACAAACGACGGGCCCAACCTTTCCTACTCGCTAGATTTAGGGTCATTGTTCTGTTTGAACTGTTATTTGTGTTTAACTCAAAAAGTTGTCTCGGGAGACAATTAACACTCTCCATTATTAGCTTCTGGAGCCTGGTTGCCTATTCTGGTCGTTTAGGTTAGGTAACAGTGATCTTGCCCTGTACATTCATTCACTAATTGTCCATGTTACTGAAGTTACTTACTTCAACCTAAAATGGTCTCCTAGATGTGTTTTAGATTTCAGCATTCTTGAAGCAGAAATCTGAGACCAAAGTCTGCTTTCTGTTCCACTAGGAAAAATCTGGAGCATTTCCACGGATGGATTTCATGGCTCTGTTCATGGGACGTTTTCTGAACAGTCTGTTCATCCCCTCAGTGCAAGCATGGTAGATCCTCTTTACATCCACTGTAGCATCAACTGCATCAAAGAGCCTCTGTAAAGCATTTGTATTTTGACAAAATGGCAAATTTCCATAAAATATTTTTCCTCGGAATTTTTATGACCAGCTTACCCATCGTCTTTTTCACTCAGGCATGAAAAATGTCAAAAAGCTATATAAATATTTAGTTTGATTTATGATTGTTTTCTGGGCTTGAGAAAGGCTGTGAAACAGCTAAGAAGAGCAAAGAAATCACAGTCCAGAGAGCATGTGGCAAGGCATCAATTGCTGTTCCTTATTAATCCCTAAAGTACATCCCAGTGAAATTAAATAAATTAGTTAAGCCTGTTCACCAGGCCTTACCATTGTCCCAAAAAGGAATAGCTCCTACTGCCTAAGAATCAGCTGAAATGCAGATCATCAAATTACTGAAATTGGAAAGATATGATTAACCTCTGCAATTGTTCTATGCTCTTTCTTTTCTGCAGAGATCTATATTAATTCCATGCAAAAGGTATGAAAACCTGAAAGAAAGGCTTTTCTTATAGAATTTCCATCCCATTTTTACAACCCAAAGTATTTGGAATTCTTTGAACAAGGTTCAGAAAAGCATCCAAACTTTCTAATGTTCCTCCCTAAATTACATGGGATGCTGGGGACACATTAAAGGATTTAAAAGGGTAGGAAATGTACTATATCATTTTTTGAGTCCATAAGTGATTTTCTGTTCTTGCCAACTATACTCATGAGACTCAAGGGCACAAACAGACAGCCAAAGAGCATTTTTAATGGATTCTTTCACATAAAAATTTCATCTAGTTCTGCTGCCCTTGCTTATGCTTTTCTTTCCCCCAAAAATATGCTGTAGCGATCACTTCTTAAGGAAAAGAGAGAGAAAATGTTTAAGCACCAAGATGTGAGTTTATTTTTAATAATCCCTCATGTTCATTGTGCTATATATCCAATAGCCTTTTAAAAGATTGGCAGTCAGCCTACAAGTATAACACTAATACTGGGGGCTTTTTGTGTTACTGGTAAAACTTTATTTTCAGGAATTTAAAAAAATTTTAGTGACACAAGCCACTTCAACAATAAGCAGGTAGCTAACGTGCTGCAGGGAACAGCGAGTTTGCTATTTATTTGTTCACTCAGCAGTGCATTATAGAGTGAATTTTCAGCCTTGTGTGGAGGAAATTAGGTATCCCTTTATTTCTATTATTTTTTGGAATTTAATTTCAAATAAAAGAAGTTTCACAGCAACTTTCTCTGAGTACAAAACTAAGCAATCTGATTTTTTTTAGGAGCAGTGTCTCTGCTGGTTTCAGAGGACTCATTTCTTCACGTTCATGTAAGGGTTTTTCACAAACAAGTGTAAAAAGTAAATGATGAATGTTTGAACTTTTAGCTTTTTTGAAAAATTCACAAAATAAAAGAAGCTACAAAGTCAGGATATTTTCAGTAAGACTAAATGTATTTCAAATGTTTCACACGAAGGATGACTTACAAATAGTGACGCACCATTTTTAGTCCGTATGGTAAAACAACAAATACCCGAACGCCACAAAGTTTTGCTGTTACAGACAAGGCCACCTATTTGCCTCCATCTACCTGATTAACCTAACTATAGTTAAGTGATGCTGGTTTGCTGGGGACATAACATAGGAGAAAGGGACACAGCTAAACCATTTTAGACACTCGTGGGTCTCCCAGCGCACAGGTGTCCTCTAGCTGGATCAGTTGTGAAAAATATTTAGTGGGAACCTGGATGCTTTGACGTGCTTTGACCAGATACCATCACTAAAAATCTTTTAGCATCTCTTATGGTCATTTTCTATTCAAAATAAAGCAGGATAAATTATAAGAATGAAGAAAATTCTAAACATAAAAGAGTCAAAGTATTTTAAAATGGGGTAACAATCTAAGGCATTGTCTTACTTAAAATCATGTGAATTTTATGAAGCATTTTCTCCAGAAAGGAACATGATTTTAAAAATACACAACATAATCTCCTCTTTAATGTTAGTGATGCTCATAATGCAATTTGCTAAAAAGAAGGATTGTATGGCACAAACCAGAAGGCTGGAGAGAGCTGCAATGTGAGAGGTCTGCCTGCAGAGGTGGGGACAGATAGACCGAAGTTCAGTTCAGCTACCTTTTGCCAGGCACCTGGAGACAGAGGAGCTCATGTGTGACCACAAATGGTCCTACTTTAAGGCTTTCTTAGAATCATAGATTCGTAGAATCGTAGAATCATTTTGGTTGAAAGAGACCTTTAAGATCATCAAGTCTGACCATTAACCTAACACTGACAAGTCCACCACTAAACCATGTCCCTCAGCACCACATCTACCCATCTTTTAAATACCTCCAGGGATGGTGCCTCAACCACTTCCCTGGGCAACCTGTTCCAATGCTTGACAACCCTTTCAGTGAAGAAATTTTTCCTAATATCCGATCTAAACCTCCCCTGGCACAACTTGAGGCCACTTCCTCTTGTCCTATCACCTAATGGGAGACTGATCCCTTTCTTCTAACAAGGATCAGTTTACCCAGGACAAGATGTAAAACTAAGATATTAATGGGCCAGTGATGGAATGTGTAATCATGTTTGTAAGATGAAACACAATGTTGACATGGTTAAGTGCTGTTAACTACTGTAATTAATGGGCATCATTGCCTGGCATAGTTTCACACAAGCTACTGAATGCCTACCAAATGCTAGTTTCTATCAGTGTAGTTCTTTATTTGATTTAAAATCATGGCCATGAGGTAAGAAGTCCTTGGTCTTAATACCAGGCCTCTGAGTTAGACAGAATCCTGCAAAATTCCCATTCGAAGGGGCTTTTTAAATCTATCTGGTTTTAAAACTCTTATATTGAATTTAAATGCCTCAAGACTCGCTGAACCTAAAGAAAATCAGATCCTGCCGTTTTATGGCCTTCTTTCATTCTTGTTTTTAGGGAAGCTGGGAGAAGCTGTGCATGCTCAGCATACCAAAAGGCAGCCCTTTGCTGCATTGTGTTAGTTATTGCAGTGAACCCTACCAGAAGGGTTGAACGAGTCATTGCATGGCAACTACATCTCCTACTTCAGCTGTGATCTTCAGCAGGCTGTTTCTTGATTCATGACACTGCCTAAGCTTCCTCTGCTTAAACACCTAAATCACATTGTCTGGAAGATGCTTCTCCCCATCTGGAGACTGACTGCCTCCTATGAACAGGTAGGTATCATTTTTTCTAAGAACGGTAGAAAAAGGTGAAGTTGATGAAGCTGTTCATCCAGAGAAAAGCAAATTGGTAGGAATTTGGAGAGTAAGATCTGAGTCTCGCTTTTTGGACTGAAGGATAACAAATAATTTTTATTACCGTTGAGTTATACAGTAGTTTTCTTATTTCCTGTTGCACCTGAGCTCATTTTGGTGCACAAATGAGGACTGGAAGGTATTTACAAGAAAGCACCTGACTTCCAAATCTTTGGGTTTATTTTGTTTTTGTTTTTTTTTTTTACTGTGTATGCTACATGCATAATCTCAGGGCATCGGTTGCTCCTTGTTTGACCCAGGAACATTACTGTCTTTACGGTACAACAGCACAGCTTCAAACGGAGTAGTAAGCAGGACTGTATTTTATAACATACTATTACATGATGGACAGAGAACCCTGTAGGGCGTGAGGAGCTGGGGGTTAAGTCCCCCTCAAGCTGTGAAAGGAATTGTACTCAGGTTTAAATACCTCATGAGTAAACCCACTATTAAGCTGACTACTTTGCAAAAGCCAGTGAACACCACCTTCTTTTCCAGAAAGCTGTTTTAAAAGGTAGCAGAAATGATTACAGCTTGTGAGAGGCCTGGTCCTACTAGAACATATGAACTGGGCTTTAGGCATGTTTATGGGATTAAGCCCTTTAGGGAACTTTGGCACCACGCAGCTGAGTTTCTGGATCCCATTAAGGCCTGGGTAGATCTGGGCATGCACACAATGCAGAACTGCAGGTGCCTAGAGAACATCTAGGTCCAAATGTGGTGTGCCTGATGAGTTCAGATGCTTTTAGAGTTACGCAGATGCTGAGGGGGGTTGAAATGGGAGGAGGGAAGAGAATGAGTTGCAGTTTAGTGTTTAGATATCTAAAGAATATATAAAATTCTATTTCAGATGAATACGATTCTCTTTTTTTTTTTTTCCCCTCTTCTTCCCATTAGGACATTAAGTCTTTCAAATGCAAATATAAGAGTAGACGAGA
This sequence comes from Larus michahellis, assembly GCF_964199755.1. Taxonomy (NCBI): domain Eukaryota; kingdom Metazoa; phylum Chordata; class Aves; order Charadriiformes; family Laridae; genus Larus; species Larus michahellis. Next base: position 120,014,457 of record NC_133898.1, read on the forward strand.
TGGCCCAAATTCTACTTACATGGATGGAAAATATTTTGATTTATGCTGATGCAAATAATAGAAGAAGTTAGTCGAATAGCATGAAAAAAGAGTGATTCAACACTTTCCCAAGAAATAAATTATCCCCCCATGGAAGGGTTAAGAATAAGCTAAGTAGATACCAAGTTTGGGGACTAAAATTCTTTGTTTGAGAAAGCAAATAAATCAATGAACATCAGAGAATAATGAGAACCAGATTTCCCTAAGTTAATTTCTGGGATATATCATGGCTTTGGCTAAAGTCTGGTATAAAATATTCATGATGCAAAAATTCTATCACCCGTGGTAAAATGCATTTTGTGAACAAAGAAAAGGAAAAATCCTATACTGTCCATGGGGCCAATTTTTTTTTTCTTCTACAGTGTTGTCAATCTGGAATATTTCACTTACTTTCATATATATATATACGTGTATATATATACACCTATATATATATGCACACACAATCACGAACAAGTTTGTTATTATTGCAATGCTGTACTGTTTCCCAGAAGGCAGTAAATCAATGTGTTGTAATTTTAGCAAGTATTTACTTTGCTCTCTATCTGCCTAGATTCCCAAATTCAGCCAAATCTATAGGAAGCCTTTTTACCACCAGCGAATTTGTCCTGTTCTTATGTGGTAAACTAGGTACAGCCTGAGAGCTGTGGAGAAGCTCGGAGAGACCTTGACTGAACATGCTCTGATTGCTTTCTTGCATCGTAACATAGACTAGACACTTAATAGAGCAGTAGGAGCCCGCTGCCTGTAGTCCTTGGAGCTAGCTGAGTTGTGAAACTAAGAAGAGCTGGACACTTAACTCAAAATCTTTGCCAGTCTTTGGAAAAATAGGATATGAATATGAATTTTTAGGTCCTTAAATATTCCTGGTGGAAATCTGGCTCCGAGCAGCTGAGGGTATGCCCACATCTGTCAGTGCAGGCAGACCCAGGCTAATTGCCCGTGTGCTGAGCTAGTTCCAGGCTGGATTACACAGGCCTGCTCCAGACCAAACCTGTGCCTACGCTGCTCTGCCTGTATTGTCTTGTTGGCCTGGAGCACAGCCGGAGGAATCACAGGTTTGCCCCAGTGCAATATAACGGTGCAATATGCAATTCATTAAGTTATGGACCTTGTGCCATGTACACTTCTGAACCCTGACCTGTGGCCCTCCTTTTTATTCCTTTAGTAATGTCATCATTATCAGATCAGTCCTTTGGAATACTACCATTGTTCCAGCCTGTAGTTCTGCTGTAGATAAAAACCCAAATGTTTTCTTTGCTGGCTACCAAAAGCAGGTCCTACCATCTCTTTCATATTCAGCCCTATTTAGGCTCTGGGGCTGCTCTCACACACATGAAAGCACAGCTCCTGTGCAGGACTTCTCATCCATAGCGCACGCGAATCTCCACAAAAAAGACACGTGCCAAGTTACAGCATGGGAAACTGAGGCGTGCAGAGTGAGAAGTGAGTCACCCTGAGGCACACAGCTGGACTAAGAAGAGAAGCAATTCTTCTGGAGGCAAATGCTTTATCCTGTGGATGCTGCCGCCTCCTAAATGTTTGTATATACTCTGTGATCAATGAATCATTCACTGACTGAAAAGGTGGGAAAAAAGCTTTTACACAACTCTCCATGGAGTTTTAACTCAAGCAAACAGCTTAAACTCTTTCAGTAAAATACTGCTCATAAATAATTAATGATTGGCTTCCTAAAGACAATATTTTGCAGTAATTTTGAACAAGATTGCTAGATAGGGTGGGAGAAAAAATGTATCAGGTCATAGTCTATCTGACCTAGAGCTACATAAAATTGGGTAACATTCAATTATGTTTAATGTCCCAATATTTGTTTGGTTTAGCTGATTTGCCTTGTGGGAAACAATGTTTTCTAATGTGTTCCAGAGTCCTTGAAGTGTTAAAGATCAATGTTTACTGATCTCAGAATAAAGCTTTCAATATTCGATTGCCTGAGCCTCCTTCTAAACATCCTTGGAGATGTCACTGTCAGTTGCTACCAACAAGAAGCACCAGACGGTCTTACATTAGCAGGTGCGTTTCCCGGGTCTGTCAGTAACACTAAAGCCTAGTTTACCCACACATCTTCAGGATGGGTAGTGACTTGCTCAATGAATAATCAACCTGAAATCAGTGCGATTCCACATGAGCAAGAAAGAGAGAGTCAAACCCTCAGGATCACCGGCCTGAATTGGAAAATGCACCTAGCGCTCCAGGGACAATTTTCTGACTCAAAAGACAAAAACGTTTTGAGAACATTGGTAATCTGTGAGCATTTTCATCTTATTCACAAACATGCTGAAGAAAGCATATCACTTGGCTTTACGGGGTTCTTCCTAAGAATCAGTCTTCTGTACAGATGCATTTTTTAAAGCACAAATGGCATTTTGAGGTGGAAAGTGCTCTTTATGTGTAAGATATACTGTCAAACAAGGTCCAAACCACAAATGTCAGATCTTGAACCAGACATGCATCTCTAATTCCCCAAAGGATTTGTTAGTGGGGGAGGGATTGGACGGCACTGGGTCAGGAGTTCTGTCTTGGCCCAGCACGCAAATAAATTCAAGCCATAAAGTTTGGATCCAAATTTCCCCTGAAGTTAATTGGGGTTTGGATCAAATGTTCCATCTCTAATTATGACTCATATTAATAACATTGGGGAGTGTGATTTTTTTTTCCAAAGTGCTCAGCGTTGCTCTTATCCTGATCCCATTGAAAACTAGGGTAAAATTCTTATTTTTAATGCGGGGAAAAAAGCCCACATTGAGCACTTATGAAAATCTCTTCTCCTTCCTGCCTTCCCTCCTTGTTTCCCCGCACCGCCTCTCCCCCTGCCCAAGTCAATGTGTTTAGCTCATTCTCTGTAAAAATTTCAAAGCAGTGAAAATACCATCTGTTAAAAATTCCAGCTCTGTGTTTTTGATAAAAGGGAAGGTTGGTTGAGAAGTACGCCATCTCAGTGATGGTTTGCTAGCTGAAGGAGGCAATGTTTGCAGCCACACTATTGGAACACAAATTCATTTAATGAGGAAGAGTCCTATTTATATAATACTAGCTAAGATCAAATGCCTTGAAGTATTCAAATTTTTTCTCCAGTCAAACTCTTGACGTTAAATGGGATGAGTTAAAACATTTTCGTTCAAATTTGCTTTTAACTGAAAACAGGAGGGAGGGAGTTACTGATACATTTTTTAAATAGAAAAGGATCTGTAGAAAAAATGGGTTTTTTGTTGACAAGGAAACTGGAATTACTAGGCAAAGTTTTTGCATTCTTCAGTTTTTCAGTGGAAAATTTGAGGTAGGAGGAATGGTGTATGTGTTCTTATTGCTGTTGGGGAAGCTTGTTTCGCTTTTTCTGTGGGAAATATCCAATATTTCCAATCAGCTCGAGTTACAAGTGCTGCCAGGAAACTTTATAGACTCCAAACCCATTAGAAATTCCTTAGTTTCTTTCTACATCTACTTGGGTATGTCAAGGCCTGCACACCATCACTGAAAACAAAAGAGAAAAAAAAAAAAGAAAAAGAAATCAGGATGGTTTAGCCTTGTGGTTGTGACTTTGAAAAGAAATGGTGCTGCTAAAGGCCTCATCTGAGTGCCATAGACACCTTGGCAGTGAATCTGAAGACAAGTATGCTTTGCTCCAGCTGCGCCCAGGAGAACTCAGCCGATGCGCTCAGTCTCTGACAGGGTGGTGGTAGGGGAAGGAACCAGCAGAACACGTTAGAAAATGGAGTTTCTACGGTGTCCCTATGCTATTTTCCGGTGGTGCAGCGCATGTATATGACCATACGTGTATCTGTCTCTCTGTGTGCATGGGCATGTGTGCAACAGTGCAGGGGTAGTTGTCTAAAAAAAGGAGAGGTATAAGGAGGGGTGTCTGTACCTTACGTCTCCACTCATCTGAACATGTTTCTAGCAAACGCATGAGCTAGGGCATGCAGGAGGTGTACAGGAGTTTTACTGCAACCCACTTATATTCCTCATCCTCTGGCTTATCAGGGGGAGGGCTGCACACGAGCTGACGTGAGCTGTTCAAGGCAAAATTTACGATGACATTTAAAATCAGCAAAGCTTGCTGTAGCCCTAAAGCTTGAAGCATACATGCACACTTCATATAATCTGATCCCAGGCACCCACCAAATTGGAGGTTAAAAGTATTGTATATACATTGCTACCAGTTACCACATCAACGTTTCAGATATGTGCACGTGATTTAAGTGCAGATGACCTGGAGCTTGCTGATGCCATAACTTAAAAAGCAATTGGGCTGTGTGCTGGCTAAAACAACAATGCCGGCATTATAACAATCTCACTCGAGCGGCCATTAAGACATCTCCAGCACACTGTTGTACTACTAAAACGTAATTCCCAGTAGACAATAATCCTAGACCCCTCGACTGTGAATCATGGGCAGTAAATGGCTGACGGGCAGGTTAACAATGGGCTCTGTGGGCAGTCTGACATTGTACAGGTGCGCATCATCACAGTAAAGTAATTAACAGGTACTTAAAGGAATGTACATTTAAGCTCAAAAAACCTGTTAAGAGACTTCCTAAGTGGACTGCTATTTTTTTGTAAACCCCACTTATATTTTATGAGAGGTAAAAGGACTGCAGAGCACAAATCCAATCTAAAAGTAGATCTGCAATCAATAGCTCTCCTATCAGCGCTAGGCTGCTCCATCAACGGTACTGTTTTATAACTCTGTGACATGCTCCTGACTCAGGATTTAAAGTGATTCAACAATGCAGTCTGACCCCTATAAAGAAAGTAGAGAAAGGAAAAACAGTAATTTAGCATTTTACCCAAGAAAAAGATGAAGAAAAAAAAAATAGCTAAGAAATACAAATAAATTATGAGGAAAAAAATGTTGTGTGTGTGTATATTTCTAGAAATATGTATTCATGTATATGTGTGTATATGTGCATGTGTGTGCATAAATACTCACATATGCAAGCCAGGAACTCCACCTGATATATATCTGCATGCTTTTTTTGGATAGTATTGGAGTTATTTGGGCAGTGAACAAAGGCCCAATATGAAAGGAGAGGCAGCGAAGTGGGGGTTGCGGCAGGGACTGCAATTTTATGTGCTGAACTAACGAGTAGTAATGGGAGCGGCTAGAGTTCCCTCAGCATTTCCTCTTCTACTTCTGCTCTCTCCCCTCTAGTAAATCCAAGTCTGGCATATGTAGCAGATAAAGAGCTTTAAATGTACAGTTTTATCCAAGGTTCTTTATAGGAGTAACAAGATCATCTGGTTAATAAACGCTTGATTCAGACCTCTGCCTGCAAAACTCTGGCTGAAAACCTTCTAGGCATTAAAAGATTATCCCCCAAGGGTTGGTATTCTGCCTGCCGGCGTTGGCCCGCACAGACTTACCAGCTTTTTTCCTGGTGGACAGATTTGGACCTGGTGGGGAAGTTTTGATGATCAACCTGGTAGCAAACCAAGAAGTAAGTCTATTTATTAAAAACATGTTTCTCCACAAAAATGACATTTGCGTAACCGCTTTAAAATGGGAAGGAACAAAGCCAGCCACCGTGACGTCACCACCCTGTGGCTGGTTGTAGGTTTCCCTGTTTCTGAGAAGTACGGTGGGGTCGGTTTTACCTGGTGGGGTGAAAGTGCCTGGGGGTTGGAGTTCTGCACTGTCACCTGTAGCCTTGCCGCTGGTACCGAGGGCAATGTCTTTGAATTCAACACGGCGATTCAACACTGACGTGCCTTCAAAGGAGAAGGTTTTTCTGCTACTTAGCCTCTCTCTTGCTCCCTTCTCACAGATGAGAAGGTTTTCTCTGTCCCTGTAACGCTGATAATTCCCTTCCATACCACAAAACCGCCCTGGTTCTCTTGCATCTCGTATCAAAGAAAGACACCTGGAGTCTTCTCCCTTCAGGATGCAGCACAGTGTTCTTGCAATGTAGGTACTGCATAGGCTTCTGCATTGCCACAGCTGCCCCGCGCTCCTGCTTCGATTCTTGGCGTGGTAAAAACGCTCCTATGGAAAGTGTTTCAAACACTCTGGACTACTTCTTTTGCTGCTGTGGGAGTTAAACCCTGAGGAAATCTGGCACATTTGTTTGGACATTTTTGCATTAATACAGTTACTTCAAAACAGTATTAGCATGAGCATATGTTTGTTTTATAAAGTCTTAATATCATCCAAAAGAAAATGCTTTGGAACCATTACACAGATACATGTCACTAGTGTACTTTCCAAGCCCTCCATGCACATTTCATGCTAAGCCTATGTATTCTATATTAGACCTCATTTTTGCCATCCATCTTAGTACTATCTCATCTTTCCCTTAGTAAGATCTTGATTTCGTTTCGTCTCCTCTAACTCAGGAAATTTTTCACTGAAGCCAGAGTAGTCCCTCTGTGTAAAAATATTCATATTAAAACCCCTAAACATTAATTCACCCTATTACTTTCTCCTTAAGGGACCAAAAAGCATTATTTGAAACCATTAAAAACTATCGCTATTTTTATTCAAAGTAAATACAGTAATTTATATTAAAAAGTCCAGATTTCCACACGGAGTGGATTTCACGTTACCTACCTAAAGCTAGCTAGAAGTTATACATCTGAAATAACCAATATCCTAGATTCCCTTCAGAGTCAAGGAAAGATACAGGGTCTTCCAGTTTTTAGGATCCCATCTGAACACAAGTAGCAAACAGATGTGTGTGTATCATCCTGTAGAAATGCCTAATTCCCATAATGTAAGTGTAATAGAAGCCTACATAATTAGTTTATACTAATTGTCTGTGTTACACCAGACATCTAAAATCATGTGAAATGAATTTCACCTCCCATGTAAAGAGGCCCACAGAGGGGATTAATGTGAGGCTGTTCTGTATCAGCTAAGGATATGATTCTAAAAAGAGTATTTTTTCTTCATTTTTAATATGTATATGCGAATAAACAGTTTTACTGATTGATGAATGATCTTAGGAAACACACTGAAACACAGTATATGCTATAATGTGTGATTAATATATAGTTTTAATATCCCTTCTGTTATTTTTCCATTATAAGACTAATATAAGCAGGGAATAAAAATATTTCCAAATTGTCAGCATGCTTAACTGGTCCAAACGGAGCCTCACAGTTTGATAAGTGTAGCCCTTAAAGCTTTAATTTTTTTTCTAATCAGGTAATTGATATCATTTGCAATGTTCTTTGGACATAAAAAGAAAAAGAAACGAAAGACTAAGGAGGATACTTGTTACCACTAGCTTATTCGGAAGCAAAAAGTCTCAAAAAGATGAAATCTGATCAAAATAAATAAATACTTGAAAACTTTCAGGTTATCACTTTCAGACAAAAATGTCTCTAATGTTAATAAGGGATGTAGGCCAAAGGCTTTAGAAGTTGCTATTCTTAAAAAAACATGATTTATTTGATTTTTTTCCAACTTGAATGTCATGAACCAGACATACATAATTATATTATTTGTCTTATGCAAGCGAACAAGAATAAATTAAAACTGGACATGTTGCAACAGGGCTGTTGACATTATATACAAAGTCTGCTTATTGTCATAAGATACTCTTAACCTTTAAGCCAAAATCTTTCAAAACTATTAGTGTTAAATCTAGCAGCTGTTGTCAAATTTTTCCCTTTCTCTGCTTTATGCATTGTGCTTTATTTGAAATGTTTGTTATATTTGTGTATATAACTTTCTGCAAGCTGTCCCTTGAAAGCTCAAGGGATTAAATGAGTAGGTTGAGCCAGTTCAAAGGAACAAAAGTTAACAAATTAAAAGAAAACTTTCTAAAATGAATGTGTAAACCATTAAAATATTTAGCTGTATTTGCATTGGATGGTTTCCTCTATATAAAACAATATGGATTGTTTAAATAAATGGGGTTAAGGGAAACTTATTTCTACTGTAAATTTTATTAAAGCTTTAGGAATGATGGCCTCGATCCTTCAAACGCTTACGTGTTTAACTTAAGGCATGGAATAATCTCATCCTGGCAGCTCTAACTAGTCCTCACCTTCACCAGCTTCACCTTCCAGCAAGACAAAGACACAGAGGGCATCCAAAGACTGGAAAAAGAGGTGAGGGTTTCCCCTGTGCTTCTGCTTAGCCCTTGCCTGAATGTCCAGAAACTGTATTTTCTGACAATTTGTGAATAGCGAGTGAGTCTCTGTAGATATTATTACAAAAATAAGCTCAAGTGGCAGAAACAAGAGTTCACACAAGAAGCAGAAGGACAAGTTTTGTATTATTCCAGTATTTGATTTTTAAAGAGTTAGTCTGCAGGAAGATGAGGGAAGATGCCACTTGTCTTGTAGCATATGGGGTATCCTACACTGTCTTAGAGCATGCCATGGAGTGGGCTTAGAAGATCCTTTATCTGTCAGAGACCACAACATGAGGACAAACTTTTCTACAGCAGTTGGTGCTGTGTCTGGAAAATTAAGCCTGATTATGACTTGAGGCACAGTGACGATCTGATGCACCTACGCCTTTCTGAGGACTCAGGTTCTCTCTCTATTTCAGTACTGCGCCTTGTTGGTGTATCGGCCACGCACGGATGACTCCGGCAGATCTCCAGGTGCTTGTCTGTATGACGAGTAGATGTGCCACATGGAGTAAACTTATTTCCGACTGAATTTCACGCAGATGCTGTCATGACCAGAGCAAGGGATGACTTATGGTAAGACGAAGCAGGATGCAAGGGGCTGGGGGCATGCCTTCTCACCATGATAATTTGGTTTAAACCTCACTGGGGTGCGTAACAGCTGCTTTTCATACACACTGAGTTTGTAAAGCAATCAGAGCCCCTTTCTGGAAGGGATCACTGAGGCAATAGGTGCCTCCACACAGAGGAAGCCATTGTGCAAGGTTGGAGTAGGAATTTGCTGTATCACCCAAAGGGGCCTGATTTTCTAAACTCAAGAGTTGAGATTCAGTTACATTGACATAGATTTTTTTTTTTGCAAGAAAAATTCAGGGAGGAAAAAAACCCAAAAATATTCAGAAGGGAACCATAAGCCAAGGGAGTCTCAGGGACAATAGGATCGTGGGTATGAAAGGAAGGTCTCTTTCCGGTCAGAGAGCTGGCTGAAGGATTCCCAGAAAGGGGAAGAAAAAATGAAATTAAATCAAATCCCATCTTCTTAGTGAGTATTCCTGAGCTCAGCACAGTAGGGTGTGACACTTTATTTGCAAACAGGCAGGGCTGCATCAAAAAATTATCTATCTCAATCTGTTTTAAGAATTAAAAGATGTTCCAAGGTGCCAAATTTTGCTTTGCCAAATTCCAGTTCCAGGTTAGAAAGGATGGAACTTTCCAAGAACTTCACAGAGTTACTCAGTAAAACCAGAGGGAACTTGGTACCTATTATTTTTCCATGTCACTTTGATATTTCCAGCCAAATTGAATAACTTTCTCCCTGAAAATCACTTCTTTATAGGTAGAATTATAACTTGATGTCCAAATGCCCTTTCAAATCTAGATTAGGTTTTGAAGTGCATATATCAGACCAGTCTTTACTATTGTATGCACAGGTTTTTAAAATACATTTCCAGACTTGAGTCATTGCCTTTTATTCTCTCCCAGGGAAAAAAAAAAAAAAAGAAAAATAGAAAAAAAAGAAAGATGAGAAAAGAATGTATGAAAGGTTTTGTTTTCCTATGCAAGTCATACAAATATTGCCACTAGATCTAATCAGTCTAACCTGCTGAGTACATGACATTTAATATAGGATTGTTTTACAACTCTTCATTATTCTTGCACTATCTAACCTATTTTTCTCATATAACTGTTAAAGAATTAAGACCTCTTACCTGGCATCCACAGCCAAACCCAAAGAATGTTGACTATACTCATGATTAGTCAGTCAGATTTTTCAGTTTTTTCTTGCAGTCTTAACCACTGGCGTATAACTACCAGGAAAGACAAGCAGATTATTGTTCAGTATATTCAGAAACCTGAATTCAGATTAAAAATATCTGATCCATGTAAAAACATTACAGTTCTGAAAAATGTACAGTAAACTTAAAACTTAAAGTTTAGTATCTCCCCAGTACTACGTAGTTGTAATGACTGGAAAATTATATGGAAAAAAAAACTTGTAAGATTAATATCTACTAGATCTCACAGACTGGCACTCAGCACACAGGATAGATTCCTTTAGGTATCTGAAAGCCCAGCATAAAGCCCAAGCTGGTTCTCTGGACTCCATCTATAATCAAAGGTGAAAATTAAACACCTCCAGAAGCTATTTTTTTCCTGGTTTAAAAGGTTCTCAGATGCCCTTGTTTTTTATTCTTCAGGGCAGACAGACAAAACGTTTAACTTTTATTTGCCCCCTATGAATCCCACACTCATTTTTCACCTAACTGGGCAAGCCCATGCACCAGCGCCAATATAAGTGCAGTCTGCTGCTTCTGGGGAAGTATGTCCCGCTTCTCAGCAAATTACTGCTGCACGGATTTCAGTGGTGCGGTGACATCATTTGTGGCAATAGGCCTGGCTGTGTATTTGTATCCATCACCGCACTCTAGCAAAAAAGCATGTCACACAGGGGAGCCGGCAGGAGAAGCTGCCTGACCAGCTAGCAAAATAAATAGATGAGCAAAATAGAATCATAGAATCATAGAATCATAGAATTGTTATGGTTGGAAGAGACCTTTAAGATCATCAAGTCCAACCATTAACCGAGCCCTGCCAAGTTACCACTACACCATGTCCCTCAGCACTACATCTACACATCTTTTAAATACCTCCAGGGATGGCCACTCCACCAATTCCCATGGCAGCCTGTTCCAATGCTTGACAACCCTTTCAGTGAAGAATTTTTTTTTAATATCCAATCTAAATTAATTAATAATTAATGCTGAAAATGATACACAGAACAGAGGAAGTAAAAATTACGTCGTGCTACGCACAAGATTTTGTAAGCTTTTTGGTTTTGCTTGGGAACTTGACTGAACGTCACCATGAAGTAGGCAGGAAGGATCACACAGTGAGGGGTGGGAGGGTGGGTTTTGGAAGCCAGGGGAGACCAGGGCAGAGAATCTGCCAGGGAGGCAATGGAAGACCCATCCCCTGCATCCCTCCAGCACAGAAGTGAGAATATGCACAACCCAAAACACGCACAGCATCCTGACAGCTCTCAGAGCCCTGCACAGTGAAACCATCTGTCAGGGGAAAAGATGAAAAATCTGTCCAGGATAATTTTTAAAGATTGACCCACCGGCTGGGCTGTGCTCTTGTGTACCAAAGATCCACACCTGGAGAGGACCTTGGCCCACAGATAGCCTCCCTTCTTCACCGGAGGAAACTAGTGGCTTGTATTTTGTTGTAATGATTTCTGCAGCTTTTGGATGGCCTCCTTTTTAGAGAATGTGATATACACAGAACGCCTTCCGCTTGCCGGTGGAGGCTGGGGAGGAGGAGGGTGGGGAGCCCAACCAGGAGAATTTTGTAACATTTATTTGTTCGGATAATTTACTAAGGGTTTACTAGAGTAATCCCATGGAAAGATTCACTGTTCTTTGTCATAACATGGACTGGAAGCTTAAGTTTGTTTGTAAAGCTCTAAAATGACTGTAGGCTGATGGAAGATATGTTATTTAACAAGCTCACTGGTTAAAACGAAAAGCTTGTTTAGCAGCAATGAGCACTATCACTTTGTATTAACTGAAGTTCAAGTTCAGCCGTCTGGACATAGGCTAGCTGCCTGCTCTCTGGTGTTCGTGAGGCAAATCTGGAGGATAAAATGCAGATCTGAACAAGAGATAGAAGGAAATTGTTTACCTGGGTCAGAAAACAAAAAAGATATATTACAGAAAACATATGGTTGCTATTTAATTTATGCTTTATCATTTTTCATTCTGACATTAACATAGTTATGAGTGGGGTGAGAGCACTGTACATTGTACGCTGTAATATAAAATGAGGGTTACCACTCCTTGCCAGAGGAAACGTGATTCAGAAACAATTTGGGGGCAATTGCAAGGTGATGGGGCACAGAGAACCAGAAGCTATTGAAACTTTAAACATCATTTCTGGACAATATAAGACTTGCTGCAAAACGACTTGTAAAAACATGAAAACGTTACTTTCCTGACCCCAGAGAATTAGAAATCTTTAAATATCAGTTCAAACAATGCCTCTTAAAGGGCACCACACTTTTTCATTGCCAGCTACCATTATTTTTAACAGTTTGTTAAACATACCGCAATAAAGAAAGATTAATGGCCAAGATATAACCCAAAAATGCAGAGGGCCACGCCGAGATCTGTTACATGCAAGCAAATCAGTGGTGAGGCATAAAGGGGGTATTTAAGTGGAAAATTTAGCCTTAAAACATTAATGAAAACCAAAGTAGGTGATTAAAATGGAAATTAAGTGTTTGGGGAAAACAGAGTAAAAGACATGAAAAAAAAGGAAAGATAAAACATAAACAATGTTTTATTAAGGAGAATGAAAAAATAATAATGATAAAATGTTACTTTAGGAATTGAAGGAATCGTGAAAATATGCAAGTATTAAGAGGATGAAGAAATGACAAAAATATACTTTCAAGAATATACTTACAAGTATGTTAATTTTGTATTTAATCAGCAAAGGAATCAAAATCACCTGTAAGCCATCTCTTAATGATTTCTCTAGGATCACATCCAATTTAAAAAATTCAGAAAAAAAGTAGTTTAAATAATGGCATTCATCTCACACAGTTGTTGCCATCTAAAATGTCATTGCCTATTTTATGACATTTCCCTACTGAAAATGGAGAGTGATTAGGAGCTTCCCCAAAAGGGAAATTAATCTTTTTCTGGAGGATGAAAAGTCTTCTAAAGGATAAATATCTTAAGTTAGACACCTAATTTAAAATTGCTAGTCTTCAGTGAGATTAAAAAACAGCTGTCTTTGTTTTAGGATGTTTGGCTCAGTCCTGCTTGAGTAGGAAAGAAGGCAGGAACAGTTAATTTTTGTTATGTAAAGGTTAACCCCTGCCCCAAACTGTGTCCATACCAAAGCCACAAACAGAATACCAGTATTCTATACTCTGTCCAGCGTATTTATGGGATTCACCGGGCTGGTGATTTTTATGAGTACCAGTCTTTTCACCTGCAGGTGCAGGATGAGAAAGCCCACTCAGCTAGACCCAGACACCTACTTGCATGGGGTTGGAAGTCCAAAGTGCTCAAAGTGATGTAGTCTCATATGCAACTGGAAGTCATACCCCTTGATATGCTCGGGTTGGGCAAACTTTTGACGAGCTGGTTTTGGTATTTTTTAAAAATATTAAATTTTTATACTGACATTTATTATACATCAGTCCCTAAAGTGTCACTTTCTCAAAGTATGACACACCCTTCTGTGCTTGCCAGTGTTTACATTTTCAAAATGAATCGAAAATCAGTGTTGGGAAGAAAATCATGTTTTGATTAAAAAAAAAAAAAGGTTGAGTTCTCAAGATTTTCTAGTATGCATGGGGGAAAACCCAAGGTCTTGGGCTTTTTTCACTAAAAATGAGAATTCTTCACTGAAATACATAGTGATCTAATGGCATTAGGTCTCCTGCATCCTAAGCTAACATCCTCAGTGTCAAATCATAATCTATTTTGATACCTCACTTTGGTTTTGTCCAGAATACTCTGAAAAAAAATGTGTTCTGAAAAGTCCAAATTTGTTGTAGTAGCATTTTCTGATGAAAAATCCATGCAAAGATTCCATTCTGAGATCTCATTTGCATCTCTGAGGCCTAAAACATACTTTCAGTATGAATGCTAAGATCCTTACAAAATAAGATGACACAAACTGGAACTTCAAGAAAAACAAAGCAAATGGTATTGGGTTCATGTTAAGATCATGAAAGTATTAAAATGTACGTGAGGGTCCTGATCGTATTTCAGTAGCCAAGCAAAACCTTGTTTAAGACAGTTGACAGATTTGTTTTTCCGTAATAGGAACATTAATTTTAAAGGGTAAAAATTATTCTGTTTTACAGGGTTTTGGGTTTTGGTTTTTGTTTCCATTTGTAATATGAAAATATTAGAAATTATCATAAAATATAACAGCTTATCTGAATGAGAGATAGTGTTTGTATGTGTATGTGTATACATATGGAATCTGCGTATGTATTACGCATACAGACATCTGAAGTTACATGCCAATCCAGGCAGCAATTCTATCACATTTTCTCACATTTTCTGGTCTCTGGGCTGTCAGGGTTAGTTTTGCTTTCAGACTTCTCTTCACTATGATAACATCGCAAGCAGAACGGGAGAGATGTGCCACGGCACTTTTGAAGCACGTTGGACATTTATGGGCTGTTAGCCTGACGCTTACACTCATCCTGCCCAGTTAGATCTGCTGTGCACATCCTGGTGGGAACAAAGCTGGTGTAGAAAATGCAAAATCAGTTGCTTTTTCTCCTTGCCAACCAAGGTAGCAATGCGAGTCCCTGTCTGACTCAGATTTTTAGCTTAAGAGAAATCGTTTAAATACAATGAATACAGAAATTGCGCACTACTTGATTTCAGCATCTCTGGATACGAGTATCATTATAGACACTATTTTTATTTTCATATTGACATTATAACTTCAGCCATGACTAAAATGATCTTAAAATTTTGTACAGATGTTAATGAAATGAACTCAGTAAATCTAATGGCAGAAAAACTACAGTATTGGTTTATTAAACCTGATATAGTCATCACCCGTAACATTATGGAATATCTATAAATAATGTCTGAAGAGCTGATAGTTGAGTAATAACCCTTTTAGTAAATGGTAAATCATTTCTTAGAGGTTATTATAGAATGAACAGACCAATAACACCTACTAATGATGGTGTAACCATCCATAACAAATACTACTAAAGTATGTAATATGCTTCTAATATCTAGTATTCAATTACTAACCTCTGTACAAACCATTTATATTGAAGCCTTAATATAATGTTTTATTACTATAGTAAAGTAGTGATTTACTTTGTCATACTTATGCGGTTAATTTACTATATAAATCTTGTGTCTGATCCTACAGTCTACACTATAGAGGAATCCTCTGAGAAGTCATAAAAGAGAAGTTAGCCAGAGAAACAATTGTTGGGTTGGGTCTCCTATTTTCTTACCTGAAATGTTTCATCTGCAATTTCTGTCTTTGTCATTTTAAAGAGATTTAGTAGGAAACTATCCTGAAAGTTATGACTTGCCCTTCAGAGACAGATGAATGAAAGCAACGTTGCCTTTTTCTGCTTCTTGCACATTGGAGCAGCAGGCAGGCGTCCTGGGTCCAATTCCCTGCCAGTGTGAGCTGCCATCAAGTCAATAATATGCAACTGGCTGGTAGGTATTTTTGAGGAGAAAGTGACCTCTTCATATCTGAGGATACTTAGAACTCCACAGATAAAAAAAACACCTCACAAAAATCAAGTGATTCTGATAAAAAAAAAACATTTGCCCAAGATCTAAACTGGGACTCTGGGAAGGGGCTGCATAAGTAAGAAATTTTGTCCATGGCTGTGAAGACAAAAAGTGTTTCTAGAGGCATATTCCATGCCCATCTTGCTTCACATCTTTGACTCTTCCTTTAGCATTTGACTCTTCCTAAAGCATTAGAGTTTGGTGCCTCTGCTGATGTTTCATGGTGCAACAAATCAGTCCATGCTGGCAAAAAAATTCAGAAGTGGTTCACCTATTTTCTGCTTCCCTCTCTCACATTTCCACAGCAAAACTGAAGGTTACAGTGTTATCTGGGTTATAAACTACTCTAATACAGATTTCCTCTAAACTGTTTTGGAGCAGATCCATAATCTTTTGTATGAACAGAAGCAGGGGCTGTAACTTCAGCCTCCTCATGCAGCCCTGTAACCTCAGAGTATTGAGTTATTCTAGCCTTTTCTCTGCGACCCGGAGATTGATTAAAATCTCTGCATAGCAGTAAAGTGCCACTTCAGAAGAGTCTGTCACCCCTTGACTGAGGTACCTCCGCATGAGATGAAGAAAAACGCAGTTCAAGTCCTGCTACAGCTCAAGAAAATGTCTGATTTTGGCTCAAATCCAAACATTCTAAGTAATTCCCTCTAGGGCTAGGGAGAAGCTGGGTAGAGAAATGAAAGAAAGGGAAAGCTGCAATTTATAATTTTAGAATTAGGAGTCCAAAGGGGTAGTTATGAAGCGTTTTTATGATTTGGAAAATCCCGCTGTTTAGAACTTCAGGAAATGTTGTCCACTATCTTATTTGTTTCATTTCTGCAATTGATTAAATACCATCCAGAGAAGATGACAACCAGAAGTACAGTAGCAAATAATAATGATATGATAAATTGAATACAAATTTTAGAAACTTATAAAATGAAACAAAACAAAGCTTGTTTTCAATGTTGTGTAACTCTGATTTACCAAATTGTCAGTTTCTACATATTTTTCTTCCTGAAGACCAATAAAAGCCCAACTGATTTAAACTAGGTTATTAAACATTCGTATGTTTTTGGATTTGAATACATTAACATAATAGAATAATGGATTGTAAGTAGTTCATCAGTAAATAATCCACAATTATGGAGTTTGCAGACTGATTGAAAATAAATAGCAGCATATTGTATAATTAAGCCATAATCAAATGTCTCTCTATACACAAATGATAAAGTGTCCCCTTGGGCCACGGCCATGTGCTGAGGGTTTTATTTAGTTCAATAGCAAAAGCCTTTCTGTGCCAAGTTTACACAAAAGAAAAGTTAGTGAATTGCTAGGAATAAAGTTGACTGATCTCTCCATACAGTGTAATAATTAGAGCCAGCATTACTCCGTGCACATTTTGGATACAGGCTTTTGCAACAGCTAGCAAGATTAACCCTCACTGGTATTCAGCCGTAGTGTTCCCTGGCCAAAGAAATACTATATTTTGTTCTGTATACAAAGCCAGTAATATTTCAACTTCATTTTGCTTAATTTTTAATATTCCATTATTAATGCAATTCAATTCTAGTTTCAAGCAAAGGAAGTTGAATTTGCTATATTTTAATGTCATCTCAAAAATGATGTGTTTGAGATTCTGGGCAGAACTCAGTGTGGGTCCTGAGGTCTGTCTGAGACTCTCAAGTGATGGGTTTTGGACATGCAAGAAGATATAGGAGTTCAGCATTTCTGTTTACAAGGCTAGAAGCTAGGCAAGAATATTTTAACGCAAGAATCATTGCTTTTCCAGTGTAGCCTTTTAATTAGAAAATCATGTGGTAGAAGGAAAGAGTTGATTACCTTCCTTCTGAAAGCAAATTTTTTACATTCAAGATGGGAGAACATTTAGCAGAACATTTCAAAAGGTTAGAAAATCTTGAAATAGGGTGAAAGTGTAACTGCACGCAGAATATGCACCTGAAAATAGCTTATTTCAAAAGGGGTCTAGATGGAAATAGATGAATACCACTTAATGAAAGGGCTGTCCTTCTCTGCAGCCTCTCAAACACTCCTATTAAAAAGCCTGTTATACCTGATATTTAACTTGAAGAGGCATAAACTTGTTATTTCTGTTGTTGCAGGCAGCAGCAGTGCCTGGTGTTTGATCTGTATAACACCCTTTGGTTACCCTTTTCCATGCCGTGCCTTCAGATACCAGTAACACCCCTCCCAATTCAATACCGCTTTCTAACAATCTGAATTATAAACAGCCTATAGCCCTAGAAAAATTAGTCCTGGGAATTATGCAGCTGCAGGTGGTTTTCCAGAATCTGACCTACTGTGTAATTTATAACCTTGGAGTGGTTCTCTGGGATTAAGAACTCATAGAGTGGATTGAGTTTGATAAAGCCTCGAATAGCATCAGGAGTCATGGTCCCTCTGGGGTTGTTAGCTTAGTGCAGAAATCCAGTATCTCAAGGAAAACAGCTCAAGACAAACTCTTAGGGTCTTCAGTTTTACTCTTAGTATAGTACTACACAACACAGCTTTGCAGTCACTTCTCTGCTTTGATGCTACTTTTATGAATCATGGCACAATTCTGGAGTCTGATTCAGTAAGGGAGAGGACCTGAACTTGCTCACCCAAATTGGCCTTTCTGTGGCAACAAGGACTCTTTTGTCTTTTGATTCAACTCTATCGCTTTGTGCTATGAATCACCTATACTACAAAGTTCCTTAACTGTTTAATGGGTAATGTTGAATCCTATGTTCCTTATTGGCTTCTTGAAGTTCATCTATTTTCTCACCTTTCAATACCTTAAAACGCATTGCTGGGATTTCAGCTGGAGTTTTGAACCAGAGGGAGCACCTTTTCAGGTTTTACAGTTTTCATATGGTTCTGTAGGGAAACCTCTGTCCTATATAAAGTTTCTCTTTGTCAGGCAACTGATTTTACTGAAACATTTCATTTACTGGAGCGAACCAGGCCTCTATCTATATTTTTCTTGTAAACTGTTATAAAAAATCAAACATAATGAATACTTATGTTGAAGTCAAAACTTTGAAATAGGTAGCATCTCATCTTGTGTGCTATCTTACTTGGCAAGTGATGTTCATGGTCACATGGATAATTTACTTGGAGGGAAGACAGATCAGAGCTAGAAAATTAGTCATAGGCTACTCTGAGGTAAGTGAATACGTGGATTTTGTTTTGCTGCAGTTAATTTGATCTCACTTGTCCCCTAATAAAAGTTCAGGAGAGGCTGGAATATAAATATTACACAGCAGCTGCTGTGAGTTTAATCCACATTCCATTAATGACAATATTTTACTCCCAGTGCTGGATCAGAATCTGACATATTGTTTTCTTGCATTTTATGCTGTACACCTGCAAGGTTTTTGGTTAAAATATATATGATATGCTTTAGACAAACTGTTTTCTAAAACTAATTATGGAATATTTATACTTTTGTGAAATAAGGGGAAATGTAGAAAAACAAACTACTGGATTGTGTTCTAACTGTACACTGGAGGGGAAAGGCTTTGCAAGCAGAGTATAAATATACTACCATGCCTAAAAGAAACAAAGCATAACACACAGTACTATATGAGAGATGGGAAGGCACACAGTCCAAGAAGTAACAACTTAGTCAAGACCTTCTTTCATCTCCTTTAAATGTTGCGAATGCGTATCATTCCAACTGAAGTATTTATTTCCTAAGGCAAGACTTAGTCTTATTTGAATCAGCTCTTGTACCACCACCACAGAGATCTTCCTCTTAAAGCAAATCTGAAAAATAAAATGAATCCCCAATCCTCTTAATACTAGGAGAGGGAGTCCAGAAAGTGGGAAACGGTTATCGCAGTTTAATTTGCAGAATAAGCCAAAAAGAAAAGAAAAAAAAAAAAAAGTCCCTGATAAATGAGAAATAGTCCCATTATGTTATTATTCTGTTACCTAAGAAACTATCTTCAAAACAGAAGCCCTCATAAATACTCTGGAGATGCATCAGACACTTTTCCCTGCTGTACGACATTGTGTATATGGTTTGGCAGGAGTTCATCGTGTAGAAGATAAACTAGCACGTAGTGCCAGGATTCTATTACTCTTGACCCTGACCTTTGGCTGCATGCTGTTTCCAGTTGCACTCCATCTTTAAAAAAAAAAGACAGCACCCATTTTTTTACCCTTTCTTTTTTAACTTCTGTTTTTAAACTTCTCCATAATCTACCCTTCGTCTGATATATATTTGAAAAACAAGTTTTCTGATCTCTTTCTTCTCTTTTTTTTTTAACTTCTGTTTTTCATTCCTTAAAACCAGCAGTAATTCTCCTGCCAAAGTTGGCTTTCCCATTCAGATTTCTCCTCTTTTTTTTTTTTGTCTCCAAGCACTAACGAGCTCAATAATGTGGAATAGTGTAACGTATCCGAACCACAGAGAAAATACATTCTTGGAAATGGTTTGTTTTTCTATGCTATATTTACTATTCTCTGAACCCAAGATATCCATTTATTGTTACCAACTGAAGTTGTTAGTAGTAAAGTCATGGGAAAGGAGATATTTTCATTGATATAGAATCAATGTCCAGAGCTGCCAACTCTATACAGAAGGGCGTGGAACCACTCAGGTCATGTGGCAATTTTTAAATACGTTTTGCTCCTACAAAATTAAAGTCCAAAAGTCCTGCATAAGGATGTGATAATTTGCAAAGCACTTTGATACAGTGCTAGGATATAAGTAGTTGGTAAACTACAGAGATTAGATTAGGCCACAGGAAAGCAGAGGGATATTCTTGAAAGTTTATAGGGCCTTCTTCTCTGCTCCTAGTTCAGGCAAAACTCCCAGTGAAGTCACTGGGAATTCTGTTTGTATTAAGCAGGACAAATTAGGTCTCTGTTTTTCCAGTAGGGATCAGGCTAACTGCCATGGATGAAAATGTTTTCAAATAGAAAGCAAAATAAACTTTTTTTAACTACCTCTGGCTGTCTGGAGTGGACTTCAAAAAAAATTAAATACTGGTATATCCAATGGCTTTTCCTTTTGTGAACATTGCAGTAATCTGAGTATACTCGTTTGTTTGTGCAACATTTGAATAACAAAACAGAATAAACACAACAAAACTCCCAGACCCGATATTTTTAAAGGATAAGTGAGAGAGACTCAATGGAACTTTACAGAAATGTTATACTTGCAAGAACAGAAAAAAATTAGAAGCGCAGTGTATCATAGTCAGACAAAAATCTCTGGTGCATTAAAGACAACAAAGATGTGTTGCAATACAGCTTTCCTAAATGTTTAGCTTACTTTAGAAACAAAAAATGTTAACACTGTAGTTATAAACTATTAATACTGGTTTGTATTTGGGGGCCAGGACTGAAAATGATATAAACAAACTGTTGCTACAGAAATTTCTTCTTTAACTAACTCTTTCATTCTACCTGTAGTTACCGGAAAGCGTGGTAAGATGAAAAGAAAGAAGTTGAAAACATGAAGGGAGTAAAGCCCAGACCCTTGAGATTCACCACAAGTCCTAAATATCTTTGATTGGTTATTGCTTAAGCTGTACGATTTGTAAATATTATGCTTAGTGACTCCAGTACCCATCTTTGCCTGAACGTCCTACCTCTCTAAAGACAGGCTATAAAAATTATCATGAAGCTTGTGATAAACAGTAAAAGTAATACAGAAATAATGCAGAAAAGGGCAGACATGAAAGGATGAGTCGTCCACATAAGCAACGTTTTATAAAACTTGAGTGACTGAATAACTTTACAGACAGGCGTCAATAGCTGACTAAAGAGCTGTCCCACGGCAGCATTACCTATTACGTACCTTACGTACTTGATGGTGGATGGCCGTTGCAATGCAAAGTAAAATTTGGTTTTAATAGAAAGTTAACACAAGGTTTAATAATCTGTATTAACAGTGCATTTCCACTGAAAACCAAGTAGCCATTACTTGATAAACATTGCCTTGATTTTATGCAACACGGTCAAAAAATTCAGTTAGCAGAAATATTTGTGCTTAAACTTTATAATTATGAAGCTTATTCCACAGGAAGTTTTTTAGGAATTCTAAAAATTATTATAGATAATGAAAAACATTAGAGGCAAAAATGTAGGGATTTACCTTATCCCCTCAAACTGTTGCCTCAAGGCTACACCAACAGAGGAAAACAGTATCTAGGCCCATTTGTTGTTGTGGAAGCTGAACGACATGGTCTGACCTCAGCCACACTAATAAATTCTATTACATTACAGAACAGGGTGGCTGCATCCAATCCCCTCCAGGAATGGTCCTGGGCATGTGCTAGTTCCCAGACAGATAGTGTTATTTGACGTGAGCCAAAAGGGCACCAGGGAATAGATTAGCAATTTAACCACATGGATAACCATTCTTGGGCCATGGCCTGGTCCTGTCCACTTCACTAATACAATTATAGTCAAAGATTGTGGGTCCAAGCTGTTTTACATACCTGTTTTCAACATGTGAAACCTCAGAATCACTACCTAAAATTTTCTAGGCATATATGAGACAACATTAAAGGAGTAAACACTCCTATATTTCATTATGCAGTCAGAGATAGAAAAACAAATCCACTTTGGAGTAACTTAGAATTTTATGATGAAGCTACTGTCCCAGAAAATAAAGTCTTGGTAAAACCTGGTCCCCAATCGAAAAAGACAAGGAATTTTAATGAAGGCTTTAGGCAGGCATCCTAAAACATATCCAGTTCACAAGCAAGTAGGCTGAAGGAATATCTAATGTGTGAGTCTGGGTGGTCTTCCACTTCTGAGCTCTTCAAGATTGTGGGGATTATCTAGATGACTCCATTTCTATCATTGTTTGGAATAACACTGAGACTGGACAGTAGAGTGTGAAGAAAAGCTGACAAAGGAAGTAAGTTTTCATCTAAGACACATCTACCTATTCACACTAATTAGTATGTTGTCATGTAGAAGGAAGTATGTAAAAGCCCAATCTTTTTTTTCTTTTAAATTCAAAGCTATTTTGCCTGTTGCTACTGATATCATTTGCTTTCCTCATTTAAGTTTCATAACTGGTTAAGTAAATTTTAGTCTATGCTGTTATAAAAGGCTTTACTGCCCTTTTTTACCTTTTTCCCAATTATGTGGTCATGTCCTCTTCCTTGTTCTTGGCAGTATGTGGTCACTTGGCTTAGGGAGCTCATCCAACAGTCTGTGTAGTCCCATGAGTAACAGCACATGCAGATGATCATAGAGCTAGAAAACATGACCATTTCTGAAAAACTGACAGCACTGCATAACCCAGAAAAGAAAAGATTTGAGGAGGAAGCATATTAACTGTATTCAAACCCAATACAGGCTGTTGTAGAGAAGAAAGGAATCTTTTCTCTGTGCCAGAAGTAAATAGGACAAAAAAATAACGGGCTTAAGTTGCTGCAAAGGTGCTTAAAGTTAAACATTAAGAAAAACATTACAGAGGTAGAGATAGTGAGGGAGTGGAATACATCGCTTAAGAAAGTGCGAAATTACCATCATTACGAGTCTTTGAAACAGCTGTCTTTCTAACAGCTCTCCACAATGTCCTTAGCAGAGCTGTTTCTGCCTTGGGGCAATGCAATGTACCATATGACCTCTCAAAATCCTTTTCTGGTTCCATTTTTTGTGATTGCATGATTGGATTCAACAAGTTGTTGATCCGTGCCATGTCACGGTTCATGATAAGCAGAAGTTAAAGGAGAAAGAGTGACCAGCCAAACGAAATATTATCTTGTTTTCTGTGTAACCTAAATCTGAATTTCCCTGATTTCATCACCACAGTCCCCGAGTGGGAGAAGAAAGCCCGGGTTGTACCCCTGACAGGAACAGTGCCTTTCTGAGAGCTACAGATTCTCTTTATGCTTCATTTTCCTTCTTTCTAATGAGTACAATTATGTCACAGTATTTAATGACTGTGATTCTCCAGATGAAAGCCATTGCAGAAGTATTATGCCAGTACTGTTCTCTCCTACTGACAGAATTCTGCCCCAAAGCAGTCGGTGAAGATGGTATCTAAACCCAATACTTATTAGGCAAATGGTATCTTCCTCTAGAGGCTTTCCAAAGTACTTATCAAAGAACTGTTTCCTCTGACAAGGTAGGGAACTTGTTATTTCAGGAGCACTGTTTCCCTAATCACCAACTGTAGTAGTAAATTAAATACGCCAAGGACTCTCTGGCCTCAAAGTCAAATGTCAAGGCCTGGCTCCACCCACACTATTAAATTACTTTACCCTCCAAAACACCTATTAGGAAGAGTTCATGCTAAGTCCTGAGTTGTGCCAAAAATTGTTCAGAAATGTGTTGATTGACCTTGTTGAAAAATCAAATCAGAGAATTTAACAGGGTAGCTGCTGAAATTTGAGTGGCTGGGAGTATTCCCTAGTCCTACTTAATTTACTAGTGTGGAGGGCACACAATGGCTAAAAATTTGGTGGAAGTTGTACAGCTAAAGTTGGCCTGGATCTCACCATGAAGTGCGTTAAGTAGATAAAGAATCATAGTACATTTTTTAATATGAAAAATACCTTTTCTTCACTGCTGTTCTCATTGGCATCAGGCCTGTAGCTTCGTATGTTTGGGTTAGGTTCACTGTTTTGGTGAAGCTGAAGATACTAATAGCTTTCAAGGAGAGACTCATAAGCCTGCAGATGACAAAGAGTACACCTCAGTGATAAGTGACATGGCTCTGCAGGACACAGCTGAGTACACAGGGAAGAAGGTTTTAAGGAGACTGATAAATTCCTGCAAATGCAGCTGTAAAGATAATCTTAGTCCAGTTAAAAAAAAAAAATATAAAATTGCACAAGCACCTGAAATGTTCCTTTTCACGTGACAGTTTATCTGCCCCATGGTGCATTCCTGGGGCATAATCCCTGAGTTTATCTGAGAAACATACTTCAAAAACCTTCTTCAGTACGTCAGCAGGGCGTGCAAATAAAGGAATTCACATAAAACCGGGCAAACCTTCAGGAGATACCTGTCTCTCAGGTAAACACTGCAAAGAGACTCACACTGTCTAGGACATGAGTCAAAGGAAAAACATCTAGGAAACTCAGATGCAGCAAGAGTATCTAAACATAAAAGTATTCTAAGAACTCAATTGAATGTTTAGGGTGTTATTTAGTAAATTTAAGATACTAGAAAAGTATTTATCAAAGTTCGTTGGCAAAGAAACAAAGAGGAGGACATCTGAGGGTTCAGTTATAGTGGAAAGAGAATCTAAGGACAATAAGAAAAAAGCAAAGTAAATGGGATTATTTACATTTGGCTACAAAAGCAGCTAAGGCAACAAGATAGAAAGACAGCAAGAGGTACCAGGTTGAGAACTTGGTGTTATGATCGTGTAGGCAATGTTCCCGGGACAGTTGTGAGGGAGAGAAGAAGGCCCCAGGAGAGCAATTACAGGGAACCTACCCATTTATAGAGATTGCTTTATTTTAGGGGGACTGCATGGTAATAATGATTGATACTCATTTTATTTATTTACAAGTGTCATGGTTACCCAGACAAGTTTTGGTCTCTGCATGCTGGGCGCTAAGTGCATATGAGGCTGTCCACACCCGAAGCAGCTGTCGCGGAGGGAGTGATGCACTTCACTCATAGAGAGAAGCAGCAATATATTTATTGGTATAAAACAGGGTTTTAACAAAGTTTGATGGTAAATGCGACAGTGTTTTAACAAGATTCGAGATGGCAAGGCACGCTTGGTTATTTACTTCATAGAGGACAGGGTCAGACAGAGCTGTCAGGACGACTCTCCTGTTGAGTTATGAGGTTCAGAAAGGACCCCCTTGCTTTCTAAACTCCTCAGAGAGGAGTCTAGGCGTGGCTGGACCCAGTCCTAGTCCCAGACTTCGTCGATGGTTTATGTCTAAAGGATTATTTATGCACAACCAATCCTTTATATCCCTTAGCTAAGATTTCACAGCTTAGTATGCGGCAAAGAATCTCTGCATTTCAAGGAGTAACCTTGATGATTGACCTATAGTCACATTTGCATATTGACTGCAGTACCAGTATTGCTCAAGTTAGCCCTTGGCTATTGTGTTGTTATCTGTCTCCCCAAAACCACGTTTGAGCCCTGGATGCCATCATCATGACTAGACCCATTCTGACCACCATGGGTGGTTATTGCTTGCTCAGCGTTACAGGGAGGGGGAGCACACCATCACAGCAGCAAACAGGCCATCCAAACTGGGTAGCATGTTTAGGTTCAGCTGGAAAAAGAGATCTACAACATGACAGGAATTATCCCACAATTGAAGAGGTTCAGGCAACTGAGCTTGTCTTAGCTTCATGACAGCACAATGCCTCAAATTCACATATACCGTTTCTTTCTTAGCCTTAGGATACTGGAAGTATTTTGGTCTTTAAAACAAGAACATGGCCACCACACATGGCTGGAAATTCAGTACTGGTGTGCTTTGAGCTACGTTCTACCTCTTACAAGGATGTGCCATGAAGACCCCAAGAAGAAAGAAGCTGAAAGCTTCAAAGAAAGCTTATTCTTTATGTCCATAGGTTAGTGGACCTATAAAGTGTCTTCCCAAAGGATGCTGTAGATGCAAAATCTTAAATGGATTCAAGGAGGCAACATGGAAGCTTAAAGAACAGTTAGCGATAAGAAGATCATTCAGTAGAAGCAAACAGCAACACATAGAACTGCCAGTTTGGACAAACATCAGCTGTTCTGCCTAAGCTTTAGCCAAGCACCATGGGGAACTTTTCCCTCTATTGACCATTAGTTTTTTCCTTTCAATGGAACCTAAAATATAATCACTTTTGCTGATTTTTCATGGGCATATATATACTCATTCATACATACATATATGTGTATTCATGCTTATATTCCAATACACACACACACATATATATATTTACAACTACTTATCTATCTAGGGATAACTACTGTGTATATTAGGCTTACTGAGGTATGTGTGAAGTAATTAGAAATAATTCATTTTACAATACACTAGAATCCAGAATGTGTGTAGACAAAAATACAGTGTAGAGCTAGCTAAGATTTGAGAAAGACCTGGGCTAACTAAAAAAATGCAACAGACACACCCAAGACCACCAGCAGCTACTTAATTTACCATGTTTCCATTAAGATTAGAAAAGGTTCCATAGCACCAACTTTTTCATATGCTTCTGTTTCAGGTTTTTGTTTTCCTGCACAGCATAACATCAGCCTATTAAGCAGAACTGCTCTTGCACATGTGACTAAAGTTTTGGGTACTTCTTGTGGAGATAGTTTGGGGCATTATTAAAGTTTCAAATCTAGGACAACATGGTAAGTCTCAAGTTTGATCCTAACTTGGTTTCCCTTTGTCTGTGTGTATGTTTATGTGTCCTTTTTTTATGTACACACTATATTCACATACCTTCTCAAATTCGTGCATAGTAGATGTTTGTTTGGATAACACTGCACGTTCTTGAAAGATATAATTAAATCACATGGAAGTGTCTTTTTTTTTTCTCCTTTTTTTTAAAAGATGCTGCTTTTCATGGAAATCCATAAGTAAATATATATTCTCAAAATCTTCTAAATACAGTCAAACAGGTTCAATATAATTCATGTTCTGCTTCCAACTTGACTTGAATCCAGCTATAATCAGCAGATCACAAAGGGTTTATATATGTATGCGTGTATATGCATGTATAAAATGCACGAGTCAGTTTAAACACAGAACATATTTTTAAAATTAAATCTTAATTTCCAGCTCCATATTTTCTAAAATAAATAAAGTCTACAGTACGAATATATAAGTACAGCCTGAAATCATGGAAATAACTTTGACTTAAATGAAAGCTCGAGTTCGCATATTTTCCAGCATATACCTGGAAAATATCAGCTTTTATTACAACTTATCTGTATGGGCTGTTTTATAAGAATTAATGCAAATAATAAGAGTGAAAGTGAGATTAAAACACCAAGATTTCTCTCCACATGAAAATGTTCAGATTTTTCAAACCCATGTACTATTATTGTCCATGAGCCTGGAAACAAACCCTGATATAAACACAGAATCCAAACCACAGAACATGACTTGTTTAAAAAGTTAAATTCTGTGAAGTAAGGCAGGAAACGAGATTTATCCTTCTGGGAATTTTTTGGCATGAGCAAGGAACTAGGCATGCTCAGTGCATGTCATATCCTTCATCTATCACTGCTCTCTGAAGTAAATCAATTTCTTTTTTTTTTTTTTTTCAACTCGAACCAAGGGAAAGCAACACAGTCACCATCTGAAATGTGTAGAAATCCTTCTGTTTGACATGGCATTAAACAGAAGAAGGCAAATTACAGTGTGTTGCCTTAAGGATTATTGTTGCACATTTTGTGCCTTCTGGCTGTGGCAGTGTTTGTTCCTCCAAGCGAAATTAGCTGGGCCCACGCCATTTTGCAACGCTGTAAAAATAAATTGCTGTACTTGATAAGCGAATGTTAAACTTGTCACTCTAAGCTAACTGCAAATTGTTTTTAGTGTCTTCAGGGTAACTTGGCAATCTCGGATAGGAGCTACACAGAAGGTCAGCTTTCTCCCTTTGAAGCCAAGTTTAGGTAATAGCTAGGGAACCAGAGCAAACAGTCCTGCTCATGAGCGGGAGAAAGAACATTTCCAATGCAGTCCAAATCTTCCAGATTAGACTATATCAGGTTAAAAATTTGGGATCACGTGAACACTTATATTACTTCACGTTACACTTGTAGGACAATACTATTTAAACATCAGGATGACCTGAAGTTCTAATTTAGGATGTTGGAGAGGAGGGAAGTCCTACAATAAGGCAAAATACGGAGGAAAAGGATCTTAGATTGGCCGTTTTTTTTTGTCTACTCCAGAATGCTTGATCCTGCCAGCACCTTTGGTGTCACCCTCTCAGGACTTCTCAACCTGAATTCAATGCTATACCTTCCTTCAAACACCCACAGGCTGATATCAAGAAGGAAATTCTGGCGTAAACCCAACTTCCTTTGCGTGAAATTTGGGAATTGGGCCCCTTATAGACACAGCCTGTTTGGCATGCGTCACAGCTGAAATGCAGGGGCCTTTTTCTCATTCAGCCTTGTAAATCTGGGAGTCAGTCAGTCAGTCAACTTTTCTGTTGGAAAGTCCCACTTCATAAAATCAACATGTCCCTTGGGAAACATGGCATTTTGCTAAAATAACAAGTGATTTATTTTTACATGGAAAAAATGAAACAGCATCTTCCTTATTACCCACCTCAGGATGCCTGCACAGTTCAGCTGATCAGCAAGCCCAGGCAGGCTGCTGGAAGGAAGGTTCAGGGACAGAGAAGACAGTTTCAACGTCCACCGCGTTGTGCCTCCTTCCAGCCCCTCCTGCAGGACCTGGCTTTAGCCAGAAATGGAGGAAGTGGCTGCTCACATGTTTGTAGAAGACCCTCAACAGATCCCCAGCAGCACCTGGCAATCTCTCCCCAGGTCTGGCGCATAGAGGGAAAAAAAATTGCTCCAGTTCTGCTTTTAAGGGAAGCTTCCAGGAAATCTTCTGAGGGAAGAAAGAAAAAAAAAACAAACAACTTTTCTGTTTATTTTGTTATTAAAGAATCAATGAAATAATATAAAATGGTAGTTTTGAGAGTGAGTCAAGAAAAGAAAGGCAAAAGAAGGTGATAGTTGGGATATGTCTCCTTTGCTTGAGTTTTGCAGACAGGTTCTTGCTTTCTTGGTAGGTCTGTTCTCTAATGGGAGCAGTGAAAAATTTGTACCTTCTCTAGAAAGCACAGAGAAAAGGAAAGATTTCCAACACATGCTTATTATGGGGCAATGCAGCCTTACTGCTGGTCTCAAGTGGCCTGAATGGGTGAGACAGTAGTTTAGAAACAGCCTCTGCAGCCCCTGATACCTCTCTTCCAAGACTGCTGCTACAGATGCTTGCTCCAGCAGTGGCTTTTGCGATAATGGACACCTCCTCTGGGACTTGGATTAAGCCCAAGATTAAGTTACCATAGCAACAAGTTTCACAGAGTCATTGCCAGTAAATATTATGGTGGTCGGTTACTGAAATCCAGGGTAAGTCATTATTCATGGCCTCAGTATCAAATATAATGAAGAAGCATATTAATAGTGGCTTTTCTAGACTGGTCCTTGTAACTTGCTTCAGGCAGTTCACAACATTTTGAAGTACATAACTAAATAAAACCAACAGAGATCTGTAATACAGTGAAAATACACAATGTGATTCAGCATTATAATGGCACCCCAAGAAATTTTCAGGGCTTACAGTGGAAGTCTTCCAAAGCACAAGAAGGATGAGAGAGGTCCTTAAGGTGTAAAATATCTCTGAAAAGAGATAATAATTAATGAAATCAGTTGTGGAAGCTTGATGAGTTTGTTCACTGAAGCACCACTACTTTGTATATAAAACATTACCTCACTTTTTGCCTCACAATGTTTTGTTAATAACAAACAACAACAAAGGCTCAGGGAGACAAACTGCCCTTCTCTTCATTCCCTTCCTTTTCCTTTTTTCTCCTTCCTTTTCCTCCCTCCCTCTCATAGGACACTGAGAGATACCGGTGGAAGATTACTTACATTGCAAGTAACTAGAATCTGGTGCGTGATCAGCTGCAGCTTCTAGGAACAGCCTGCATTTATGGTGGAAATCATAGAATCATAGAATCTTCGTGGTTGGAAAGGACCTTTGAGATCATCGAGTCCAACCGTACACACACACAAAAAACCCAAACCAAACCAAACCAAAACAAAACCAACCTACAATCTCTGCCCTTCAGAGCATGCCCTGAAGTGCCACATCTAGACAGACGTTTCTTAAATACCTCTCGGGATGGTGACTCAACCACCTCCCTGGGCAGGCTGTTCCAGTGCCTGACCACTCTTTCAGTAAAGTAATTCTTCCTAATATCTAATCTAAACCTCCCCTGCTGCAACTTCAGACCATTTCCTCTGGTCCTGTCATTATTCACCTGGGAGAAGAGGCCAACACCCACCTCTCTCCAGCCTCCTTTCAGGTAGTTGTAGAGGGCAATGAGGTCTCCCCTCAGCCTCCTCTTCTCCAAGCTAAACATGCCCAGCTCCCTCAGCCTCTCCTCATATGCCCTGGTCTCCAGACCCCTCACCAGCCTGGTAGCTCTCCTCTGGACACACTCCAGCACTTCAATGTCCCTCTTGTACAGCGGGGCCCAGACCTGAACACAGCACTCGAGGTGAGGCCTCACCAGTGCCGAGTACAGAGGCACCATCACTTCCCTGCTCCTGCTGGCCACGCTGTTCCTGACAGAAGCCAGAATGCTGTTGGCCTTCTTGGCCACCTGGGCACACTGCTGGCTCATGTTATGAAGCATCTTTTAAAAGTGTTCTGGTACAACTGGAATTGTTATTCTCACTAAATTTCCAATTAACTCAACTTTCAATCAAGTACATATTGTCATTCATCTCAGAAATGATTCCTGAAACAATTTGCTGCATTATCTCTGAGTCTTCAGCATCAAATGTGTAGCAGGAGTTGTCTTTTGATCAGTACTTTCTGAAAGTTAGATACTTTATTGGACTTTATACTAATAAAATCTTAATAATGGAAGGGGTTTTTTGCTTTACTGCCATGATGATAAAGAACTGAAACCAATATTGCCAAACTGACAGATCAGGATAGCATGAGAAAGTCCCACAGGAACTGAGATGTAGAAAATTAAAATATAGGTAAACATAAATTAATACATTCTGGGTTCTTTTGCTTTGTCTCCTACTTTCTGAGCCACCACAGTGTACGCAGGTTACCCAATGAAAACTTTCTGTGCCATCAGAATGCCTAGAAAGTTACTTTATTTTAAGCGTAACTGGGATTCTTACATCATCACATACTTCCAAAGGCCCACACTTTATGAAAAGCAAAAGACACCAAGAGAATTTTTGGTAAAATCAGGAACTCCGGGCACAATGGGAAATGTAACACCTTTCATTCCGAAAAAAAAAAAAAAGAAAAAAGAAAAAAAAAAAAACAGAAGTAAGAATCAACCTTGACCAAAGCCTGAAAAGAAAATTAATTTATTGTTTCACTGTAGGAAGTCCTTTAGCCCAACTGGGCAGATGAAACCCCCTCCATTTCTCTTCTGGCTTATCAACAACAGCTTTGCTGCTTTGCTAGGTTTGGAAAATGAGACTTGTTTTTCTGTTGCAAAGTTTGAGGGGTAGGAATAAATTTTGAGGTGCTTTCACACGGCTGGCTCCGCTCGCTTCCCATTGACATTTCCCCTGCAGTGCTAACACAAATCTGCCAAGGGTGGAAATGAAAAACTAACGTTCTCCTGTATCGGGCAAAGGGGGTTGCTGCTGACTCTGGCCTTCTGCTTCAGAACCAGGCTGCAAGAAATCCTGTCAACTGAAGAACTGAATAATCTGCCTCGCAGGAAACTTTCTTGCTTTCTGCTAGTAGCCGAGGTCATCTTCATCTCTGCAGGATGAATATAGATGAGAGAGTGTGTGCATGCTGTGAAAAAAATTATGCCTGAACAGAAACAGAGCTGTAGGTCAGAAAACAGAAAAGAAAGTTGGAAAAAAGTACCATCCTTCTTTTCACCATTTGTTTATTCTCTGATTAAAATAAATTCTTTATCTTTTTTCATTCATGATCTCCACTTTACAAAAGAAATTATGTCTATGTAAAGGGAAAGTGTTTCTTTCCTTTCTGGCTTAAAACTGTTGGTCAGTGAAATGTACATTGGCATAAATTATTTTAAAATAACTTTTTTTTCAAGTAACTGTGGTGGTGACAGTTGAAGTCATACTTGGGATGGCTAGTTTTGTGGGATTTATTAATCTGGTCTTGTTTCCGGAAAGAAAGAGATTCTGACTAGCATGCAATTGTTTTTTTATTTCAGTGAATATTGAATTAATTAATACTTTAGCTTCAACCTAAATGCTTCTTTCCCTTTTTTAATTTCCTTTTGATTTATAGCACTAAAACTTGAAGCCACCTACTGGCTTAGGTATAAAAATCAAGATATCTGTTATGCAGTTTGATAGTACATTTAAGACCCCTTTCTCCTGTCTGTGTGTCAAAATCTAGTCTTGTCCAAAGACTATGGCATGAGAACTTGGCCTACAGATCTTGCTCCAACACAGCATCCCTTGCTAGACCTGTAGGCATGGGACACAGCTGGAAAGAACAGAATTTTACAGGATACAGAACCCCAAGTTAAAGTATTGCCAGTGCAGGCTAGTCCTCAATCCCTTGTCCTGTTGTCCAGAGCATAGTTTCTAAAGACAAAAAACCCGGACAGCACTTGCACTGCATTTTGAGGCAGCACGGCATAGTATAAGAAATACCTCAGCTTAACCTGCTCCTTATCTTGGTGCAACCACAGCAATTCTTTGTGGGCATTATTAAGCCAGTACACGAGCAGGGAGCAGAGGCGGGAGAGAAGCAGGTGGAGAACGGGGAGCTCAGGCAGGGCTGCAGCAGCAAAAGGCTGCAGGGAAAAGCATCATCCTGCAATCGGGGTGGACCTCCATTCTGCTGCCTGCAACCCTGCACCATGGATGTGGTGAAGGTATGAGTTACTGGGGGTGGAGCTGTGGTTACAGCTTATACCACAGCTCAGTTGATGCATGATACTAGTTAAGTAGCAGCAACTTGATCGCGTGTCTAAGCTGTAATTGGTGTGGCTTTGTCTACTGTGGTGCTATCTGATCTGGTAAGGGAGATGACAAATATATGGATTTATTTAATTTCTTCATTTACATTTATGATAATTTAAAAAGACGCCTTTCCAAGGCATCTAGCCTCCCCCCCAACATCGTTAATAATTCTATAAAATAAAAGCACCATTAAAATAATCATTTCCACATGCACCGAGCCAGCCAGCTGCCTTCTGAAACTCCTTCCCACCCCTTTATCATTGTGGGAAGCCTACAATCAGCCCTCTCCAAAAACTCTATCGAACAAATGTCTGGACAGAGTGATGCTACATAACGAGGCTGTGCAACGTCTCTGTGGAAGGCACGAAGCTTGTTCAGAGCAAAAAGAGATAGCAGGAATTTATGTCGTTTTCAACCTGTAATCTACAGCTTTCTTGGAGCTGGGTGCCAAAACAAGTTCCCGTCAGTACTGCTGTCTCTCTTCCTCTCTTAACAGTTGTTTCTACAGGCATTTTGACTGCAAACAAGAGTGTATCAGTTATTTCCTTAAGTTCCCTCATTCCCACTACCAATAGCCAGTCTGCACTGAGGACTGGGCAGCTCACCACTGGCATAATATCACAAAGCTCCTGCTAAGATCTCAGAACTGTTGATTCTACCAGCTTTTTGTTGCAGTGTTCCCAGCACCATTGATTTTTCTGCAAAGGGCTGCAAAGACAAGCCTTGTCTTATACGAATTTGGCTCAAACGATACCAAAGGTAATACAATAGAGATTATAAATTCAAAGTGAGCAGCTCTCAGTTTCTATCTCTGACTACAGTCCTGTAGATGTGCCACCCCTGAAGCCAAACCGTACTGGGGTACCAGAGGAACGGTATAGCCCATTCTAACAGAAAGCATTAAATATTACTCATGCAGCTTGATGAATCGAAGGCTGAAAGTAGAAATTATATCTGCCTACAAACATGCATGAATGGAAAAACTTACTATCAACAATAATATTTGTATTTAAAGAAAAGGATTAAAACAGGCAAAGAATTTAGGCTGATCACTTTCTGAACATCAGAAGAGTTAGAAGACAGCCTCTCAGGAGCCATAGTAGGAGCAAAAAACCCTAACTTTTAGCTGAAGATCTTGGAAAAAAATGTGCATTAGGAAGGACCTGGCTTTGATCCCCCAAAGCAGACCTTACTATAACCTTACTGCAAAGACAAAGTACTAAAATGTGAAGTTGGGTTAAAGCATGTTTATGTGCTGAATGCCTCCCATGTTAGCACTTAGCATTATTCCTTGTAATATCATATTGTACAATGGTTCTAAATGCACAAACCACTTTTCATACACGCTACTTGATTTTCATACCCTGAAGAGTTTGTAATTGAAGCTCCTCAGCCTCCCCTTGTCTTGGCAGATCCCCTGGAGTTCATGAGTATTCTTCGGATGTTCCTCCATCCAGTTTCAAGTCAGTCCCTGAACAGTAACAAAAGGTGTGCAGAGTTCGCGTGTGTTTACTGAATGTGCAATGTAGATGTACAATAGCAGTAACTAATCAAAAGACCCACAAATGATTTAATAGGTTCCCTAAGAGACTGCTGAAGTTGAGTGGATCTTGCTTTGGGTCAGAGAGGAAGAGCGGGTGATCTACAGAGATTTCTTCCCAGCTCAGTTACTCTGCTGCAGCCTTGTGAGCATTGAAATGTCTTTCAGTAAGCCATGATCTCACTCAAGTTGCATCAATCCTGCCATTTTTGGGGACTAACAGAGTATCAAGACTGAGAGAAACATTGTGCCAAAAAAAAAAAAAAAAATTATAATTTACTATAGGAAATTATCTTTCCTCCTGAAAACCACAGTGCTAAAAAAGGGAAACGTTTCCTTTTCTACTAGCTTTGTGATTATGATGAATAGAGGTAGTAAAATCCCAACATGTAGAACAAAATCTTTCTAAAAAAGAAAGGGGCAAATTGCTGTAACCCAAAGTAATTCAAGAAACACAAGCATTTCCTTCAATTTTTCTTCTCAGCAGGGAAGATTGTTCCTAGGGAGGCTAATGAAGCTCAGCTGAGCTTTGGAGAAGGTCTATAGCAAACTATCCCTACATTTCACATTTCTCAAGCTCTCATACTACTAGATTGAAGACTAATTCTACCATGTAGACATCCAGCCTGAAGAGACAAGCGTGAAAAATAATCACTTTTAAGTGATTCTCTCCTCTCTGGTTCCTCAAATATGGCTCGCACCTGTGCCAAGAAAGAAAAAAATTCAGCTTTTTTAATTTAAAAAAGACACCTGCTGAGGGACAGTAGGGAATCAGGTCTATATTTATTAGTGTTTTTCTATTTCATACAAGAAAAACATTTAATAATGGAGAGAAGCAAGTGATATTTCTCCCACCTCTCCAATTTTTGGGTCTAGGTACTTCGTAGTTCAGCCAGGAAATGTATTTCCCCCACTATATCCTTCCTGCAACTAGGATCCTGTAGGACTGATCCCTGCATTTTTCCGTGTTTTGTATTACCTTTGCTGATTATTGTATACTAGCTTATCTCAGATTGAAGTTTCATGACCTACATATGCTATTTCTTCTCTCATCTCCATAAGAACTGCACCCACAGATGGATAATGTTTTCTCACAACAGTAAGACTTCTATCTATTCTTATGAGATATTCACTCCACTTCCAGTCTTAGCCTACCTTTATGATTATTTGTGTGAGTGTCACACAGAACTGATGTCACTGGATATCCAAGGTCCTCAGTCTGCTCCCTCATCTCCCATCAACACTTCATTACGTTAGTTTCCTCCCAGAGTCTCTTAAAATAAACCAGTTAATTCCCCTGGAGACAAAAATGATGTCTGCATCTAGTACAGGTTTGGTTTTTTGGTGTGGGTTCCCCCCCCGCCATGGATAAGTAACAAATAAACCATAAGAGTGTACCAGGAGTAAAGAGGTGTCACACAGAGCACAAGATGATGTGCCCTGTAGCAGGAGCATTGCCAGTCCATGCCAGACTGTGCTAGGTATGAGCATTGTGGACGTCAGCCACTGCACATTTTGCCTTTAGGGCAGTAACCATTCCCTAAAGCAGAACATTTACCTTTGCCGAGATAGCCAAACTGACCAGATGACTGTTGTATACCCACAATTCACAGAAGTCACAAAAAAAGAAACACTTGAAATGACAAACTATCTACATTTCTTTTTCTTTTAACTAAAATATTTATCTTCTCTTACAGTAACTCATAAACATTATTATTTTTTCCTACATCTGCATGACTGTCTTTGTCCTGATACACACAACTTGCACAACTACCTCATTCTTACAAAACAAGCTGACACATTGCATTTAACATCCTGGCTTCTTTGGCCTTCTCCTTCTTGTTCACAACTCCTGGAGACTTTTTGAACCAAGAGCTCTCGTAATGGGCATGGTGAAGAGCAGTGGGTACACACACCGCAAAGGGCTATGACAGAAGGATGAGCAGGGCTCTGCTGAGAAGGCACCAGTCGACCAGCTCCATTTGCTGATGGACTGTAGATCAGTGTAGGACAGCTGCCAAGTAGTGGCTTCACAAAGAACACTGTCTTCTTTACACTGTAGGATGGAGCGACAGAAACTCATTCCATAACTCAGGGTGGTTTTGGAGGCACCATAGTAGGTATTTGATACAAAGATGTGTATCTCAGGCCATTCTTTTTTCTTTCTTGCTTGGTTTTTGTTTTATTTTGTTTTCCCTGTGGTGAATTCATCTCAGTGCTGAACTGAACCTGTAAGACACCCATTCTCCAAGCCTGGATGTTGTATTTTGCCAGGAGTCTAACACCAAACATTGTTTTTTTCCCAAAATAAAGTGACATTCTCTCTTTCTTTCTCTCTGTCGCTCTCTTCCCACCAAGGGGCGATCCTCAATACCTAATTTAGATAAGACATTCAGTTTTTACAGACTAAAGTCTTGGGAGATGAATCCCGTACTAGTGCAGCAGCTCCAAGTTCATTGGGCTGCGCACAGATAGTCACACAAGTGCCAAATGCATTGTTGAAGGCTACATTGTGCAGTCAGTTTACTGTCAACACTTTAGACGTTACATTTGTCACTGATAGGCTGTTGCGGGAGTCAATATGCTGTTACTAAGCTTTTATGGCCTAAATATTTTTGAGTTTATTTGGGGAACTCTGTAATTTGCTTCTTGTTCTTTATGTGTTCAAGATAGGGGTTACTCAGTTCGAAAGAGGCAGTCATTAAAAGTGACACAAAGAAAACTCTGGGCATTGGGTAAAAATTATTCACAGGACAAGTTAAGGGCTGGAACAGGTTGCCCAGAGAGGGAATGGAATGTCCGTCCTTGGACATTTTCAAAGCCTGGTGGGATAAGACCCTTAGAAATGTGATCTTTGAAGTTAGCACAACTGTGAGCAGGATGTTGGATTTTTGGCTCCAGAGGTCCCTTCAAACCTAAATTTTTCTATCATTCTATGATGGGGCTTCTTCATACCATTTAACTGCTGCAAGCATGTTTTTGGGAAGAGATTTACTCACCTTCCAGGTATGCTGCAATGACCATTTGTTTTCAAAGCCTTTTAATGACCTCAGGGACTTGTAGAGGTGCTGTGGTTCGAAGGAGGATTTAGATGAAGTTTTATGGCAAAGTCAGGTAGCGCTTCTAAGAGAAGATATTCAAAAGCACTCAGTATTGGCCTAAGTAGTTCCACTGACATCATCGGGTATTTTACCACGGATGTGAATGGCAGCAGTGTTAGGTCAAAGCTAAGAGCTTTAGAAAATCCCATCAATAGTCTTTTGGGAAAATCTATGGTTTGGAAAACCCATAATTAGAAACTTGATGAATCAAAGTATCATAATGAACATTGTGAATTTCCTAACTAGGCATGTTAAATTTTAGGAGGTGCCTCTAACTTCCGACAGCCACCAGAGAAATCAAAATAATAAATAATTCTCCAAAGTTCCCTTTCCAAAAACCATGGCAACAAGAAGATGAAAGAGGTACAAACATACACTGCAATATTAGATCTACAAAGAAAAGGGGAAAAAAAGCCTGCAAAACAGAATTCAATACTACTAATAAAAATATAGACTAATTTGAATAATTTTTCAAAATGACAGCTGTTTTACTAATGAATCACTAAAATATTTTTCATTCAGTCAAACAATATTTTAGAAATTTTGGTACATAGAAAGGATATCCCTTGCTGTGCAGAGAAACATAATATGTGCTCCATGGAGTAGGAAACTTTAATGATATATGCAGTTTTGTTATTAAAAGTGAGTTATATATTTTGCTGTACAGTGGAAAATTGTGACCCAGTATAACATATCTTCACATTGTTTATAACTTGAGGAAAATCAACATTCTGGGTTCTCAGTTCGCACAGTAGGAATTACATTTATTTTGGCCAAATGTAATTTATATAACTGCAAGGAACAATAAAACATGAACTTTATAGTGTTTTCTTACCTAAAAGTAATATAGAGCTTGTAAAAGTGAAGAGATTATTATTGTAAAGAAAAAGACAGTAACTTAAAAGCTGAAGCTCGTTTTACAGCTATGTAAAACTTATCCCAGCTCAAGTATTAAGGCACCTGTGTCTGCATTTTGATTTCAGTACAGCAATCTCTGATAGTAAGCTTTGTTTTTTCAGTAGCAGCAATCACTGCTGCAGGAAAAAAACCACCTTGTTTTATACACCATGTGTCTTTTCTTACTTATCAGTAAGTTAGATTCACTGAAGCTCTAAGGATCTCTGCAAAGATTTGTGCCCTCCAGCAATATGGGTAAATGGGTCATCCACAAGGCTCCTATCCTATCCTAATCTATCCTATCCTATCCTATCCTATCCTATCCTATCCTATCCTATCCTATCCTATCCTATCCTATCCTATCCTATCCTATCCATCCTATCCTTTCTTAATGGCTTCGTCTATACTAATACATTAAACAGCATCAAAGCACAAGTGCAGTCAGTAGAGCTGGATCTTGATCATCTCTGCATTCGAGTGATTTGAGCAGCCCAAGCAAACTAACTCTCTCCTGAATGACTCCTGGAGAGTTTACAGTCTAGCTTGTACCAGGGATTATTCCCAATAAACAGCAGGATGCAGTCATCTTGTTGTGGAGGCTAAAATAATTTAAAAGTTCTGGGCAGACTTCACCAGCTGGTCCCTGGGACAGTGACTGAGCTTTGACGCTGTTTAGTTTATTAATATAATGTAACGAGTAGACTAAAATATATTGGGTTTATCAGAATGCACTCCAGTGACACAGACAGTAAGAGCAATAAAATCTGTCATAAGTGATTCATTCTTCTTCTTATCCTTTCTGTGATGGGAGAATATACACAGGGACAAGTAGTACTTTGGTTTTACAGGCATGGAAAATAAGCTCCGGAGATAAGGAAGTGAGTCTTCTAAAATCTCACAAAGGATTGTGCCAGAGCTGGGAACAATTGAATTGGTCTCTTGTTTTCCAGTCTTTTGCTTTTTTCACAAGTTCATTTAAATTCTTTTCTTACTGAAAGGGGATACTGCACTATAATTAAAGAGAATGCTCTATTGAAAACATGAAAATAGAACAATAAAAAAAAAAAGAGACAATGCCACAAATGACAGCATAAACCGTAATCTTGCAAAACCATATGTACCACAACTAACTCATGCATATTCTTTCAATGAGTTTTCCAAATAAACTTCACGAAGCTCTATAATACCATTTGTAAGGCTGGAGACGGTTGAGGTCCTGGTGGTTCACCTCGCTGAAGAGACTGTAAATGGGAGATGAGTGGTCCACGGAGTTCCCGTTTCCTGCTAGGCTGATCACCTCTGTTCCAACGTATCCTGTGCTCATCAGATCTACTGCTCATACACAACTGATCCATGCGTATGCAGCAGACACCTGTTCAGAGTGGAATTTTATTTTTAATGGGATAAAGCTAGTGGTCCAAAGCCTTTGCTCTTACTTGCTACTCTACAGCAAAGAATACATTAATCATTAAAAATCAAGCAAATCTTTATGGAACATTCTGCTTTGGAGTACTAGCAGATTGGTTGATAAAACTTGTTTTCTTAGTTTTGGAAAATGCATTCCTGATGTAATACTCATAGGTATGGATATTCTACACACTAGGCGTTAGGCACTTGCAGGAGACACCTACATTAGGTATCATTAGAAAGAGATGGGGATCAGAAAAGGGTGAATCATATCACCTAAAATTGAACAGTCTTCTAGACAAGTACATCCTTTGCCATTAGACAGAAAATAAGTCTTGGTTCTTATCTAAATGATACAACTGCATACCTGAAGTGGTATGAATCTACAACATACACCTTAGTTAAAACTACCAAATAAGGTCTCTGTTTTTTTCAAACTAGTAACAGCAGGAGACAGTGAAGAGTTCGAAAGGCCATTGCTGATTTTCACAAAAATGAATTTCCAAGGCTTTCCCTTAAAATCTAGTCCTCCAGGCATTTGCTTTTTTTTCTCAATTAAGTCCTTACTGAGAATAACTATTCATAGGTAGTAACTATGAAGTAGGATGGCTGGAAAATGGGTTTGAGTCCTTAAAATGGAAACTAATATACGTATTTAAAAAATACATAAT